>NC_141799.1:1335625-2002187 GCF_057944985.1 Cucurbita pepo subsp. pepo
CTTCCTAACAGACACGATTTAAAATCGAGAGACTGACGGCGATATATAACGGGCCAAAACGGACAAATATCTGCTAGCGGTGGGCTTGGATTATTACAAATGGTATGAGAGCCAGACACCGGGTTGGCCCCTAAGAGGGTGAATTGTGAGATCCCACATCGGTTGGAGAAGGGAACGAAACATTCCTCCCCCTAGTAGACGCGTTTTAAAAACTTTGAGGGGAAACCCGAAAGGGAAAGCCCAAAGAAGACATATCTGTTAGCGGTGGGCTTGGGTTGATACATAGACAATCGGTCATATGCATTTCTATGTTCTAAGAGAATGTTTGCTTATTAGGAATGGCCAAATGAGAACGATTGTCGTCGTTGTTTAACATAAGCCTAAACGACATCGACTTTTAATGTGTTCGGGAGGCTCGACGACACTGCAAACGAAAGAAAAATAATAGATACGAGAGCTCACCACCCAATTTGTTAGAGATTTCCAGTCAATCCTCCTTGTCTCATCTACCTCAAAGAGTGGAAGAACAAGATCAACTTCTTCTTTGATCATAACTCTCCGAAGATCCTCTTCCTCTATGAAACTAACAAAAGGGAAAGTGTAAAAAGATATCAACATGAATCTCAACAAAACATCACAAACAAAAACAAAAGTTTCTCACTCGTTTCCAGGAAGAGCAATGTTGTTGAAGATCTTGAAGGCAGCATATCCAGCAACCTCCATCTCATCGGTGATCTCACCGTCAGCAACTTGGTAGCTTTCGTCAAGTAATTGTGAGATCGACATCTCCGAACTTGCAACTGCATCGACCAAAACCTTCATCGTCCATGCCGAAACCTTCTCTCGCTTCAGCTGATGAATCTTTCCCAAGTCAATCACCTTCTTATGGTCGGATTTTTTACCCTTGAAACTCAATCGACCACTGTTGGACTCGACAGTACTTTCAGGCATGCCAATTGGTGAAGGGTTCAAAAGGGTTTGAAGAACATGATGATGGAAAATGGATTCCTGAATTCTGTCGAAAAATCGGTTCATATGGAACTTGGAGGCCAGTATTTTCAACAACAGTGTCTTTATCAACCACAAAAATGCTCCTATCAGAAGTGTTATTAGGGTCCATGTAATGGCATCCAAAATCTTCCCACTGATCTTTGATCTCAAGACCCTATGGCTACTCCGATCAAACAAAGACACCCATGTAACAAGAACCAATGTCAACCAAAGGGTCACTTGGACACTCTTCTTCAACCCATGAACAAAATAGAACACTTTTTTCTGAAGCAAAAAGTTCCTCTCAATCAAGAACACAATCACGTTCATAACCCGATGAGTAAATATCATTCCACACAAAATCACAGTAGCAAGCAAACACCATTTCCAAATCTCTATACCCCAAAGGAAGTATTTCTTCAAACGTTTAATAGTCAAGCTAGCTACCAAGCAACCAATGATGCAAAAAGCTCCAACCCATTTAATCAATGTTATTACCTTCACTTTCTTGTGCTTCTCTTTCTTAAACTTCTCTATCTTGAAAATATCGTCATCTCCTTCCTCATGATGTTCCTTCGGCGTGTTGAGAGTAGAACGTCTCGATGAATTTGCACTGATTTGATCTCTCAACGACAAACGATTCTCCTCAAACGTATCTGAATCAATGAAGCTTGATTGTTCCCCGAATCTGGATTTGGGTTTCGATAGGATTGATCTTTTGAGGGATTTTCTAGGCGTGAGGGTTCCAACTGAACCGGGGATTTTCGGGGGTTTATTCGCCGTCGGAGTGAGATGCGAGTCGTAGCCATAGCCAATACTCGAATCCGTCGGCTCTTTGGTCTGTGAATCGACTCTGTTTTGCTTCGGAACAGAGTACCCATTTTCATCTCTGCTAATTTCAACAACTACTTGGCTTCCATTTTCACTTTCCTTCTGCGATGAGCTTCTTCGAATAGGTTTCAAAGGTTTATTCCCGTTCACATCCATCAGAATCCAAGCATAACTCTAAACAGACGAAATGAAAGAAAAAGGGCTATGAACACAACAAACCAAGTACGCAATCAGAATCACAGAGATTAAGAATGAAAACTTCATCTAAGATTCCATCGAAAAAGACCCACAGAAAGAAACCTACAACTACACTATTAGAGGACAACTTACCGGAAAACAGAGGCGGAGATCAATTCTTGAATGCAGAGCAACAGCGGCCACAAGCAGTTAAAATGAATAAAAACAGAAACCCACTTCGTATCAACTAAAACAAAGAGAGGAAGCAAAAACAATGGCGGAATGAGAAACCAGAAGGGTCCGAATGAAATGGAAAATGGGGAACAGAGTGAGTGAAGTCAAAGATTCACGCAGGAGCTTAGCTCCGCCTTCGCCGAACTGTGTAGCACTCGCATCACAACCCACAGAGATAATCGCCAAAAAGTGAAAATGGTTCAAAGAAACCTTTAGGAATTGGGCATAAAATTTGTGGTTATCGCAACTATTATATTTTAATCTTGGATGAAAGAATCCATTCGAATAGATTATTCCTTTTTGAACTGTTTTAACCTTTTTAGTCTGAAGTTACGATTTTACCCTTATATTACTTTTCAAAACTAAATAATTAAATTTGAAAAAAAAAAAAAAAAAATGTTGACCCACCATCAATTTTAGTGAAATTATAGAAATTTCAGCTAAAATTCATAAATTTTCATCTGAAAATGATCCTTTAAAAAAAAAAAAAAATGGACATTATAATGAAATTTACTTTTATGTCCTTTTAATACAAATACTCTCTCATATGTAAGGCATAGATTTATACCTTTATGAAAAACGTAATTTCCATAAGATTTATCGTATATGCCTTTCTGACAGATTAAGAGTTCATTAAATTTCGTTATCTCTTTAATACTTTCCTCACTATTTTTATTCACTTTGCGGGCTACACAATAAATTTGATAGTTTACTATAAATGCAACGAATGTTGTATATGTCATATTTTCGATTACCTCTGTCTTAGATATCTTAACATCGAGAAGACGAACGAAAGAGAAAAGTCACGTAAATATTTTATTATATTCTATAAAATCTAAAAAAAAAAATTATTTTTAAAAAAGTGTCAATTTTGGAGAAATGGAATAAAATAGGGAACATGTTGGAATGGCCCAGAATTTTGTTTTTGTACAAAGGGAATGAGGGCGACGTGAAACAGTTATTAAGTAGGTTTATTATTATTTTAATCAATTGTTGACTTAAAACTCTTATTTTGTTATTTATTATTTATTTATTTATTTTTAATGAACTCCTCGTGTTCTTTTTATATATTTATTTATTTATTTATTTGTTCTAATTTCCACTGATCTATGTCAAATTTCACGTGGCAAGCACCCTCGTTTTAAGTTTAACTCAATTTTGTCCATTTCCTTAAAATAATAATAATAAAATAATAAACTTCATAGTAATTTGACTTTCTCGATATTCTAACATCTTTTTTCGAATTTTTAAAAAGTTTTAAGGGTAATATTAATATCACATCAGTTTGAAACTTTATAAAGCTAAAATCTTAGTCTAATATTTCGAGTATAATATTAATATCATAATATTCTTTACTTATTTTTCTAATATTTCGAATATATAATATTACTATCTTCCAGAATATAATATAATATAATATAAATTGTTTAGGAAGATTCCACTCATTTGTCACATATAATTACATTATTAATAACATGAAAAACTAAAAATATATATAACAAATAATAATGATAATAATAATCTCGTCTAAAAAAAATATATCTAAATTTTAAATTTTTTTAATAATATCATTGAACAAAATATATATTTAAAAAAAAATTAAAGAAATACTGTTATGGGTAGTTAGATAAGGCGGTTAATGTTGAGTTTAAAATGTCATTAATTTTTCAAACTACTTTGTATATATATAAAGAATAATAAGAGAAAATATAGAAAACACGTAAAGTACATTTTCAGAGTACTACGTCGTATATATAAATAATTCAAATAATTCAAGTGCGTGAAATGAAATTGAGTTGAGCTTCTTCATTTACTTCTTCATTATTGCATACCTAGAAAGGGACAAATTCTAAGTAATTGTACCATGCTAATTAATGTCTCCATTTTTTTTTTCTATTGCTATATTTTAAAAATACTTGTAATATTAAAATCTAAATATGTACGTAAACTATAAGATTAGGCGTTACAAAATAAAAATTTGTATAGAGATTTACCGTTGAAAGTTTGACTCCAACGATATCGCTTTATTCAAGTGAGTATAAGAAGGCTGGCATGAATAGACCTCCATATGTTCCTGCTTGATTACATACCAAAATACATGCAAGTATATAATCCACCAATGTCATATAATAAACAAAACTGGCCTTTGAAGGTTAGCCTTCTGTTCATGAAACTGCATATTTCAACTGCTTTCAATAATGGGGATTGTCGTCTCTTTCTGTTAAGATCGCAGAACAACACACACTCAATCTAGATGAATACGAAAAATAAGAGAGAGAAAATGCTAGAAAGAATATTGCCTAGAAGTTCAGTAAGTACAATAACAGAGATCAAAACACTACTTAAAGGTATATATATATAGAGTTCGATTTACTATACATAGCTTTACCCATACTCCCATCAATTACAGCATGAACTGGTCGTTAACAGAGCTCCTGGGCAAAGTAAGATACTCTATACTTGTAGTCTTGGCTCTGTTAGAAATCACATATCTCCACGATGGTATGATATTGTCCACCTTGAGCATAAGCTCTCATGGCTTACTCAAAAGGTCTCACACCAATGGAGATTTATTCCTTATATGATTAACTCCTTAATTAACCGATGTGGGGCTCCTTTTTCAATGGGATTGATGCACCGGAGCTTGACCTGCTCGATGCTGGAGGTCTACAAGCGGATGGCTTAGGGAAGGTGTTGGGGGGCTGGAGCTGGCACTTTGACTGCAATTTGGCCTGCATCACCACCCACGTTATCTCCGTTCCCAGTAATTTGGTGCAAGAATCCATGGTCCTGGGCTACGTGACAGAATCATGTGCTCTCTCCATCCTCTTCCAAAAGATACGTTGAATTCTTTTCCTGCTTCAGAAGCTCCCTCCCCCATTCTGCCACCTTCAAAGCCCCAGAAAAAAAAAAAAAAAAAACAGAGAAAATAAAAAGTGGGTCATTGGGCTAATCATTCCCAGCCCTTTATCAGAGTATTGGGCTGCCTAAGAATCTAAAATGGGATCAAGGTCAATCCTCATGGCTACCAGTGCTTTTTCTATGACCCCAAAAGACTTTCCTTTCATAGCTTTCATGTTGAATACAAAGTGCTTTGAAGGGAAAAAAAAAGAAGAAGAAAGAAACACCTGCAAGAGCTTTGTGAGAAAGCATCGGTAGAATATTTCCAACCCAAGTAATCGATTAAAGAAGTGCTTCAAAAGCACTTTTACAACTTAGAACAATATCAATATCAAAATGATTTGTCATTCAATACCCTTTCCTCACCGACGTGAGCATTTATTGTTAGTAACCACGACTCTCCACAATAGTATGATATTGTACATTTTGAGCATAAGCTCTCGTGGTTTTGGTTTGGACTTTCCCAAAATGCCTCATTCCAATGAAGATGTATTCCTTATAAATCCATGATGATCTCCTAAATTAGTCAACATGTGACTCACTCACAACAATCCTCAATATTTACTACTTTAAATCAACATCTTACAAAGCACTCTAAAGGACACCTGAGTTCCAACTTGTTTTCAATTAACTAAGCCTTGTTTTTGACTCAAGAGGACATAGACCATGAAATGTGCAAAGAATAAGCCAACATGAGCGATCTAAGAAGGAAAGTACCTTCAATTCCAGCACTTCAGATGAGCGTTGTTGTCTGGAGCTCAAGATGTTTGATCCCATCCATGAAATTTCAAAACATTTTAATAAGGGTGTAAAAACCTATCTCTAGCGGAGCGTTTTAAAAATCTTGATGGAAAGTCTAAAGAGAACAATATCTACTTTCGTGCTTACCCTCAAAATTTTTAAAATGGTCTATTCGAAAGAGATTTCCATATTCCTTATAAACAATGATTCGTGCTCCTCCCAACCGACGTGGGATCTCACAATATGCCATCAATTTCATATCACAACAAAAGAAGTAAGATAAAATGAAGTCCATTTCTAACACTAGCCTGCACAAAGAGGGAAAAGCGCCTTGATATGGCATTTTATCAAACACTCAAACATTCACTTCTAAAAAACTTAAACAGCACTAAACAAGTGGATACGACATTTTATCAAACACTAAATGTTAGTTTCCTAAAATTAACTTGATTGTCGCTAAATACTTGGATGGGGCATTTCATCGAACACCTTAAGGTCATTGCTTTCAAAAGCAGGTATAAATCCCGCCATTTCCAGGGATCAGAATCACTTCGGAGATGAAAAGGACAGGAAAGAAATGGAGCTTTAAGTAAATGAAGATTGCGATAAGAAGATTGCTTACCATGTGATTAATCTCATCACTCCACATTGTTGAAGAAAAGGGAAAGGTAGTGAGGATCAAATCAAACAGAAACTCGTCTCGGGATCGCAGATCTTAGATTCTTGTTCCTAACCCGCAAGGCAAAAGCCAAAATTTGGCTATGGACCATTCTCTCTCGAGTCTTTTCCCCACCTCTCTTAAACCCCTTTCAAAATCCCTCCTTTTGCTTTTCTTTTTCTTTAATAGATTTTGGGAGTTTATTCTTTTAACCAATAGAACACACGGAATTATAATTAAAAAAAAAAAAATTAAATTAAATTAAAACTTTTAATTTCTAGCTGGATATAATTAAAAAAAAATTTAACATCATTTTTATTTTTAAAAAATATATCTAAAGATTAAATGATATTTTTTCTCGAACATTTTAGCCCAATTATTTCGATAATTTTGAATTAGTTTTTTAAATAGAAATCAAGTGAAAATAGCCGGGCTCATTTATAAAAGTTTAGAATTAAAATTGATACAATGATTAACTAATACCAACGTGTTGAAATTATATTTATACAATTAGTGGCGTTTGAAGTTCTAATTATACTAAATCTAAAGTTTTAAAGTATAAGCTAGAACGAGAATGTAATTGAATTGATGGGTAGGTTCGTAATTTCACAATTTGAATATTACTGAGTATAATCACTAATTTAAAACAAAAATTAATGAAGAGAGGTTGAAAATAAGTTGTAATTAAATATAAATGGTGGGGCCGAATTGGTTGATAAAATAATAACGTGAAAAGGGGTGGAAAATCAATCATGGTCTGAAGGAATCTGATTATTTATTTATGATTCTAGATTTGTTTCATACAAAACTTCGTCTCCATAATCATTTAATATTAAAATGTTTCCCCCATTTTCTGGATCTAAAATTCTTTATAATAAAATTCGTAATTGAATACAGCATTATAGACTCATAAATTTAACAATTTTTAAATAAAGAAAACACAATCCTTTAAGGTAAAATAGAGAAGGGAAAATTTAATCAAAAAGTGGTTGAAATTGTTATATTATTTAAATTAGGGTAAGTTAAGGAATGAATAATATAAATTAAGAATGGATGGGGAGTGGTGGTTTCTGTAATTATATAATTCAAGAAATGCAAACCAATCATTGAAAATTTAATTTTTTAAAAAATAATATTATCCTACACGATTTGTGAAATTAGTAATTAGGTAGATGCATGACTTGAATACGCTTGGAATCCACCGCCCCTACCCTGGACTACACTTCTTTTTTCCAAAAAAAAAAAAAAAAAACATTAATCCATAGAATAATTCAACCTTTTCTATATAGATGTTGTTGTTGGGAGATAAAATGTGAGATCCCATTTGGTTGGAGAGAATAACAAAAACATGTTTTATGGAAGTCCTTCCTCAGCTAGTTTAGGGAAGGATTATGAGTTTATAATCAAGAAATACTATTTCAATTGGATGAAGCTTTTTGGAGAATCCAAAGCAAAGCCATGAAAAGTTATGCTCAAAGTGTTCAATATCATACTACTGCAGAGATACGTGATTCGGAGAAAAAAGGAAAAGAAAGAGATGATGTTTGATGGGGATGGGGAAGGAAGTAGGAAGAGATGCCAACATATTAGACATTCAAGACAAAATTAGAACACGAAAAGAAAAAAAAAAAAAAGAAAAAAAAAATGAAAATCTTCATTTTGGTTCTCGTCGTCCAATCTTAGAATCTTTTCCTTTTTCTTTTTCTTTTCCTTTTTCTTTTTCTTTTGTTCTCTTCGGTTCAAAATCAAAGAGTAAAAGTGTGATCCCCACATAATTCTTTTTCAGAAAATTTTAACGTTCCCACGCTTTCCTCTGTCTTTCCTTTTCTTTCCATGTTTTCCAATCCATTTCCCAAAACCCTCAAAAGTGGATACGATCAAAATTACCCTTTCCACACTTAATTTAATTCTTAAATCTCTGAACAACCTAATCAAATCAACAGTTTTTTTTTTTTTTTTGTAAAAAAATTGCAGCACAAACACAATCAGTGTAACAGATTTATGGCTCAGGAATGATACTGATAGAAAATGGAATTAATAAGTAAGAACCTGATTAGCGATGGCGGATGGCTCGATTGGTATCCACACCAGTGGTTCTTTCGTACACCGGAAGCTCTTCGCGGTACCGATCTCCGCTCATTACCGTCAGGTGATCTAGCTCGAACAGATCTGAACTCGAACAACTTGCTGTGTCGTCTTCTTCTTCTTCTTCTTCTTGGTAGAGATGATTGTCCGGATGGTGAAATTTTCTAATGAGGAAATCCTTCTTATTCCTGATTTGATGATAATCTGTCAAAATGGTTCTGGCTGCTGCTGTTGCTTCTGCTGTTTGCGGCTTATCCTTGACTTGGAACTTAGGCCCTTCATCGTACAAGGATTTGTGTCCGCAAGGTTTACAATGTTCGTCTACGATTGTACTCACCGGATAGAATCGAACCGTTCTCCTGTCGACGTTGCGCAATTTTTCACTTGAGCATGGCGAATTTTTGCTTAAACATGATCTTGAAAACGATGTAGCGGAAGAGCAAGTCGAAGTTTGGCCGGATTTTGATTTCCTCTCTGAGTTAGGATCTTCAGAGGCTCCGGTTGATGTTACGGAGTGTGCTTGTTTCTTCGGAGTTCCTGCGGTGAAGATTGTATTGAGAAAACTTGAGAGGCGTCCTCCTGGTGAAATCGGCTGCTTCACCTTCTTTAAGTTATTGTATATCTTCAATGCCCTAGATTTCGACTTAATCATGGCGTTCTCGTCCAAATCTCGCGATTCTTTGTTTTCGACGAATTGATTGCTCTGTTTCGACTGTGGCTTTTCTCTACTCTGTCTTTGCTTTGCCTCCGTCTTCTCTGGCGGTAGAGCCGAGACACTGGTCCGAACCGGTTTCGGCCTGAACTTCGCAAAACAAGACGGCGTCAAGGACTTCGAGCCATGCATTGATTCAGTATCCGAAGATGAAAATCCGCCGAAACTCGAATCGGAAGAACTGGAAGTGGAACTGAAGAAGAGAACATCTTCTTCCCGATCATGCTGGTACAACTGAAATTTTATCTCAGCTTCCGTCAGAGATCGTCTCCTTTGAGCGCTCACCTTTTCAGCAACCTTCTTCTCGATCCATCTCTCGATCAGCAAAGCTCGATGAAGACTCGCGATCTCTTCGTCACCGATTGTTTTACCTTGTTTCTTCAACACCTTATGTCTGTAAAACTTCAATTCTCCACTTCTCTTATCGCCTCCATCGTCAATCGAACGGTAGATTTCATCAAGCAAACTCGAAGAGAAAGACTGTCCATTACCTCCTCCATCCCTTAACCTCTCACCTCTCGCCCTAACTTCCTGCCCGCTCATGATTATCCACAGAGAGATAGAGAAAAAAAAAAATAAAAATAAAAATAAATCAACCAAGAATGAGAAACGAAACGATCGATGATGAAAGGAAGGAAGGAAACAAAACGACAGTGGCGGAATGCTCCGTCACAGAGCACACAAGAAGTAGGGTGCCGAGCCGTGTTCCAACTCTTTCTTGTCTCCTTCTGGAGGTCCAAAAGCTGCCATGGAAGGTGACAGAAACTGTTGGAAAAGAAAACTAATTACACCTAAATGGAACAAGATTACTTTTCGTCTTCACTCTCTCAATCTCTGGTTTTCTACTGAATCAAAGGCAAACAAAAAAAAAAAAAAAAAAAAAAAAAAAAAAAAAAGCAAGAGATTAAGAAGCAATTGATGAACAAGGCTTTCCTTTGTTAAGGATTTCTAGAGAGAGAAAGTGGCTAATGAGAAGGAAGGAAGGCACGCTTCGAAGGCAGAAGGTGGAACTGGAAGAAGGAAGAGGAAAGAGAGACTTTATAGGATCCTCACGCGCGTGTTTTTTTTTTTTTTTTTTTTTTAATTATTTTTATCAATTTCTCCATTTTGCCCCTTCTTTTTTGAAATTTAGTATAACGCTTTATTCCTTTCCTTCTCCCTACAATTTCGAATTTGTTACCCGTTGTTCGGTAATAACGGATGGATTTTATTTCTTTTCTTTTTTATTTTATTTAAGGTCGGGGGCTAAAATTGAAATTTCCAACTCCAATCATTAGCTCTACTTTTTTTTTTTCGGCTTAATTATTAATATTTAATAAATAACTGAATTCAATTATTTTATTATTCAATAAATATGTGTAGCAGTTTTTTTTTTTTAATCCTCCATTCACATTAAAGAAAATAATATATACAAAAAAAAAAAAAAAAAAAAAAACATCTAAAACTTAAAGCTACCTACTAGGGATAGATGTTGATAGACAATTATGGACGAGTTGTGAATTATGCTTCAACTTGCATGGTTGTAGTGCTCGACCTGTACGCTATAAACCTTATGAGTGATGATGCAATCAACTAACTCTTTTTGTTTTTTTATCGAAAACGATTGGCATGCATTGCCTTGTTCTCTAACCATTCGTACCTTGTCGTTGGCGAGTAATGCTGTAGTGAGTTTGTAGACATGGGTTGGTTGTATGGCTAAGCTTGCGCCTAGTTAGTGTGTGCTTCAATGTTGCTTGAACGCTCATCATTGAACCTTGTTTCAAAGCACCGTATTGAAATCGGCCAACGAACCCTTCTAAATCAAACTCGATCATTGACAAAATGAAACAAAGCAAGATTCCTCGACTCTTTTCAAATTTTTTACCCTGCATTGCTTAAAGAAATTAAGGAAAACTGTTACTAAAGAAGGCACAAGTATGAATGCACACACACAACTAAAGAATCCCATCCCATGTCAATGGTCCAAAAGAGGTAAAGCAGGAAGCAAAGTAATTGTAATGTAAGCCCTTATTGCAATGAAGAAAGTAAGCATCAATGATGAACAACCCAAGCCGAAAAGGAAGCCAATTGAGGGTGTTATCAAATAAGAAACGATATGTGTCCCCATAATCCTACCCAAAAGCACATGATTTGCATATCTGGTTACCAAAATGTTGAATCATCTTAAGACAAACAACAAAGAAAGAAAGCCAGCACCATCAACTGGTCTGCCCTTCCATACAGGGTTTCTTCTCATGCCCATTTTTTAGCTGCTGCAAGTTAAAAGGGTGGGGTCAATGGCAACGTGGCTTCTGCTTTGTGAGCCCACCGCTATCAGATAGCTAGTAGATATTGTCCACTTTGGACTTTTCTAGCTTTCTCTTCTAGACTTCATTTCATTGTCAAGTGTCAGGCTCTGATATCATTTGTAATAGTCCAAGCTCACCGCCCGCATATATTTTCATTTTTGGACTATTTCTTCTTAGCTTTCCCTCAAGGCTTTCATTCCCTCTCCAACCGATATAGTATCTCACAATCCATACTTCCCTTCAAGATTTTCGTTCCCCTCTTAAACCGATGTGGGATCTCATAATCCACCACCTTGCAAGCCCATCATCCTAACTGGCACACCGCCTAGCTTTGATATCATTTATAACAGCCTAAGCTCACCGCTAGTATATATTGTCCTCTTTAAATTTTTCCTTAAAGTTTTAAAACGTGTTCGTCAAGGAGAGGTCACAACCTTATAAGAAATGTTTCATTTTACTCCGCATCTACAACTAGTGTATATCTCACAACAATTATCCTATACTCTGTTAGGGTCAGAGAGAAATGGACCATGAGAGGACTCCGGACATATGTAATTAATGGCATTTTGTCCTTTGCCTGTGCAGGGGTTCCAAGTATTGCTTAATACAGACCAAATAATATATGGTCTTGCAGAGACACACCAGGTCCCTTGCTCCAAATTGAATGGTAAGGTGAGACCCTTTTTAGTTCTTTAGTTTCTAGTTCATCTCATTTCAGGTGCATAATTATTAACCCTGAAGTAAAATCATTTTGTTAATAAACATTTGAATTTTAATTACTAACTACTAATAATAATGAAATTTTATATTAAAAAGGAGAATTAAAGATAAGTTATTTGTGGAGCTGGAGCCACTCACCTTCCCAACCCCTCACCTCAAAGACTCCCTTAAATGTCTTTATTACTATTGAAAATAGAATGCAATGTCTTTATTTTCATACCTTTAAAGGTTTCAAAGCCATCATTTCTGGATCTTCCTAGATATTTGTTGTTAGCCTTTTGACTAGACCTTATAAAATTGGGTTAAATTTGTTGTCCTCCGTTACATATAATATATTAACGGGTTATAAAAGGACACGACAGTTGTATCAAACTTTACTCTAGAATCAAAGAGTTGTCCCTATGAGATTAGTCCAAATGCAACTTGTTAGAAACGAACCACGAACCTCCAAAATGATAGGATATTGTTCTCTTCAAGCATAAGCCCAAGTTCACCACTAGGCAAATATTGTCCTCTTTGGACTTTCCCTTCAATGTTTTAAAACGTGTCTACTAGGGATAGATTTCCACACCCTTATAAAGAATGTTTCGCTCCCCTCTCCAACTGATGTGGGATTTTACAATAAAACTCTAATAATTTTGCTTGGTTTTTCGTTACTTATAAATTCATGATCTTCTCCTAAATTAGCCAACGTAGGACTCTCCTTTCTCCCAACAATGGGGATGTTTTTTACGCTAAGTTAAAAGGGCGAAAGAGAGGCACCAGAACAGAAAGAATAAAGGTTAAGAAAGCAAGCAGGCAAATACTAAATTCCAAGGGGCATGATGCGCATTACCTTTGGGTTTCCATATGCTTTAGTGGCCAGCCTTAGCCCCCAGGATTGCAAAGTCTTTTTTGCTCAATAAAGCAATGGAGCGTCACCTGCATAAGCTGTATCCATGACTCATTGGTTAGATTCAACCTCACTTTAGTTTAGACAAGTTTCTCCTTTTGTTGTTGCATTCAATTCAACCAAAGGGACTGTCTTCAAGGCTAAATCATAAAAATCTCAGAGATAAAGTTAAAAGGGTATCCCTACTACAAGACTCAAGAACGATAATGAGAGCTAAATTTATATTTGGGACCATGGAGGAGTTTTGGGTAGCATGTGATTACATTTACTCGCTCTATTCACTCTAGAATCAAGGGTTCCCCCACCTCCCCCAAATGATTAAACAAGCTGCTTAGGAATAGCTCTACAGCCTGATCCTTTTCTCTTTTTTTTTCTCTGAGAAAGTGACAAATCCGGATCAAATACATGTATACTAAAGTACGGATTGGGATGGGAGCTTGGATTTGGAAAAGAAAAAGAAAAAGAAAAAGAAGAAGAAATGGGTGCGATAGTTTGGGTTAAAAGGGGTGGGCATCGGGCGATGGTGGAGATCCCAACAAAAGGGGGTTGGATCGGAGACGACAGCGTCCAAAGAAAGGCTCTATTCCCAAAAAAAGGCAGAACAAATAAAGACTATGGACTCATCTCATGTCTTCTTTTTCTTTCTGTCTCTGATCAAGAAGGCCTTCGCCAATGACAGTGCCCATGCCAGACTCCTCTTCACCCTCATTATTGGGCTGCCCTGCCCTGCCCTGCCTTGGTCTTAAAAGAATGAAGGTCCCAGAACACATTTTTTTGCACATGAATCGAACCAACCACCAACCCATGGTGTCCATTAGTTACTTAATCCAACTTAATCCAAATTTAAATATGACTTGGGTTCTTCTATTGACTAACCAATTGAATATTAATCATTTATTAAATTTCTATTTTGTATTACTCTAACCGCCCAAGCCCAAGCCCAAGCCCACCGCTAGTCGATATTTTCTTATTTGGGCTTCTCCTCAAAGGCCCACCGCTAGTCTAACAGATATTGTTTTATTTGGGCTTTTCCTTCTAGGCTTCCCAAGTTTTAAAAGTCGTCTAGTAGGGAGAGGTTCTTACAAAAATGTTTATGTTTCGTTCCCCTATTTTCCAAACTATAACTGTGATACTATTACTTAATAAAATAATTAAATACTATAAAGTTTTATTTATAAAAGAAAAATGATTACTTTGAACGCCTATATTAACTAAAAACTGTGATATCTAATTTATAAAAATATATTTTTTAAGTTGACCCAATGATAAATCTATTGAGCTAGGTTGATCGAAATATGGCTCAAACGAGCCAGACCATTTTTTAAAATGGTACTTAGAAATGGGTTGTGCTGGATCAAAATTCGGCTTTGGGCCAGACTTAGATTGAATCTGGGCTAGGCTTGGACAAGCCTTTGGGTTTTGGGCCGGTTGATGAGGCCGAATCTCTCTGTCTGGATAAAACAGATCTTTTGTTTTCTAATCCCAATTTGCTTAATTAAGAACAGAAGGTAATCGTGGCCCTAGAAAAACCTTCATTAAAGCAAAGTTATGCCAACTGCTGAAGCTTAAAAGAGTCAGTAAAACATACAGAGATTGGAACATTGCAAATTATCACGATGTAACTTTTAACTGGGAGCTACTCGTTTGCACCAACCCGCAGCAAAACAGCCACAACTGTTGTAGTCTGGAAGAAGCGCAAAGGGTGCAGTAGCGGCAAGTTAATTTATTCTAATTGGATAAAACTTAAAGCACAAGAGCGTTCAAAGCAGTCCTTGCACCTTTCATTCGGATTTCAGCCTCTCAACATCCACCAACTGGTAAAGATCTCCACGCTTTTGCTTTAGCAATGGTAGGTTAGTCCTGAATAGTTTGTGCATACTATCAATGAGAGAGGGAGAGTTGAATAATGATTGAAGAACACTTTTTAAAAAGGACTGCAAGAGTGGTCACCTTCTAAGCTCAATAAGTGAATAATCAATCTCCGCTATGATTATTGCTTCATCATGTTCTGTTGTAGCTAACACTTCACCAAACTGCAACATGCATTATGCTATAATGAATTTGTGAAAAGAATCCATGATAAAAGCTAAAATAAAAGGCCCAATTCGTCCATGAATAGAGTTGAGAAGTTCCGAAAGAACCATTCGAACCTCGAATACATAATGGCTTCAGTTGCATGATACAAGAGAATAACAAAGCTGAACTTTAGCATTGACTTACCGGTCCAACAAGGGTAGAGTGGCCCCAAGCTACATAACCAGCTCCGACGTCTCGAGCAGGTGAACATGTTGCCACATACAACTGAACAACAGAAGCATCAATTAAAAAAAATGTTGTGTAAGATCATTCTGTTTGCAGACGTGAAAGAAAGATTCTTCCATATGTTTTTGTAAACCATTTATACATTCTTCGGTTTTAGAGATGTTATAAACAACCATTTATTAATAAAAAAAGTACAGCAAGACTGCGACACAAATCTTACGGTAGACAATTATTTCTGAAAGAGGTGCTTTATAAACTATGTATTATTATTGTCAAACAAAATTTAGTTACACAACCAATCATATCATATTGATATAATTTTTTTCTTTATTATTGCTTTGTTTGTGCATAAAACAGACAAGAATAAAAGCTGGAGACTCGTAAATACCTGATTATCTGCAGCCCTGCATAAAACATCAAAACACAAATGTCAGTGAAAACAACCAAGTATTTCAATAAGCAACAATAGAATACACAATTTTATGATCTTCAAAACTAACCCTAAAACAATTTTATCTAAAATGAGAATAGACCAAAAGAATCAGATTATTGAATGGTCAAATAACCGTCACAATGTAATGAAAGTTAAAATTTTCTTCTTCCCCTTTTTCATACAGGCAACAATGGCTTTCTAGGAGCCTGGCCGCTTACAGGAGGGAAGGGACACTTACAAAAAGGCTTTGCTTGATAAAATATGAACCTTATCAATAGAAATCCATTATCTCAGGTCCCAACATGCTCTGTACTCACACATTTTGGAGATCAAAACCATCTTTTACTATTTAACATGTGCACAACATCTAGACATGTCAACAAACATCAGCAACAAACCATAAAGGTAGAAATTAATAAAGAAGTTCAGACCTTGCACGCTGCAATAGCTCCCAGTGCAATGGTCCAGTAGTCATGTTAAATGCCCCAGGATAGCAAATCAAGTGAGCACCTGATGTTAGCAAGACAGTCATCGTAAGACAAACTTTAATAAAAGGAATGATTTTGTATGGCCAACACAACAATCTATGAGCTCTGTCTAAGGAGTTAAAGAATAGATACTGAAAAAGTTAAATCCTCTTAATCAATATCTGCTAATACTACAAACGGAAATTTGAGGAATACTTTGGTAGAATACATCTTGTACTCTATAGGATTAATCATCTCACACGGAATACATATCGAGAGAGAGAGAGCGAGAGTTGCTACTATTGACATACTATAAATGATTATTTGGTTAATGTAATAATCTAGAGTGCTAATGAAGCCAATCTTCACAATTAGAAGGAAAAAAAAATTCATTGATACTGAGTTCTTTTTTAAAATTATAGTAATAAAAGGACAAACCTCTTGCAGCATATATCATGGCTAGTTCCTGAAAACGAATGTCATAACAGATTCCGATACCAATACGTCCAACTTCTGCATTAACCAGAAGTAAGAAACGACAATATAGTTAATCACCAAAAATAAGAAACGACAATATAGTTAAGCTTATCATAGTCAAGTGCTAGTAACAAGAACTATTTCCTCCAAAAAAAATATAAAACAAAAAAGAAGAGAAGTGCTAGTAACAAGAACCTCCCTGAAAAGTAAAGGAACTACAAACCAACCTGTGTCCACAACAGTAGGGGTTTGACCTGCTGTAAGAGTCTTGGACTCAATAAAAGTGATCTTTCCAGGGATATCAATATCAAAAAGATGTATCTGCAGTTGAAAGGGGCACTATAAACTTGCGAAGGACGAATTACCAACAAAAATAAACTATCCCCTAAACTAATTAGATAAACCTAAACTACACTAAGATGTCATTGCCAATTTAAGTCCGTCTCCTAACAATGAAATAAAAACACAAACAGAAAAATGTTTCAGAAGACAAACTGAGGAACACGCTAAAAATGGAGATTCTACGTGCATTGGCACGGTTCATAAATTTGCCACTGGAAAGCCAACTACAATAATTCAATTCTTTAATCCTTTCAGAATTATCTAGTTAGAAAAAGGAAAAGATGAATCAGTGTTAAGGGTAACAAGATATCAAACTGAGGGGCATGTGAGCATCAAATAAGTGAAACTACGAGGAAATATATTGGAATTTTACACTAAATAACCTAAGACATCCATCAAGGCTCCGCTTCATCATCCCCATAAGAAAATTAGGAAATATTTTTAATGCGTCTTGGATGCTAATGTTCCGTCACAAGATTCATAAACCATATATTAATATGATTATATACCTTCCTGTGTTTGGCTTTCAGCTTTCCATCAGTACCAAAAATACAACAAGCATTATACAATTTATCCCCTGAGCGCTCTGCAATTGAGCCACCAACTATAGTGACCTTTAGACGACGAGAAACTTCAGATAACATGGCTGTTGAAGGAGAGGCATCACCACCGGCTTCAATATCCTCCGCATAAACTGGGAAGCTATCATTTGAATAAGGACCATTCCAAATTTCCTGTCACAAGCAGAACAAAAGCCCTAAAACCGCGAAATACCACCGGGAAAACTTAAAATACACCAAACAAACAACAATTTCAAAATCTATAAGCTCACCGGCAAGACAACAAGCTGGGCGCCTTTTCCCACAGCCTCCTCAATGGCCTTACGAGCATGTTCAATATTCCTTTGCTTATCAGGCGTCACCGTCAATTGACATAGGCCGATTTTAAACTACATCGAAACAGGTCAGAAAAACCGACGCTCACATTACTCAACGAAACAAAAACATGCTGAGATAAGTAAGGTCCAACAACTAACCTTGGTGACCGGAGGGATCGGCAACGGAACTGCAGGTGGAGACCTAGCTTGTTCGGGATTGAAGGATGAGGCCATAATCGGCGAGGACTTGGTGGAATGGAAACGACACTTACGGCGCAGACTGGTAAAATTGGCGCCGGTGGCCTTATCGTCAGTAGATATGACCGGAAATTGAGATGGTAGAAGAAGAGATGGCCGCCGGAAGATGGAGAAGGAGAGGGAAGATCGGTGAAGATTGAAATTTCTGGAGCTAATCAACGAAGAAATGGCAGATTTCATTTCAGTCTCTTGAGAATGTTTTCCAGCTATCTATATCAGCAGTTTCTTTCAATCGGAGTGGACTGTAATTTGTAAATCGTAATTGTACTAACGACGTCGTTTACATTTCCCCCCTTTTAATTTCATTAATTGTTTTATTTTATTATTTTATTAAAGTTAAAAAGCGTAAATTACGAATTTGACATCATGTCAAAAAAGAAAAAAAAAAAAAGGTACGATTACAGAATAATTTTAATTACATAGTTGCCACATTGAATACATTAATGTTTATATATTAACTTTTAAATTAAAGTAAAAATATTAAATTATATTTAAAATGCCATTTTTATTATGAAAGATCCAAGCCAAAATTAATTATAAAGAAAATGTTATCAATTTAAATAATATCATTTTATAATTTATTAATTAATTAATTTTATGAATATTATGTATTATGATGACATGATTTTCAGTCTTGAGAGATTAACGTATTAATTATAGATTTACATAAGTCTAAAGGGTATATCTGTAATTTACTAAAGGACCGTGGCTATTTCTTGGTGGGAGCACAGACTTATTCTGAAACCGACCTGACCAAATCATCACCTCGCAGCCTTTCAAAACCCAACCGACCGCCGGCGACCAACGGTAATAAACTACCTTCCCGCGCTTTAACGATTACATCCCTTCACTCACAATCATCCTCCTCCAATGGCGGATTCAGGGGACAGCGAGTTCCCGCTATGGAATTTCCATCAAAACTCCCCGCTTTTCACCGACGACAATATTCTCAGTTTCATGGCCAATATCAAACCCACCGCCGCTGAACTAATCGCCAACTCCGCCGCCAATGACCAAAAATTCCCACCGCCCTCTTCCACTTCCGGCGAAGCTGAGATAGAGTACTGGAGTTCTACTGTACTCGACCCCTCCAGTTATCACTGCTTCCCCGGCGAAACCCATTTTCCAAATCCTGGTTATGGCGGCGACGGCGGTGGTTACAGTAGTACCCAATTTTCGATCACCCCTGAAATTCACACCTTTCAACCCATCACTTGTAGTTGCTGCTTAATCCTCAGAGAAATCGTTCATACAAATGGTTAGTTCTTCAATTATTATGTCTTGTTTTTTCCCCTTTTCCGACAGGACAATTCCATGCTCTGTTTCTTAGTGAAATTCCTCCATTGAAGGTATTAATACGAGAAAGCTCGAGATACATGGAAGATTCGGAATATTGTGGCATGCAATTCTGCAAGAAACTTTTCCGACAAATCCTTCAAACATCAACCAGTACAAAATGTTTGAGTAAGCTCGATCGAATACTCTGTTTATTTATTTAAAAAGCTTTAATCTAATGAACAATGGATGTGTATCAGTTTCTCGAAGAAGGGGACGGACGAAGTGAAGCAGTTCATAATGCAGCATTATTTGAACCAAATGTTTGATGAGTACACAGCTATACCTGAGCCATTGTCGGATTTTTATGATGTTTTGTGCATTGGATTGGATTGGAATGATGAAAGCCCTCTGTTATCGCCGCATAATTACTCTCAACCACTCCCGCTCGACCCAGGTTCTTGTTTCCCTTCTTCTTATGAAATTTTCGACTGGACTTTTGTTTACTGGTTCATGGCGGCAGTTGTAGAGAGAGACGACGATGAAGAAGAGAGAGAAGATCAAATGGAAATGGATCAACAGCCTGATCAGTCGCCGGAATTGGGTCGCTGGCGAGTTCCCCAAACACCACTTGCAAGACAGGTCAGTAAAAATCCTCATTAAAGCAAGCAATTCGTAAAAACAGAGCAAAACAGAGTAAAACAGAGTAAACAGAGAGCTCTGTTTTTTTGAATCGTAACAGAGGCAGAGAGCAGGTAGAATGACGGTGAACGATTTGAAAGAATATCTTCACCTTCCAATCAGTGAAGCAGCCAAGAAGATGAACCTCTGTCTCACCGTCGTTAAGAAAATCTGCCGCCGCAGTGGGCTCCGCCGCTGGCCTTACAGAAAGGTCCCTTCTTTTTCCTTGTTCTTCCATTTTCCTCCCCAGAAGTTTCCATTTTTACGGTTGTTTTCATGGAAACAAAACTGGGTTTTATAGGTGAAGAGTTATCAGAGGAAGATGGGAGCTTTGGGGATGAGATTGAGATCTAGAGATGCTGAAACGAGGGCCAGAGCCGAGGCTGAAATGGACAGGCTGCGCCAAGAGCTCGCTCAGTTTTGTGCTGGAATTGTACCTGGTTAAAACGTCGTCGTTTTTGTTATTTTTCCGATTTTTATTTATTTATTTATTTATTTTTGTGAGCTTTTTGTAATTTAATAAAATAGTGATATTAGCTAAGCATTGACAGATCCCAAGTAGTAATAAAGAAATTGAAACCACCGAACTCCCAGACGTAAAGTCCTAAAATCCCACACTCTTGATATGTTCGAAACATATTCAAGAAATAATAATCAGATCCAATGTCACAACTTTCTTGAATTTAAGCTCAAAAACTCGAACCCAATACATCTCACAACTGATCTTTCGAGATCTCGAAAATGAGTAGTCTTCCAACGGTCGTTTGTGTGAAAAGAGTGAAGCAAGAAGCTATGGAGGATTGGGACGAGACGATGCCATTACCGGGCGATGTAATTGAAGGTGTTGCTGAAGACAACGACGAGGAGCTGTTCGTTTCGACGAAGATCAAGGCTGATCTCAGTTCGCATCTTGCTAAGATCAGCCAGCAGTTTGAGGTTGTGTGGCTGAAGGTTAAGCGTGGAGATGCCACGCTTAAGCTTCGAGCACGTATCGTACAAGAGAAGACGTCGATTTTGCTTAGGAAGTTCACTGTTGGAGCTGCAACCGACGATCGACATGTTGTGGTACTCGGTGATCTCACCTTTGACCAGTGCAATGAACTGCAGGGTGGGTTAGTTTTACTCCATTGTTGTTCTGTAAGTGGCAGCTTGAAATGTAACAGAGTTTGATGTTGCAGAAATGAGTAGAAGAATATCAAACCCGGATGGTGCAGAATTCAACAGAAGAGGTGTGAAGTATGAATGGAGCAAAAAACTCGACCTGCATCTACCCGATCATCGTTCTTCGGTCATAAGCTCCATCCTGTTCGTGCCACTGCGCGGAGAGCACTCCATGGAGACCACGACTAGCCGGTGTATGGCCTGGTTCTGTGCTGCAGTTTCTTCAGGAGCGCCTCTTGTCTTTGTCAATATTCAATCAGAACAGATAGTTAATGTAACTCAGGTAATACCCGTTCGCATGATCGTTGACAATCCCATCTGCAAATCGGATGTCGAAGCTCATTAGTGCGGTTTAAATTTTTGTTCTTATGAAGGACAAAACTCGAAAAACAGGAAAAGAATCATGGTGGAGCAAGCAACAAAACAACACTCCAAACCTGAAGGTTGTGCATGGGATAAGGCTATGGTTTCTTCCTGGAGTATCAGAAGTTCCACTCGAAATGGTTCCTGCATCAGGAGAAGTTCGTTTCGGAATGGATATCCAACGAACCGATGAGGTATTTAAAGATCCATTTTACACGCCATATACGTATCGAGTTCAAAAACTTGGAGAACTGATGCCATTTTGATGCAACAGGGGTTCATCAGTGTCAGCGCGGTGACAAAAGGCTCCGCAGCGGACCGTTGTGGGCTTGGAAGCCTCTTGGAAGAAGCAAAGACAACCAACCATCTCTTGTTGATAGCTCGATTGGAAGGAAAGAGCGTAATCCCATCGAACGTAAGCTCTACCGGACTAATTCACTGCTGCGACCAAGCCGAGATACGAAGCACTCTTGTATCTGCAATGGATAGAATGGACAGCGTGAGACTCCATATCATGGCTTTACCTGATGGGTCCGATGCTCAGGCAAATGAAACGTCTAATAAGCTTCGAACAACCCGAAATTTTTTCCCTTAAACGAACATCACTCGAATCCTCACATTCAATATAATGTAATTCCTGTTGTATGAAAATGTTTGTAAAATAGATGGTACTTGAAAATGGTGTTAATTTTGTGTTCATATAAGTCATCAGACAGACATCAAACAGATTTCGACAAACAAGACACTATTGGATTTCTTGAACAAAAACTAGGAAGGACTTTCATGTCTTGTAAACTTACCAGCTAGTAGCCATACAGAACAGACAAGCCATAACGTTTTTGTTTTTCTGTTTTTTATTTATGTTTTAGAAAAAACTCGAATCACTAACACGAAACAAGAAACAAGAAACATGATATGTATGACGTTATCAAGCAGGCCGTCCATTCTCATGCAAACATCCTCTCCACAACGTTCTGTTTTGGCTTGACGAATGCAACATTAATGAAAGTACGACTACCCACGGAGTCTAAGTGGTTCGAGACATTTTTATTTTCACGTAAAAAGTCGAAATAAAAGACAGAAAGATGAGAGAGTTCACCTGTTGAGAGATAGGTAGGCCTGCAACACTTCCTAAGGACCTTAAAAGGATGACCCACTGTTGCTATTATAGAAGGAAAGCAAATAGAATGCGAACCGAACACTGAATCCACATCTCTCACCCTGCAGACCGAATCATCAAACCATAGCCCGTGTTTGCTTGTTTTGTTCTCATCTGCATATGAAAGGAGAAGAAAGAAAAGAAATAATAAGTATCAATTCGAACAAACAGCGACAAATATAATTACAGAACATCAACATGAGTAGTTAAATGTTAGCGGTGCGAGTTTATGAACATTCGAAAATTTCTCCAGTTCCTGTTAAATCTCCCAAGATAAAACTTAATAATCTATAAGCATTGTTCTTGGAACTGGACAGATTGTGAACGACGCCTACCAATGGATTAGTCGGGTAGGCCATGAGCACGAGGTAACGATTTTCAATAGTAGAATTCCTCGCCCATCATCTTCCCAGAATCAAACTCTAAACATTCCCAACAACAAAATTTGACTCTTAGAAGTTGAACTACTAAAAGAACGATTAAAGAACTCGAATGTTGACAGTCGATTATATTTCTTATTAGCACGAACATTTGTACAAGAGAAATGAAAGGGAAAAAAATGAATTTCCTTATTGTTGAGGTATGACCACTACATGTTTCCATGCCATATTCAATATGATCTTGAATAAAGTTCACCAGAAAAAAGATAAAGAAAAGGGCATTACATTATCTGCCTCTAGGAATATATCCAAGCCAATGTAATCCAGCTAAGGCGATCAGCTCAAGCAATCTTGGTTCTTAGCAGATAGCCGTTTGAGAAACTCATAGGTCGTGATCATGGTGGTGGCCGACATAGCCATTGACGCCCACCTTGGCCCGAGCCCTCTGTAACAGGCATTCAACCCACCTTCCTTCATCAAGTTTCTTACGGTCTGCAATGCCGTTAGGGGTCGTCTTTGACCATTTTCTTCTCCATCCAAAACTTGCAATCTAGTCTTGATGGTATCTAGAGGCATTGTTATGATAGCAGAAACCCCACTGGCCAAGGCTGCACTCAAGCCCTGAATAGCCACTGTTGCCTTAGAATCTGGTTTAAAGGCATACCCGGCAGTATTAAAACTCTCATCCTTCTTACTATTGTAGTAGCCTAAACCACTCCAAATAAGCCTGTGAGCTACAGAGTAAGAAGCCCACCAAACAGCATTTGATGGAGCATATGTCAAGATTGATATCCCAAATCCTCTATATAATCCTCGAAAACCATCCGCATAAACGATCTTTCGAAACGCGTCAATACCATTCTTATAGACGCAAGAATTAAGGTTTTTAGCACTGTTATTGCAGCCCTGAACCATTAGTCTTTGGCTCACAACATCTATAGGAGTCCAGACCAATTGAGCAGCCATAGCCGAGCTCAACCCAGCAGCTCCATTAGCTATAGCCATGGCTGTGGTGTCTGAGAAGCCTAATCTAACCGTTGCACTACCAACGCCACTCTTGGTAACTTCAAGAGCTGTCATGTAAAAGGCTCGAGCTGGGATAGTTCCCATTAAAGAGGTTCCAAACCCTCTGTAAAACCCTCTTAAACCTTCATGGCGCATGATAGAATATGACATGTTAAAGCTTGATAGCTTAGTAGCAGAAACCTGAAGCCGAGTTTTCAAAACAACAATAGGGTAAAGAGCAGTTGATACACCTGAAAATAAAGCAGCACCCAGAAAAAAGAATTTGGATTTGTCTAACATATCCCAATCAATCTCTGCTGGAATATGAATTTCTGAAGTCGATTCATCCTCCGCTGCATTCAGGCTCATCTTAGCCAGTTCTAAAGCTAATACAAAACTACCCCAGAAACCAGAAACCAGATAAACCCTTTTCCTTCTCTAAACTATGTAACAACAATGAAATACAGAAAACACCCAAATGAAAGGGATCGTCAGAATCAAAAGGGAGATCAGAAGCTGACCTACAAGAGATTATAACAGTAGTAATTGGAACAAATATGTTTTTTCAGGCAATAAATTGAAAGATACGACTCATCTCACCATGGATTCCAATACGATCATGGCAGTAAAGCCCAAGAAAACACAAACCCAGATAGAAAAAACCACTAAAATAAAAAAGGAGCAAAACCCAGAACTCAGAGTGGAAAATTGAAAGCGAAAACGGAGGCGAGAGCTGAAGGGAGGAAGAAAAAACAAGATTTATGGAGTTTCGCGAGGGTTTTGAAGATCGAGGAGGGAGGACACGTGTCCATCACCATGTCGAGGTCATTTTTAGATATGAGGCTCTTTTAATAACAAACCCAAAAGGGTTTTTGTACCCTCCATGATTCTGTGGGTTATCCATTTGGGTTTTGGTGTCTTCCGCTGCTTCCATTGTCTCTTCCAAGTTGACGCTTCCATTAACAAAAATCACCCAATTCTTTACAATAGACCCATCAAAATGCAGAAGTCAGATCATTAGTGTTCTTATTTCTTTCGTCTTCTTTATTGTTTTCTGCAAATCTTATTGAAATCCCCATTTTTGGTTGGTGAAGAAGCAGGGTTCAGGCAACAGACCCAGATGAGCCCATAGTTTTTCCTCTGACACAATCATAAGTCTTAATTTTCGTCACTCCAGTTGACGGCTTCGTTTTTGTTGCTCAATCCATTTGCAAATCCATGGTCGGTTTTTGGACGATTTAAGGAAACCATTGGCTCTTGCCTCTTGGTTCACTAAATACATTACGGCGAGGAAAGAATGTGACGCGTTTTATTGAAATTGGGACGGTGTTGCCTCAGGCCCATTTTAACTGATCCGTTCCGGAAGCCCATTACGCACGTTTGCTCTATGGGGCCGGGTATTGGGGTTGGGCTTTGATTCTTATGTGTCAAAATGTTTTCGGCCGGTTACTCTACACGTCATACCAGGTCAAAAGGCCACGTGGAGATAATTTCATAGATGGACTATCCACGTGTGTAGCATCGTGTAAAGATAAATCCACCGAATATTTTGCCACCGAATACTTCCACTGTGGCACATTAAAACCATCTCCTCTGGCTCCTCTCAAACTCTACCCTAAAGAATATTATATTTAAATTAATATTCATTATTATTATTTTTTTATTTTTTTTTTTGTAAGAGTTCGAAGCCTGATAATGTGAATGTGAGATCTCATATCGATGAGGAAAGAACAAACATTCGGCATAGAAACCTCTCCCTAACAAGACGCATTTTAAGAACTAAAATCCTAAGAAACTTACAAAACGAACTAAAATCCTAAGAAACTTACAAAACATTCTTTATAAGAGCGTAGGAATCTCTTCACAGCAGACAAATCTACGAAACATTCTTTACAAAGAGTGGAAACCTCTTCCTGAACGTTTCAAAAATCTTGAGTGAAAATCTAAGACAAAATACACTCGCGGGTATTTCTTATTTTTATTTATTTTAATTACTTTACTTTAAAGAAATTATATGTATAATATTAAAATATAGACATAAATTAGACATTTGTTTCGCTAAATGCAGATCCCAACCATTATATAAACCCAAGACGCGCCCGTTTGAACCCAGACGGTCACACCACCATCACCAAAAAAGAGAAATGGAGTTAGCCAGAATGGGGTTAGACCCAATATTCCTGAATGCCCTCCATGACCTTCTGGACTTCACTGATGAGGCAGGGCAGAGCACCCACCACGGGCCGTCACGCGCCTTCGTGAGGGACGCAAAGGCGATGGCGGCGACTCCAGCCGATGTGGTAGAATATCCAAACGCCTACCAATTCTCCATCGACATGCCTGGCCTCAAAATGGACCAAATCAAGGTCCAAATCGAGGACAACCAGTTGATTGTGACCGGCGAGAGGAAGAGAGAAAGTGAAAAGGTTAAGGAAGGGAAATACGTGACAATGGAGAGGAGGCTGGGCAAATACTTGAAGAAATTTGTGCTGCCGGAGGCCGCCGACGTTGACAAAGTATCGGCGGCGTACCAGGACGGAGTGCTGTCGGTCACGGTGGAGAAGAAGCCGCCGCCAGAGCCCAAAAATGCCAAGACTATTGAGGTTCGTGTGGGACAAGATTGATCGTATGAATGAGCCTTGTTTTGTTTTGGTTTGTAATATAATGCGACTTTTGTATGGTGTTTTGTTTGGTTTGTTTTTATGGTGTTTTGTTTGGTTTGTTTTTGCCTATTGTTCATAATGTAATAATGTTTACAATAAATTTAGACTATGAACCCTCATAAATATTTATAGGGCCAAAACTTATACTATCGGGCCTTGTCAGTTCTACCTTACCTTGGTTGGGGAGAAGAACCAAACCTCGGTTGGGGAGAAGAACCAAACCTCCTAGGGTGCAATCTGCTCTTAGCCCCTTCTTAGCCCCTTTTAAACACTTTAAGAGGAGGGAAAGAACAAAAAGAACAATATCTACTAGGTGGACTTGAACCATTATAAATGGTATCAAAGCCAAACATTAGACAATGTGCCAACGAGAAGGGATAGACACGAGGGACATGCCTCAAGCCCCTCGAGTGAATTTAGTGGAGACCCACATCGATAGAATGGGAGAAAGGAACGAGTGTCAGAAGGATGCGGGCCCGAATGGATAGGATGGAACAAATTACTAATTAGGAAAACCAAATAAAATGCTGCTTATGGAATATTCTGTCACATTCTAGAACTCAGACGAGAATGCAACCGAAGCTCCTGGAACGTCCTTCCAATTCTTCGCTATCCTTCCAGAAAATTCATCTCTTTTCACACAACACACACCTATAAATAACCAATCCAATCGCTCTCCCTTACCCACACCAAAACAGCTCTACCAGATCATCTTTTACAACCAAAATCTCCTTCGCAACAACATTTCCCTGAGCATCAAACATTTCTCCAGTTAACAAGCGAAAGATGGATCTAAGAATCATGGGCTTAGACTCCCCAATCTTCTCCACCCTCCACCATGTTATGGATCTCGTTGATGAGGCCGACAAGTCGTTCAATGCCCCGACGCGAACCTACGTCAGGGATGCCAAGGCCATGGCAGCCACTCCGGCCGACATCAAGGAGTATCCAAATTCCTACGTTTTCGTCGTCGACATGCCAGGGCTGAAGGTTGGCGACATCAAGGTTCAGGTTGAGGACGACAATGTGCTACTGATAAGTGGCGAGAGGAAGAGGGAGGAGGAGAAAGAAGGGGCGAAGTATGTGAGGATGGAGAGGAGAGTTGGGAAGTTAATGAGGAAATTTGTGTTGCCGGAAAATGCCAACGTTGATGCCATCTCAGCGGTTTGTCAGGATGGTGTGCTCACTGTGACTGTCCAAAAGTTGCCACCACCTGAGCCCAAGAAGCCCAAGGTGGTTGAGGTCAAGGTCAATTGATGGGTTTGGTTCATGAGTAAGAAGCCCAAGGTGGTTGAGGTCAAGGTCAATTGATGGGTTTGGTTCATGAGTTTTCAGAATATGGCGCCCTGCTGGTTTTCTCTTTTATCTTTTAATTTTCTTCGTTTTTGGTGGTGTTTTGTGTGGTAATGTCTGTAATGTGGGTTGCCTCTGTAGTGTGTGCTTGATGGTTTATGTCAATGAATATTTACAGGTTTCATCAGAAATGTTAATCTTTTACTACTGTGCTGTGTGATTTGTTTCTCCAAAGCTAAGCAGAATTCTAGACTTGAAAATAACAATAAAAACCTAGGCAAGAATTGTAATTTCAACTAACCTGGGCGGAGATGCTGAAGAATCCAACTGGTTCCTACAGATAAACCGAACAAATGTGTTGATACTTACCGCCTGCAAAAATTGGGAGACCACGCCGCTGCCACAGTGGGAACATTTACCAGCTGATTATCAGTACACCATGGCAAAAGGTTAGATGTTTGCCTTCTACCTACTTGAGGCAATTAGAAATTGCGAAGTGTTCCGATCTATAAGCAATGATGGCGGAGCCATTATTTACTACCATCGTTTTGTCAAAACCTAGGGAGCAATGGGATTGTGTCTTGTAAAGGCTTAAAGCTATAATGCTCGGCTAATCCAACCTCTAAGCGGTCACCATTTTTTAAATGAGAAAAGAAAAAATACTACAATGACAGTATTAGTTTTAGTTATTATTCGCCATGGGCTTGAAGAAAATATAATCACTTTGGAGTAGAGCAAAACTAACTTTGGATAATGAAGGATCTTCTGGATTGAGATCAAGGAAATCCCCCTGCAAAACTACTATATCTTGCACCAAGGTTGAGGACAATCAACGTAACATACATGTAAGATCTCACGTCAGATAGGAAGGAGAATGTAACATTTTTTATAAGAGTGTGGAAACCTCTTCTTAACAAACACCTTACAGGGAAGCCCAAAAGGGAAAATCTAAATAGAACAATACCTGCCAGCAATAAATTTGGGCCGTTACAAATGGTATAAAAGTTAGACACCAAGTTATATGCCAGCAAGGAGGTTGAGTCCCGAAGGGGTTTGGATTGGGGGTCTCACACCGATTAGAGAAGGGAACGAGTGCTATCAAGGAGGCTTAGCTCCAAAGGGGGTTGAATTGGGGGGTCTCACATCAATTGGAGAATGGAACAAGTGCCAGCGAGTACGCTAGGCCCCTAAGGAGGGTGGATTGTGAGATCCCACATCGGTTGGGGAGGAGAACGAAATATTCTTTATAAGGGTGTGGAAACCTCTCCCTAGCATACGGTTTTAAAAACTTTGAGGGGAAGCCCGAAAGGAAAAGCCCAAAGAAGACAATATCTGCTCATATGCAAAGCCGAATAGAGAAATAATCTAATAATGAAAGGAAGGGAGGATACTAGAAGTGAAAGGAAGGAAGGGATTGAGAAAACGATCTTTGATCGAAAGATGAACTTGGATGGTAAATACAGATGAGATGATCTTACTTCCCATCCTGGCTTGGGATCAAGAGCTACAGCAACCATAGAACTAGCCTTCCCCAACAAACATCAACTCCCTCTTGTTATACAATAACAAGAAAGAACAACAACCCTTGACCTCCAATGCATGCTTTCTAATCAATGAACTGGATAAAACTAGGGACTTACTTGCATGAAGATGCTCCCATTCGCAACCAGAGGATGATCATGTAAATCACTGCTTGGAGGGAGTACCAAGAGGTTAGGAACCATGTCATCCTTCTGTACCTATTTGACATAAAAACCAACACCATTAAGGAATTTTTTTAAGGCATCGTGATGAACTACAGACCATACCAAGAACAAAAGTCGACATACTTTACCTCGCTGCATCCATGATGCATATTTTAAAAGGAGAGACGACTAGGAGGCACTTAGATGAAATGTGCAATAAGTAAAGATAATCCCGTTGCGGCAATTGAACTCCACCCTACTCTACTCTACTGGCATACACATCAACAACATTTAGGAAAGATCTTGGAACTCACTGCATACTTTTTGCCTAATACGTTTATTGCCGTGTGAACATTCATCTTCAAAGTATTCACACGGATAAAACGAGGCCTTGAAACACCTGCCTGCATTGAAGGTTACCTCTTGAGAGATGACTAGGCTTAATAACTAAGTTGGTAGATATCAGCAAAGCAACAAGTTCATACAGAACTCTTACCAGGGCTTCATCACGAGCTATTAAATCTTCAATATCATTTGCTTTTCTATTTGACAGAAGCTGTGTAACCGCAGATTGTGAAGAACTTTGCTGCCGCAAGAGAAACATCTCTGCATCGCCAAATGAAGGAATTTTCTACACACAGATCCCATAAAATATATCCAATCAGCATCAAATGTAAAATAGGCCAGCTGCAGCAGATATATATACAAGTACGGTTCAAAGCCATGCCAAGAGAGTCATTATTGGATATAGACAAACTCATTTCGAGTAAAGGAATTTAAAAGGTCCTGATGGTCAGCACAGAGTTTGAACAACAACAAATCCTCCCCCAATTCGTCCATCTCTCAAATGTTTTCAGAGTCGACACTTTAATGAGAATGCTTTTATGTTAAGATAAGAGACGTGAATAAAATACCTGGCCAAGGAGGATATCATACATGATGATATAAATTAATTCCTTCTGCGTCTACAATAATATTAGACTAATGTTAGTGTATATTTGAAGTGAGCAAGAAATCTATTCAAACAGAATTAGCTAGAACTTGATAAAGTTGTATGAAGCAAATGAACTAGAAACAATCATAGTAAAAGAGCAGCTACAAAGAAGATGAGCGAGTACCTTCCATTTATTGCTCAATAAATCAGCAGCCTCCAGTACATCCTTGATTACAGGGAGGTCTAGTAAAACAGCCAAAGCAACTGAAGCTTTTCAGTTTAACGAGAAAGCTACAAAATAAACTTTAACTTACACAATATCACCAGATTTCAGAGGAGCGAGACAAAATCTAATCAACCAAGATGAGCACAAAATCATTCATATCAAATATGTAGGATTTTCAATTTTTCATCCAATTAATTGCTAGATGCTATCATCCAGTTGGAAACTGCAAGCTAAAACAGTCTGCATTATTTTAGTGAGTTCATATCTAAATACAAAGGAAAATGTGTTAGGAATCACGCTTCTCCAAAATGGTATGATGTAAACTCTTATACCTTTGTTTTTGGTTTCTCCAAAAGGTCTCGTAGCAATGGAGATGTGTTCCTCACTTATAAACCCATGATCAACTCCTTAATTAGCTGATGTGGGATTCCTCTCCTAACAATCTTCAACAATCCTCCCCTCGAACAAAGCACACTATAGAGCCTCACTAAGGCCTATGGAGCCCTCAAACAACCTCCCCTTAATCGAGGCTTGACTCCTTCTCTGAAGTCATCGAACAAAGTTTCTTTGCTCGTCACTTCAGTCACTTTTGATTATACCTTCGAGGCTCACAACTTCTTTGTTCAACATTTAAGGATTCTATTGACATGACTAAGTTAAGAGTACAACTCTTATACCATGTTAGAAATGACAACTCTCCGCAATGGTATGATATTGTCCACTTTGAGCATAAACTCTCGTGGTTTTGCTTTTGATTTCTCCTAAAGGTCTAATACTAGTGGAAGAGATGAGTTCCTTGCTTATAAATGCATGATCAAACTCCTTAATTAGCTGCAGGACTCATCTCTCACCGATCCTCAACAATGTGCAACTAAAACCAATAGTTGTATCGAGAAGTATATGAGAATCTATTTGAAAATCATCTTCAGCATTTAACAAGGTACCCTTCTTATTCCCAACAGATGGAGCATAAACGAGCGACTTGATTTAAGCGACAGCTCGACGTTGATCCTTCAAGAACTCGCGGCAATATCTTCGCCGCAATATCTTCGCCGCCTCTCTCCTCGCGAAATATGCCGAACGCTCCGCGTTGCTCATCCGCCTGTTATCTTCTTTTCCGGCGGCCGATCCTTCGGTTCTGTTGATGCCGCACCTCATGGCTCCGCAGAAGACACACGCACTCTCCCAACTCCAGCAAGACCTTGTGAAGGCACAGAACCAATGAAATGACGTCGTATTACATGACAAAATCCTGGGCCCAAGTCTATTAAATTCCAGCTCATACCTCTTATATTTAATGTTTAGGGTTTCTAAAATTAACTTATATTCAAATTCGTACAAATATATAAAACAAATTTTAATTTTTAAATAATGTATGTTATATTTAATGTTCCTAAAACTAACTTATAGTGTATTTAATGTTTAATGTTTCTAAAACTAACTTATAACGAAATTCGTACAAATATGTAAAACAAAATTTTAATTTTTAATAATTTATTTTATTTTTAGTTGGAAAGTGTGAGACAGATCGAGACTTTGAGTGGTAGTTAGAACAGTGGAGGAAAAGCTAAGGCTAGAAGCCCAATAATTTTGCGAATCAGAGCTTCAGCCACACAGCAATGGCGGAGCTTATTCAGGTGCCTTACGACGTCACTGTCCGTCTTCTAATGGCTTCACTCGAACGGAATTTCTTGCCGGACGCCGTCGTAAGAAGGTTCACCCGCTTGCTACTCGCCTCTCGTATTCGCTCCCAGTTTAAGCCTTCCTCTCAACTCCAACTCTCTGATTTTCTCCACTTTGTGCACGGTAAGTTGCGATTCCATAGCTATTACGTTTCAAGGAGATTGAACTAGGTAACTGGATTTATTGACGGAGGAGCATGTCTACTTTGAATTTGGCGGATTGTCAAATTTCAAGGAGATTGAACTAGTTGATTGTGCCTGTTTCTGCAGCTTTAAGGGAGATGCCAATTGCTATTAAGACTGATAAGCCAAAAGCTCAACATTACGAGCTTCCTACCTCGTTCTTCAAGTTAGTTTTGGGGAAGAATCTCAAGTACAGGTAGTGAAATACTTACGAAGGTCTTACAGAGCGATTGGAAGAGTCTGATTTCTATTCATGTGAATTTTCATTTGCGTTAAGATGACATGAATACGCAGATTCGAAATTAGGACTTGAAAATATTGTGTGATGCATAATGGAACGCTTAGTTTTTCGATCGAAAAAAACCTAGTGTGTATTAAAACAGAGATTTGCAGGTCATTTTGAGTAAGAAGCACAAACAAACAACAAAAAGAGCTTCAAATAGCTTCAAGTTCTCTTAATCTGGTCAATTCACTAGCCCTAACATGATCTGTTGTTGCAGTTCATGCTATTTCAAGGACAAGTCAAGTACCTTGGAGGACGCAGAGGAGGCCATGCTACAAATGTATTGTGAAAGGTCACAACTGAAGGATGGCCACTCTGTTCTTGATGTTGGATGTGGCTGGGGGTCACTTTCGTTGTATATTGCCCAAAATTACAAGAATTGTCAGGTGACTGGAATTTGCAATTCAACCACACAGAAAGATTACATTGAGGAGCAGTGCCGGTAATTAGCTTTGTCTTGTATACCTCGAACTTTCTTTCAGATTTCTTAATAACCATTAAAATTTGATATGTGGTTTCAGGGATCTCCAGCTGAATAATGTCAACATTATTGTTGCAGACATCAGCACTTTTGAAATGGAAGCTGAATATGACAGAATAATTTCCATTGAAATGTTTGAGGTAACTAAATTCCTGATGTAGTTCCATTTTGATACCCACATCCTGAAATGGTTTGAAACTTTATTTGTTTTTACCCGAGAGCAGCATATGAAGAACTACAAGGATCTTCTCAAGAAAATATCAGGCTGGATGAAACAGGATAGTCTCCTCTTTGTTCATCATTTTTGCCATAAAGTCTTTGCCTATCACTTTGAGGTACGGTTGATTCACATTTTTATATACATTGAGGTTTCTTCATGGCTAGAACCTTTATTATTGGTTTGATGCTGTTTGTAGTAGACATCTTGATAAACAGGAAATATTATGTTTTGCTAACCATTTTATGGCCTCGTTGTTTAGGATAAAAATGAAGATGATTGGATTACGAGATACTTCTTCGAAGGCGGCACGATGCCCTCTGCAAATCTACTCCTCTATTTTCAGGTGATACGCCCCCCTGCCCCTGTCAAACCTCACCTTTCCCTAGAATTATCGCCTCATTCATTTAGCTTCGTAACAATCCAAGCTCACTGCTAATAGATATTGTCCGCTATAGCCCGTTATGTATCGTCGTCAGTCACACGATTTTAAAACACGTATGTTAGGGAGAAGTTTCCACACCCATATAAGGAATGTTTTGTTCGCCTCTCCAACCAACGTGGAATCTCACAATCCACTCCCCTTGGAGGCCCAACGTTCTCGCCATCACACCGTCCAATGTCTAGCTCTAATACCATTTGTAACAACCCAAGCTCATCGATAGTAGATATTGTCCCCTTTGAGCTGTTACAAGTTTTCGTTTTTCGGTCTACAGTTCCTGACTGATAAGCATAAGCATTTGTTTTAAACTGTTTGAAAATGCTAGTTTTCGAAACTTATAAAACGAAAAGAAAACGGGGAACTTAGAAAAATGTGTATCTCTCCCGTTCTTTGTGTTCATCTAGATCGAGGGTGCGTTATTGTGTGATCCTAACGATAACTATCTAACCTATCAGGTAAGAGTGTCTAAGATGCACAAATAGATCATCTGTTTGAGAATTTCTACTTATTTTTGCTATTAGTATTGATAGTTATTGTCATTTCTTGCATTCCATCAATGCATACCAGACATTTCACCTTGAGAATTATGACCATCTTGTTTTCATTTGATTTTGAATGTGAGAACTTTATAGTAAAACCACAAGAAGCTTCGAGTTGAGTCGTAACATTTTGCTTGTTCCATACAGGACGACGTGTCGATTGTCGATCATTGGCTTGTGAATGGCAAACACTATTCTCAAACAAGGTACGTACCACCTTACACACATTTGGAGAACATAATATCTTCTCAAGTAAATGTTGAAGTCTCCTTGCGAAATTTGCCTTCATATTTTGAAATTGTGATTAAACACAATTTTAACACATCCTTTGCAGTGAAGAGTGGCTCAAAAGAATGGACAAGAACATAGCTTCAATAAAACCAATCATGGCAACTACTTATGGCAAGGATTCAGCTGTAAAGTGGACTGTTTATTGGAGAACATTCTTCATTGCAGTAGCCGAGTTATTTGGGTACAACAATGGGGAAGAATGGATGGTTTGCCATTTACTATTCAAGAAGAAATGATGCAAAGCAGCAAAGCTTCAATAATCTAAGCGGCCATAAGAACGAGGTGCGAGTTTTATGAACTTGGACTGATTTTCTTCCTTTGAACTTTATGAATTTGGTGAAGCCATATGATCCATAGTTCTTGTAATAAGAGTTTTTGCCATTGCGGTGCAAGAGCTGATTACAATATTTATATTAGTGCTGAATCTGGGTCGGATTATTGGCACCATGAGGAGCCTCTACGACCTTTTTTAGAACGTAATTCGGTGATGAATTGTTTGCACTAAATTTGAATTCAATTGATCTGTAGTCTATGTAGTCTAAATATGCAACTTTCGGGTAGCAGTAAGAGATTCGAAGGTATATATCATAATCAATTGAACAATATCTAAATTAATTATATTTAAATTACAGTTAGATACTACGTTTTATTTTGTCTTTATAATTTTAAAAGTTACCTTATCATTTAATAAATTTTTGTATGTAGGAAACTAAAAGTTAACATACCCAAGTCACAACCATATTCAATTAATATAATTATGGTTTATATACTTTAATTTATTTTGATAAATACAAATATGTTAAATTAATGTAATTGGGGATATTTATTAGGAATATTAGTTAATGTTAATTATTATTTTTTAAATACTTACCATTAATCACCAATTAAATTTATTATTTTATTAATAACTAATTAATTTGTATTAATACTTCTGAATTAATTTTGATTATTTTATTCAATAAACTACTAAAATCATTCAAGATTATCTTAGTTACGTGAAATAAATCATAACTATTTAAAAATATGATATATTTTATGATTAAGAAAATAAATAAATATATATTTAGTACCACAAGAATATAATTAATTGAAAAGATGGAGAATATATACAACAATTATAATAGAGAATATATAGATATTGAGGAATATATTTAGCAACTGTATTATAAATTATTTAAAATAGACTATGTTTTATAATTAAGAATATATAGGACAATTATACTTTATATTATACAAGTTGGTGGGTAAAAAAATTAAATTTATCCTTAATCTTATAATTATTTTTGTCGTGTAATTAATTTTTACTATAAGTAGTTAATGATGGGCACATAATTAAGTTTGACAAATAGAAAAAATAAATCACTAAATAAATATTATAAAATAAATAAATAAAAATTAACAAAAATCCAGCCCTAAACTCGTTTATCTCCATTTTTTAAAATCAAATTTGTAATTTATTATATATATATAAAGAAAAAAAAAAGTAATTATATAAATAAATACAGTCATAGTCTTCATCTCTAGAGTGTTTGAAGTTTCAGATTGAGATTGCCGATTCATTCGCCGATGGATCAATTCAGAAATCAACCGCGGCTCCCGAAATTTGCCGTTCCAAAACGATACGAGATCAGCCTCAAACCGGACCTCTGTCTCTGTAAATTCTCTGGTTCTGTAGCAATCGATGTCGATATCCTTTCCGATACTCGATTTTTGGTGCTCAATGCTGCCGACCTTCATGTCGATGATGCTTCTGTTTCCTTCAAGCATCGGAGCTCCTCCAAGGTATTGAGTCGCTCTCTCTATATGACTTGAGACTCCGCGTTAGGGGCGTTCGAGGATTGTAAGGAAAAAAGTGGAAGAATGAAGGGGAATGATGTGGATTTTTTTTTTTTTTTTTTTTTTTTTTTTTTATGCATGTTTTTCATTCCGTTCTTGATTTGTTTATGTACGTTTATTATTCATTTTCAGCTCTTGAGATGGAAATGGATTTTTACGGTGTTAGATTTCGTAGTTAATGGTCGAGTTTGGAGTATGAACTTCCTACCATGCTCGTTATACTTCTGAAATTTCACGATGGCTGATGCTGTTTTTTGTTTCATTTGAGCATTTCAAGCTTGGAATCAGCAATGATTTCTCAGCTTCTTACTAGGCTATATAAAAATATTAGGATATTATAGAACCCATATAACTGTTTAGTCGACAAAATGTTATGAAAACACGAATTCTATATATTTTCTCACGACAGGTGTTCAGCAATCGTGTGCTTCCTATGAGAATAGGAAAGCTTTTAAAATTTTATTTATGCATTTTCTATTTTATCTGAAATTATTTGACGAACAATTGTTGGGCCAGGTTTTCCAGCCTTCAAGTATTCAAGCTTGTGAAGAGAACCAAATTTTCGTTTTGGAGTTTGCAGAGACGCTACCAACTGGGTCAGGAACATTGTCTATCAATTTCGAAGGAATCTTGAATGATAAAATGAAAGGATTCTATAGAAGGTAATTTTTTTGGCATGTGAGCTTAAGTTCGATGAATGGAAATGAGAAAGATCATATTGCTGGGATGAAAATGTTGGACCTTTATGGATTATGGAAAAAGAGAACTTGATGTTGCAGGGAAATTTGTTAATGGTAAAGGTGTAACTGGTTCTCTTAATAAGTTTTAACTCCTAGCTGTGCACGTCTTAAACTCATAAGAAATATTATTAGTTTTGAGGAATTTGAAGGTTCAAGAAATGATATCATTTTTAGTTCGTAAGAATTTTAAAAAAGATTGTACTTCTCATTCGCATCCAAGTCCTCAAAAGTTTTGATATAGCGATTATATAACTAGCCTGAGTTATAGGAAAGAAAAAGAGAAGATAATTCTTGTAATCATTCATGTTTTCATATGATGAAGAAGGTTTTACGATTCCTAATTTATGGCAAAATTAGAAATAAGTACTATAAAAATAAAAAATAAAAAAAAAAAAAAAAAAAAAAAAAAAAAGATGTCAGCATTTTGGAACAATGGAACTTCAAGAATAAGAGATTGGGAAGGACTTCTTCTTCTTCTTTTTTTCTTTTTTTCCCTCTTTTTTGTATCTTCAAGTTATTCGTTATGTGTTAGTACTTCTACAATGGGCCACTAGCTTGCAGTGTGTTGAACTACACTTATCCCAATCTGTATGGATAATTGTCAGTAATTTCATTTCTTCTGTTGCCTCAATTTCTTAGCAACGGAACAGTGATTACTTTTGCTTCTTTTACTTGAATGATACGAATTTTCTCTTTGTTTCCCAGCACTTATGAGCACAATGGTGAGAAGAAAAATATGGCTGTTACACAATTTGAACCTGTTGATGCTAGACGTTGCTTCCCTTGCTGGGATGAACCTGCTTTTAAGGTGTTAGCATATCTCTTTCCATCTCTCTCCCTTTTTCCCTCTATGGAGATCTAAACCCCTTTAGTTCATCTACTAAAACCTTGAAGTGATTATTCCCATCACCATGTTGAAGCGACACAGAAATAGCACTGCCAAAATTTATCTTAATTTATGTTACTTTTTAGTCACTTGAAATTTGACCTGGTTTCCATTTTTGGTCTGTCGAGTAGGATAGACAATTCAAATTAGAGGAATCATTTTGTGAAGTTTTTTATATTGTTAGATGTGAAAATGTGCTGTCAAGGGAAGTAGATTTCACATTTATAAAAGTACATTTTTAATTGCATTTTCTTGCAATATTAGTTGTTGAAAAGTTTGCCCATTAAATGAGTTATGTTCGTATATTACTTCTAATTTGATAAAATGAATGATGAAATAACTTATTGAGACTAATTTTGGCTTTTAATGAAACTTATGAACTAATTGTACATTTTAATTTAAAGAGAAATTACGCCAAAATTGAGAGAGGCTGGAATGATGTTTAAACCTTTAGCTTATTTCTACCCAATTGGAACTCCTACCTAGTCATTGCTTTAATCTGTTCATTGTTGACAAGCAGGCTACATTCAAAATCACGTTAGATGTACCATCTGAACTAATAGCACTTTCCAACATGCCAATTATTGAAGAAAAAGTGAATGGGCATCTAAAGACGGTTACATATCAAGAATCACCAATTATGTCCACATATTTAGTGGCCATGGTTGTTGGTTTATTTGATTATGTGGAAGATCATACAGCTGATGGTAAAATCATAAATTAGAGTTTCTTATGCATACTGTGGGTACTGTTAATAATAGCTTTAATTGACATCTTAACAGGGGTGAAAGTTCGTGTATACTGTCAAGTTGGAAAGGCAAATCAAGGAAAATTTGCGTTACATGTCGCTGTGAAGACTCTTGACCTATACAAGGAGTATGTTGGTCCATACAGTATTATTCATCCTGTTTAGAAACTTTCTTTATTTTCTTCATAAACAGTGGTTCAACTTCTGCAGATATTTTGCTTGCCCATACTCCCTACCAAAACTCGACATGATTGCAATTCCAGACTTCGCTGCTGGGGCCATGGAAAACTATGGTTTAGTTACCTACAGGGAGACTGCTCTACTTTATGATGATCAGCACTCAGCAGCTGCCAACAAACAGAGGGTGATCTGCATATCCAAGCCTTCTTAAAAACAAAAATTATATTCATAATTTGAATTGGAATGCAATTCCTTGACTTTTTATAATTTTTTATTTTCTCATTGTTAAGGTGGCAACCGTCGTGGCTCATGAACTTGCACACCAATGGTTTGGAAACCTTGTAACTATGGAGTGGTGGACACATTTATGGCTGAATGAAGGATTCGCAACATGGGTATCCCACTTTCATTTAATTTGTCTTTATTTGGAACCCATTGTCGGAGGAAATGCTTATAATTGGTTTTCATTTTATCTCATTTGTGTAGGTGAGTTATTTAGCTACTGATAGCTTGTTTCCAGAATGGAAAGTATGGAATCAATTTCTTGAAGAATCAAATCATGGTCTTACGTTGGATGGTCTTGCTGAATCACATCCTATTGAGGTACACGTGTGACTGGCAGCCGGCAGGCATAGCTTTTTCTTTCTGTTATCTCCTTTGTTGGGTATTCTGTTTGTCTTAATTCAAGGAAAGTCATTCTAGTGTTTCTTGTTCAAGTTAAGGAAGCACTCTTTTCTTTCAGGTTGAGATAAATCATGCCAGTGAGGTTGATGAAATATTTGATGCAATTAGCTATAGAAAAGGTGCATCTGTTATTCGAATGTTACAAAGTTATCTCGGTGCCGAGTGTTTTCAGGTTGTTTACTATTCCTTGTCTAAAAAATTGGATCATTTTGTACCTATTAATCCAATTCGTTGAAGTGGGTTGCTTGATGTGATCAGAAATCACTTGCTTCGTACATTAAAAGGCACAGTTGCTCAAATGCAAAAACTGAAGACTTATGGGCTGCACTTGAGGAGGGGTCTGGTGAACCTGTGAACAAATTAATGAGTTCCTGGACTAAGCAACAAGGATATCCTGTTGTCACAGTCAAAGTGACAGATGAGAAATTGGTGTTTGAGCAGGTCTCTTTGTGTTGGTTTCTGTCATTTGATCAAATTCATCTATGAATTTCTTATGTTAGTTTTAACATTTTATTTTTTGATAAACTCTTGAGGGTTATAATTCATGGATATTGTAATTGGCAGTCAAGATTTTTGTTGAGTGGTTCCTGTGGAGAGGGGCAATGGATTGTTCCCATAACATTGTGTTGTGGCTCCTATGATGTGCGCAAGAATTTTCTGCTGCAAACGAAGACAGAATCTGTTGACATCAAGGAGTTCCTCGGTTGTTCCTTCAGAAAATGGGATGGTGGAAATGATAAATCTTGTGATTGGATAAAGCTTAATGTGGATCAGACTGGTTTCTACCGGGTGAAGTATGACACAGATCTTGCATATAAGCTTAGAAATGCAATAGAAAAAGATCATTTGACTGCAACTGACAGATTTGGTAACTAACATCTTAGCTTTACTCATTTTGATGTCGGTAATAAGGAGTAGCTAAGGTTATTCTTTCTACAGGTATTTTGGATGATGCATTTGCCCTTTCTATGGCTTGCCAGCAATCAGTTACTTCTTTGTTTACCTTAATAAGTGCTTACAGAAAGGAACTTGACTATACTGTGTTATCGAATTTGATCAGTGTAATGTTTTCACCTAGACTCTTTTTTCCTCCAGTTTTTATAGTCATGCATAGGGAGCTTATTCTGGGAAACTATTTTGTAGATAAGCTATAAACTTGAAAAAATTGCGGCTGATGCAATTCCTGAGGCCCTGGTCAACATCAAACAATTTTTCATCAACAATTTCTACTTTGCAGCAGAGTAAGATATTTCATGTGAATTTGTGTGTACTTTTAAATCTTTATAAGCGGCTATGTAGGATTTTTTGGCCATGATTAAAGTTATATGTTTGCATAGCCTAAATAAGATGTCATTAATGGATCTTATTTTATAGTTATCTTGTTTCAGATGCGTGATTTTTTTTTTTTTTTTTTTTTTTTTTTTTTTTTTTTTTGATGGTCAACAAAATAAACGGCACATTTATAATTATGGAAGTATGATAACTGTAGCTTGATCTATTGAATGATGTGCGTTCTTGTTAACAGAAAAACTTCGGGTGTTTTTTCCCTTTGGCTGGGGGGAGTTTATGATATACATATTGTCTTAGATTTAATTGAAATGTTTTGCATTTTCTTTTGTTTCTGCAAATCCTTGTGTTGGTATGAAGAATTCCATATTCTATAAATCTAAATAACCCCAATAGTTGGCACGGAGGTTCTGGATTTTTTTTACTGCTTGCTTTTTTAAAACAAAATTTCTTTTGAATTGGCCAAGATATTATTGGCCGAGGAGACTCTGGCTTAATTTCCCAAATTATGGCCTCTATAACTTTATTGGAAAAATTAGGATTTGATGATTTTCAGGTAAGGTGTACCATTTATATTTTTTTTGAAGTCATGATTTTCAGGTATTGCAACAATATCCTTAGGATATTGAACATCTTAATGAGTGTCTGGATGCCAAATATCTACAAATACAAACTGCATAAAAGTTATCATGCAATCTTTTTGGTTATTTTATTTATATATGCAACTTGATATGTAGAAAACTGGGTTGGGACCCGAAACCAGGCGAAAGCCATCTTGATGCAATGTTGAGAGGAGAAATATTGACGGCTCTTGCTCTGTTCGGTTGTGAATCAACAATAAAAGAAGCGAATAGGCGATTTCATGCATTTTTAGATGACAGAAGTACGCCACTCCTCCCACCTGATATTAGAAAGGTACGCTGGAGGAACATAATGCTGTACAAACAACTAAGCAAGAATCTTACGTTCTTAATCGTCTCATGTTTTCTTTATTATAATGTTTCAGGCTGCGTACGTGGCGGTAATGCAGACAGTCAGTACTAAAAAAAGATCTGGTTACGAATCACTTTTAAGAATTTATAGAGAGACTGATCTTAGCCAGGAGAAAACACGCATTTTAAGTAAATCACATATCATTTTTGGTCAACTAACGAGTTTCCTTGTGTTGTGTGTAATATTCATATGATTACTTCTGTTTCTTTTTAGGTTCCTTGGCATCTTGTCCAGATCCTAACATCATTCTGGAAGTTCTCAACTTTTTGTTGTCGTCTGAGGTACTGTAGTTTCTTCATACAATGACAACCTCTTGCATTTGAGACTCAAAATACTCATTATTTTCACTTGTAGGTTCGTAGTCAAGATGCTGTTTTTGGACTAGGGGTTAATTGGAAAGCACGGGAAACAGCTTGGACATGGCTGAAGGTGATATACTCAATCCTCTCCATTAAGAAGCACTCTATATTATTATTTGATTGGCACTTTTCTCGTAAATATTTATCCTGTTAGCATATCAATCAGAAAGTTCTTACAACAGGGGTGGTTATATCCCAAAGTTGGATGTTGAGGGGGGAAATGAACACAATTTATTCACATTTTGGCCGCCCTTTTGGCCCATGCCTCCTATGCCCACCGCTAGCATATATTGTCCTCTTTGGGCTTTTCCTTTCGGGCTTCCCCTTAAGGTTATTAAAACGCGTCTGTTAGGAGAAGGTTTTCACACCCTTGTAAAGGGTGTTTCATTCTCCTCTCCGTGGGATCTATATTTATAATCAAGCTTTGTAAGGCACTAGTTTCACAATACACATACAGTTTTCTTAGTTTTATTTTTTTTTTATTATTATTTTGAAATTTAGCTTAGAAGTCAGAATGTGTTTTTCAGGAATGTAATGAAAAAAAAGATATAGTTATCAAATAAGACCTGTTTTTTCATTGTTCATATCTCGTGCTCTGTTCCTTCGAAACTATAACAATGAGACAATGTCAACGCAGGCAAAGTGGGAAGAAATCTCAAAAATCTTCGACTCCGGGTTTCTGATCGGACGCTTTGTCAGTGCCACAGTCTCACCGGTTTGTACAGCTCTCTTCTTTCTCTACCACCCTGGTTAGTTCTCGCCTATAACCGATCTATCCTTCATTTTCACCGTCATTTCAGTTTGCGTCGTATGACAAAGCGAAGGAAGTTGAGGAGTTCTTTGCAAGCCGTGTGAAGCCAGGGATAGCCCGAACATTGAAGCAGAGCATCGAGCGTGTTCACATCAATTCAAGATGGGTTCAGAGCGTTCAGAAGGAGCATGATCTTTCTAGAGTTGTACAAGAGCTAGGGTTGGATGAATGCATTTTATCACGTATCACTGAATAGTGAATATGAAGCGTCTTTGAAAGCAAGGCTCCTGCGATGTTATAGTTGTCTCGGTTAGATTTATGAACTTCAATCAATTCCACAACCCCATAGTAATGAAGTGGAATGAAGTTTTTCTTTACTATAATGTTTCCTCCTGACTGCTTGCCCCCAGGAAAACAGCCTTTTACTTTGGTTGCACATTCAATAATTTTAGATAAAGTCGTGCTTCTTCTAAGCTTAATTATGCATATTCTACATTTAGTTCATGCTTATTACATTATTAGATCTTTGCTTAATTTTTGTTGATCCTTAAAATTAATATTATTTAATATGTGTTAGGTCGATCGATTAATGAATAATCGATACATCACGATTTTTGTCCCTATTGAGAAATGGTTCAAAATAATCGTTAGCAACTAACTGATGCTCAGCGATAAAACTATTGAGAATAATATATTGATTCAAATATTTTCAAGCCCTCCTAAAAATTCATTACAATGAGGCTAGAATACATACCAAGTGACAAGCATGCTAGTGCAAGTGATGAAAGTCGTATCTTATAATGGAATGGAATCCACGAAAAATCGACATAATGAATGAATCAAGATCTTTGCCTTCTAGCTGTATTCCGTCACTTGAATATTTAATGATTTATGATTGCAAGTATTCAAACAAAACAATAATGATAGTCCATTGATCAAATTCAATGGAAACAGTGGGGATTAAACAAAATGAGATTCTATGAAAACACAACGAAACAGAACAACCAAAGCAAAGATTTTTTTAAATCAGTCAACAAATTGAAAACTAGTGACCAACCCAGTGAAAAAACATGCTATAGTTCTAATGTTTCAGTGAAAAAACATGCTATAGTTCTAATGTTTGTGTGAGAGTCCGAGGAAAACGAAACACCTTTTATAAAGGTATGAAAACCTTTCCCTAGCATACGTTTTAAAGTCTTGAGGAGAAGCCCGAAAGAGAAAGCCCAAAAGGGACAATATCACCCTTCCCCTAGCAGACGTGTTTTAAAGTCTTGAGGGGAAGCCCGAAAGGGAAAGTCCAAATAGGACAATACCTGCTAGGCCATTACAGTTTGACTACATAATTTTATCAAACCAAAAAGTTGTCCTTGTTTTCCTGCTAACAGTATAAAGAATAAGTTACGTAAAATATCTTCTCTTCCTATGCTAAGATATTTTCTTGTTCTGTTGACACAATGTTTACAATGAGAACACAAAACGATTAGATTTTATAGCCTATCATAGAACAGGAATCAAAATGCACTTTATTCTTTTAGATAAGAAACAGGGACCACAATACCCAAGACCAAACAATGGACAAAAGAAAGCATGGAAAATTTCATGTTCTTCCAAAAGAAAAAGGAACACAGAAAAAAAAAATGATGTAGAAAATGGGCCTCGTCTATCCTCGACTCGACCTGCCCGCCAAAAATATAATATAAAAACATACAATTTTTCACAACTAAAATATATGTTTGTTTCCACATAACCTCATCACACACGATCACAATGACAATAGTTTTGAAATGGCTTATATCCAGTTCGTTGATATAACTAGCCATTGATAAGAAAAAGAAACTTTGACCAAAGAGAACTACTGCCACAAGAGAAAGCAAGGTTCCAACATTGCAAACCTGGGCAGCTAGGACAAAGTTTCATGACTCTGCTCTAAGTTACATTTATAATATAATGCACAAAACCCTACTTACCTTTCACCAAGTGCTGATACTTAGCTGGTCTCTCATTGATTAGAAACTCTTCAGGCATTGTTGTTTGCTTTATATATCCATTTTGTATTGTAAACTGTAACTGAATGGCAGCATACACAATAAATGCAGACTTCAGAGACGCGATGATACCCTAATTAGTGGGCAAATGAAAAAAGATATGCAGATCAGCTCGCCCTTCATTTTACCATCTGTTATGGCAACATGGGGTCTCCTGATACTGCTAGCATCTGCATTTCGGCCTCACTGGCTATTAGTTCGGCTGCATAGTCTCCCGCAGTGCCATCTGCAGATATCAGCTATCGAATCAGCCCATGAACTTAAATGTAAATATACAATTTCGATTGAGAAAGGAAAAGGATATAAATAATATGAAGGATAAGATCTATTACTTAATATATCAGTCGGAGGCTGTTTCATTGACAATCTCTGAGAATCTGCAATGTTAGAGTTGAAGGAAATTTAGTCAAAGATCTGCCTCAAAATGGATAGCAATAAACTAACCGGCAATTTTCAAAATTTGACACAAGAAAAAGAAAAGAAATTGGGGTAATAATAGTAAAAAAAAATTAAAATCGAAATATTATTTAAATGATCGTGATTATGAACCCCAAAAGATTAAGATTTAGGTTAAGGATTAAGGATGATTTGGTTATTTAAATGATTGCCAAACTTGCCAGTTGAATATGAGATCAGAGAAAAAAGCAAGTTGAATATGAGATCAGAGAGAAAAGCGAGTTCCTATACCAAGAGAAGAATAGAAATAAATTAAAAAAATTACATATGAAAGATTTTGTTTTTGTTTAAAAAAAATTCAAAAACTTGTTTTTGTTTTGGAAGTTTGGCTAATAATTCTGAAGTTTGTTAAGAAAGATGAAAGTCGTTGTAGAGAATTGATGAGAAATCAAGAACAATTTTTAAAAACTAAAAACCAAATTCAAGGCCTAAGAAATTAGGTATGTTATAGGATTTTAGACAACCTATATCTTATTTATTTAAAAACAAAATAAATTAAACTAGGTGCACACTTCAACTGGCCTTCTTTGCACCTCTTAAAATAGGGCTGGTTCGGGGTGCTATATTCTAAATGACTAAAAATAATACTGATCAAAGCAAATGAATTACCGAGTGATCCATGAAGCCCTTTGACAGCATCGAAGTTCTTGTACGTATACCCAACAAAGCTGAGATCTTTGGGAGTCAATAGCATCTGCAAAAAATGAGTACTACTTCAAACTTACATACTATACACGCATACATAGAATGAGAAAGTAACCTGCATAAGATTATTCCTATACTTGTTTACGATTATGTATTATTTTGATGCGTGTTTTCTATAGGAAAGATCCCTATTCGCAGATTTATGCCACGGAAAAAAGAAAATGCAATGTAACAAACCTTCCTTGAGGGTCCAGAGCCACGTTTTCCTGGTATAGGTGGATCCAACTAAAACAAATTGTAAAAAAGTGAATTATTAGAACAATTTATAATAGTGAAGTTAGTTTACGCAAAACACAAATGCATCAAACAATGCTGCAATTCAGCATTTCAAAAGTGCAAGTGCTAGTAGAATTGTCAACAGATGAGTTCTTACTAAGAATAAATCAGAATTCAAGGATATGCATGTGCTACGTGTGTACATTTTTTTGGAATTATTCACATCATACAAGAATAAAAAGGATTAGGATATTTAGGAGTGCAAAGGGAAGGATCATAATAAGAAACCGTTTGTCACCCTGGTCCCTAATCTGAAAGAGGAAAGTATGGTGATTAAGGTGGCTGTGGACTTCATATAAGACTAGACATTAGAGAATATCACAATTTTTTTAAAAAGAGAGAGAGAGAGAGAGAGAGAGAGAGAAATACAGATAACGTGCATGTATGTGCAGGTGTGCATTATGTAGATGAATAATAAAGGTCTCTAGAAAATACTTCATCAAACTTCATAAAGTTCTGGGTATCGAGCTCTCCATTAACTTCAGGCTTAAATGCTGCCTCCATTTCATAAAGTCTATCCCACATGACATCTTTGAACCACGGATGAGCCTGAAACAAACATCTCCTCTCAGTTGCGGAAATTAAGAAAATATATTTACCCGCAAGTGCTTGATTGTCTAACCAGTTGAAACTTACTTTAATTTGGTATGCACCTCCAGTACCAAGTCTATGCTCAACGTCGCAAAGCAACCTACAGATGAGATCCTTTGCTTCAATTGACAACTTAGCATCCTCTGGAAACTTCAGTTGATTTTTCCAGTGAACAATCTGACAGTAATTGCTTAATTAGTTTACTATTTGCGCTTAATTTCTGGTGGAATTTCCATAAATTTTTAGAAATGCAGTAAATGTACAGGAAAAAGAGGTTTGATCACAATCTTTTAGTTCAAAACAAACTATTAGATATTGAAGTTTTGAACTAACGGGATTAAATCTTTACAATATAAAAGCACATTTTACCTTTCTGCAGGTGGTGATTGGATCATCGGAGTAAAATGGAGGATAGCCAACGAGCATCTCATACATAATTGCACCGAGAGACCACCTGAGGGAAGTCAGTTAACAGAATAATAAAGACATGGATACAAATATGTTTTACTTCTTTAAAAATAAAGTTCAATGGAAGTATCTCATCCAAAAAGTGAAGGGCCATGCTAGTTAGTAGTTACTCAATGCTTCTCTTCTCCTTCTGATAACTTTGTGTATGAACTATAAATGATTTCGATATGTGTTTAGAATGCTTTATATCAACTAAATTTACTTTTTCTCGTTTCTTTCTATACAGTATATTTCAATTGATGGAATAATTGAACATTTTTTTTTGCCTATCACGTTAGGCAGAAAAACTATGGTGTTAGTTTATCAACAAAATATATCTGGCTCAGATCGATAAAAAAACAATTGATAATTAGAATCTACAAATAAAAATAATTACCATCCATAAAATGCTGACAGTCATAACATCAACCAGAGATGTGGAAGTCGTTAATTGAACATTTTGATAACAATAATGTGATGTCCAAAAAAATATCATCCAGATTTAGTATGCATCAATTGTGGAAATGGAAAACATTTTTTTATAAGAGGAACTTGATAATAGCTAGCAAAAATATGCCAAAACTAACCAGTCGCACTCCATCCCATATCCTTTTTTGAGTAATACTTCTGGAGCTATGTAATCAGGTGTTCCAACTGTTGAAAATGCCTGTCCAAATGAAATTAGGAAAAGGTAAGAATGATAACAGAAAGGCTAACTTTTTAACAACTATTTTAGTTAATACAAAATATAAACCAAGCTATTGCACCATTTAAGTCTGTAGCATCTCCAGTAACACATAAGGCTTGTTAATAAAGATTTAGATATCATAAAGAAACAGAAGGCGGAAACTTTTTTGGCCAGGCAGAATGATGTCATTATGGAGGCATCATTTCAACATCAATGAGTGTCAACCTATTACCCTCTCAGCAGTTTGCTAATAGATCCTCCAAAAGTACAATGATATTATAGATGGATAACATATTATCCAACTATGTCAATGATTTAAAACAAGCTATTGAGTCATTTGAGTCTGTGGCATCTCCAGTAACACATAAGGCTTGTTACAGATTTATATATCATATAAAAACAGAAGGCGGAATTTTTTTTGACCAGGCAGCATGATGTCATCATGGGGCATCATTTCAGCGTCAGAGTGTCAAACGCAATAACACCTATTACCTTCTTGGCAGTTTGCTAATAGATCCTCCAAAAATACAATAATATTATAGCTGGACAGCATATTGTCCAACTATATCAATTATTTATACTCAAACTAGCACATCCACAATTTCCACGTCTTAAACAGCTCTAGCCAAAAATAAATATTGTAACATATTGTACTTATTCTTATAGAGATGATTTAAATGTAGTTTAGGTGGAATTAGTACAAATTTTGATGGAAAATAGCATACCAATTTCCTCCGGTTCATTTGCCAGTGGTATAGCTGTTCGCTGGGACTCTTCCAACTACTCCTATTATCATCAATGTCCATTGGTTCTGCCAAACTTTCATCATCCATGGCTTTATTTTCATGTAGTGCTGATAAGGTTAAAGAATCCAGTGGCTTACAGAGACCAAAATCAGAAAGCTTCATGTGACCATTTTTGTCCAGAAGAAGATTGTCAGGTTTAATGTCCCTGTGATTAGAGTGAATTTAAACTATTAAGACAACTTGAGTTCCACTACGCAAATAATAAATAAAAAATCAGTAAATGTATAAATTAAAATGGCCACACATCTTTAAAATGGCCACACATCTTTTGGCACTCTAGCTAAACAAAAGCATGAAAGCATAAACAAAATTAGAACCTGTGGATATAGTTGTGCCTGTGGATAGATTCTATTGCAAGAACACTCTGTGCAATGTAAAATTTAGCCACATTTTCAGTCAATGTGTCCTCTCTCATAAGCAGAGTCATCATATCTCCACCTGGAAGATATTCCATGATCAAGTACAAGTACTCAGCATCCTGGAATGAGTAATAAAGCTTCACTATGCAGTGGCTGGCAACTTCTGCTAATAAATTCCTTTCTGCTCTAACATGTTCCACCTATAAAACAACAAGAGATAATATTATAAAGGAAAGCATTGAAGGTCAAAAACCAAATTCTTAAGTAAAAGTACACACACACACATATATATATTTATCAAAGACAAAAGCAGTCAAAGACTTTGGTAAAGATAGTTCATGACGCTACGAAGTCAATATATAGCATAACTCTAGTTTAATTGTATAGACACAAACAGACAAAAAGAGGATATTGCTTCTTTTTGGAATTCAAATCATTCAGATTGGGAACAAGGTCTTCGGAGGATTCTCAATGAAGCTGAAATTTTGGAATGGACTCATCTATCTCAACTTTTATCCCTAACTACTTTGAGAAATTCAAATGATTTCTGGATTTGGACTCTAGAACCCTCAAAGTCTATAATTGTTAGCTCTTTGATGGAAAAATTAATTCACTCCAATGGTCCACTTCAAACAAAATTTATTCTGTTATTTGGAAAGATATTTATCCAAAGATTTTTTTTTTTTTTTTTTGGGGGGGGACTCAATCATGGAGGTGTCAGTATTGCTGATCGATTACAAGGAATGCAGCATTGTTCTTTCTCTCCTTGTTGGTGTGTTATGTGTTTGTCTGACAATGGGACTTCAGCACACTGATTATGAGTTTATCTCCTCTTTGGTTGCTTTTTTTTTGCTTATTGTTACAGGACCTCCATGCTAACAGCTTTTGGTTGGAGTTAGGCTTTACCTCACAACGTGTTTAATCTCTTAGCGATTTTTGAGGATCATCCCTTTTGTGGTCCAAAGGTGTAATGGGTCACTTTTAATGCGTTTTTTGGTCTCTCTGGTGCGAGAGAAATGGTCGAATTTTCAGAGATATGGTCACCAGTTTTGAGGCTTTCATAAAGCTCTTTATTTTTAATTCTTTTTATTGCTGTAAATGTAAACACCCTTTTTCTGGTTATAATATTACATCCTAAATTACTAATTAGAGCTCTTTCATGTAAAAAAACACCTTTTGGTGGATAGGAGTGTTTAACTCCTTTATTTCATTTATCAATGAAATTTCTCCAAAAAAAAAAATTGAATACTCTTTCCTATCCTAGAGATTTTGATCCAAAAAAATACATGTTGGCACTAGTTGACCTTGATCCAAATAAATATCCATAAGCAAGAAATTGAAATATCAGTAAGACATGATAAGATCATTGGCATGGAAAGGCTATGCACCATGTGTTCCCATTAACAGACCTACTACTACTGGATCCAGTCCAGAGTCATAAACAACTAGCAATGCTGCCATGAAATTTGCACTTAGATTGTTACACCATGCAATCAACTCTAAGCATATAACACCAATAAGCTATATATCGAAGGGCATGCATGGATCAACTTTTATTCCATATCAGTGACAGGGTGATACCTTGATATTAATTGAACAAACGACGTACAAATGGAAAAAGATTGATGAATTCATTTTACCTGTCCTCTCATCAGCATTTCAGATTTCTTCAATTTTTTCATGGCATATATGTCACCAGATTTCTTCTCACGACATAATCGAACCTATTATTGAACCAAAAATAACAATTGAACGTTATAAAAATCAATGGAACTCTTAGACTGAAGAAAATGAATAATATTATAAAGAGCAGAATGATAAACTAACCTCACCAAAAGCCCCCCTGCCAATGATGGTTAAAAGCTCAAAATCATCAACACAAATCTTGTGCCTTTTGAGTCGCATAAACTCAGTTTCTTTCCGCTCTAAATCTTTGATAAGATTGATTTGTTCTTCCTTAGGCACATCCGAGGAGGCTAACTTTCTTTCCAACATCCATCGTCTTCCATGAAAAAAAAAAAAAAAAAAAAGATAGGAAATAATTGAGTCTAGAAGTCCAAATGTACATCTACATTGAAACAGCCCTGGCAAGAAGAAAAAAACCGGGAAAACAAAATAAAAGAAACACCATTGAAATGTTGAAAATTACAAGTCGTGAAAAGCCACATCTCCCAACCCTCATTGCACTCTTTCCATAAAGAGATTTAAAGCACCTAAAGATTTTTCTCTTTAGCTTAGCTTTTCTCGAACTTTATAAGATTCTTTCCTAATGGAAAGATTTAACAAAATGGAAAACAAGTACGAGCTAGGGAAGCATGATAATCAGGACAATTAACTTCTGCACATCTTCTTCATCATCCTACATTACTAGTAGGATGGCGAATTCAAATGAAAGAGATGCGAATGCTAAGATCATTTAGTTAGAAGACATATTTCCTAAGAGACACAATAACTAACATATCAAAGTTGCAAAGATACCAAACTCAGCAAATGAAGAGCAAGAGATTACAATGAGATCTCAATCTCATACAGACGTTGCTACAGTAAAACGAAGGGTTTTAATTAAACTTGTAGGAAATTGAGGAACGAATCCAACGGTTCAGTTCAAACAATTCTCAGTTCCTGCATTTCCTCAGAATCAAAGAGGCGCATGCTAAGGAAATTGAAGTACCTCTCCTTCCGCTCTTGAATGTTCTTCATCTGAGCTCTGTAATGATTCTCTATAAACTTCTTAGCCGCCGCCACTTTCTCCATCGTCAGACTCGAACCTTGCACCTCTTCTTCCGCCCTCTCTTCCTCCTCCCGATCCTCCATTTAAGATCCGTAGAACAAAAAAAAAAACCTCAACAGTTACAAAAACACACGCGCACACTCTCTCTGTACAACCGCCGATGAGAAACCAGACCGAAGCAACGCCTCCGGCGAACCTCGGCAGTAACTTATAGCAACAGGTAGAAGAAATGGAAGAGAAGGAAGTTCAGTGAGAGCATAAATCCCATTTTCTGAAGTTCTGAACCCAAAGACACTTCGGCATAGCCCCTTTTTCTTATCTCCTGCTTCGAGCTTGGATACACATTCAATCCCACTCGGACTTTCTTTCTCAAGCGGCTTGGCTTTAAATAATCAGCTCACCTACGTGGCGTCCTTCCATTGGATTTTATATTTTGTTGGCTTCATCTGGCGCTGTAGCTGATTGCAGCTCTTTCCAGGGTTCTGAGTTGGACGCGAGTGATGATCACGCGCCTAGTATTGCGATGTGGGAGTGTCGGACCCGTAAGAAAGGAGAAGCATCGCTGTCCAGTGCTGAAATGACGTCTTAACGCATTTTTAGTACGTGAAAACTGTAAGACTTCACCCGCTCATCCATTTCCCCGATTAGAACGTGTTGTCCACTCTCTTGCTCCCCCCGTCAGCTTTTTTTTTTTTTTTTTTTTTCTCTTGTCCTCACACCAGATTTTCTCTACATAATATACCATATACGACTGCCCTTTTTTAATATATTTAGTTGAGATTTAAATCTAATCAAATTTTTAATATTTTTTTAATACAATAAAATACGATAATTTAAAATTTTAATTCGAAGATAAATATTAATTAATATTGACATACTCGCTTTAACATCTAAACCTCTAACTCTAAATATATATACGTAACTCAATTATTAAGCAATATTTGAGCTAGAATTTAATATTATAGTTTGACTTAATTAATTAAATTTTTGTACGTTTAATTTTTTTTAACTCCTTTCCTTTAACTCGAGTTCTATTACTTTTAAAAGGCGGTTTGATAAATCAGTGGGCGTATTTTATTTTATTTTATAAATTAAATCATACACTTTTATGTAATTTAACAACAAATTAAAAAAAAATTTGTAATAATAAAAATTAGTGAAAAATAATAAACATTGTAGATTTAAATAATGCACATATAAATTAACGTTTTTAATTTTAATTTTATTTTTTGGAAAATGATATATATATATAAAAAGTTTATTATAAATGGAATTAAAATATTTATTGGGTGTTTTTTTAAATATGGAAAAGGCAATGGAATATGACAGCCATCCCATACTCAACATAGAATAAGGTCTACAGTGAAATCCAAGCTAGAACTAGCTGTAATCCGACAATAAATCTGCTACCACCTGCATTTTTATGATGGTCTGCGTTGTACCTTATTATTGCCAATAATCCCCTGCATCCCTTCCCATTATACCCAACATCTCCTCTACTTTCCACCCTTCATCATAAGCACACGATTACTTTTAGCGCGACACGCCATATTAGTTGGCCGATTACAGACTGATTGAGTTGAACATGGAACATGCTATCATTTCTCCACCGGGGACAGAGAGAGAAAGCTTGTTCTTGCAGGGGTGGGAGCTCCAAATTGGCTTTTATTTTTTATTTATTTATTTATTTTTCCTTTTTTTTTTTTTTAAGATTGGAAAAGTACGAAAAACAGCTGTGATTAGTTGTTTTTTTTTTTAATTTATATTTGTTCGTAAATAGAAAATAATAATAATAATAATAATGTATGGAAATATTGCGTAATAAGAATTCGATGATAATTATGAAATTTTAATTTAATATTATGTGATTTGTATGAAAGTTTATTGAATTAATAGTTTATTTTTCGATGAAAATTATACACATATAGTAATAAAAACATTTCACGTGACTTTTGTCTTTATAAGGTATAGTGTTGTGATTTTGCACAGTGGCAGTCAAAACGAATTATAACCGAAGCTTATTTTTTTAAAATAAGTATTTTAGTAGAGTGCTAAATATTTGATTAAACGTAAATATAATTGGATTATATCAAAATAAATATTAAATTTTTTATAGTATTTAGTAATCGAGCACTCTTACAATCAACTCTAGTAATATTTGATTAATTCGTTTATTTGATTCTTATAATTTTCAAATTTTGTTAATATTTAATGTTTTTTTTTATCTGACTGGTTTAATTATCTTTAAGTTAGCGTCTAATATATTTTAAACTCTATAACTTTATTAAATATAAAAAAAAATACATAATTGGAGGTAAAATCTCGGCATGAATATTGCATTTATTTAGCTGCTTTATAATAAATGTGCTACCATTTTAAACGTTTATGCTTTTGTCGCGAGTGTGAGTCATTACGGTAGCGTCTATTTGAAGTCGAAGTTCAAATTCTCACCGCTAATTTGTTAGTCCAAACAGATAAATATACGTGTACGCATGCCTCATGCATTTGTGGCTTTAATAAATCTAATTAATTTAATTATTTATGTTATATATAAAACCATTTTTTGCATTATTCAGTGTGCATTCTATACCAGGAGAAAAGGTCGGCTTAAAAATGTAGATTTATATACATACACACATATATATATATATATATATTAGCAATAATAATAAAGTGTATTTGACTGGGTGTGATTCTACGTTGGTTTATTTCTTACAGGAATGTGAAAATATAGATGCTTTTTAAAATCGTGAAGCTGCACATGATAGAGCTAAAGTGGACAATATCTACTAGCGGTGAACTTTGATCGTTACAAATAGTATCAAAACTAGACACTTGGGCAGTATGTCAAGGTCCTAATGAGGACGCTAGCCTCCCAAAGGGATTGCATTTCTTATAAAGGTGGGGAAACATCTACTTGGTATCAGAGCTAGACATCGGGATAGTGTGACCTCGTCCTAGTGAGGATGCTAGTACCAAAGGGGACTGCATTCTTTACAAGGGTGGGGGAAGGCTCTAAACACCGAGACAGTGTGTCAGCGTCCTAGCAAAGACGTTGGACCGTCAAGGGGAACGCATTTCTTATAAAGGTGTGGAAACCTCTCATTGGTATTAGAGCCAAACATCGATGCGTGTACCGCATCCCAGTGAAGCGTATTCCTTATGTGTGAGTTTTTAGTATTTTAATTTGTGACCACAAGATTAAAAAGTTTCATAATTTATTAAGTTTATGTATAATGCTTCTAACTTTTTAATTATGTACTCAAAAAGTTTATAATATATCAGTTTATTTAAAATTAATAAATTCATTAAATATCTATTAAAATTTCAAACGCCAATATAATTCATGAGTAAAACTGGTAGAATTAATTAATTATTATTAAGAGATTTGAACCTAGTCTTTGTGTGGCTCGGTGTTAAGGTAGGCGGGGGAGAGCTGGAGAGAAGGGCGAGGCCGCGGGAGGGTTGCAGCAGGGGAAGCAGAACAGGCGATCAAGCCATGGGAGATGATGCTTATACCAGATACGCCGCCTCCGGCGATAGAGGTACTTTTCTCTTTTTGAGCCCTAGCTCAATGAGCTCCTGTATTTTTCTTTTTCAATCCACTCGATATCGGCACGAACTTGCATTGTTTAGAATTGGAGTCACATTTGCGTTAGGTGTTCACAGATTGTACTGTTTTGGCTGGAAGAATCTTGCGATTATGGAATGAAAATTAACTCGATCAACTGAATCATCTTAAGAAAAATAATAAGAAATGAAAAGAAGCGTGTGGCCAGTTTCACTTGTACTAGGAGTGATGTCATTTTACGAAGCTGAACGATCAGTTTTCTTGGACTTGATGCATTTGGAGGATGTTTGGATGAGGAGCCATGGAGTTAATCATGTTCGTTGCTGCTCGCACTGATCGATGATGACTATAGTATGTTAATTTGCTAGGTATTTTTGTATAGACGACGTAGCCGCAGCGTGTTGAGTCATTGATAGGAGGCAATTTCAAAGTCAGCTTCCTCTCTGCTTTGTGTTGGCTCACTGCTTCATTTGAGATTTACGAAAAAACTTCGCAAATTCTCTGTTTCAATATAATCATTCTATATAAAATTTCTCTCCTCATTGTTTTTTCATGATAATATGTAATCTGTAAACATAACTAATTTTTTGAGTCTAGCTTGAAAGTCTTTGGCGCTAAATGATTAGCACTTGATCAGTCAGTCCGCGTGCAAACATCATACTTGAACTGACGTTCATTGTTGGCACTTGCAGCCGGAAGTGTAGCGAGGTCTGGCCTTTCAAATTACTCTGAAGCACCTCCTTTAACATCTTACCCCAATTCGTCCTCCATTGATCCATGGCGCATCCCTCCTGATTATTTGCAGAAAGAAGTAAGAATTTCATCTTAGTACAGAACATATTTGCTTTATGAGAGTGCTTTACTTGACTTGTAGCTACAGACAGATTCATCAGGACCTGGTACTTATGGATATACTGACGTAGGAGGCATTAGAAATTATCCAGAACCAGTTATTGGCGGTGTGACATCTGGAGTGAGTGCAACAGGCAACACATCTCCTTTTCATGATGCACAAGCAAGGCAAAGACATGATATTGCAGTGGGCAGTAGTCCAGGGTTGATGGCTATGGCTGACACAGGTCACGAAAAAGCCAATTCTCTTGGTCTCAGAAATCCCGAACGTGTTCCAATTTCAGCTCAGGAATCAAACATTCTTTTCGTTGATGGACTTCCTACAGATTGTACTAGAAGGGAAGTTGGTCGTATCCTTGCACCTTATGCACTTGTCTTTTTTTTTTTTTTACTATTTCTTCTGTCTATCCAACTTTATCTACTTCCACCGTTGCTTAGGGTGCCGGCAGCATCCCATATGATTTGTGCTTCATTTGAAACTTAAAACAAATATTTTATGTCATTATGGTCAAAGAAAATAGAACATAAATTGCAATAGACAGAACTATGGTCTTGTAGCCTTTTTCTTTTTGTCATATCTTAACTTGAGTTGAAGATCTTTTCCGCCCCTTCATCGGCTATAAAGATATCAGAGTTGTTCACAAGGAGCCCAGACGAGTAAGTTATCAGTTTCTCTTTACTTTGAACTATGGAGGCATGTTTTCCCATGATAAGACCTTCAATTGTAATTAACAACTGCACGCCCTCTATGCTCAGATTTAATGGGGCCATTTTCTTCTGTTATCTGAGTTACATTGTCTACTCAGTGTATTCCTTTTGTTAAATTGAGTATTGAACTGCAGAGGGGAGATAAAGCTACGGTATTATGCTTTGTAGAGTTCATTGAAGCAAGATATTCCCGTGCTGCAATGGAAGCTCTTCAAGGTATTGTGTAATATATTCCTCGCTGCAATGGAAAGCCCTTCAAGACGCAAAGATAAATGCTTGAGACTGAAAACGTGCAGCAGTCTTTAGGGCTTCTTATTGTGTATTGCTTGGTACTTAAAGTTCTTGATCTAGTAATTAGTCAAGTATATATGGCACTACAATTACCGCCATTGACATTATTTGTGAACCAACACTCTAGAAGAACTAAGACAACTCTTAAGATGTTCCATATTATGAAGGAATAGCTATTACTTTAGATAATCTAATGTGTGATGATTTTCTGCAGGTTACAAGTTCGACGACAAAAAACCCGATTCCGTAGCTTTGAAGATTCAATTTGCACATTTTCCTTTCCGTTTACCATCGAACCACGACGACAGGCGATGAATACATAAGTTAAGCAACCCTTTCCTGATTTTTAAGGGCTTTGTAGATCCTGTGGAATAGCAAAGCATATCCCGGACAAAATTGAGAACTAGCTGGTATGAAGGAAGCATCTAGCAAACTGGTAGTTTTCAGTTTTTCATATGGGCCTGGATGAGCTCATACGAACTCTTGCCCCTCCCTTTACTTGGGGAGAAAGATCAAATGGGTCATTTCCAAGTTCCTGTTTGGCATTGATATCTTGTTCTGTCCGTCAGGTTTCAGATATCTTTTGCTTTGGATCATGAAAATGACATATAGGTACAAAGATTCTTGACGAAAGTAATAAAACTTCATTTGAGTGGTGACTGGTTTCGTATGAAACCAACCAACCCCATTGAATAAAGGAAAGCTGAGCAAAAAGCAGCAGCAAAGGAGAGGAAATCCACGAAAATGCGGCACTTGTGTGGAATTTGGCTACAAATTTATACCCACGTAAGTGCCTATAGTCTTTGTCTCGTGAACACTTGAATAGCTAAGTTATGCAGGGAATGAGAGGGGGAGGAGTCAAACAAAGATTTTACATTTTTCAAGCTTTGTGGGGTTTGAAGTCATAAAGCTGTCGGTCACAAGCGCTACAGGCCAATCGACCAATTAATCCCGTAATTGCCCTTTTCTACTCTAACGATCTAGTGGGTCGGGGTGGGTAGGGCGTTTCTTTATTTCAAGATCCTTTTATATCATTATTCGCTAATCTTTTGAACGTTTTATGTTTTTCCTTTTCTTAAAAAATAAAATAAAAAATAAAATTGTTTTAAATAAATAATTCATTTGTTTGTGTCTAATGGGTTTTGGGTTTTAAAACTTTAGAAGGTATCCAAATGTATTTGAAATATTCAAATCATTAAAAAGAAATTGTTGTTATGTTAAATAAAAAATTGAATTTTATGCCTAATAGGATTTAACTTTAAATTTTAAATTTTGTGTCTATTAAGTTTATGAATTTTTAAAAAAAACAACGAACAAGTCAATAATCTCTTAATTTTAAAATTTAGAAACTGATTAGATGCAAAAATGAAAAGCTATTTTAAACTTCTAAATAATAAATTATAAACAAAATTAATTTCATAATCAAGAACTTAAAAAGATATGAAAATAAGCTTTTTATTAAAAAAAAAAAAAAAACATAAAATTTAGGTGTTCTTCCATCATTTCTATACAAAATTCTCTCACCCCAAATGGGCTTGAAAATGGTTGTTGGAATAATTTAAGCTCAGCTTTACAATGGAGATCATGTTTGATTCTAAGAGCATTTAACAAATGAGAAGAAGAAGAAGAAGAAGAAGAAGTTCAAAAGAATTGAACATTTTATTTAAAATCCATTCTGTTTATGTATTTGGTAATTGATCTACCCTTTATATGATCCTAAACTAAGAACATTTCTTTGTAATTTCACTTTCAAAACAACAAGAACATATGAAAAAATAATTTAGACAAAAAAAAAAAAAAACACTTACCCAAAGAAGAAAGAATGTGAGACTAAAGAAATGAAGTCCCTGCAAGGCCATGGTGGAGCAAATTATGAGCAATGGCGTCTCGAGCTTTCATGGAGCTCACCGATCTCAGCCCAACTTCAGGCGCCACTTCATCGTCTTGAAGCTCTGTACACAGTTCTTCATCCATTTCTTCATTCCCCAATTCACATATGTTGTGAAGAACACAGCAAGCTCCCAGTACCATCGGCAAGTCCTGCAGCTTCACCTCCGTCCGTTTCTGCAGGCACCGCCACCGTCCCTTCAGCCGAGCAAACGCCTGTTTACCCACCTTCTGAATCTCTCCGATCTTCTCGTTGAAAGCATGTTGAGTCCAAGTGAAATGCTGCTGTGTGTAAGGCACCAAAACCCAGTCCAGCAATGGGTAGCTCGAGCCCCCCACTACCCAAACGCCCTTCATTAGCCCGCCGTTTGCCCTCTGAAACAGAGCCGATTTCTCTAGAACTTGTTCGTCCGGCATTGATCCCGGCCAGCCGATGCACACGTCCGTGAACACGCCTCTCGGGTCCACCACGCCTTGGACTGTAATTGAATATGATGTCTTTTGATTTCTCTCTGTGTGGCGCTTGTTGAAATACGCTGCGACGCTGATTTTTGGAGCGATGATCGGAATGTGCGTGGTGTACATTGATCCGACCACGTTAGGGATTCCAGAAATTGATTCGTATTCTTCTTTGATTCTTCTGAGAGTTTCTTCCTCTGGCCATTGGAGGTATTTTGGCATTAGAACTGTTCTAATGGCGGTGCAGACCTCGAGGACCAGTTTATGGCAAGTCGAAATACCTAATCCGAATTTCTTGGATACGACTCGGAGGGGATCGCCGGTGGCTAATCTCCATAGGCAAACCGCTACTCTTTGCCGGACGGGAATGGCGGTTCGGAGAGTTGTGTCCTCTTTGGCTATGGCGGAATTAAGCTCTTCGCAAATCATATCGAATGTTGCTCTTCTCATTCTGAATTGCTTCTTGAACTCTTCATCGGGATAATCCGGACTGTTACATTCATCCCACCACGCTTTTGACCTATCTTTTACCCAGAGTCTCCGGTGATGGCCGCCGCCGCCGCCGCCGCCGCTTCCTCCATCGCCGCCGCGTTTGGTTGATTTTTCGATTTCGATTTTCTCTAATCCATCGGAAGCGGCGGCAACCGCTACAGAGTTGGCTGCTAATCGCGATTTTTTCCGGTTGATACGGTCCGATTGTTCGACTTCAGAATAGTAATCTTGAACTTCGGAGTAGAAATCAAGCATGGCTTTCGTCTTCTTCCGGTGATTGACCTCCATCGAAATGTTCGCCTCCATGGAAGCTCTGTCACGTTCTTCCTGGTCACACCTCTCCTGTTCATCCAACAGCAACAGAGAAGTAACTAATCCCTTGAAATCCTTTCCTCCGCCATTTTTGGGCACTGAATCATCGGCTTCATCAGCTTCATCTCGTCCGTTCATCTTCCTCGCGTTTCCGTTGGGGGAATCATTCATTGGGAAGATCAGCAACAGAAAGAAGAACAAATTGAGAAATTCAGGAAGAAATTATGAAATTATGAATGGGATTTTGAAGAGAAACGGAATTGTTATGAATCTTCTTCTTCTTCCTGTTCTTCCCTCGCAAGCATACGATTACAGGTTTGACTCCAATGTGAACGCACGGATTGCAGAACCCAAAACCAGAACGCTTTTCAAAATTGAAAAACAAATAATTTATATATATATATATATTTATATATATTATTAGAAATTAAAAAAAAAAAAAAAAAAAAAAAAAGGGTAATGAAGAGAAAATCGATATCGTATGGCGCAAACCACATAATTGATGTGTGGTGGTCGGTGAGGACACAACTTTGTTTATTCCAATCTCAAATATAAAAATCAATATTTTCAAATTATAAAATAAAATAAAATCACAACTATCACACTTTTAAAGCTTTTAATTTCATAAATTAATTTCTATATTATTAAATATTGTGCGGCCACACGTACCATCCGATAATCGATTAAACTATCTAACCCAAATTATAAAAGTGAAATTGGGTTAATTTTTTTTTATAATACTAAATTTTTAGAAAATAAAAAATTCAATTCGGTTTACAAGTGAAACTCGAACCACTCAAAAATAAAATTACACCCTAATTCAACCCGACTCCGCCCATATATATATATATTATAAATAAAAGGTGGGGCCCAGGAGAATGGAGATATTAATATAAATTAAAATGATAATTTCGTGTATTTAAAAAATAATAAAATAATAAAGAAAAATAGGGTTTAGAGGATTGACAGGTGTGAACACGGAATGGGAGAATGTGGTTTGTTTACTGCTTCCACTGAGGGCGGTCGTTGCCCAAAGGCGGTGACTTGGGATTTGGAATACGCGGTTTTTTTATTTTTATTATTTTTTATTATTTTTATTTATTCAATTTTTTAGCAATTAATTTTGTGTTTAATACCAAATTCATAATTCTAACAAATTAAAATGGTACACAATTCTTAAATATTTAAATATTTATTTTGTGTCTTATCTATTTCCATTTTCTAAAAATTAAATTTATAATTTCAAATTTTACCCACTATATTAAAACTTTCAATTTTTTTTTTTTTTTAAAAATAAATAAATAGAATTTAAATATTAGAAACAAAAATAGTTTGTATAAATTATACGAGACCGATTAAATACATGTCAATCTATTAGATTTAATATATATATAATTAAATGTTTTTAAAATTTTATAGTCTTTACATGCGACCATAAACGTTCAATGACTCGAGTTTAACGTTTTCTCGCTAGTTTGCTTTTTGAAGAATGTAATTTTTTCTATTTGTTGAGTCAAAGTCTTCTGCCATTAACCAAACCTTTATCTAACTTTTCTCTAAAAATAAAATCATTTGAATATCTTTGCATACTTTTTATATCACTTTTTTCCTTTATTCTTATACTTAGTAATAGATTTTAATATATAGTTTGATTTCATTATATTTCAAGAAAATAAATTATTTTTCTTTAATACCCGTCTCATTTATGAAAATGGTATCTCTTTGTTGCTCTGGATTTATTAATTTATTTTGAAAATGTCAAACTTGTAACATAAAATAATAGAGATACTCGACTATTTGAGGCATATAGGTTCAAATAAACAGATTAAAACGCGTTAAACAATTTATTTATTATTTTTAGGGTTTAGGTTCATGATTTTATCCAATTTTCTTTTGAAAAAACTATATTAATGAAATAAACTCATTTTGTAAAGTACACTATAATTCAACATTAAATAGAAATTAGAACAGAAAGAAGTCATTAACATATTAATAAGCCAATTAACCAACTACAAATTTTGAAAATACCACAAATTTGTCAAAAAAAAAATGGCACATATTCACACTTATCTAATATTTATTATTATTATTATTTTAAATTTGGTTAAAAAATATAAAGTGTAATTTCAATTAATGAAAAAGCTTACGACAACACCTAATTTTCTGCAAAATGACACCACCAAACATTATTATGCTACAAGAATAATTTGTTTTTAATTTTAATTATGCTGACGTGTCATCTCATCATAAAAAAAATGGTCAATCTGTTATTAAATATCCTACGGTGTTGGCAAATTAATTTGCCTATTATCTCACATATTTTCAATACATTAAGTAATTTCATGTGAAAACACAAATTTATTGATTTACTAATTTCATCTCAAAATCTTTATATTTAATAGAATGTTGATTTTTTTTAACAGCCTTTCAACATAAATTAATAGTTTATTAAATACAAAATAAAAATTAGAAGACTTATTTCCCACTAAAACATAAATACACGTAATTTAGACGCTTATTAAATATTTTAAAATTTATGGGCTTATACGATACAAATTTTAAAACAAAAAAAATAAAATTTATAATAGTCTATAATCTTTTAGCTCCTAAATTTAAAAAACGTGAATAGATCTCTATTCCATTTTAATTTTTTTTTAAAGCAACATATCTATTAAATATAAAATTAAGATTAAGAGTAGATTCGACATTTTTATAATTCGAGAACTAAATAAACACAAATTTAAAAGTGAGAATCCCCATAACCTATAAATTGGTTTTCATTATATTATTTATATTCTCTCTCTCTAACCGTGCAAAGTGGAGGAGTATGTGAGTATGCCGGCTGGATGGGCCATGCCTAAAGGAAAGATTGAGCTGAAAAATTCAAACTTACACGCAACCTTTAGACTATTAAAGACGCCGCCGTGTGGCACGCCCCCTCCCATCAAAGCTTTCAAACACCAAGTGGAGATGGAAACAAAACATGCTTTCAATAATACACAAGATCAGCCTAAACCCCAATGACTGTAAAAGTATCCAAAAGCCTGAATTATTCCCAATTCTCCAAATAGCTAGAGATTAAAATGGTAAGAACACATTCCAGCCAATCACTTGCTCAGTCAAGGAATCCAATAGTATAGGGTGGGTTAGGTTAAATCCATTTCCTTCCCCCTCTAAACCAATTAAAAATGAGCCGAATTTGAATAATGGAGAAACATGGAATGGAAACAACTCATTCATGAAATTCCTACCAAATCCATATACGGTTGAGGCTGAGACCATTTAATTAAATGAGTAGACTTTTCTGGCAACAGTACGAATGGCTGGCCGACTTTCTTTGCGCGTCTGATGGCACAAACGGCTCAGCAAAAGAACATTTGTTCTTGAAGAATATATTCAGTTCCTATTTCTATGTCTGAACTTGTTTCTAGAAGAAGCATTTTAAGATGGGGTTTGGCCAGATCATTAAATAACTCACTAGGCTGTGCAAAGAAGCTTCGAGGATATCCATATTCCTGCAATTTGTATCAAACAAATCTAGAACTTAATCCATGGGAAATAATCACATTTTGATGGGTGGGGAAGCCATTTTTTCTCTCTCTACTATCTTGAACAAGTTATAAGGAATTAAAAAGGAAACTACAGATAAAGGATACGTTGGGATGTGAATGGAGAGAATTGTGTCCTGTTTGTCAATCCAGATCCAGAAATTTGCGTGTCTGAAACAACTGGCTGCCAATGATGAACCTCAATAAATTTCCAACGTCTTTGTGGGAATCTAGTGCAGTTTTGATCTGGTTCGACAGTAAAAAATGGAGCCAAGTCAATCTGGCATTTAACCTACCCATGAACCCATGTTCTGAGTCTTGACTGACGGGTTAAGTAAGAGATTTGCCAGCCCATTCCCGCTCGCGTCGCTTTTGTTTGGCTTGCATTTTGTTGAATTTTTCTTTCCCCTTCTCGAGAAGAGGGTCATGCACAACATAGTCATTTGGATCATCACTACGAGTCATGCGGTCCTGCATGATCATCCATGGTGAAAATTAAGCTTCAACACAAATCACGGATATTCGGGTTTCAGTCAAAAATTTTCCAGTGAAATAAAATATAAGTCCCAACAATTAAAACTATTTACTTTTTAGCAGGATACAAAGAAACAGATACCAAATTTATAACTGGATGGATACAATGAATTTATTTAGCAAACGACAATAAATATAGCATATACTTAGCTATCTCTTCACGGGCAAGGGTCAGTTATGGGCAGATTGTATATAGCATTCTTTTATAGGAGTATTATGCAATCTTTTTTCTATAGGAATATAGCGCAAAATTTTCAGTCCATCGAAGCGTTAATGTGTTGTGCGAAGTTGGCCTTCAGAACTTTTAAGCAGGTCAATAAATTCACAACTAGTTACCTTCCCAGGTTCTGGTGTGAACTTTAACCCAGCAGATTTCCAGTCTGACAACTCATCATTGCCACCCTCAGATTCGGCGCTTGAAGTTGTTGGTTTTCCAGAAATGGCTTTCTTAAAATTCGCAAGTTTGGCCAAAACCTATAAGCAACAAAAACACAGAGAAAAGTAAATGCTTAACTTGCTAATAAAGACTGAAGATGAGTGTAAAAGGCGCGAATCCATGCATGAAATGATGCAAAAAGAAGTTCCTCAATTTGCAAAAAATCTTGAAGTCATTCCCAAATATGGCTTCATACCCAACCCAACAATGAGAAAAGAGAGAGATTTAAGATCCAATCTTAATAGCATAATAAAGTTAAGATTCATAATTTAGAATTTTAAATATTTCCTTTTCCTTGTGTCTGTGTAACATAAGCCAAACTAAACAATGAAATTAGAAGTGTTATCTGGACTTGTTATGAAGTGGGCTCCGAGTAAAAAAGACGAAGAACAAAAGCAAAAGCTAACATTATAAGTTTTAGTACATTACCATTTTCAGATAAAAAGATAAAGACGCTGCGTTATTTTAAAAAATCAAAACAACCTAGGTGCAGGGTGACAGATAGTCATCAGGATTCATAATTGTCATTGCCTAAGATCAAGTGAAGAGTTCTTGATCTCATTGCAGCATTATTTCAAACAACATGCAATTTCATTTTTCAAAACAAAAATACAATAGGAATTAAAACATGACAAGTATCGAAGAAGATTAGAACATACTTCATCTTCACGTCCTTGCAGTCTCCTCTTCTTCAATTTTTGCAGCTGTCTCCCTCTTTCAGCTTCACCCAATAACTGCAAGTCCGAGTCAGCATTAGCCATTCGCTCCGCTCTTGCTTCAGATCCAATTCCTTTTTTCTTCATAGATAACTTCTCAACCTTTGGTTGCTCACGGTTAGTGTTCTCAGCACTGGACCTATTAAAAGACAATTGCAATACAGATGATCTAATTTATTCAAAACATCGAATGATGATGGTAATTATAATATGTAGATTCTTCAACCTCCATAAAATTATAAAAAATAAAGATTGTAATTAAGCTAGGATGACCCTACATGTTAAGATTAAAGTCAATTATCAAGGTCTAAAACTTAAATTGTAAACAAGTACAGGCTTCAGTTGCAGCTTCTACGAGGAAGAATAAAAGATAAAATTGCAGAAACCATTCCTAAACTATAGTTTAGGGGTAATAGCTCTTGGACTTAAAAGGCAATTGTAGAAACTCGAACTTAACCATCTCCAGATCAATCACACCAGATCTTAAGAGAGTCCCGTCCGATCTCTGAACAGAATGAGTGAACTTAAAAGCCTTATGCAACCAATCTCAATGATATGAACTATATTGGCTATTAACACAACTCCCATGCCTTCTTTTGCAGATTAAACAAGATACATGTACTCATGCATGGAGTAAAAATTGTGAAGGCATGAAGATACAACAATTCCCCCTTACCAACTTCAACAAAAGTACATAAATAAAGATAAAAAAAGATTGAAGCAAACATGAGTTCAAATTATTCTACCTTTGAGTAGATCCTTCATTATTCTTCGAGTCAGAAGTCCCTGCACATGAAATTCAGTACATCAAGTAATTTGCACTTGAGTAATAATTACTTTGGGCAGTCAGGTCTCAAAGCCCGAACTTAGATTTAGTAGACTCTACGAAAATATTGGTTGAGGAAAAGATAAATGGTAACAACGGTTTAATCATAATAACTTAGACCATCTATGCAAGGGTATCATCTTGCAAACATACTGTTCCATAAAATGTTTTCATTATGTGATGTGGAATGTGTGCACCCAAGCATCCACCTTTCATCTAAAGCTTAATGAACTGCCTGTTGTTCAGACTTTCTGACTTTGTCATCTACGTTTTCTTCCTTTTTATTAATACTGTGGATATATAACATTCTCCATGTTATTCCCTATCCCATTTCAATATTGACTGTAATCAATAAGCCGGGGAAAACCTAAGAAAAGGGGAACCCTATGAGATTTTTTTTTTCTTTCAGATAAGCAATTATGTGGGTGTAGGGGATTGAACAAACTTTTGGGATGGTAATAGGTACCTCGTCCACTTAGTTATGCTTAGATGGGCACCCAATGAAGTTATATATCCAATTCCAAGAGAACTAAAGAAAAGTTTGAGAAACACTTCCCCTTCTCCTCTGGCACCCAGTTAATGCAATTCTTCGCCATATGTCAAATTAAAAGTTGGACCAACATGAAACTAAACTGTTTAAGTAGCATCAGACATAGCATACGGAAACAGTGTGAAAGACTGAAAGATCATGGTTCCATATTGAAAACAATAAATTGCATAGAAGTACGCAAAGAATGTTTAAGTCACCATTTTTAGACTTGTGGTGAGATGGTGCATCTCCCAACTCTGTTCTTTTTCTTAATATCTGTTGACGCATTCGGGCATCAAAGTTAGCTTCATCATCATCACTGTCGCTGTATTGAGGGAGGTTAGAATTTTCAGCATCTGAATCTCTACGAGACTCTTGTTTCTTTGATGCTAAAGTTTCTCTAACAGATAGCTGCATCTCCCTTGTTCTTTTATTGTCCTGCACTCAAAAAGTTCATTATCTCATCAAAGAAAAAAAAAAAAAAAAGCTTATCATGTTCAGTCAGAACCCATCAAATAGTTTATAGATGCTATCAATGATCATAGATTCACAACTAAGCTTTTGCAATAGCCGCAGCTTCAAAAGGGAATGTTACAAGAAAAGATTAATGACGCTGTTTCAGAAGAACAAATCTCGTATGGAAATCAAGGGGGAAACTGAAATGAAGCATTCAGATTTCAAAAGGTGATTACTAGAAAAATATTCAGATCAAGGGAGCAGTAAACTTATACAAACTCATTATATCCCCAAAAAAGTTCCTTTTTTTTTTTTGGAAAATTGATAACAAATGTATTGAAAGTTGTTATTCTATTTTTGTTTATTTATTTACCAATTCACTGCTTGGAATCACGTCCTTCAGCAGACGTGGATCATCCAATACATCATGACTGCTCTTAATTTTTTTCTTCACAGCTGCCAGTTCTTTCTCGTCTTCTTCAGCTTCTTCTCCAAATGATAGTAAATTAAGTTTTCTACATTACATAAACATACAAAGCAACAGAGAAATCAGGGATAACCAATAGCATGTATCTCAAAAGAGAATTCCAAATTGTATCAACTCTTACTTCACAGCTTTCTTCTTAATGTCCTTGTTGTCAGAATCAACAGTGGATGGGATCCCAGGCTTTGCAGGCGCTCTTGGAACGATATCGTCAAATGGATTCCATAATACCTTGAGATAAGATTTTTTCAGAAGAAAGTTAGCCCCTTAAAGATTCTTTTGGCGTAAAGTAGCTTATAACAAACATGAAAGTAGCATCAAAAGTAAAAAGTACTATGAAACTGCAACCTAGTTCAAAAATTGTATCATTTAATCCTACCTCGACTGATTTAATCTTGGGTGGATCCACAGGACGGTCATCCTTGTCAGTTTCAAACTCACCCAAACTTGTTAGATTATATATAGAATCCCCAGTGACCTAGAACAACATGAACTCCAGCATCACAATAGCAATCAAGATAAAATGCACGATAAGAATCATAGATACCTTTCCAAAAATAGTGTGCTTCTTGTCAAGGTCATCGCATCGACTCAAGGTTATAAAAAACTGACTTCCATTTGAATGAGGTGACCCAGCATTTGCACATGCTACTAAGCCCCTGTGCTTGAATCTTAGCCGTGAGTGAAACTCATCTGGGAAAACACCCCCATAGATACTTTCACCACCTGCACTAAAACATAGAAAGCTAAGCAGAAAAACAATGATACATAAGCACGATTTCTCCAACACGGTAGAACTCTAGTTACACATTACAATTAGTAGTACCCTACAATATACAAACAAAGTATCTGGGAAAATATTGGTCGTAATGTTAGCAAGCAGTAAAACATAGTAGAGCATTAATAGATTAAAAATATTCGACATTCAAGATTAAATTCATGTCCCAATGGAAAAATTGAATGCCCTACAATATGATGTTCCCTCTTTCTTGTAGTTGCCTATTTTCCTAACCCCTCCTTCGGACAATGGAATAATTCTGTGCCCAATATCTTCCCCTCTACATGGTAGCCTAATATGCTTGATTAGCTCCTTCCTCCACTCATCAATCATGGTGTTCACAAACACTTTCTTGTAGTTGCCTATTTTCCTACAATCGCTTATGACGGCATAGCCCGTAAATATGTGCTGCAAAGTAATAAAGCATTCTTGATAGCTTAAGAACGATATCCAAATTTCAATTTCTCTGAACTACAAAACATCATTGGAAAGGGAATGATACAAAGTAAAACTTCGTCAACTACAAATTCACTGGAATTCGCCTAATTTCTCCGATACAAGAACCCTACGATTAACTTACTCTAACAAGCATCCACTTCGAGAATAATACAAAGCTTTACAAAACCCTAGCCAAATCATACAATCAGATAAAAGCAAGAGAGCAATGGACGGACCTGTGCCACTGCCGGTAGGATCGCCGCCCTGAACAATGAAGTCCTTGATGATCCGGTGAAAGATCGTACTGTCGTAATAGCCTTCGAGACAGAGTTGAACGAAATTTCTGACGGCTTTTGGAGCTTCCTTAGGCCATAGCTCGATGTCGAGCGGGCCACACGTCGTATTCAATACGACCTTCCCCCTCGTCGGCGGCTCTAGCACGTAAACCGTCGACATTTCCACTCAATTTCCAGAACCCGCTCGCCGCTGCGCCGAAATTCTTTCGAGGAAGACGGAGGAGGGAGTCTGAAAACTTTTCCGAGCTCGAGCTTTCCAGTAAACGGCGTCGTCGTAATTTACTAATCGATCACCGCGAATTTCATTTATATTTCATAAATATATACATATTAAAAAGAAAATAAATTATTTCCGCTTTTATATATTATAAATTATGTTTTTTTGTCCAATAAATGATACTGTATTTACAGATATTATTATTTTATTTTTATCTACGTAAGTACAATATTTGTTGGTTGTTTCGATTGAATATCGAACTCGACCTTGTTGCTCTTATTTCTTTTCTTGCGGCCGAGCAAGACTAACATGAAAGTCAATCTATTATGAGCAGTCGATACTCTGACGATTGTCAAATATCGTTAGAAATCACGACCCTTTATAATGGTAAGATATTATCTACTTTAAGTATAAGTTCTCGTGAATTTATTTTTTATTTTTCTAAAATATCTCGTAGTAAGGGAGACAGTATTCCTTGTTAGACGAACAAGACTCTCCGCAATTATATGATATTATCCACTTTGAGTAGTATAAAGCTCTCATGATTTTGTTTAAAGTCTCACATTTAGCCCAAAACAAAATCATAAGAGCTTATGCTCAAAGTAGACAATATCGCACCATTGTGAAGAGTCGTGTTCGTCTAACATTCCTTACTTAAAAACCCATATTTTTCTAAAATATCTCGTAGTAAAGGAGATAGTATTATTTACTTATTAACCCATAACGGCCCACGTTCACCGCTAGCAAGTATTGTCCTATTTTGGGGTTTTTCTTTTCGGACTTTCCCTCGCGACTTTAAAACGCGTCTACTAGGTAGTGAAGTTATAAAGAGTGTTTCGTTCTCCCCCCAACGAGTTGAGATATCACCGTTAATTACATCAATTCCGAGAAGATTGGGCCACAATCTCCATAAAATGTGGATTATGTCGGGAGAAAGGTATTAGAAAAGAGGGAAGCTTTGGAGATTTTAGATTCCAAACTTTGCAAATCAACCCAATCTTTGACTTCGATTATTTCTCGGCCCATCCCTTTGCAGCACCGAAAGTGCCACACATTTTAACCCACCACTTCACCTCTTTTCGTTTCTAAACGATGCCGTTCCAACGAAGAATGCAAATTTCTACCTCTTTGGGGCTTTGGGTTATGGCAGCGGCTCTGTTTCTACCGCCATCCGACGCCCAGCTGCCTGTGCCCTCCACCGGACAGCTTTGTATCAGCCAGTGCGTCACCTGCCCAGTAGTTTGCACCACGCCGACGCCGCGCTCTTACAACACTTACATTCCGCCGCCACCGCCGCCGCCTGCGTTTTATGGTGGCTATATGGGGCCGCCGCCGGCTTTAACGTCGTCGTATTTTCTCCGGGGGCCGCCGCCTCCGGTTGCGAATTATGTTTCGGGCGCACAACCGTCGGGGCAGATGCCGCAGACGGTGGGGCCACGCGATTATTCTTACCCTTACTACTACTTTTACAGTTCAAATTTGGGCTCCTCCTCTTCTCCTTCAACGTTCTTTGTCTTGTTTGTGTGTTTTTTTCATGTTGTTTTCTGATGACGTCGATGAGTAGCTAGCTGACGTCATAATGCCATGATTTAATATGTATGTTCGATTAAAACATCCCATCTTTTGCTCTCGTTAATTTTAATGAAAAATTATCACATATGAATTTTCTGTGCTATGAATATAAATATTAATTTAAACTTAACTCAATTAATAAATATATATATATGTTCGCTAAATAATAATAATAATAAAAATAGTGACATTTTTTAAATTTAAATAAGAGATTTTTATTAAGCGCCGATAAATAGTTAGTTTTTATTATAGTTTTTAACTCGAAATTATTTATAAAAATTTAACATTTTCTATATATATAAAAAGTTGATATACGAAAAAATCACATAAAATAATAATTGTAAATACCATCCATATTTCATACCTTAAAAATTGCGCTTATTATTGTACGTTTAGCCTAAAAAGCGAGTATATGTTATATTGACGAGAATACCCCTCAAGGAAGAAAGAAAATTTTGGGGGGAAAGTATGCCTCTCTCTCAGTCGTGCAAAATATTGAAGTCATTTCAGATCCAAATGGTGTTGCGATAACCGGTTTCGTTAGCGCGCAGGGACGAAGCTCATCGGCTCTCTGGTGGATCTGTGAGCCTACGTGATTTTCCGAACACGAATTTCTAGATCAGGGCTGTTGTACCAGTCGCTACGGAGGTTCGGAAAATGGAGACTGAGAATGCTGAGGAGCTTGCATCGTCGACGGCTTCCACTCTTCTTCCCCTCGCCTCCGCCGCGCAGCAGCCATATGTGTCGGAGCTCCTTTCCTTCACGCTCGATCGCCTAAACAAGGCAATTTCTGAATATCTCTCACCTGTTGCGTGTTGCACTTGAAAATGGAGTGGCTAAATGCTTCTATCTAGTTCGGAGATCACAATGTCTTGATATTCTTCTGGTTATTCGATCGATGAGCTTGAAGCTTAAACGAAGTAATTCAGTGTCTACTCTGCAATTAGTGACATATCTCGTTCTTTTATAGGAACCGGAGCTTCTTCAGGTTGATGCCGAGCGAATTCGGAGGCAAATACAGGAGGTGGCAGTCGGCAACTACCGAGCTTTCATTGCTGCCGCCGATGCGTTGCTTGCAATTCGGGAGGAAGTATCTTCCATTGATAAGCATCTCGAATCTTTGGTAACTCCGAAGTTCTCTTGCGTTTCCTTCATCTGAGTGCATATGTTCATATTTTGAGGCCTTAATTCAGGGGACAAGTGCAGTTTTTTTATCGATTAATGTGCAGGCGATTGTTGCCATATGACTAATAATAGTTTGGAAATTAATCAACTGCAATGGACTTTGCATGGCAATCAAATGCTTCAATCAATATTAAGTTCACTGGTTTCGTAGATAGTATACAAAGTGGAATCACTCAGGTTGTTTGTTTGTTTATTTTTCCTGTTAAAAGATCGACTCTCTGACGTTCCATTTCCCATGCTTGCTTTACAATTATTCTTGCTGATATTGTCATCATTGTCATTACTATGATTATAACTTTTCATTTATTACTTCATTGTTATTGTTATTATTGTTATTTTTAGTGGTAGGAAAATAACTATAGTGGTAAAAAATAACTATCAAGATGAGGTAATGAAACCAATGGATCATTCTGTTCTTCAGTTTACATGGTTTGACGATTATTTAATATTGAGATATTAATTTCCTCTGTTATAGATATCTGAGATTCCAAATCTGACATCGGGTTGCACAGAGTTTATTGAATCTGCGGAACAGATTCTAGAGAAGAGGAAGATGAACCAGATATTGTTAACACATCACAGTACTCTGCTTGATTTACTTGAAATTCCTCAGCTTATGGACACGTATGTATTTGATTGCTTGACCTTCGCTCTAGAAATTTTACATTGTGTTAACCAATTATGTGATCTGATTAAATTGATGCATTTGTGCGATTTTATCAGATATATGATTATCCATACACATTTCGAACTTGTTCAAGAAAATACGCTACAGTGCAAGCTGCAATAAGCATATGTTTTTTATTTATGTTACAGTGTAAGCTGAAAACATGTCACAGCACTTCCCTTTGCTGTCCTATGCTTTCTTTGAGGAGGAAGCAAAAGATTTCATTAATCTACGATAAGAATATGTTTTTTGAGCTATTGCTGGCATGTTCCTTTCCTTTTACTTCATACTGTCGTAAATAGTTCTGATATAAATTATTATTGATTTTTTAAATTTTTTTTATATCTACATTATAAATCTATTTTAGCCTAATAATAATACCCACCCTATAAACTTTATGGAGCTGATTTTGGTTGGAAAAATATTACCCTACACTTGTGATGAGTCAACATCCACTAGACATGGATTAATGTACCAACTGTTCTGTTATAATTTTCTTTAGTTAATTGCTACGGACATGATTGATTATAATTGTAAAATATAATGAAGAAATCATGTACTATAAATTTGAAGCCCGAGCTTGCTTTAGGAATTAATGATAGAATGAATTAAAACTTTATTTCATATTATTTCAGTGCTATATTTTTAGAAGATTATGAAAAAGGTTTTTGTTGATTCCATCCTTCTGCAGGTGTGTAAGAAATGGAAATTACGATGAAGCTCTTGACTTGGAAGCATTTGTTGCCAAACTTTCAACCATGCACCCGAAGTAAAATTACCTCCTGTTACTCTCCACACCAATTAATTTATTGTTTTGGAAACTAACTCTTTAACAAGCATTTTGATGGGACTCCGTTCTTTCTCATAGAATACCAGTTATTCAAGCCCTGGTGGCAGAAGTCAGGCAGACCACACAATCTCTTCTTTCTCAACTTCTCCAGAAACTTCGCTCAAATATTCAGGTATCTTGCATGGCTTATAGTGTTGCATTATGTGATAAAAGTCTTGACATGAATATAATAACTATGTCTTTAAAATGGCAGTTACCTGAATGCCTCCGCATCATTGGGTATTTACGTCGAATTGGAGTGTTTAGTGAATATGAAATGCGTTTGCAGGTAAAAGTCTCTCATTTGTTCTAAATCTACATCTTTTCTCATCTTGAAAATTTATAAGCATTGTGCTGTTTTAAATTTTGTTTTCTTTCCGATGGATTTAATTATATGGGATTGCATTTGCCTTCTTTCAGTTTTTAAGATGCCGAGAGGCATGGCTTACTGGAATTCTTGAAGATCTTGATCAGAGAAATGCTTATGAGTATTTGAAAGGAATGATTAATTGTCATAGGACACATCTTTTCGATGTTGTTAACCAATATCGAGCAATCTTTGCTGATGATACGTCAGGAAATGAAGAAAACTATGACAGTGGGCTTCTGTTTAGTTGGTCCATGCATCAGATTACTTCTCATCTAAAGACACTCAAAATAATGCTGCCAAAGATAACAGAAGGAGGATCCCTATCGAATATATTAGAACAGTGCATGGTAAAATGAATTCCTTTTGACCGATATTTGGTTGACTTATGGAATTTTATTTATTTATCAACTTTGGGTTCTAGAATCTCAGGGCAGAGTAAGATTCAAAGTTGTCCTCCTTGCTCGTATTTCAAAGCCTAATTCCAAAGTTACGGAAATAATGTGCCCAAGATTCAAAGTTACCTGATCTAGTTAGTTTGATAATGTTTGCTTTAATTTTGAAAAATATCCTTCTATTTGGCCGAAAGCCCAAATTCTAATTGTAACCTCACTCTACTCTTTTTCTCCATTTGTGTGGGTCTGTGTGATATGCTTGATTGGAACTGCTAAACTGGGTACTTAGATCATCAAAATAGTATTATATGCACGCAATGCCAGTTTCAATGTAATACAATGCGGCTCCAACCAAATGACTTGAATTCCCAGCTACTTAATTTATTTTTGACTTCTCTCTATCATTTGCAGTACTGTGCCATGGGGCTTGGCTGGGTCGGAATGGATTTTCGCGGTTTGCTTCCTCCACTTTTTGAAGAGTAAGGCAGTTATTTTATTTTGGTTTCTGTTTTATTCAATCGATGACAATAAAATGATTTCTTCATAATAATTTGATTTAATTACTCCTCAGGGCAGTTCTCAATCTATTTGCAAAAAATATGGGTACTGCAGTCGATAACTTTCAGGTAATACATCAGAAACATCCTTTCCTCTTGAGAAACTGAAACTCCCCCCAATTTAATTTTGCTACGAAAAGACGAGTGAGAGTCCCTTCACTGCAATCAAGTTCACTGTCATGTCTAATTGACCATGAAATGCTTATTGCCATTACAGTTAGTTCTGGATTCCCATCGTTGGGTTCCATTACCAGCAGTTGGTTTCACCGCAAGCAATATTGGTGAGGAAAGTCAGGAAGACGTGACTCCACCTTCGTATTTGATGGAACATCCACCTCTTGCTGTTTTTGTGAATGGTATGCGTATGTCAGATATTTGTTTTCCCCATAAATTTTTTCAAGCACATTGAACTAAAAAGAATATTAAAGAGGGTACATTGCAACTGTGCCTCGCTTTTGTAGCCTGATCCATGTTAGTATTAAAGGCTTTTAGCTGCGTGATGATAGATTCCTTTGAAGCTGGAAAAAAAATAGATGTGGTTTGCATACTTGTTTTTTTTTTTAAGAAATGCTAAGAGTTTACTTCATAGTTTGATAGAACTAATTTATTAACCTGACTGTAGTGTCCACCTATGAGCTCAGAGTAAGAAACTTGTACTATAAGGTTATTTTGTTGCAATACAATCGGTCTGTTAATTGCATCTTCTTTTGGTGGTATTAGGTGTATCAGCAGCCTTAAACGAACTTCGCCATTGTGCCCCGTTGAGTTTGAAGCATGTGATAGCTCAGGAATTAATAAAAGGATTGCAGGCCGTTTCCGACTCTTTATTGAGATACAACACAACTCGGATGCTAAAAGATAACGAGTCTGGACTTTTTCTCCAGCTTTGCCGAGCATTTATCGAGGTGCTGTTTTGGTTTTTGCTTTGCCATTGCCATCTGCAACTTACTCTTCTACAAGAAACCTCTCTCATTTTGCTCCATCTTCTGCAGGTTGCTTATCCACATTGTGCCACATGTTTCGGTCGCTGTTATCCCGGCGGGGCAGTGCTTATATTAGACGCAAAGAATTTGTACGATGGCATCGGTCGCCTATTAACCGTCTCGTCCTCGAGAGACCTCCCAGCAACAGTCAGTAATGCCGAAGAGCAAGTTGTTGCAGAAAATGGTGACATGCCTGCGCTGGAAAATGGAGCTACACCGGATGCTGATAAGGACCAGAAAAGCCCCCCCTCGCACAGTAATGAAAAACAAAGCGAGGGTGAAGAAGCAGAACAGAGCAATTAAATCCAGTAACCGATACTTGATTTTGTAGCCTTCCATTAATTTTTTGGGGTCTAATTCTTTTAAACCTTCGTTTGTAATTATTCTCTAGGAAGAGTGCATCAAATTTTCAGGTAAAGTTACGGTTATTACATTCAGTGTATGATAGAGGAAACATGGAGAGTTCAATGAAAATATTTTAGTTCCAAAAGAGAAAATCGGACTAGTCGGGTTCACCGTGTTTGATCCTTGAATTTGCATAAAAATATAATATCTTAATTATTTGTCGATTTAAAAACCATTTTTAGTCTTTATAAAATAATAGTTAATAAAAATATATTTGATAAACAAAATTTTAGAACTCTGTTTCCTCAGGCTGAAACTATTTTTGAAACATTCAAGTTGGCATTTCTTCGAAAATTTATGGTCAGCAACCAGCAATACGGTGCGTTTTGATGCTTCCTTCCCGCTTGGGCTAGTTGACAGTTAAGAAGCCACCAAAACGCTGCGTTTTCCATTCAAAACCCTCTACGAAAACCCTGATTCAGCTCCGTGGCCCATATTGGCGGCAAAGCTGTTGTAGCTTAAACAGACTCTGCAACTCTTCCCCTTCCAGTTCTTCGATCTGAAGCTCAACAGGTTGACATAAATATTCTGTTTATTGTAGATTCTGTGTGAAGTTGTATATCATCCATTTGTTCATTATCGCTATCTCCTTTGAATGATTCTCAATGTTGTGGCCTTTTCATCTTTGCCTGTGTCGTTCTTTCTCGAATGGAATACTCACTCGATGCTCACATTGTTATAATTGGAAAGGTTAGCTCAAGATTCCATGCTAGTTATTTTGAGAGGAATTTTGCATTGAGTTTCCTTTTCTTTTCCTCGGAATTAATAGTAATGTACAGATGATTTCGTGTTCTTGGAATGTGCGATGATTGCGTTATGTTGAAGCTATAAAAAGATTTGTGTTCTGGATTTTTCTTCTTCATGTAGCTTTGTGGGAGAAGATAGCTTCAAATGTACAACAGCCTGTGGAGCTACAACCTGCAATTTAGAAGATTCAGATATACTCTTCCTCCAATAATGGAGTTTTCTTTCTTTCTTTTTTTTTTTTTTTCAATCGCGAGTATTCTAACATATCATGCCAAAGAACATACTGAGTTCATATTCTTGAATGAGATTCAGATGCTCACATATCTCATTCTTGCAGAGAAGTTTGAAAGAGACGCTAAGAAGTACTGGGATATCTTTTACAAAAAGCATCAACACAGAGTAAGTTTCTACTTTGGCTAGAATCTTTCCTCAACTAGATAACTCAACTACTTATCTGTAATAACCCAAGCCTACCGCTAGTAGATAGTGTCCATTTTGGCCCGTTACGTATCACCGTCCGCCTCACGATTTTAAAATGGACCTTGGGTTGTTACAAATGGTATCGGAGCGAGACACTGGGTGTGTCACGCTGGCCCCCAAGAAGGTGGATTGTGAGATCCCACGTCGGTTGAATAGGAGAATAAAACATTCTTTATAGAGGCGTGGAAACCTCACCCTAGTGGACATGTTTTAAAAACCTCGAGAGAAAATTCTTGAAGAAAAAAATTTAAAGCGGACAATATGTGCTAGGAATGGGGTTGACTGTTACATGATCACCAATTTTGAACTCTATGCCTCAACTACTGTGTAAGAGTAGCAGCATATTTTGTCATTGACTTGTGGTGTCTGGAATATTTATTTGAGTATTGAAAAGTTCATCGCATTTTGATCGTTTTCTATTCCTATGCTTAGTTGTAACATTTAAAAAAGAAAATTTAGTTATAATACGCTATGCTTAGTTGTAACATTTAAAATGGGGCAATATTTTGCTAACATTATTAACATTATTTATAAGAGTGTGGAAACCTCTCCCTAGTAGACTCGCTTTGAAAGTGTGAGGCTGACAGCGATACATAACAGGTCAAAGCAGACAATATCTACTCGCGATGGGCTTGAGCTATTACATTTCTATTGAAAAATGTGGCTCAAGTTGGCAAAAGGATTGGTTTGCTTAATGCAGACACATAAAAGACTTCAATGAGAGCCATGTTGCTGCCTTTGTTTGTGATCTTACTGCTGATAACTTGAGAAACCACATTACTCCATCATCGATTCATGGTAGTTTACTGAAGATTTCTTAGTCACAGCCTGAATTTAAAGTATTCTCGTTATTAAACTAGATTAGTATGTTGATAAACTATTCTTGATCAAACAGGTTTTTATTGTGTATGCAGTTTCCACAGAGAAGATGTCCCAGGTGTGGCATAATCTAGCACTCATTGAGTTCCTACTTTTTTCATAGGTATCGCTATGAACGGATTTGTTCTATGCACATGGTGACTTTGCTTGTTAGGAACCACGAATCTTCACAATGGTATGATATTGTCCACTTTGAGCATAAGCTCTCGTGGCTTTGCTTTTGATTTCCCCAAAAGGCTTCATACCAATGGAGATAGTGTTCTTTGCTCATAAACTCAACGTGAGACTATTCCTATCAATAATACACATTATGTCTCTTTGATCTCTTTTCTCTGCTTGTGCTATTCTGCTTTTGTTCAACTCATGTCTAATTGACTCATCTCATCGTATGATATCTGAAGGACCTCTGAGATGTTTTAATTATTTGATACTTCAACGTTTATATTATCATTTCCCTCTGTTTTTGCCGGTCTTCATATAAGATTCTTATGTTCCTTCCCCTTAGGCTTCTACTGCAAAAGAGTTGTTCTAGATCTCGTCTAGTAAGGATACAGAATGTGCATTGATTCTTTGCCACATCCTGCGTCGAGTCGATGAGCCAACGATCGTTTCAGCTGCTAAACGATTCGGTTTTATCCCAAATCAATGTGAGTTCTTGGTTCACTGATAGATACTAGGATATCCCCAGTACTGCTTTGAATATTATGTATTTTCATAATTCATATCAGCTTTCCTTTTAATATATGTCAAGGGGCGTAGAATCATTATGTGAATTCCTTTTAATACTGGAAGGTTTTGAGTTGATATTTAAGCTTTGTTTAAGATGGTAGAGCATTTATTTGTACAAAGGGAAATGGACGTGTAATTTATGAAATACCCCGTGTTTGTGGACTGTATATGATTCTCTTAGATGCATCATTAGCTTCTGAACATCCTAACTATACTCGGTCACGAATGTCGTTCAGTTTCGTTTAATAACTATTTAGTTTTTTAAAATTATACCTATAGATTTTCATATTTTATTATCTACTTGTCACAATCACACTTTTGATGACAGCGGACTTGCGATTGTGTGACACTTACTTCCCAGAAACAAGTGAGCTAAGTCAATTCGTTCTTGCATTGCTTACGACCAAACAACGTATGCTTGAGTCTCTGGTCCCGATTTAAGAATAAAGTTTTAGAAAACAAGGAGCAGAGAGATTTCCAAAGAGAGTTTTGAAAGATTGAAATTAGTGTTATATGTGAGGTAAGCAAAAAGACAACATGAATGGCTTATAACATATGATTATCAAACTGAACCTTAATTATTGCATCAGTCCATTCTTCTTCCGATCACGTTTCTTCGGTTTTTTTTCTTGGATAGCTTCCTCTACGAGACGTATGAATCTCGTCGGCTTCCTTCTTTTTTTGAAACAAAATTATAACTTTTGATAATGAAAACATTTGTATAGCAAAAATTTAAAACATTTTTTTGAAGTCATAATCTAATAATTACAATAAAACTTACAAACCCAAGAACAAAAACCAAAACCCAATTAAAAAAAACCCCAAAATTTTCATTTGAAAAACAAGCTGACAACAATGTTACTATATTAAAGTGGAACATTGAAGAACAAAAACATGGTTTAAAAGAAGAAATTGTCGATGAACTTGTAAGTAAAACCAATACCAAATATAAGTAAAGGGTTCTTATTTGCAATAAACCACAAGTAACATGGTAGATATCAAATTCTCTTTTGAATATATACTGAGTTAGCATGGCATTGGACAACTTATAGAACAGATGTTCTTCAAGTAACATCATAGATATCAATTTTTGAGCATCATTAGCGTAGAATAAGTTCTCCTCGAGTATCTATTCTGAAACAAACAAGCACCAAAAGCTATATGCATCCAAATTCCAAAGCTCCCCTATTTAGAAACATCCATAGAGATTGAAAATGGATCAAACAATCAATCAATTTATGTGATCTCTTAGAACATTACACCCACAAATCCAAAGAAGAATTCAAAGAATTCTCCACTTTCTCCTTTAATTAAAGTGCTTTAATTACCCTCAATAACACACAAATTAAATAAGAACCAAAGAAAAAAGATCAAATCAAAGAAACCCAACAGGGTTTTACCACAAACAAAGCAAAAAAGCTCAGATCTTTAGGTAACCCACATGGTAATTTTGCTGAGAAATGTTTCATTTTCACTTGGACAAGACAAAAAAGCTGTCAGTATAAACAAAAAAGATCAAAACTTTAGGTAACCCACATGGTAAAAAACATGAATTCAGTAAAAAAAAATAATAATAAAAGAAGAGAGAGGGGACATGGTGGGGTGACAGATAGAGAGTAAGCACAGAAAGCTTCAAGCATGAACCCTAAGATGCAAGAAAGTACCTTATGTGCTCACTCTCTTCTGTCACCTCCTCCTCCTCCATCTTACCCTAAACTTCAATTCTCAACATATTTCTTCTTCACCTCATCTCCAATGGACATAAGACGCAAACCCCAACACCTGTCCCACAAAATTGGAACAAATTGAGGTCTGTGGGTGAGCTGTTGTGTGAGGAGGGGGAAGCATTGTGGGTTTATATAGAGTTCAAAAACGAGATTTTTTTAATAAAAAAAAGAGACTATATCACTCGAGAACTCCATCCATTTAGATTACCTAACCTAAACTATAAAAGTCCAAGCCCACTGTTAGCTCCACGATTTTAAAACGCGTCTGTTAGAGAGATTTTTACACGCTTATGGAATGTTTTGTTCTCGTCTCTAACTGATGTGGGATCTCACGGTTGGATTGAGAATTTATGTTCATTTACGAGTTGACTTTTTTTTTTGTTGGGTCGATGCTACCCACGTGAAAATATTGGTTAATTAAAGTGACGCCAATTATATGATTATTTGGGTAATTAAATGATGCCCATTACATGAGATAATTGAGATTAATTAGGGGATTAAAGTGAGTATTAAAGAAGATTAAGAAAATAAAAAGGAAGCTACGATGAATGGGCCAATAAGATTTGAACAGAAGGGCGCCAAGGCTCTAAAGCAACTTAATTAAAATATTTAACCTAATCATCATAGAATCCTTGACTAATTTTTATTTTTTCACCATCATTAATTTTTGTATTAATTAACATAAACATCAAATTAAAATAACAAAAAATGGGTTTATTTTATTTTATTTTTATTATTATTATTTTATTTTTTTCTAAAATGGAGAGACAAATTTAATGATTTTTTTTTTACCCAAAAGGGAAGGTGTTTGTCAACTTTTCATGGAAGCTTTCCCTTTTGGGATAGTGGAAGATGAGAGAATGCATGCTATGGGACACATATGATATTCTTCCCCATCATCCATCAAAATATATATATATATCTTTTTACTAATTTTTTAAGTGAGAGACTAATAATGGTGGCAACGGGCAAGACTCGCTTAGCTTTAATCAAGTCTCTATCTTTTAAAAGTTCTTAATTTAACTCGTTTGAGCTTAGTTTCAAATTTATAACGAGTTTGATCAATCCACTGCTCGCAGATATTGTGCGGTTTAGTTCATTACATGTCGTCGTCAGTCTCACAGTTTTAAAACGTATCTACTAGGAAGAAAATTCCATGCCTTTATAAAAAAATATTTCGTTTGTCTCTCGAATCAGTGTGAGATCTCACAATCAGATCAACCGAGTTGACGAGTTGGTTTTTGGGTAAGAATAAGGAAACCCCACTTTTAAGGGAGGAATTGAATAAGATAGGATGACTATAACGACCCAAATCCATCGCTAGCTAGCATATATTGTCTTTTTTGGACTTTCTCTTTCAAGCTTTCCCTCTAGGCTTTAAAATGAGTCTCCTACGGGAAGGTTTCTACATCCTTATAAAGGGTGGTTTGTTCTCTCGACATCTCAATGGGCAAAGCTAGCCAATAAGCAAATAGGGGAAGGCATCTTGTGGGGTTAATGGTAACCCTAATTCGAGGCAGAGTTAGCATTTATATATATATATATATGAATGGGCGCATGCACTTTCGGCCATAGGCGGCCATGCGAGTCCAGGACAGAACGTGGGGGGCCGATGGGCGATGGGCGGTGGGCGGTGGGCGGTGGGCGATGGCCAATGGGCGATGGCCAATGGGCGATGTCCAAAGGCAAAGGCAAGGGCATTAGAATGGATGATGAGGAGGAGGGGCATATGAGTTATTGGGTTCTTTTGTTTGTTTAGAATCATTGTATCAGTGGTCCTAAGACGTTCCATTTTGTATGGTCGGGGTTCATTTTCTCCATTTCTCAACAATGGAGAATTTCATTCTCTACAACATCATCACAATCTTAGCTTACCTTCCCTCCTTTTTTAGATACTTAAATAAATTATCTAACTTTATATTCTATCTTACACATTTTAAATAAAGGCTCCAGTTTTTATATACTAGATACCCTTTGGCTCTAGGGTTACGTCTAATTATACTCTTATCGTTTCAAACTTTAATACCCATTATTCGAAATCTTCAAATAAAATATCGTCTTGTGTGATATCACGCTACTTGGTCTAGCTTTGATACCATTTTTAACAGCCCAAATCCTCCCTAAACAAATATTATCCGCTTTGGTCTGTTACGTATCGTCGTCAGCCTCACGATTTTAAAACACGTTTGTTAGAGAGAGATTTCCACACCCTTACAAGGAATTCTTCGTTTCCCCTCTCCACCGATGTGGATCTCCTGGGGTTCAATATTATATTTGTTTGAGAAGAGAATTTGTGATGCTCAAGTAAATGAGGGGTACATGAGTGGATCGATACGACGTCTGAATGAGAAATTCTATACCAATAAAGTGCATTTTTCTTTTCGATAATTTAATCATAAAGTTTCAAAGTTAACTGTGATATTCTATAAATATGAGTCAGAACAAAGTAGGCTGAAATGACTCTAATCGATACGTAGAGATAATAGCCTTCCCTCTCGAAGCATTGTCATATTAGAGTAAAAATAATAATATTATTATTTCTATTATTATTATTTTTTTTTTTTTATCAAATCAGGTAAAAATAATAATAAAAGGAGAAAAAAAAATCCTCTAATTTTCATTCCCTTCTCTTTTATGTAAAGATGTCCAAACCAAATGGGCCATAAAATGGGCCCTGAAACAAATAGAAATGGGCCCTGAAACAAAATGGGCGCTTGAAGTGGGCTTCACTTCCATATTAGAAATGGGCCTGAAACAAATAGAATTAGGCCCAATTTTGCCCAAACCAATGGGCCTCGCGTCCATATTAGAAATGGGCCCTCAATTCCATGTCAATTTTTCTACTCAAATTGTAATTTAGATTAAATGACGCTATTCATAATTCAACTAATTAAAGATGAAAAAGAGTTGAAAAATAGAGACACAAAAAAAGTAAAAAAAATAAAAAGGCCACATCAGCCAGTAACCGGTTGACACGTAGCTGCCAAAGGACTGGAGGGGCATCTGATCCGCACGTGATTAGCCCACCGGCTTTCATGGGGTCGTGGCCTGGTTTAGTGAGAAATGAACAAGGCAAAAAGAACAAATTTTTGTCGTTGGATGCTAAGCTTTGACGTAAAACGCAGTTCATCCTCAAACCTTGCCGTACCCTTTTCGATCTCTTTGATTTCTTCTTCCCAATTTCCTTTTATTTTCTTCTTTTTTGTTTCGATTATCGGCCTTTCGGGAACCAGATGTGGGAGCCGATTTGTTTAACTTTGGCGGCCGCCGCTGGCAACAACATCGGCAAGGTACTGCAGAAGAAAGGCACCGTCATTCTTCCTCCCCTCTCTTTCAAGCTCAAGGTTCGGTATCCCCTTTTCTTTTCAATTTTGTTTGTCCATGTCAGTGATCGTTGTGATTTTCTTGACATTTCCTTCTAGGTCATTTAATTTCATGCGATTCGTTTGTTCTCTTCTTCTCCCTTCAACTGCCATGGCTAATTGTATTGTGTTTCATTGATGTTCATCTTCTTTGATTTTCAATATGTCTTCACTGTTGAATTTCATTAGGGATTTGTGCTGTCGAGATGATTATAAACAATCCTTGAATGAGTTGATGAATTCCCTCTGATTGACTGTGTTATATAGGTGATTAGGGCTTATGCTTTTAACAGAGCTTGGATCATAGGTTTTCTGATGGATATATTTGGAGCCGTGCTAATGCTGAGAGCGCTATCCCTCGCCCCTGTAAGTCCTTTATTCAGCTACTTCACCCTTTCCTTTTCAGTTGTTTGATCGGTATTGCATCATTAATTCTTCAAGTTATTGGGCGCGTATGTTGTTTTTTCTAAGATCTAAATGAACTAGGGTTAGTGTATATTATCTCTCACTGAAATCCCTGGCAATTTAAATGTTTCATCTGTAATTTGATGTTGCAAAACTGGTTCACAGATTGCTTTTTTCCCCAAGATTTATACCTCATAGGAAAATTTATACTCTTCTGTCAATGAATCTTGAGCTGATTTTCTTCTTCGTAATCTGCTCGTCCTTTCTAATGACTGTCTTTCAGGTATCTATTATTCAACCAGTTTCTGGATGTGGGCTTGCCATCCTCTCTATATTTTCACATTTTTATCTGAAAGAAATAATGAATATCGTCGATTGGATGGGGATTACGCTTGCTGGCATTGGCACCATAGGTAATGTAAGTTCATATTTGTGTCTTTAATCTAATCGTCGTTTTAATCATTTTTGCCCTTGCATTTCTGTAAATGTTCATTTGGTGTATCTCAGGTTTGCTTCTGCCTTTATATGTATCTTTATGTTCCTTCCTAGTACTGTAATTAATTTAGTTCTATTGTAGGGGTTGGTGCTGGAGGCGAGGAGCAAAAGGCCTCTGAGATATCAATTTTCCGCTTACCATGGCTAGCATTCTTCATTACCATCTTGTTTGTAGGTATCTTATATTATCATCACCTGATGTTTTGTAGAAATCTCTAGATAGGGCTGTTTGAGTTAGTGGTTTTATGGCCTTGCTTGCAAAAACAATATAACATTCTAATAATTTGTAAATTGAGCTGCAAACGGTGAAATTGCTAATATCTCGATGTGATTGGATACATCTATATTTTAACAGGTTCTTCTTAATGGATGGCTTCATTTCTACAAACGTCAAAGGAGAGAACAAGAGTTGGTAAATTCATTGCTTTTATGTTGATCTTTCGCTGGCCTTATTGTCCTCCTAAAAGAATAATGTCATAAGCATATCTGTGTCTATTGCAGATGGAATTTGAAGTTGTTGAAGAAATAATATATGGTTTGGAATCAGGCATTTTGTTCGGGTACTACTTTGGCTTGCACTCCTCGACTTTATTAGATTACATATCCTGCAATTATTTAGGTTGAGGATGAATATTAGGGTTTAGAATTTTGCTTCACTGTGAGGAATTCTGGCTCCTGTCTGGTTTCTAGCATGTCCTAGTTTGTTTCATTTTGACAAGAAAATGAAAAATGAATTTTGAATTTTGAATAGCTCTATCATTATTATGGTTGTTTGCGTACTCTCCAAGTGTCCACGATTTTCGATACCTGGAGAACTATTGCTATACGACGTTTTGAAAGGGAAACAGCCAATGAACATTTTAGTTTCATGGCAGCAGAATGACACGATTAAAACGTGCAATTGCAGGATGGCATCTGTAATATCGAAGACTGGATTCTTATTCTTGGAGCAGGGCTTCCACGAAATATTAGTTCCTATATGCATCCTTATAAGTATTTGTTGCAGTGCTACAGGATTTTACTATCAGGTAGCTTGAAATGCTTGGTAATTTGACTTCTTTGCAAGTTCTTCAAATTCATATTAACTATGTCTTTTCTTTAGTAGACTCGAGGACTAAAACATGGGAGGGCCATTGTAGTATCTACATGTGCTGCTGTGGCGTCTATTATTACTGGTGTTGTTGCTGGTATGCTTGCTTTGGGTGAAGAATTGCCATCGTCGCCAACCGCTCGGCTTTTCCTTCTGCTTGGATGGTAAACTAGAAATTTATATCTGTTCTGTGCTCTATGCATTCCCACATCAGTACCTTGGCTTAATAAGGAAAATTTACAAATGCTTTCCAAGTATGTGATAAATGAATGCATAATTCCTTATCATTTTCAAAGGGTGATTATGTGATGGGATTAGAATTTTGGTTCGTATGATGTATGTCATATGCATGTGTTACTTAAAGAACAGTTACTTTGTACAGGCTGCTAATCATCGTAGGAGTTATTCTGCTTGTGAGTTCGTCACGACTGATCCGACGTCTTACGTGGCTGTACCGTCGTTTCAAGCAAAGTGGCACCGATAGGAACTTTGGGCATAGATCTGGATCATCTGTCCGTATAAGAGATTCAAGTCCAAGTGCTATCATTCAGACAACCACGTTACAAAATTTGCTATCTTCGAAAGCGAAGGCCGACTCTTGAAGAACATGGAGACGGTTGATGTATAGATACTAATGTGGGAGATCAGGTATGAACATATGCTGATCTGGGTTGGAATCTGGCAATGCTCTTCACTTTCTGGTGGTGGGTGTATTTAGAGTATATCTTCTTTTCTTAGGTTCCACATTTTGTGAAATCCCCTTTGGTTGTTTCAATGTTTAAGAATAATTCTTAATATCCAATTACTCCACTGTTCATGTTCATGTTCATGTCATGAGTTGAAGGACTTTTTGAATTGAATCTAATTGTTTGGATCTCTAAAAGCTTCAAAATTTGAAGTTGGTGTCCATTTAATTTCATTAGGATTCTTGCTTTCATTACCCTTCGAATTTTCTTTAGACCCTTTGAATTTTCTTGGCGTGTGAAAAGACAAATTTACCATTTTTTTACTTAAATTTGGAGGTGGGTCCAAATTTGAAAAAAACAAGCTTCTTCCCTCTCATCCGGTTCTTCACGTTTGTTTGTTTGTTTTTTTATTCGAAAATGAAGCATCCCGGTTAGGGGATACATAAACGAGGACATCGAGAAACAACGATATGATGTTCTTGCTCTTTAGTTTAGGTGTGAATGGACCGAGGGAACTAGCTTGTGCCTTTTTTCATAGATCAGAAAATGATTGGGAGTCGAGGCTAGCGTTCTGTCTTTTTGTTTGATCTTGATTCTGATCGAGTTTAGACTAGAAAAAAGACAAGAATTGGTTTGAATTTTACTCTCTCTCTCTCTTTTTTTTTTTTTTTTTCTTTTTTTTTTGGCACTCAGTTTAACATGATTGGTTAAGAAAATTTCCACCTCATTATCTTGCGAGGAGCTTAATGACTTAGAGTTAAAGCATGTGAAGGTTATTTTCCTTCATTGAATTTGATAATTACGAGGACTTAGTCAAAGTTAAAGTTGTTCTTGGGACGATGGATAGAATACCATTAGTGATTGGAATTGATTTTATAATGTAAAGAGCAACATAATATTTGGTTAGATGATTTAATGACTGAAAAAAAGTATTGAAAGGTAAAATAGAGAGGGGTAGTTCGGATGGAAAGCAACATATATTTTGCCCTTGACTCGATGCGGTGCAAATCACTTAAACAACAATATCTTACCATGTATTACTCAAAGATCGTTCCTACAGAAAACAACATGGTTGATCAGAGGAGGATTAATGATATGAAGTTTGGTGCACAACTTTCGAGCATTGATAAGGTTGTGTAAAGGAGGAAGGCTGAGAAGACTAAGAATGACGTGGTTGAGGGTACTAAAAAATGACACCAAAGAGGAAGAAGAAAAGTCATAAGAAGAATGCAAATTGACTACGTTTGATTAAACGTCTTGATTGTCGTACAAAGATTCTCCATCGTTGTGTGGAGGGAATCGAGGCGACCTGAAGACGAGAAAGATGTTCCTATATCAAATATCTAAAGTATAGAAAGTCATTCATTTTCGAACGTCAGAAAATACTTTGGTCCAAACAATCGAGTTTGTGAATACCGATGAATCGATAAGCACCCAAATAAACAAATAAACAAGGATTCAAAGATGGACCACAGATTAAAACTAAACAAAGTTGAGAAACAAGAGAGTTTGTGAATAAAGATGCAATAATGAGGAGCGCACTGAAAGGGCATAATAGAGCCAATAATGACAGAAGATAATGAAAAGAAAAAAAAAAAAAGAGTGTCAACATCGTTGACAGAAAAATGCACTACCAACCAAAATGCAAAAGAATAGTATTATGAACAGTCTTTTACTTTTCAAACCCCATCCTTTTATCATCTCCATTATTGCAAACAAACATGTGTAGCAGCGCAGCAAGCAGTTGTATAGGCTGTGGGGACTCATTGCAGAAACAAAGTGTCCCCTGAAAAGGAAGGAATTAACAGCCAAATCATTCACTCCACTGACTGCTTTGCTTTGCCAACAAATCTCTAATGAAAGATGAAAAGAGCAGAAAAAATGTGGAATCCAACCAAATGCATGCAGCATTCAAGAACACTTCTTTCCCAAGCTTTCTGCTCTAAATTCCTTGGTTTATGATTCTTCTAATCACAACCAGTCATGTGATTGATAGCAAGAATTTGTGGTAGGACGACCGGAAAGATGCCTGCCCTACTCCTGAAGCGTGAATGGAGATAACCTGAGAAACCCATGTGACACTTTGGCAGACTGACTTCAGGCCATGCTACTCAAATAAAGCTAGCTTATGATGAACTGGATTGACAGGGCTGACAGACACAGCATTCGGTTTCTTATAGTTTTGGGACCGTCTACTTCTATTTGTCAGTGTATTAACATCTGGGTACGTGAGATCTCTCTATGGTTGGAAAGGAAAACGAAGCATTCTTTATAAAAATGCGTAAATCATTCTTTAGCAGACGCGTTTTAAAACCGTGAGACTGACAATGATACGTAATGGGCCAAAGCGGACAATATTTGCTAGCGGTCGGCTTGGGTTTAGCTTCTAATAGAAGAAAAGATTTGATATCTTTTTCTTCCATCCTGTCTTATCTAAGAAGGTGAATGATGAGATGGGTTCAGTATTGGTGCTATTAACTCAGATATATTCTCTATTGTCCTAACAGAGCACAAGAAATGGTATCCATTCATTTTCAAATTGAAAGACAGCTGAAGTATATAGACCTTTAAACAAGTTGAACTGTTAATCAATCAAGAACTCAATCCTTTAACTCTCCTAATCAAGTGCACTAAGAACAATAAGAGCAAAGAAAGTTCTTCATTAATAATGTTTGCTTTTCCTTTTAAGTCCACTAGAGATGATTGCAAACCAAGCACTTTGTAAACAGAAAGAGGCATTTATTAGAATTCCAATCACAAAGAACACAAGTACACAATGATGAACCACTTATGGCCCCATCAAAACAGTTTCTCAATCATGATTAAAAATGATGATGGAATGACATCAGGAGTCTGAGGGGAAGTTTCAATACCGCTTATCGGTCATGGTTTATTTTCTTGGCTAGGATAATCCCCGAGGTGCTCCGTTCCCCAGCTTTCATGGGGAGCAACGTGTTCACGAAAAGGAGTATGTTCCTGGATGAAATGAAACCGAAGTTATCAAATCAGAATCAACACGGGTTTAGAACATAGTTTTATGTAATTCTTACTAGCAAAACAAAAAGTTATGGAGAGAGAGCAAATGTATAATCGCCATTTCATAAGAAACCGAACGCCTAAATCAATTCTAGAAGTCAACACACAATGTTACATTATACCCCGGTAGAAGCATCTAGTTATTGTGAATCTCTAAGATATACAAATCACTTCGTTCTATGTTTATTTAGTTCTCCTATATTGCTTTCAGCAAAAATTGGAGTAGGAGGGTGTCACATACCTCCATTTTTTCCATTAGTTCCTTTGCTGTTGGAGCAGATATCACAATTTCTCGAGCAACAGGCTTAATGAAACCTTCTACCACGCCATTATCGAATAGTGCCAACAAAGAGTTGTAGTAACCATCAACATTAAGCAGGCCAATCTGTGCAGAGTACAAGCTTAACAGAGTTGGTTTACATTGGATCCTTAACCACAGAGTTAGCACAGGTTACACTTACCGGTTTCTTGTGGATACCGAGTTGCGCCCACGTTATCATCTCCAACAGCTCTTCCATAGTCCCATACCCTCCTAAAGCAAACAAAAACCTTATACAATCTATACATCTAATCCTCCAATCTAATGAATAAACAGGACAAAATGCAGCAACTATGAACGATAATGTAGAACCAATTATAAAGTTGTTGCCATGAATTCTCCATAAAATTACCAGGAAGAGCAATGAAAGCATCGGATTCTCGAGCCATCGCAGCTTTTCGTTCATGCATGTCCAAAACTGTTCTTACCTCTCCCACAGTTTCCCCAGAAATCTACCAAGATCATCCAAGACAATTTACCAACCAATATGTGATCATTTCCCTTCTCATAATTTACATTGATAGAAACAAAGAACACTAGTTTAGCTTAGATGAAGAATCAAGCATGTACCTCATGAGGCATCAGAGCTTTCGGAATGATCCTGCATGTAAAGAGAAATCCATTAATGTGCACTTCAAAAACGTTAAATTCTTGCATTATGAATGAAGGGAATAGAATAGAAAACAGCCCAAATTATGATTCTATCCTACCCAAGAACATGGCAGCCTCCATCGTATACAGTTTGTGATATCAATCCCATCAAACCAACACTTCCCCCACCGTACACCAAATCAATCTTCCTCTCAACCTGTAATTCACTCCATTAAACTAAACGGGATCGATGAAATAAGAACAAAATAACTTTCAATGAAGCATCGGCGAAGAAAAAGTGAAATGAACACATAACGAACAAACCAGTTCATTTCCCAAATCAAGAGCGGCATCGCTGAAGACTTTGCGATGGCCAGAGTTGCTGCCGCAGAAGACGCAAACCCTCTTGAACTTGCTTTTAGAGTTACTCTCTTCCATTCAAAATCGAAGCTATTCTCAATATGATTCGAAAAGAAACATTGGGAAAAGGCAAGAACTAACGAAAGGGGTAGCGAAGAACAGGAAAAGCAGCAGCAGAAGCAGAAGCAGAAGTATCTTCTGCAGATTATATCCTTCTAATCGGCGAAGAATTGGAAGTCTTCCCAAAAATGGAGCAACAAAACAAAACAAAACAGAATTTCAGGACCATTACTCAAAAAGACAACAAGGGCCAAGGCGGGTTTCGATGATCCTGAACAAATGGAGAGAAAAACGGCAACTAGAATTGGAAAAATCAATGGGATTCCTTATATACCAAAGCACGAGCAGCAGCCCATCTCCATTTTGTCGCCTATCAGAATCATGATCATCGCTATCACTCTAAATACTTATAAACTATAAACCCTCAAAATTAAAAGTAATTGAAATTAAAAACAGATAAAAAAGGGAAACAACTCGCCAATTTCGCGACTCGAATCGCTCCAAAATCATTATAAAAGCCAAGTCCCGATCGGAGAAGATAGATGTTTGAGTTGACTCAGCATCGATTAGAATTGGGTCCTTTTTTCAGTGTTTAATCGGACCCATTTACACTATGATAATCTTGGATTAACACTTTGACATTCCCACGCTATCATTTCTTATTGGCTCCTCTGCTTTACATTTAATTTGGCTTCTTCCTTTCTTATATCAGATTCTTCCTTTTCCCTCTTTTTTATTTCCTTCTTTTTTGTTCTTGCTGATCATCAATAATTACTACACACACAAATCATTGTCCTCATCTCTTTGTTTGCAATAGATTTCATAAAAAGGAATGGTAGATGTTTCTTTATATTTAAATATCCATCATTTTTTTTTTATCATATGCTCAATAATTCATACAATACTTCATCTTGTCACATCACGGAGCTTATTGAAAAAAATATATTTTTTTATCAAAGATTTTTTTAAAAAATTATAAACTAAAATTTAATATTTTTCGTGATAAAATCTCAAGTGTCAATTTTTTTTTTTTTTTTTTTAATAAGAAGGTAGAAAATATTTAAAATAAATAAGTAAATAATAATGAATAAAATAAATGAAAAATATAAACATATAAAGATTGAAGTGTTTGTCGGCATGCTAATTAAAATGGGCCTTAAATGCAATGTGTACTAATAAAATAAAATTAGGTAAATGTTATTAATAAATATAACATGATTTATTGCTATGTATATGATTATGCTATTTAATGCATTTTTATTTGAAAAAAAAAAGTATTAATAAACATTCATTGTCTTTTAATTTCAAATATTATACTTGGTTGCATGCATGTGTATATATACGTACGTGGGTACATTCTTCTTCTTCCGGTTCAGTAGCTCAGGGAATATCGGAGAAAGATCAGAGAAAGGAGGGCATTGAAAGACTACCTTTGCCTGTAATTTGAGGCTATCGACTCTTCTCCCTATTTTGAGGTTCATTTCACTCTTTTAGGAGGTAAATAGGTTCATTTGGTTCATTAGCTAATGACTGGACTCTCCTGTAAACACTATCGATGTATATATAGTGTATGGACAAATTACGCTCATTTGATATTAATTTATTTTATTTTTTTAAATTTTAAAACGTCAATTAGGTTTAATTTTAAATAAATAATTATTTAAATTATTTGTTAACTGTTTGCTCTCAAATTTTACTAAAAGGATGAAAACGTTTTAGTTCATATCACGTATTAATATGAAATATTTATGTGTCGTTAAAAAGAATTTATGGATAGTGTTATAGTAAGATTCAAATATTTACAATATATGATAAAATATTATTAAAATGAAAGTCAAAATTGAACAACATGATATTTATTTTCTAAAAAAAAAAAAAAACATGACATTACAAACAACAAATTAGATTAAAAAAAAAACATGGATATTAGTGTCGGCAATGTTTATATCATCTATTTAGTCAACTAGATTATTTAGGTTAAACTAAAAGTGTTGGGAGAAAATTATAATTTAATGAATATTATTTTAAAAAGTTAGAAATAATGTATTATTTATTAAATCAAATATGGTATTGCAAAATTTATTTGGAAGAAAACGAAAAAACATGTGGCATTGGATTTCGCGTTATCTTGACGATTGGTCGTCCCAGATGTCACCAGCTCGCTATCCAATTGGGCAACCCAGATGTACCTTTGATATATATAATATTATTTTTTCTTTTTTTGAGATTTGAATTAAATATAGTGATATTTACATAAAATATATTTGAATTTTGAAATGGTTTTACTTTTTTACCTGTGTATCGATAACGACAAAATGGGCATTTCAAACAAACAAACCAAGTCCGTAAGTCAGACTAAATTATTTGTTTTTTTAGAATCAATTTGTTGATTGACGTGGAATAAAATTTAAAAAAAAACACACACACACAAAAAGATTGACGTGGAATAAAATAAAATAAAAAACACAAAAAGATTGACGTGGAATATAATTTTGTAAAATAAAGAAAGGGAAATTTTAAAAAAATAAGGATTTTATGAAATAACTAATTAAATCTAAGATACATTTTATTATTATTTTATGCAAAACTCAATTATTTATCTTTAAAACAGTTAAAAAAAAAAACCAGTAAACTAAAATGAGGCTTTATACAATATGGTTCGACTTTTGTAATAGTCGAGAAAAAGTAGACAAAAAGTGAACTATTTTTATTGTGTCAATTTACACTATTAGCCCACATGCAAATTTAATAGTACTATTAAATGGACTAACAATTAACTAATCTCTAATATTAATAAATATCTTATTTATTGAGTTAGGTTCGAATCAATAATATTATTTTATATTTATGTAACATCTAAATTAAAAAAACCACATACCCTATCCTATGTCATACAAAAATTACTTTCCACGTTAAAATTCAAATGATTTTTTTAATGAAATAAAATTTAATTAAAATGTGAAAAAAACGAAACACAAAAGAGAATAGTGAAATAAAAAAAAAAAAAAAAAAAAAAAAAAAATAGAAGTAAAACAATGATTTTTAAAAAGCATTGGATTCCAAAGTGGGGATTAGATCGGACGGTGGGGATTCCCCGAGAAGGAACTAAAGAAGAGGGCATTAATAGAAGTATGTTTAGAGGAAGATTTGTCAGATTGGAGGTTTTGGTATGTAGCCGTGCCTGGCAGCGTGACTTTTCATGGATTTTTTCTTTTTGGAAATCGTGGGGTTGGTATCGTTAATAATGTAAAACCCCAAGGGTAAAAAAGGAATCTTGGAATGAAGCGGGACAAGTAGGCGTATCCGAACTCCATTGTTGGGCATTTGAAATTCAAATGCGAAGCTCTCGTTGGTTGTCGTGGTTGAAACACTTTTTTGTCTCTCTCACACGACACGACCCACAAAGTTTTTGAATTTTTGGATTTCACTTGCAAGAGAGTGACATTCTTCTCCCCCTCCCCTACACAAAAAGCCTGCAACTTTTCTCCTCTTAAGTTTTCACTATTGATATCTCTGTTTCGTCTCTGGTTTCATGGGGGGTTCTGGGAAATGGATGAAGGTTCTTATAGGACAGAGGAAGTCTGATAAGGAAGACAATGTGAGCAAAACTAAGAAATGGAGGCTATGGAGGAGCCCTTCAGGGGATTTGAGCTCTGCTTGGAAGGCTTATAAAGGGGCACATAAGACAGCTTCTGAAGGCTCTCATTCTCCTCGAGCCCCTGATTCTTTCACCGTCGCTGTCGCCACCGTCCTCCGTGCTCCGCCCAAAGATTTCAGGCTTGTTCGCCAAGAATGGGCTGCAATTCGTATCCAAACTGCATTTCGCGGTTTCTTGGTACAACTCTTACTCTTACTTGTTTGATGCCATACTTCTCAAGCTTGTTAGTGTTAGATAGTTCCACTTTCACTTCAAATGGCAGCTTTCGTGAGTCTTTGAACTTAGATTTAGGACACAATGTCAAGTACTTTACTGATTTGTAACTGGAACTTTTTGGTTTTGCAGTCTAGGAGGGCTCTTAGGGCGTTGAAGGGAGTGGTGAGGCTTCAAGCTCTGGTGAGGGGTCGTTTGGTGAGGAAGCAGGCAGCTGTTACCCTTAGGTGCATGCAGGCTTTGGTTCGAGTTCAAGCTCGAGTCAGGGCTCGTCGTGTGAGGATGTCGGTCGAGGGGCAGGCTGTGCAGCAATTGCTTGATGTACATCGCAGCAGGGCTGATCTCTTGAAGCAAGCTGAGGTTATTATAATATAAGGAGAGACTGTCATTTTGATTTGTGCACTTAAAGATGGCATTGAGAACTGAAGAATCAATTTGGTTAATTTGCAGGAGGGTTGGTGTGATAGCAAAGGGACATTGGAAGATATCAAAGCTAAGTTACAAATGAGGCAAGATGGAGCATTTAAGAGGGAGAGAGCCATTGCATACTCTCTTGTTCAAAAGGTATGGACAAAATTAGTTTTCTTTAGAGAAAGCATGTTACAGTTTGGTTCTTATGTGTATCTTTGACTGTCCAGCAATTGAAGGCAACACCAAGCTCAACCTTGCGAATGGATGCTTCGGTTTACGCTCTTAAGAATTATAAGTTCGACAAGAACAATTGGGGATGGAGTTGGTTGGAGAGATGGATGGTGGCGAAGCCATGGGAGACGAGGTTGATGGAACAATCTCGCACTGATTCGATTGAAGTCACTCCACCTTCAAAGAGCTGTACAGAGTCTGTTTTGTCTAAATATTCCAAAGGTTCTGAACCAAGTTTGGTGAAAGTTCGGAAGAACAATGTATCAACTAGGATATCTGCTAGACCTCCCTCAAGTGGGCAAACTCGTTCTTGTTCTAGCCCAAGTTCTGATTTCTGGTATGATGAGAGCTCTGCTTCATCTTCAATCTGCACATCGACGACTCCCGTTTCAGGGCATGCTTTCTCAACCATAGAAAGAACAGATAACAGCAGTAACAGTAGGCCGAGTTACATGAACCTTACCGAGTCAACAAGGGCGAAGCAGAAGACAAATAGTCACTTGTCGCTCCGAATTCAAAGGCAGTCCATGGATGAATTTCAATTCCTTAAGAAGTCGGCAGCTTTCTCCAATGGGGATTCTAAGAGCAGTGCTGGCTCTGATTCATCAGTCAACCCCTTCAAGCCATTGATGCTGCCAACACAATTGGGTAAGAATGGAACAAAGCTAAGGTCATGAGCAATTAGATAGAGCCCTGTTTCTGGTCATTCTAGAAGAAGAGTTCTGCACTGCCTTATTTCTCAATTCCTTCCGTCAAAATTGTGTATCACTAGAGAGAGTTTGTATTGTTTCAAAGGCACGTTGAACTAAAACAACCTGCAATGTCCAATGGAGAATGGCTCGTTCTTTGTATTATAGCTCTTGTTGGTCTTTAGTTATCCATCTTGTCTTTCCCACTTATGCAAAGTTTGTTTAGAACAATTAGCCTAAACTTTCAAGAAACATACATAATCTTCTTTTCACATAACTTTGATGATAGATACTTGCATTCAAACTGAAAGCAAAACATTCTTCATGTGAGAGGGTCTTAAACCACAGAAATGAGAACAATAGACCAGAAACGACTTAGCCTGTTCTAGATATGGAAACTTCTTCTGAAGATCATTAGCAGCTATTGGTATCTGATCTGATTGACAAAAGTCATTGATTGCTTCTAGCAACGTCTTTCCGACTTCTGGATGTCCAGCAACTAAATATACAACAGAAGCTGACCCAGCAACAAGTAGGGTGTTCGTATGTGACTGCACTGATGTAGAGTCTGGAGTGAAGACATTCCTTCAAACTGTCCCTGATTCTCTTGCTCTCAAAATAAGTGGTAGGAAGTCTTTTGAACCTCGAACGTTACGCTTCATTCTCTTGTCAACAATCTCGTTAAGCCGACCATTCAACTTCTGATCTGTTCGGTCAACTTTCCCGTCCATGGTGAATGGTATTCTCTTCAGGACTTGACTAAATGGTTCTTTGAGTATAAGAACAAGTAGTCCCAATATGATAGATGGATGGATAAATGTATGGATGGATGAGAATGGGGCATGTCAGAAAGTGAATGGATAATGGTAGGGTCGGGGCATGAAAAAAAGGATATGGGGATAAGAGAGTAATTGAATCAAAATGATGGAATGATAAGGCTTATAGATTGTCTCAGTCTTGACCCACTTTGTCATGCAGATAAAACCAGAGTGGCCCAAGACCAGCCATACTTCAGTTAGCTGATAGGATTGGGAATTGGACATTTCTCTAAAACAAAAGCTTGGGGGGTCTTTGTGAATTGTGAAACGATCGTGTCCAAACTTAAAATAGAGTGGAATATGACATTGTTCTTAGAACTTCTAATATATCTTATCTTAATCCCTCGCCACCATTTCTAAAAAGTAACCAATTTGACTTCGAATATGCTCACTTGCATATTTTCAAGGCCGCACAATCAATTTATTCAAAGAATAAAGGAACTAAAATGGAGTTTAATCCGAGCAAAATCAGTATCATTCACAGAGAAATAAATTGTTTTTCTATCCCCCTTTTGACTAAAGTTTTCTTTTTCTAGAAAACTTCATTAACGCTTAGCGATCTGTAAAAAACAAATTTTCCAGCTTTAAAAAACATTTGAAAGCAGTTTTTCTTTTCCCTCGTGATTCGGGGTGTGTCGTTTAAAAGTGTGTTCTCATCTCTTTTTTGGAAACTGTGGGCGCAAATATATAAAGCAAAAGAGTAGAAATGGTGGAGAACCATCGTGGAAAGAAAACTAACTTGGTAGTTGGTAGGCCCTGCTCTCGGATTTCAACATTTCCTTTCCTGTAGACAAAAAAAAAAAGCACCAAAAAGGAATTCTTATCAGTCTAGAAGACTTCCAATTTAATGCATCCAAGTTTTAAGAACATTGAAAAACCAATCACACATTCAACCAATGGACGTCGTTTCCAGTTCCATTCCACTCACCACCGTAAGCACAACTATCAGTCATAAATTATCACCGAGAAACCCCTGAGGTAGCCAATTCCCCAAGATCCGAATAGACATCAACGAAACCATGCATTAAATAGAGCATGAGCGTAAGAGGTAGCCATATATGGCAGACGCAAACACAAATGTTCGATTCCAAAAATTTCAAACTATAACTTCTCGATTTTCAAGTAATCAACACCCAGCGTTCCGACACTAGATTCGTGTAAACATATAATCTCTTACCGTTTTCCCTAAAACTCGCCCTACGATACCAATAGTTACGGTAGATTCGTCAAATCGTTAATCAAAAGCGAAAGAAAATCCACATGATACAACAGGTACGCCAAGGATAAACAGCGATCCATTTATTTTCTGTAAATACGAAATCAGAAACCTAAACAAATATATCAATGATGCCGGAGAAATTACCAAACTCTCGAAATAGTAAGTATCAACACCGAGACACCGCCAGCGCACATTGCAATGAAGTTCTTCTTCCGGCGACTCATCGGAAATTTCAGAGAATAACCATAGTAATCCTAACAGGCCAACACAAATTCAGTATCTTTCTTGGGAATCAAATAACGATCGCAGAGATTGTTCAGAACAATGATATGGGCCTCGGCCTCAGATTTAGTTGGGCCGGATTTAATCAAAAATATCAAAGCCCAAACTACTCGAAATGTTGGGTCCGATCCATTCATCCAATGGCCCATCAATAATATGAAACTATTTAAAAAAATATTTAATATTTATATCTATTTAGCTTATGAATTTTAAAAGATAATTTTATATTTAATAGATTATTGACCTATTGGTATAAATTTTAATTTTTTTTAATTAAAAACAATGTGGATTATATTTGCAATCTTTGTACACTATTATTTTAATTTAAGAAGATAATAGTTAATATAAAAAATAAAAATAATAGGGTGCGTACCACTTGCTTATAATTCCAAATGCATGCAATAATCTTAGACTTACTTTTTATTTAATAATTATCAATAAATATTATTAAAAAAAAACACACATAAAGACAAAGTACCTTAAACGCATCACATGCATTTCCATAACCTTTCCGAATATGAAGAGCCCCTCCTTCCTTCTTTGTCGTTTTCCTTCTCTCACTCTAGCTTCACTCTCAATAGACTTTGTGTTGCCCATTCTAGTCAGATTGTTCGGGTCAAACACAAAGTTGGGTTTGTAGATGAACACAACTCTCTATAATAGTATGATATTGTCCACTTTAAACATAAGCTCTCGTGGCTTTGCTTTGGGCTTCCCAAAATAACTTATTCCAATGGATAGAGTATTCTTTGATTATAAACATTATAATAAGGATGGGAGACGGTTGACTTTTAAAATTTTCCATTGTATTAACTACTAAAATTTTATAAAATTTAAATATTAAATATTTACGTGTTACAAAGGTTAAATATTATAATAATTTAAAGTTTTACACAAATTTTCATTAAAAAACAAAAGGAAAATGGAATTCTACTGTTTGCCACACTCCCACGTCACCCGATTTTGATCGGTGATGGAAAATCGGAGCACCGATGGAAGGGGGGGCTACCGGCTACGTGGGGGACGAGAAGGGAAGGCGGACAAAGGTTTAGATCATTACGTAAGCGGGGCCAGGCGGTGATCTGTGACTGTCATGTCAGTTTGCGTCACCCATGTGTCATGATAGCCAGTCAACGAATTTAATTTACCTATCCGAAAATAAATACATTGGTACTCTATAATTCTATTTATATAAATAAATATATTTCGGATAATTCTGTGTATATGAATGGGGCACTATCCAACGGCGCCGACAGATTTAAGGAGAGGCGAAATGACATGAAAGCAACCACTGAGAAACACTGGCGTCACGCGTGTTTTCCGACACTGTTTCTAATGGGGCCATCCACCCGGATTCCATATCCGGGTCATGGGATTAGCCCACCCAATGGATACTTGACACCTAATAAAAGGTTCGATATCTCGGTGCCTTAATTCTGATAGACGAGGATAGTGAATGTAATCTTTGTCACCATTCTCGTATAGTTACTATAGAAAAATCCTCTATCCTCTTATCCTCGATCCTCCGTCTTATTTGGGGTTAGTGTCGCACAGATTTAAACGTGTCTGCATCCCCTCTCCAACTAACATACCACTCGTTAACTGACTCTAATATTATCCTCCGTTATCCCTCAATGTTGTAAAAAGCATCTGTTAGGGAGAGGTTTTCACGCTTTTATAAAGGATGTTCGGTTATTTTCTTTAACTAATGTGGGATCTCACGTATGGAGATAGAAGTAGTGAAAACGAGGACGGAAAATGTGGGGTAAACTAGATTTTGCATGACACATTAATGAATGCAAAATGGGAATAATAGTTTGTAATATAAAGGATGATGTAGTGTGACGAAGGAGCATGGTTTGGGTATTTTTAAATTTAGTAACAAATAACTATGGGCGAGATGGTGATGTAGAAATTTATTATTTAAAGAAATTGTGGGGTATTATAATGAATAAGGAAATGTACTGGGGTAGGAACATGATTGGACATAAGAGAAGGGGTGGAACTGGAATTAATGTAAAATACAGAACGAAATTAATAATGCTAGCTTTTGAGTGTAATTGTGGGGCTTCCAAATTTAACGTTTAAAGTGGGTTTATTTATTAATTATAATTATTATATATATTTTTTAATTACTCGGAAACTGAGGATCTTTTTTTTTTTAATTTAAGGGTGTGGGGCCCACCAATGTTTTGATCATCTCCTCCACATATGGCAGACACCGCAGTGGCCACCATCAACGGTGGAATTTAAACGTGGACTTTTGGGTAAAGGTCCACGTCAGCCTCATAAAATTTTACTGCCCATTTTTAATTACCATGGCTGGGAATGCACGTGGCGTGGTAAAGGTGGGGTATTTTATTTATTATTTATTATTTATTTTAGGCCCACGATTTCTCCATGAGCAGAGGGAAGTAAATGGGGTGGCCACGTGGGAGGAAAGGATCGTCATGGTGACGAGAGAATTGAAGGTTCGCACCCATGATTATGTCATGGGAGTGGGACCCGGTGTGACTGGTCAGCATGTAGTCCACGTCAGATGACATTTTTTCTTTATAATATAAATTACTGAAGTGGCAATGGTAGAGGGTTTTATCTTTTGGTGACGTCAAGGTGCAATCTTACCATTCGACGTCTAAGTCAAAGTGACGTCATGGTTATTTACTGCCCATGTGATCCTTTCTCCCACGCTAATGCATGGGCAAATATCCAGTACATTTGAACCACATTGTATATCAATACACCCCAATTATCCCACGCGCCTCCTTCCATCGTGTTATCCACTCGATTCATCACCCATAATTACTCACAAACCCAACCAACCTATCCAAGCTCAACCCACCGGTCACGAACCGCTAAGTCGAAAAATCGGGCTTGTTTTTTTTTTTTTTTTGTTTTTTTTTTATCATTAATAGAATTAGTTTCGCCGTTTTAATTCGATTAATCCAAATCTTGTTTTACCTGACGACAACGATACGTGATAGATCCCACTTTGGTTGGAAAGAGAAATTAAAGTATTTCTTATAACGGTCTGAAAATCTCTCCATAATAGATACATTTTAAGATCGTGAGGCTGATGACAATACGTAATGAGTCAAAACATACAATATCTATTAGCGATGGATTTTGGCTGTTACACATGGTATCAGAGCTAAACACCGAGTAGTGTGCTATCAAGAATAACGACCCCCAAAGGAGTGGATTCTAATATCCACATTGGTTAGAGACGGAAATAGATCATTTTTTATAAGAGTGTGAATAATGTCCTACATTGGTTGGGGAGGAGAACAAATCACCATTTAAAAGGGTGTGAAAACCATCCCCTAACAGATGAAGCCTGAAAGGGAAGATCCAAGAAGAGAATATCTACTAGCGGTGGATCTGGGTCGTTACAATACCTCTCCCTAACGCATTTAAATCATGAAGCTGACAACGATATCTAACAAATAGATGGGTTTTAGTGGTTACATGGTTTGTAAAGGGGTAATTTTGTGATGATTTGGAAGGGAGCGTGTTAGACACGCGCTAGAGGTGAGTATTGTAGAAGTATAAAGGAAGTCATAGTTTGTGAAGAGGAGTGGGAAAATAAATAAATAAATAAATAAGAAATAAAATAATTGTAAGAATGAAGTGGAAGATGAAAGAGTGATGTAAGCAAAGGGCACACACTGTCCACTCTGTATTTTTTTTTTTTTTTTTTTTTTTATTTATAAAACCACTCCTCTTCTCCCTTAGTCCCCGCTTCCACCCCACTTCCTCGTTGACATTATTCACTTATTTTCTCTCTCTTTCTCAATTTTTTTTATTCCGTTACTTTCTCTCTCTAAAGCCCTCCGGCGATGCAAGGCCTACGACGCTGCTCCAACGACCTCCTCCTCCTCGACCTATCTCCGCCTTCCTCCGTCCCCTCCACCGCCTCCCTTTCCATCGACGTTGCCGAGTCCGCCGAGACACGAATCCGTCGCCTCATCTCCGAACATCCAGTCATCATCTTTAGCCGCACTTCTTGTTGCATGTGCCACGTCATGAAGAAGCTTCTCGCCTCCATCGGCGTTCACCCTACCGTCATCGAATTAGACGACCACGAGATCGACGCTCTCGCCTCCTTCTCCTCCACCACACCCGCAGCCACTCCTGCCGTTTTCATCGGTGGCTCCTATGTCGGCGGCCTTGAATCCCTCGTCGCACTCCACCTCAGCGGCCACCTCGTACCTAAGCTTGTCGAAGTCGGCGCTCTCTGGGTATGACTTCGAATCACCCACATCCCTTGTAATTTCAATTCCAATTTATATCATTGTAATTTATTAAAAAAAAAAAAAATTAAACAAATAATAATGGATCTATGGTGTTGTTGTTGGTGGTGAAATCAATAATTAAAAACCCCGATGATGCTGGAGAAAAGGAAATTGGGAAGAATAATCCCGGTACGATGGCGGCGAGTAGGCTATTTTAGTATACTCGCGAGATAAGGCATGACACGTGGTCGGATGAGGAAGATGAAATGAAAGCAGTAGGACTGGTGGGTCCCACGTAAATTATTAAGTAATCAGCACCGTTGAATATGTAGACTTTTGTATTTATACTTATACACTACTCTTTTACTGTTTTGAATATATATATTTTTTTTAGCGTTATGCAAGTTAATCTATATAATTAAGAGAATCTAAGTAGGGTTTAGGGTTTAGATTAAGAGAAAAATGAGTAATTAATGGTATAATTATTTAATTTTGACAATGACGAGGTAACGGTGAGGGAGTACTTACTGTACTTGAGATATTCTGACAGCAATTTCTCCAATAATTGAAGAAACCCTTATTTATTTATTTATTTATTTTATTTTAAATATGTATCCCAATAAGGAAAAGACTAATAAAGGGTGATGGAGTATTAGGAGGTGATAATTAAGGGTAATTAAGTGGGGCCCACAGCTTCCACTATCTCTAATCATTTAGATTTAAAATAAATTAAAGCTAAAATTAAATTAAACCTTTTTTTTTTTTTTTTTTTTTTGTTTTTGTTTTTGTTTTTGTTTACGTTCCTTTCCCCTTGGAAACGACACCCTCGGGTGATGACAACAGCATCACCCACCAAAGAACACAGTGCATTTGGAGGTGTATGTCAGATCGTGAAATCCACGTGGCAAACATGCAGTGGTGGGTGATGAATGTAAATGGAATCTTTCCAGCTTAACGTAAGAAGAATCTAATGAAGATACCGCCACCAATATAAAGAGGATGGAATATGCCTTCAAAGCCTCCTGACCAATTATTGGGTTTTCTTTAATACTTCTAATAATAATAAAAAATAATAATAATAATAATATCACCACCACCACCACCAAAACAAAAGAAAACATATAATAAGAACCAAACAACTATGTAATACCTAATTTGGGTCAAAAGCCCGAAGTGTGAGGCCCAGTGGATGGGTTCCTTGAATGGCTTTTGGAATAAAGTCATGATGATGCTTAGCTCTGCAACCTCACCGTGAGATGACTATGAATATGAGATTCCACCTCGATTGTAGAAGGGAACGTATGTCCAGTGAGGACAATATCTCATAAGGAGCCCACTTTGGTTAGAGAGGGAACGAAATATTCTTTATAAAAGGTGTGGAAACCTCTCCTAGCAAAAACATTTTTTATGAAGGGTGTGGAAATCTCTCCTAACATATGCGTTTTAAAAACCTTGAGGGTAAGTCAGAAAGAGAAAGCTCAAAGAGGACAAGTGGAAGCCTCTCTTTTTAGAAACCTTGAGGAAAAGCCCGAAAGAAAAACCCAAAGAGAACAAGTGGAAACCTCTCCTAGTAGACGTGTTTGGGAAAGCCCAAGGAAGACGAGTGAAAACCCCTCCTCACTGAGGTGTTTTATAAACTTTGAGGGGAAGCCCGAAAGGAAAAGTCCAAAGAGGACAAGTGGAGACCTCTCCTAGTATAGGCGTTTTAAAAAACTTGAGAAAAACCTGAAAGGAAAAACCTAAAGAGGACAATATCGGTAGAAATGGGCTAATATTCGTCCGATACATCAATTCAGCTGTTTCCAGACAGAATTTTGGTCACATGTGATGTTCTATGTTGTGTTGGAATAATGAGCTCAAATTATGAAGTATCCTGACTTCTACCTTTGCCTTTTTCATTTGCTTCACGTCCTTTGAGAATCTGTTCTGTTGTGTTCTTTACTTTTTTGACTACTGGAAACACCAAATAACAAATATACCAATTCCTTGGTTCGCTATTGCACTTCTATCAAGTCTTTTAATCATTCTAACTTTCTGTAAACAAGTAAATAAATCAGAGTTTGCATTGAAGGTTCAAATGATACCTAGAGTTTGGAGTTTTGATATCAAGTGATGGAGGGTTTTCTTCTCTTTTGGATGGGAACGATCTGTGCTCTCTTCATGCTCCAACCACTTAGCTTTGAGATTCTTACATCCATTGTTCCGTTGTTGAATGCATAAAGATGGGCGTCTTGGTTGATGGCCAGCTCTGGATACACTCTTGCAGTGATGCAGGCTTTCCCGTTTCCACCAAAACTTTCCACTATTGAATGGTCTATCTGCAAAACAAAACACCCGAATGTTGTGGTTTTTATATCGGAAAGTTCAACGAGGTGACATTCTTAGCACTTCCTCACGTGTGCAGGCTTAAATACGTTAACTAATGGTAATAAGTGAATGGGTAACTATATTAAGAAGTTCTAAACTCGGTGTTTTTATTACAATAAAGAGGGTGGAGATTTGAGCCACCTATTAGGATCACACACAACGCACACACTATTTAGATTAACACAAAGAACAAGAGAGAGAAAATGCAAGAAGAAATATTGGCTAAAAGTTCATATAGATGACTTAAGGTACGGTATGAGTTAATACAAATAATGCAAAAAGTACATTTTCAAAACACTTATGATATATATATGGTTCAGTTTACTATATATAGTTTTACGATCTACAGTATATAACTATCTACTATATATAGTTTTACTTTTTAATATACTATTGAATGAGCTATAAATAAGCAGCAGCAGTCTCCAGAATCCAACACCACCGACCACAAAGACTTATATTTTTGTTAGAGAACGGGTTCGGGCAAGCTTAGTTGTTTTTTGATCCAAAGTTAATTCGTTGAACAAGAATAAGCGAACCCATGAAGATACATGCAGTAGTATTAATCTAAAGGGTATGTTCATTCCTATTTTGTTTTTCTTTCAAATATAGATTAAAAGGATAACAAAGATGGTGATATAATTCATAGATTAGATCATTTATACAAACTTTTGCAATAGTATGCAGCTACAAAGATCTTGGAATGCAAAAAACAAAGGAAAGTGAAGAGCATAACCAACTGAACATAAGTGTTTTTGTTTCTTTTAAGCGACGTACCAGGCTTCTTAAAGATATCGTTTCATGAACAGGATCTATGTCAACTAATGCTCCATAAGTTGTTTTCTCAAGCCCTTCCTTCAAAGAAGATCTGTTGAAATTGTGAGCTTGCTGCTTCAGTCATAACAGATCAAGCAGTATAGAAAAAAAGAAAAAAAAAAACTGGAACCAACAAACCTGCTTTGATCGCTGCACATGAGCACGACATATTTCTCGTATTGCTTTCGGAATACTCGGAAGTAGACTGCAGTTTGTTCTTCCAAATCCTTAGAAGCTAAAACCAGCAACCCGAATGGTCCAATCGTGCCATTCATTGATGCTTTCTTTTCCTTACAGAGCAATTGTGGATCAACCCAACTCGTATTCATCTCTTCTGCTTTTTTAAGACCCGATAAGCGGAACGAAACCTCGATATCGGCCTTTGCATATAGGAAACAAACGTGAAAATGTTTTCGACTTTTCTTTGAGAGTTCGTTTGTAACTCTGAAATAATGAGTGCCAGAGTAGTTACCTGTGCAGCCATAATGCCCGGGACTTCAAATACTGAACCACTTTTGAGGTCCATATCATCAAAACTCACTTGCTTTGTACGTAGTTTCTCAATTTCTTTAATTGGCCATAGTAATAATTGTTTTCCAGATTCATCAAGTAATATACTTCTAGGAATTGACTATGAAATGTAATTGAAAAGCAATATAGAATAAGCTGTTAATATAAACAGGGCACTCATATCAGAAGTTTAGAACTATGAAGCTCAGTTGATTCAAATACCTGAAGGCCAGACCATCCTTTGCTAATATCATCAGCTTCACTGTCTGATTCCAATATCCATCCCCACAGCATTCTTCTCTTTTTATCACTATCATAAAACGATTTCGAAGCATAGAATTTCCCATAATCGTATCGCATATCCGAGCCATTGCTCAAGAAGTTAGTCTCAACCGAAAAGGTATCTGTTTCAGGAGTGTATCTCCCCAGTACATAGTGATCATTATTATTAAAGCTGGCCTTGAGCACATGTTTGATTAACCCATCTAGAACAGAGGTGTCAAGTCCATTACTGCCATTGATACTCACTGGATAAAAATCTGGGCACTCCCACATCCCAGTTTTGTTCGACGTATGAAGCGGAGTCTTACGCCGAGTCCAATTGACAAAATCTTCACTACGATACAAAATCGCCAATCCTTGACCACCAATCTCCCCTCCAACAATGATCCTCCATAACCTGTCTGGGCCAAGCCAAGCAGTAGTAGGGTCCCTAAAGTTCAAAGGATCAATGTCATCAACAGGGGAAATCAGAGGATTATGAGGTGATTTAATCCATTCCTTCAGTAAAGGATCTGATGGATTCTTGGGCACAGCTAGATTTTGAAATTGCTGATTCTTAGAGTTGGCTCCAGTGTATAAGATGGAAGGTTTTCCATCAAGAAGAATTGTTGCAGAACCAGACCAACAACCATTGGCTTCATAGGGTTCAGTTGGAGAAATAGCATGTTCTAAATGAATCCAATCTACAAGATCATATGAAATTGAATGGGCCCATGTAATGTTTCCCCAAATTGCACTATAAGGATTATACTGATAGAACAGATGATAAACTCCCTTGTAATACATTGGTCCTGCAATTATGAACTCATTACATCGCTACAACAGCTAAAAGAGGGAAATTATTAACAAAATTTGGGGGAAACTGTACCATTGGGATCTTTATGGTCGTAATCAGCCAAAAAACAGCCCAGCAAAAGACATCAAGCAATTTAATCAATACTCAATAGGGTAGATTGTCAATTCCAAATAGAGAAAAAAGACAAAATCGCGAAATGAACGACAAAGTTTTGCGAGATTTTTACCGTTCATCCAATTTTTAGGAGGCTGGAAGTGAAAACCTGTTCTGTAGGGCTGATTTGAGGCTGCATCGACTCCATTAAAAGCCAACCAGATGCAAAAGATAACGGCCCGAGTTAAGGGTTCCTTCATTCTCTGATTTTAATGGCGGAGCCAAGTGAGAGCTGCTGAAATCGCCGGCGGAGGATCGCCGGAATTAATGCGACTTCTCGTTGACTTCGTCTCCTTCACCTGATCGTTGATCTTCAACTTGCAGTTTTTTTATGAACTTTAAGGTCACAACAACGTCGACGGTCATGATCATGGCCATTGGTGACCGATGTGGAAAAACTCGACCCGCTTTGATCAATTTTACAATAAATTATAGAAAATAACTCCCGATTTTATACTTTCTTTGAAATTAAAAAAAAAAAAAAAAAAAAAAAAAAAAAAAAATCTAAATTTACAAAAATCATGATTTTTTAACTTAAATATCATTTTATTTTTTATACTTAATTTTTTAAATTTAATTCCTATTTTATATTTTCAATAAATTTTAAAACTCTGTCACTAATTTATAGTTGACTTTAGGAAAAAACCTTCTCTATATAAAATATTATTCGCATTTTTTGAATTTATAGTAAGGATTAACTTTAAAATTACGTTAATGGAATTAAAGAAAGTCACGTGCTGACTTATATATGGACAAATGTCGCGTAGGTCGTGGGTCCATTTTCTTTTTTTTGAAGGTAATAAAATCTCTCATAAAAAGGACCTCACGACTTGAAACCGAGCAAAATTACACAACAAAATAACAAAGGTAAAAAAAAAAAATGTGAAGTTGCAAGTTTTGCACGTGTTATTAACCCGAGTATATATAAATCTTTTATTTCGAGCACAAAATTATAAAAATGTATACCGAAAAAACTGAACATTAAAAAGTATGATTCTTGTTGCCTATAAAATAAGTGAATCAAATTCAAAGGAAAGCTTCGTTTAACAATCTTATAGTTATACCTAAACCACGTCCGCTAAATAAAACATCCTTAAAAGATTCAAAAAATTTCGACTTTTAATTGTCTTCATCCAAAAAGGAAAAATAAAAATATTTATTGAAAAAAAAAAAAAACATATTGCAATAAATATATAAAAAAAAAAAAAATAGAAAGGTTAAATCTCTTAGGTGATGGTAACACATAAATATTGAAGCGAAAAAAAGGAAATATAGGGTAAAATAGGTACAAAATGTTATAAATACAATAAAAGCTAGAGATGGATGGAACATTTTTTCAATCTCAAACTCAAAACAACATGTGGGGTATACACTCACCATCTCCTTCTCTAATCCCATGTGGTAGTCTCCTTTCAATGTTTTTTTTTTTTTTTTTTTTTTTTTCATTTTTTATTCCTATCAAAAAAAAAAAAAAAACGTCCCTTTCAACGGTACTAGTCATCGAGTAGCGAGAAATTATTGGAGGTCTAGCTGACTGTTGACGTACACATGAGAAATTGGAACAGTGTTTTGGTTTTTGTAAATGGCATGTTAAATGGTCTAAACTCACGGCTTGTGAACTATTTACAATTTTGTGTCTAACAGAATTCTAAACTTTAAAAATGGTTTGACTATGATTTGAGAGTGAGGCGAGCGTTGATTACCTCTCCTGATTGTGGCTCGTATCTTTGGTCAAATTTCACCCATAACGCACCGAACGGGTTATTGTGTCGTGTTGTTGTTCAATTATTATGTTTTTGGGTTTGAAGGGGTTGGGTTGTTTTTGAATTAGATGAAATTATTAGGAGTGTAAAAAAGAACAAAACACCAATCTTTATCACAGGCTGAAGAGTGCAGAGACTACTGGTTATGGGTTGGGCGGTACCGCCGCACCGGGGACCGACCTCAGCCGTAGCCGGCCAGCCAGCTAACCTCACTCTTATCCATCCCTTTCCATTCTCTCTCTCTTTCACCCTTTTTTTCATTCCAAAAAACACTTGAAAATGACCTCTCCTTGTTTTCTGTCTTCTTGATTTTCTAAACCAAAAATGAACGTGAAAGAGAGAGAGTGTGTGTTTGATGGGGGTATAACCTTAGCTTGTAGAACCCGGGTTTGTTCAGGATTGTTGGGATATGAGTTCCACGTCGGATAATCATAGGATTAATCATGAGTTTGTAAGTAAGGAATACATCTCCATTAGTACGAGGTCTTTCGAGAAAAACAAAAGTAAAGTCACGAGAGCTCATGCTCAAAGTGGACAATATCATAGCACTGTGGAGATTCTTGATTTATAACATGATATCAGAGTCATGCTCGTGTACTTTGTTCGATAGAAGAGCTTATACTCAAAGTGAACAATATCATACCATCGTGGATGTTTGTGTTTTCTGATATGATATCAGGGTCATGCTCGTGTACTTTATTCGATGGGAGAGCTTATACTCAAAGTAGACAATATCATACCATTGTGGAGGTTTGTGTTTTCTAACATGATATCAGAGCCATGCCCATATACTACATTCGATGGGAGAGCTTATACTTAAAGTAGACAATATCATATCATTGTGGAGGTTCGTGTTTTCTCACATGATATCAGAGTCATGCTCGTGTTACTTTATTCGATGGGAGAGCTTTACTCAAAGTAGACAATATCATATCATTATGGAGGTTCGTGTTTTCTAACATGATATCAGATCATGCTCGTGTTACTTTAATCGATGGGAGAGCTTATACTCAAAGTAGACAATATCAAACCATTGTGGAGATTCGTGATTTCTAACATGGTACTAGAGTCATGTCTGTGTACTTTATTCGATGGGAAGATTTATGCTTAAAGTGGACAATATTATACCACTGTAGAGGTTCGTGGACAATATCACACCGTCGTAGACGCTCGTAATTTGTAAGAGGTTGAGAATATGAGCATGTTTTGGTGAAATAGAATGACTGAACCAATCATGCATGCCAGTGAAACAGCACAGACATCGCCACAAAGAGACGACTTTACTTTTTCCTTACAAATTACTTTACTTTGCCCGTGAACGACTTCAAATTTTCTTTTGTCTTTTTATGTTCTTTTTACAACAAATGAAAAGCTTCATCATTTCATTAGCTTAACCCTAATATCAAACATATATTACAAATTTAACATCATTTTGGGGTTTGTTCGATAAAAGTCCCACCTCGATTAATTTAGAAAATGATCATGGGTTTGTAACGAGACCTTCTAGAAAAGTCCAAAACAAAGCTATGAGAGCCTATGCTCGGAGAGTCGTGTTCATCGAACAGGGTTCTCGTAAAAATCAAAACTTTATAAAGTTATTGCAATTCAATTATTAGAGGAACATGTTTTTCTATTATTTTCTTTAAATTTTCAACCAAATGAACATAACAACGAAAATGACACCCATCTTTGTTGCATACCAATGTCTCTCTCTCTCTCTCCTCTCTTTCTCTCTCTACTCTAATTTTTATTTTTAAAATGATTTTTAAGTATTTATTTTGAAAAAGGAAATGGGTCTTTTTTCTTTATTGTTTTTGTACTGAAAGGTTCTTGATTTTTAGGCTTTTAGCAGAAGGCAGCAGGAAAGTTTGTTGACAACATTCAAGAGCCAGTGGTACTCTACAAGGTTCTTTCTTTTTGTGTGTTCATATAATCCCACCTGCGGAATTTCACTTATTTTCTGTTCTTCAATTTATTAATATATTTTTCATTTTTTTTTGTTCTGAATTAGGGTTTCAGTTTAATTTAATGAAGTGAAAGAGGATGATGAAGAAAGGGAATTTAACGGTGGACGAACATCCGCCGCTGCTGCCACTGCCACCGTCGAAGAAGAAGCGGAATCTTCCCGGGAATCCAGGTTTTGTTTTTGTTAAGAATATGAATGAATGATTCGTGTTCGTAGCAAGAGATCTTATGTTTGAACTTTTTATTCGATTTTGAGTCAGACCCAGATGCTGAAGTGATCGCTTTGTCACCAAAAGCGCTTTTGACGACGAATAGATTCATATGTGAGATTTGCAACAAAGGGTTTCAAAGAGATCAAAATCTTCAACTTCATAGAAGAGGGCATAATCTTCCATGGAAGCTAAAACAAAGAAGCAATAAGGAAGTTAGGAAGAAGGTTTACGTGTGTCCCGAGCCGAGTTGCGTGCACCATCACCCGTCGAGGGCTCTCGGTGATCTTACCGGAATCAAGAAGCATTTTTGTCGGAAGCACGGTGAGAAGAAATGGAAGTGTGAGAAATGTTCGAAGAGATATGCTGTTCAATCTGACTGGAAAGCTCACTCCAAGATTTGTGGCACTCGAGAGTATAGATGTGATTGTGGAACCCTTTTCTCCAGGTAACACGAGAAAACGTTATTAATATCTTATCTACTGAACTATACTGTGTGCGTTCGTTCTATGTCAAGAACATAGACAAAAACACGAGAGACAAAGATTTGTTGTTTTTATGTTTGGATTGTTGTTTTTTTTGTTAGGAGGGACAGTTTCATAACCCATAGAGCCTTTTGTGATGCGTTGGCTCAGGAAAGTACCAATTCAGCAACATCAGCGATGAACAATAGCAACCCAATTCAACCAATTTTCTCAACACTGCGCCAATTCCCACTCAAAACTGAAAACCAAGACCCTTTTTATCCTTCAACTTCCAACATCCTCAATCCCTTTAACCCTAACCCTAACCCTAACCCTAACCCTACTTCGATCGGATTCGGGTTAGCCGGTCCTGGTTCAAGTCTTAATCCAGTGTTTGGTTCTGCATGGGAAATGAACTCTCCAAACATCATGGCTTTTGAAGAACCATCCTTTGAAGAAGCTCTAAATGGGATATTGATGAATAATCGAGCTAATAAAGATGGCGACAAATGCAGCGGCGGTGGCGCGGAGGAGATAACGAGAGATTTATTGGGGTTGAGAGCGTTGGCTCGACAGCCCGATCATCATATGTTCGAGAATGAGATAGTAAACGACCATCTGAATTTGGGTTCTTCTTCTTCCATGTTTGGATTGCATCTGAATCATCAAACCCAGACTATGTTTTGGCGTGATTAATTAATTAATTAAGTTAATTAGGTCATCTTTTTTTCTTAAAAAGATGGATTTTTGTTACTGTTTTGAAGAAAAGTGTATCAAAAGAGATAATCTTCGCTTTTGTATGAATTTCTCTAAGGATTAGTTTTTGTTAATAATAAAAAGATCATTAATTATGATCATCCTCAAGCCAGAAGGACATTTTTGTATTTATTATTTATTTATTTTGATTTTTTGTCGGTTGAAATTTATGTCACGATTATTAGAAGCGAATCCCACATCGGTTAATTTAGTGGAAGATAATGGATTTATAATTAAAGAATACTATTTCCATGAGTACGAAGTCTTTTAGGGAAGACTAAAGTAAAGCATGCTTAAACTAGACAATATTATAAAATAAATATTTTTACAATACCATTAAAAAATTTGAGTTTATTTTTTAAAATTATGATTATGCATTTTAAAGGTTTTAAATTTTTTACATATTTCAAATAAATTACCTTTAAAGGTTTTAAAATTTTTACATATTTCAAAATAAATTACCTATTTTTATACCAGGATTAAAATGACATCTAAAATATTTGAGTGAGACGTAAATAAAATATTAAAAAAATTCAATTTTATATATATACAAAAAAAAGATTTTTGTGTGTATATATATATATATTTACTCTAATACAAAATTTAATATATATTTTATTAAGAGGAATAAAATTTTAAGGTTAGAAAGTTATTAAATTTAACTGGTACTTAAACCCCCACCGAAATACTACCGGACGATAAGTCGTCTGGCTGTACATCGTTTAGGGCGAAACCACCGGGGCGACAAATCGTTTTAGTAAATGGGCTTTTTTGTTGCAAGAAAAGAATAGGCCCAATAAAAGAAACAAAAGCCCAAATGCGGCCCAAAGGCCCAATTACAGAACGGGCCGACTATTGGGCTGGGGGAAGGAGGAGGTCGGCAAAGCAAATTGATGGGGATGGGAAAAAATCTTGGAGGTTGGAAGGGTTAGGTCTGGATAATCGGATTCGTAGAAATAAACGAGTCAAGGCAGAGGGGCAAAACGGGAATTTAAAATATTTGATATTGCCCTGTAATGGTCAGGAAGCGTTGCGACAATCGCAGAACCCATCTGACTGGAGTAGATTCTCCCCCCTAACCTCTTCGTCACCTTCATTTATCTCAATCTCCATTCCCTTTCTTTCCGCCCCTAATTTCTTCAACCCCGAAACGAACCTTTCTTCTCCGGCCTTGCGCGGCGCGTCCCAGTGTTGAGAATCGCGGAGATCTGTGCTTTTTCGTCGTCCGATAAGGAATGGCTTGGAGGCATCTTATCACCCGGGTGGGTTGCGTTCAATGTTTCGCCTATTACTCTATCAGATCCTTCGTCTTTTTTATTGCAATCATGTGGGTCACCGCCGATATGGGTTCATTTTAGCTTAATCTTCTCATTCTGGGAACCCTAGTTTTTTTTTTTCTGAGAATGTTTTTGTTTTCAACGATGTTGCGATATTGTTTGCGTGTATGGAGATGTCATAACTTATTGTGTTTTGTTATGAGATTTGTGTTTTTACCTTACTCGATCCATGTCTGGTACTAGGGCGGCAGCTTATTTTAATTTCCTCGCTGGTAGCTTCTAGGGTTACCCAATAGGTTGGCGTTGTGGTAAAACGAGTGTTTATGCTTCTAGCTTGGTGATATGCGACTTAGGATGTGTTTTTATGCTGCAGGTTTCGAGGAATAATTTGGAATTCGGACAGTTAAAGAATGCGTTGGTTAATGCATATTATCCCGTCAATAAGGGCGGAGTTGGTGGTGGAGGTCAGTTTGTCTCTGCTTTTGGTCATCAATCTTCATGTGTTATTTGAGATGTCAAAATGTTTATGTTGTCCAGATGTCAATCTTCATGCGTGTGAAGTCAATCTTGCATGGTTTAAATCATCTGTATGTCTATTTTCTTATCCTCCTTCTTGCTCTGCAGTATATGAATTATTGACGTCTCAGAAGAGATATCAGTCCAGCTATGTCGGGAACCTAGCTCGAAGAGTGCGGGATGCAGATGAGGCCAGTGAAGTTGCTCATCTTAAAGAACTCTTCCGTCGAAACGATCCTGAATCTGTCATAAGATTATTTGAAACTCAGCCATCGTTGCACCACAATGCTACTGCCCTTTCTGAATATGTTAAAGCATTGGTGAAAGTTGACAGGCTGGATGAAAGTGAACTACTTAAGACATTGCAGAGAGGTGGTTTTATCACATTTGTTTGTTTTAGTTTTATTGTTTCCATTTATCTTCTCTCTTATTTATTTTATATCTGTGTTTATCTTACGTTCGCTTTTCCAATGGTTCATAAATTTTACATTTTAGGGTGGTATCAAGAAGCTTCATCGTTGTGCGAGTGCTGAATGAAATTGCTTATGCACGTCCCCCCCCCCTCCCGTCCGTCTCAAAAAGATGTGAACTTTCGAGTGACGTATGAGTCTTTAACTAACATGTATTTGGCTTATTTTTGTAGGCTTAAATGCATCTAGGGGAGAGGGAAGCATTGGTAGCATAGCGGCTTTCAGTAATGTTGGTAAACAGTCAAAAGACGGTATTCTTGGAACCTCAAGTGCTCCCATCCATATGGTGGCGTCTGAAGGGGGGCAATTTAAGGAGCAGCTCTGGCGTACAATTCGCACTATTGCACTGGCCTTTCTATTGATTTCTGGTGTAGGAGCACTCATTGAGGATAGAGGAATTAGCAAAGGTTGGTTTCTCTGTTCTTGAACGGATGTATTATAGAAATATGTATTGGAATCAGGGAAATAATATCTTCTTTGATCATCTTAACTATATAGGTCTGGGTTTGAATGAAGAAGTGCAACCTAGCATGGAATCTAATACAAAATTCAATGATGTCAAGGGTGTGGATGAGGCTAAGGCAGAGCTTGAAGAAATTGTTCACTACCTTCGAGATCCCAAGGTAAATTTACGTCTTCAGATTATAATTTTATAGGCATGCCTCTTTTCTTGTGACTGCATTATCACAAGCTGAGTTTGATGTTTTATTCTATTCGTCATTTAATTTATATCAATTTCCATCATTTCTAGCTAGTTCTCGTGATTCTCTAAATGCTAGGCAATGCCCTCCGGTTCTCACCTCCTTCAGCAATTAATTTTTTTAATCTTATTTTAATTGATTACCCTATAGCGGTTCACTCGTTTGGGCGGCAAACTCCCAAAAGGTGTTCTACTTGTTGGCCCACCTGGCACTGGCAAGACAATGTTAGCAAGAGCAATTGCTGGAGAAGCTGGGGTACCATTCTTCTCCTGCAGTGGCAGTGAGTTTGAAGAGATGTTTGTTGGTGTTGGGGCTAGAAGAGTGAGGGATTTATTTTCAGCTGCAAAGAAGAGGTCACCATGTATTATTTTCATTGACGAGATTGATGCCATTGGTGGAAGCCGTAACCCCAAGGACCAACAGTACATGAAAATGACTCTTAACCAGTTACTTGTTGAACTTGATGGTTTCAAGCAAAATGAAGGAATAATTGTCATTGCAGCAACCAACTTTCCAGAGTCTTTGGACAAGGCATTAGTTAGACCGGGTCGATTTGATCGGCATATTGTTGTACCTAATCCAGATGTTGAAGGACGAAGGCAGATCCTGGAGTCACATATGTCCAAGGTAGAATTTTCTTCATTCCTAACTATTGCTTTGGTTGTAGAACCTGCGTCTCAACCATGTCTGCCAGTGCTGAGCTATACTGAAATAGTAATATAGTCGTATTGCATGCCGTAGTGATGGTAAGGTACAATAGTCATGCTTCATGCTGCGTTATGGCTTATGCCTCTACCCTTTTCCAATATGAGGACGTGCATTGATTTTTATTCATGTCTTAGATATTATGTGATGATATTTTGACTATGATCTCAATCTTGTCTTATTATGCGTCAATAGTTTAATTTATGCTATTCCAATTTTCTGTATTTTTTAGCTAGGCATGAACCTTGTCCTCAAGGACACACTTGTACAACTTTATAGAACAGGTACTGCTCAAGTAAGGTTGTAATCTGAACCTCTTAACATCAAATATAGTTCTGAGATTGAACTTCCGTCCTTGGGTAGGTTTTGCGGTTGGAAACGGATTTTGTCATAATTTTTTGTTCATTTAAATCTTAGCAACATTTTAGCCAGCTAGGACCAGCCAGTATTTTAGTTCCAGGTTTGCTTTTTATGCACAGTAATTATGATTATGACATTACTTCTACAGATATTGAAGGCAGATGATGTCGATATGATGATCATTGCTAGAGGAACTCCTGGTTTTTCTGGTGCTGATCTTGCAAATTTAGTCAACATAGCTGCTTTAAAGGCTGCAATGGATGGTGCTAAAGCAGTGAGCATGGATGATCTGGAATTTGCAAAGGACAAGATTATGATGGGAAGTGAGCGCAAGTCTGCTGTCATTTCTGATGAGTCGCGAAAATTGACTGCATTCCATGAGGGTGGGCATGCCCTTGTGGCAATTCACACAGATGGAGCGCTTCCAGTTCATAAGGCCACAATTGTTCCAAGAGGAATGGCTCTTGGCATGGTTGCACAATTGCCTGATAAGGATGAGACTAGTGTCTCCCGGAAACAGATGCTTGCCCGCCTCGATGTTTGCATGGGAGGGCGAGTTGCAGAAGAGCTCATTTTTGGAGAAAATGAAGTTACTTCTGGTGCCTCATCTGATTTGCAACAAGCAACTTCTCTTGCTAGAGCTATGGTTACCAAGTATGGAATGAGCAAAGAAGTTGGGCTTGTCGCTCACAATTATGACGACAATGGGAAAAGCATGAGCACAGAAACAAGGCTTCTTATTGAAAAGGAAGTGAAGAACTTCTTAGGAGCGGCCTATGCCAATGCAAAAACAATTCTTACCACCCATAACAAGGAGCTCCATGCCCTTGCAAATGCTTTGCTTGAACATGAAACACTCTCTGGTACTCAGATCATGGCTCTTCTTGCACAAGTAAACTCTCAGCAGCAGCATCAACAACAACATCAACAATTAGTTTCCACTCAGAGTAGCTCGCAGTCCAACCCTGTGCCACCCTCAGCACCAAACCCTGCTGCATCTGCGGCAGCTGCAGCCGCCGCCGCAGCGGCAACTGCTGCAGCCAAGGCTAAAGGCATTGCTCCTGTTGGATCTTAACAGTATGATCCCTTTCAGTTGCGCTCTTTTTTCCTATTCATTGTGAATATAGTAACTTCCCTGCTGCCTTGTTGTCTCTTTTTTGGGTGATTGTAGCTGCCACTAAGATTATGTATCACTATGCATCTAATTGTCGATTGCTAGCTGTAGAAGAGGTGAATGCAGTCAGTGTTAGCGGTTAGAGGAGTTCATTGTCTTTTCTTTATGCTTCTCTTCCATTGTTTCGATACTTAAAAAATAATTTTCTCACATACATACGTTGAAAAGTACTTATAAGGCTCCCATCTCAGTTGCTTCGTTGGTGCATGCATCTGCCTTTGATTTATTTCTGGATTCTCGATTCTTCTCAACCTTTAGTTCTTTTCTTTTAATAAAATCTTTTCTTATTCAGATACATTTCGTCACATTTTTAATGATGTTCATTTCAAATGATCCTAGTTTCGAATAAGATAATATTTTAAACTATCTTTCCATTTGCAAATCACATTATTTAACAATGAACTTTCTTGATTTCTATACTGGGTTTACGCAAGACAGGGAAAATAAGCTAATGAGCTGCTCTAAAGGGTACAGATTTCTTCACTAGAATTTTCCCTCTCATATGATCATCATCTATCAAGGACTTTTGAGCTGTGTTCCAGGTTGCCAAGGAGACTGATCTTTGACATACCCGTTGCGAGCTTCGTCTTCATTGTGCTAATCAAACAATGTATTTGATGTGGGTTTCCTGTTGCGAGCTTCGTCTTCATTGTGCTAATCAAACAATGTATTTGATGTGGGTTTCCCGTGGAACGTGTGCCGCCGGAGAATTGGATACTTAGTTTGATCTAGTCTGTCAAATGAATTGGACGGTTGGACGGTTCACACTTTAGTGAACTTGCTTTGGTAGAAATTATCAAGTAGTACTACGTTGTTCTCATCTCCAATCGATGTGGGATCTCTCAATCCACCCCTTGACACTCGTTCCCCTCTTCAATCAACGTGGGATCTCAAAATTTACTTTTTGATATTAACATTCTCATCAGTATTTTTATGAAATCCGTATGTTAGTGAAAAACAGAACACAATTGGGTGTAGTCATAAATGTCAATAGATTCGATCAAATATAAAGAAATATCGACTCATATTGCTCTACTCACCCATATAGCTTAGTATTCGTCCTGAAAATAAGGAAGGAAATTTAGATAATACTGATGGAGAGCTTTCATTAAGATGTATATCCTCCTGCCTACAAAAAGATGAGTGGGACAACAACTCCGTTAGCAGAAGCTGCGAGATACGGCTGCTATATAAATTAAGTACGTCGCTAGGCAGTGATAGTTCTTGGCTTGACTCCAATTTTTCTCCATGAAACACTTGGCATTATTTGTTTGGTGTCGACACGATCCTTATACTTGATAGCAAAGTTGAGCAATGAATCAATAAGAGAATCTGACAGAAGGTGTGGTTTTAGACCCAACTCTACGAGTTTGGTGTGCTTGGCATTGTAGTAATGTTCCTCTGCCTCTACCCTTGGATTTGGCACAGATATGGTCTGCACATCTAACCCGAGCTTCTGTCCCGCTTTCGTGACAAGAGCAGCAAGTTCATTGACAGAAAACTGTTCTGTAAATTGATTGAAGACACGAAACTCTCCCGGGTTCGCTGGATTTGCAATGGCGAGTTCTACGCACTGCACTGTATCTCTTATGTCAAGATATCCTCGGGTCTGGAAACATGATTAGGAAAAACAGATATTAGTCAAGAAATGATATCAGAAGCTAAAATGAGCTCGAGTTAATAATAATTCTAAAGGGACACTAGTCATGTATCATGGTTAAATGACAATTGCTTCAAAGAAAACTCTTCATCGCTGTGGATCATACCTGCCCGCCTTTGCCATATACAGTGAGTGGATGGCCAACAGCAGCCTGAACACAGAAACGATTCAATGCAGTCCCAAACACCCCATCATAATCAAATCTGTTATATAGCTCTTCATGCATTGCAGTCTCGTCTGTTCGTAATCCATAAACGACCCCTTGGTTTAAATCCGTAGCTCTGATCCCCCAAGCCTTGCAAGTAAAAGCTATATTGTGTGAATCATGAACCTTACTAAGATGATAGAAAGAACTTGCTTGCTTGGGGTAAGGTAGAGTATCTGTTCTTCCATTGTGGGTTATAGTAATGAAACCTTCTTCAATGTCAATATTGGGAGTCCCATATTCACCCATAGTCCCCAGCTTCACCAAATGACAGTCTTCTCTAAACTCCTTAATAGCAAAAAGCACATTGAGAGTTCCAATCACATTGTTGTGTTGAGTAAATACAGCTCTTGATCGATCAATCATGGAATATGGAGCAGAACGTTGCTCACCAAAATGGACAACAGCATCAGGTTCAAATGATTTAAAGGTTTCTGCTAAGAACTCAAAGTCACAAATATCACCAATGAAGAGTTCAATAGTCTGCCCAGTTAAAGATTTCCAGCAGCGAATGCGATTATGGATGGAGGAAATAGGAGTCAATGAGTCCAGACCGAGCTGTTGGTCAAAGAGACGGCGAACAAGGTTGTCGACAATGGCAACCTCATATCCTTTCTTGGAGAGGTGAAGAGCAGTAGCCCAACCACAGTAACCATCTCCGCCAATGATCATCGCCCGCTTTGCCTTGGACGATCGACTTGACCCATCAAGAGATCCAGAGGTGGATTGAGTGGTGGGGGCTTCCTGGCTCGTTGGGAGTGTGGTAGCTCGGACAACACACTTTCTTGGCAGTCTCTTTTCATGCCAGACAAGCCTTGGCATTAGTGATTTACATGTTTTTGAATTCAATGATGCAGAAAAGAAGGTTAAACTCTCATTTGATGGTTTAAAGTAAGATTTCTTGCTGGAGGAGGAGATCTTCAAACAGCATGAAGTTGAAAGAACATGTGCCATATCAACGTTCACGCAATACTAATTCTCTTGAACCTGCAGAGACAATACTCAATTAGTCAAATAACAAATGGCTGCTACAATGGTACTTCAGTTAGGATTCTTGTTTCTTCAATAAACCCTCATAGAAAAAATATGTGAGAATGAAATCTCGGGATATTCGGTATCCCCACAGCCGCAGAAGCAAAAAAAAAACAAGCCCAACTTGTTCTTTCTCTTTGCATTCGGACTCGCATTCGTGGGGTATTCCGTAAGAATCAGAGTGATAAAACAACACTTCAACACAACACCAAATAGAATAACAAAAGGGATTTCTTCGTGAACCAAAGAACCAAAAACTTCAGAGTCATGGACTGACGCGTTCAGCAAAAATCTCTATTGGGGGCATTTAGACAAACACCTAAGCTGCATAGCTTAAGTATGATGGAAAACAAGCATGACCCACAACAACAAAAACAAAAATACTCAAAACCCCATATCACAAATGAAGATTCATCCTCGAATTTTCCAGAACGATCATTTTCAGAAAAAAAAAAAATAAATAAAAAACATTCGAGGGAAGGGTTTGGGAAAACCGCAATTCAATCAGTCGGAAGAAATCTTCAGAAACGGTCACTTACGGCGGTGAAGCTGATCCAAATGTTGAGAACTGTGAATAATTTGGAGTGGGGAGGATTTGGTACTGAGAAGCAACACAAACTTTTGGCTCGCTGTCTTGGAGGAGCTAGAATCTAAATCGTGGCTAAGAGCATATTCGGCTTATCCTGCCGTTCGCATATTCGACCTATACCCTTATTAAATGTTATAATTTTATTTTTCAATAAAATATTATATTATTAAAATGTTTAAATATATAATTTGTGTTTTTTTTTTTTTTTTTTAAATCTCATATTTTATCTTTTAATTCTTTAAAAAAGTTTATTCTAAATTTAATATTTCTATGGTCGAGTCCACACCATGCATACATAACATATGATACTCCGTATATCTTCGAGCTCCATATCTATTTTTTTTTTTAAACGAACATTATTTATAAATATAAAATAATAATATATGTATACATTTAAAATTTTAAACAAAAATAAAAAATAAAAAATAAAAGTATAATACAATTTTAGTCTTCCACCACAAATTAACTAATATATTAATTAACATTAGTTACTAAATTACAAAATAACAATTTTTTTAAAATTTTATTATTTATGTAATTAAAAAAATTAAAAGGAAGATCTCGGAAGTTTAAACTCAAAGTAGCGGGAAGCTATTATATGTCGTAAATGTGACACGAGAGGTTATTTATATATTCACTTAATAAGTAGATAAAAATTGGAAGAAATAAATGTATTAGGAAAATTTTAATATTTTAAATGTGAATTAATTTTAGTATAGGAAAATTTCAATCAATTTCATCCATTGTATTCACCAAAAGGTAAAAAGTAGAAGAAAAAGAAAAGGCTAACTTTTTACTGACCAATCACTCCTCACAAACCTCAAATTTTTTATCCTTTTTTTTTAATATCTCTAAAAAAAAAATACAAAAAATAGAAAAAACGGATAATATATATAATATTTGTTACCGACTGATCAGAGAGTGAATATCCAGATTTTAATCCGGAGATCAACTTTGCAGGCGGCGTCAAGAACAGAGGCCACCGTCGGCGATTTCCCCTTCGGCGGAGTTCCTTTGATTCCATCACATGTTACTCTGATTCCCACTTTTTTGCTTTTCACTTTGCCGATTTTCACGTTCACTTTCGTGTCCATTTCGATCGTCAGAGGGGCGCCTCCTTTCTTCTTCAGATCCGATCTGAGGCTCGTAACGGAATCCGCGTCCAGATCTCTGGCGCCGGATATTAGGGCTCGGAATACCGTCTGGTTATTGGTGGCGCTGGTGAACTCTGGGATCGAACCATTGCCGAGGAGAACAGAATGGGATAAACAGGACAGAGTGAAGGGGTCGTATGAGAATGTGATGTGGGAATTAGGGTTAAAGGATGAGAGAGTGAGATTGAAGAGAGACGAGAGGTATGAGGCGGAGGAATCCGCGGCAATTGTGAGATTGAGCTTCGAAATTCGGAGGGAGGAGATTGTGAATTGAGGACGGTGAGGACGGTACAAGACGTAGAGGGCGGCGCCAGTAATTGCGGCTAGAAGCGCTAGCCCTAGGACAATGATGATGGTCCAAAAGCAGAAACAGCAGCAGAGATTACGGCGGCTGCGGTGGTGATTGCGGCGGTGGCGGTATGGTTGTTGACGGAATTGTGGTTTGGAAGATGAGGCTGGCGCGGCGCCGTTGACGGCGGGTTTGGAGGTAGGGTGAGCGGCGGCAGACATGGTAATTGAAGAAGAAGAAGAAGAAGAAGAAGAAATTGGTTGAATGCTTCTCTGCAACTCGGAATCTGTGAGTTGCTTGGATTAGTTCCCATCTTTCTAAAAATAAATAAATAATTCATTAATTAATTAATTTCTCCTTCTCTTTTTTTTTCAACCTAAATTCCAAGCTTCCGTTTTAAGCCTTCGTGTTGCCGATTCCTTTTCTCCCATCTAAACCCAACTTATTATCCAAAATTTATGAAAATTAGAGCATAATTATAAAATATTTTTAAAAAATTTAAAGTCCAGAAATATAAATAAGAAGACAAAAAGTAAAAGAATGGAAATTTAATTAAAAATGAGAACTCAAAAAAAAAAAAAAAAAGGAAATAGGTGACGTGGATAGTGAAGACACGTGAATGGACAATGTTACAGAAATGGGAGGTGGGATCACACGCGGTTACAACTACAATTACAATTACACTTGGAAGCAGTTGATTGGACGAGAGTAATTATAAATAAATAGATGTTAAAAAAAAAAAAGTGGGGCCCAGTAATTAGCATACTAATCGTAATCAGTAGGTTGGATTTGCTTAAACAAAAAGGCAACAAATTAGCGTAATAAATTATGGTAATTAAAAAGGTGAGATTTCCTTTCCGCCAATCCAAATCCAGTAAAAGTAACAATGTAATTTTTTTTTTTTTCACTTGAACCACCGACACTTTTCAATAAATAAATAAATAAATTATTATAAGCTTTGATTATACCAAAAATTCTTTTGATACTTAGCTTATGATATAAAAAAGCAAATAATTTTATTTTGAAATTATTTGAAATTCCCTTATTACTTTATTTTCTATGTCCATAGTAGTCATAACTTTCTTGAACAAAAATCAAAGCATAAATATTCCTTATATTTCTTTTAAAAGTTATTCTATATTTTTTCTCTAATTGTTTGAACCAAGATAAATAATAAAAGAACGTCTTAAGTGAAATAAAATTAGAAATTAGAAACGAAACATAAATTCAAAAAATCAATGCAAGACACATGAGAACTAAGCCTCGAGCCGGGAGGAAGATAACTAATTGGATCTTCATGGGCCTATTAATTTGTATTTGGGCCTGACCCAGTTGTTTAAATGGGCCCAAACCTTGGCCCGTTAAACTTTAATGCTTCTCCAATCGGCCCAGCCTGTTCCCATTTAAATTTTCTGAAACACGTTACTTCCATCACAATTTAGCATCTTTTTTTCCCCCTAAATCCATCAATTTCCGAATTAATTAATTACTTCTTAAATCAAAACGGCGCTAGTGGCGTTTTCCCCCACGTGCAACATGAGATCCCACGTCTATTTACTAAACTACCCCTACCCCCACTCCTCATACAATGACCTGTCTGTCAGATTATCGGGATGGAGCAATAAATGACAGCTTATGGGATGGGTGTTATGGAGGGACTTAACTGGAAACGAATTTATCAACATTGGTGACGGGAAATAGGTGAAGGCCAAACTTGAGGGGCATTAAAGAAAAGAATACAGGAAATTAAAGTTACAGAGAGGGATATTTAAAACAGTAGGTCTGTTTTTTTGTTCTTCTTTTAGGGTTTAGATGGTGGAGTCCAATTTATATGAAATTTCAAACTAATCCTTGAGAATATCAAAAATTAAAAAACCCCGCCCCAAGAGAGTTTGAAATTACTTTTTGTTTACCTTCTCTATTTCGCGTTGTTCCCTCTGCTGATCATATCTTTGTACTTGAGAATGGATTCCAGCCTCTGTAATTTCAACTGTTGCTTGAATCTGTTGATGAAGTCGTCCGCCCTTGCGTCTACTCCCTCGTCTATCTCCGTCATTTTCGCTCTTCCTTCATTCACTGTGGCTGGACGGCGACTCTCCACGATTTCATCCGCTTCGAAATGCGAGAATGCAGATTTCGAACTCGCTGATTTCTTCATTTTCCTCGGCAGTTTTGTTGGAATCTCACCGGCAGTCGGCTTTGTGTCGGATTTTGTTCTGGTGAAGTGATCGCCATGGAGTTTACTGTAAACCTCGTCCATCGTCGGTTCTTGATCTTCGTCCATTTCTTCATCCTCCGCTCGTTTCGACGCCGCCTCTTCCCGCCCGATCTGGACCTTCTCGATTTTCTGAACCGCAGTAACAGACGGATGCGTATATTGAGAGGACTCCTCCGATCTAAAGCCATAGAAGTTAAACTTGAGCCGCTGAAGCATAGAAGGAGACCTAACGAGTTGCGGATGTTCGAACTTAGCATAATGAATCTCGTTTGCAGGCGGTTTCTCATCCACAGTTGCCGGCAGTGGAGAGTCGAAAGACTCCTCGGATTTGTAGCCTGAGAAGCTAAACTTAAACCGTTGAAACACAGAAGGAGACCTAACGAGTTGCGGATGTTCAAAACTAGCATAATGAGTCTCGTTTACAGGCGATTTCTCGACCACAGTTGCCGGCGGTGGAGATTGGAAAGACTCTTCCGATTTATAACCTGCAAAACTAAATTTAAACCGCTGAAGAACAGAAGGAGACCTAACGAGTTGCGGATGTTCAAAAGTAGCATAATGAGTTTCATTTCCAGGCAGTTTCTCGAACAGAGTGGCCGGCTCTTCGGATCTATACGAATAAGGATTAAACGATTTGAGCCTCTGAAGCATAGAAGGCGATCTGTGGAGGTACTGAAACTGGTCAGGATCGGAAGGATGGCGGTGATTTTTCTGAGGGCCACCTAAGTTGGAAGCAATAACAATGGTGCCGATCACGAGGTTGAGAACGACGAAGAGAACAGTGGGCGTGAACCAACTGTTGATGGAGGTCCATATGGAGAGAGTGGAAGAAACAGATTCAGCGAACATGGCGGAAACAGGGCAGAGAGGGAGGAGAGGAAATGGGAGAGATTCGATGGGGAAGAGGATGAAGAGAAGGCATAGCTAGGGAGTGGGTTTTGGTTATTATTATTATTGGGTTTGGACATTTTCGGAAAGTCAATTTTCTTTTTCTTTTTCTTTTTTTTTCTTTAAGGAGGATTATAGGGGCACGCATTTTTCGGGGACGTACGTGGTTGTTTTTTATAGGTCTGTGAGAAACGGACAATAGAGAAAGAGAAAGAGGTAATGTGTGGGATTTTTTTTTTTTTTTTTTTTAAATAAAAAAATCAATTAATTTTTGGGTAGACGTGAGGTCATAATTGGGATTTACTAAAGTGGAGTGATGGGGACAAGGAATCAACTGAAGCCAATGACTAAAAAACGCTGCGTTTTGGGTCATCGCCATAATTTGTCTTAACTCTTAATTAAAGCCATTTTAATTACCTAATCTCATAAAACCGTCCATTTAGTTCCCTTAACTGACAACTTCATCTAATACGTGTCTTTTGTGTATGACAAAATATCCAATTTAAAATTAAAATAAGTGGGTAAATTAGAGAAAAATAAAATTTTAATGTAATTAGAGCTTCAATTTTAAATGATTTTCTTATTATTTTATTTATAAAATAAATATATATTTTTAAATTTTAATTTTTTTATACACCACGTAATATGTATGTGATAAATATTTTATAATTGATTATTAGATCTATTCAACCAATCTTTATCTCCCATACTTATAAATTTATATATTAAATGTCACAAAATAAAATATATGAAATTTGATTATATTTCATTTTGGCTTATAAAATAATAAAATAATAAATTATGGACATCAACCAGTTGACTTTGGAATATAAAATAATATTAAATGTTTGATAATGTGATGAATATTCAAAATTTGAAGTGGGTTGCCTTGTGAAGTACCGACATGAAATATATATTTTATTTAATTTCACATGATACCCCAAGTTATAAGTATCATGGGATCTAGAAGTTGCAAATTATGGGATAAAAACTAACCTAAGGAACAATTATGAAATGAGCTTAGATATTATTTACGTAAAGTTTGCAACCGTGTGAGATTATATTATTGTTAGGCTAAATGTTTCGATCTCATCTACAACCGTGTGAGATCTCGTAATCCACTTTCTTTTGGGGCTAGTGTTATCGTTGACACACTGCCCTATGTCTAATTTTGGTACCATTTGTTATAGTTCAAGCTCACTGTTTGACCTAACACTTTCATAAAAATGTTTGGATCTCAGCTTCAATTAATATTTATTATTATTATTATTTAAAAAATGGTTTTTTAAAAGAAGAAAATTTGTGAAAAAGGGGTTGAAACATGCAGCAGCCGCTGCCGCTAGACCTGCAAAAGGGAAACCTAAGCTAAAATAGATTAATAATTATAATATTCGAATATTCGCCGACTTTTAATTACCGTCCATATTATTTTATTATTTATTTAATTATGCTTAAATTGTTAAATACACAAATTATTATTTTATTTTATATAATAATTCATATTGGATTGATTTAGGGCTTTTATGAACGAGGGGCATGTTGGGTATTTCTGTTGTCCTTCATTCGGCCCTGTTTATGGCCCAGGCCCATCTGGTTCCAAAAACAATTTCTTTTTATTTTATTTTAATATTTAATTAAAATGGTAAAATGGTAAAATTGGGTTTTAAATAATTATAATTTAATTTCGACAAAATTAACACTTAGACATGGATCATGATAAATGCTTATATCAATAAGATGCACCGAATTTATTATATAAAATTAGATTATTTGTAGCTGATACAGTAATGATTGCATTTTTGTTTTGGGCAACTGAGTCGGGCATGTGACGAGGAAGAGCTAGGTTGGTTAAAAACGATGGCTTTTCTAAACAAAAAGTTGGGTGTTTTGGATTGTTGTAAAAGTTGTGGAAGTAATGACAAAGGGAAGAAAGAAGGTAATGTTTGAGATGGAGGGGATGTCGTTGATGCTGTTGTGGCTGTGGCTGTGGGCTGTGGCTGTGGGGACTGGAAATTTTGAAGGATGTCAGCACTCTGTCCATCGCCTTGTCCTGTCCTCCATAAATTTATTGTCTTTGGCTACACTTGAGCGCTGGCTAGGGCAAGAGGGCAAGCAAGAGGGCATGAGGGCAAGATGCATGCATGTTCATCATCCACACCATATGTTTTCTTTCTTACCCATCTCATTTTTTTTAGACTTTTCATGTTTAATCACATTTTTATGTGGTGGGTGGTTTTGGATTTTGTTATAACTTATCTTGTGCTCGCGAGTTTATAAATAGTAGTAGTGTTCAAAAAAACATGATCAACCATAGTTAGATCTTGGTTGTATTATGAACTTATTTGAGCTAGGTTAGATTAGGAATGAGACAACTCGAACTTTGAGTTGGGTTTGGTTCATTATGTAATAGTAATTGTTTGAGTCTGAACAATTAGGTTAAGTCTAAAGAAAATGTCTGGATCCCACCAAACCCAACTCACGAATACTCCTAGAAATTAGTATAAGACCCAACAAGATGATGTCGGTGTTGGATTCAAACATAGGACAAATTACTTGGTTTAATACCATCGAAACAAGGGTTTGAACATCTAACCTTTAAGTAGATGGTACAATGAATTACCGTTAATTTGTAGTCACCGTTTTGATGGATTACGATATGGTTAATAATGAGTTTTGAAGAACATTCTGCAAGTGGAGTGTTGTAGCATAGCATAATTTGGTGTCGAATTGTAGCATTCTACACAACCTTTTAGGGTGTCCTTATATGGGAGAGGGGTTTAAAGAAGCTACTCACGTGAAGTGGTTCTTCCCTTTATAAGCCCTCTCCATCAACCCCTTTTGTTCTCTTTCATTACCCTATCACTTACTGCCCACTTTTCTGGACACAAATAATCAACCCATTCTCTCTTTCTCTCTCTCCATCTCTCCCATGAACTCTCTCTATCCATTAATGGCGAAACACGAAGAACACGAAGAACAACATCCCGATCTTAAACTCTATATCTTCCCCTCTACCTCCCAAGTTGCAGCTGCTTCTTCACACCTTGCGTTTGCCACTTGCTTTACTTCTAGTGCCACTCAACATGATCATCAAAGAATGGATCTTCATCATCATCAAAACCAGGCAATTACCCACAACCTCAATCTTCATCGTTTCAATTCACTCGTGATTTTGATTTATTAAGAATAAGAAACTCCGATATATATTAGGAGTGAGAAAATTCCATTAATAAGAGTGGATAACATAGAATGAAAGCTTCTTATTCTTAACATGGTATTAGAGCTTCTCGTTCTTAACATGATTTTAGTATCATTCGTTTATGAATTTGATCCAACAAGTGATTGATTTGATTGTTCGTACAATTTTTTTTCACTTGTTTTGATTGTTCATACAATTTTTTCTAGTTTCTTCGTGTAATTCAATATATTTGAAGATTGATTATTGTTTTGATACATATATATAGGGTGAAAAAAGCATTGATGGATCAAGAACAGATATTGATCATCAAGAACAGCAACTAGATGAGTATCAAATCAAAAAAGGAGATAATGGGTCAGCTGCAAAATACTGGATGTCTTCAAAGATGAGATTGATGCAAAAGATGATGAAAGTTGGCGGTGGAAATTCAGATCAGGCGGCGGCGGCGGCGGCGGTGGCGGCGGCTGGTAGAAGAAGCAATAATAATGAAGGAAGATCATGTTGTAGTTCAAATGGTGTTAGGGTTTGCAGTGATTGTAACACCACGACAACTCCTCTATGGCGCAGTGGTCCTCAAGGCCCTAAGGTCATTCCCCTTCTCTATCTGACAAATTACTTTAATTTTACTGTCCCAAAACCCCAAAAAAATTAAACCCTTTTTTGTATATTTCTACTACAACTTGACCCATTTCTTTGTTTGTCTAGATTTTTCGTATAATGATATCGTCTTGTTTTTTGTTCATCGTAACGATACATTTAGGCTAACAATAAATTATTTGATAATATGAGGATGACATGATACTGAGTGTAAGCTTGCATGACTTTGCTTTTGATTGGATGGTTTCTCTTTTGGGTGATAGTCGCTATGCAATGCATGTGGGATCCGGCAGAGGAAGGCAAGGCGAGCGATGGCAGAAGCTGCAAATGGCGGTGGGGGCGGGGCAGTCGTGGTGGCGGCGGCGGCGTCCGGGAAGGAGATGCACAAGGAGAAGAAATCACGTTTGAGTTGGCATGGAGATGATGATGATGATGAGGAAGTGAAGAAGAAGAAGGGCAATAATAGGAATATGGGAGAGAAGTGTTTGGAGTCTCAAAGTGAAGGGAGGAACGACGGCGTTTTACGTTTGAGCAAAAATGGTTCGGCTTTTGGGAGGGTGTTTCCAAGAGACGAGGAAGAAGCCGCCATTCTTTTGATGGAGCTTTCTTGTGGTCTTGTTCACACCTGTTGAGACATGCACTTTCAAAATCTGTGTGTGATTTTTTAGTGTGCATGTCGGAGATTTTGCAGCTTTGTGATTGAATCTTTAATTAATGATGATAATAACGTAAAAGGTTTCTACGTTGAGCTACTAATCGATGATCGTTTTAAGTTAGTCTGAATACATGCCTATCTTATTCGTTTGTTGTTTGTTGGTCCGTTCGAGAATGGTGCCAAATGTAACAATTGCACTCCTACAATAGTGGGATAGTGATTGTGCGACAATTGTTCTAACTCAATAGATAAGTCAGTCGTATGGAATTTGCAGACAATCTTAATGTATGGTCGAGCCTTGAGTCATGTTTACCATAAAATGTTTGGAAACAGTTGGAAAGAAAGTATCGTTAATAGGCTAAAAACAAATAAACAACAACCACATATTTCATTGTATATATATATATATATAACTCAGGTAGTAAAAATTGACAAATAATTATATTTCAACATTTTAGCTAGAGTAGATGTGATTTTGGTGGCGATTACAAGTAACATATCTTGGACAAGTATGATCGTGCACTGAGTGAGGGTGTCACTATACCTTGTAGCTTTCGGGGCAACATTTGTTTGATCCTATACGTACCAAGATATTCATTATCTATTAAATTTAGAGATAAAAACTGTAACGACCGAGATCCACCGTTAGTAGATATTGTCTTATTTGAGCTTTCACTTTCACTTTCAGGTGGTTTGTTCTTATCCCCAACCAATGTGGGACATCACAATCCACCCCCCTTCAGGGCCCAGTGTCTTCGCTTGCACTCTTTCCTTCCTCCAATCGATGTGGGACCGCCCCCAAATCCACCCCTTTTGGGCCCAGCGTCCTTACTATTACACCGCCTCAAGTCTATCCCCTTTGGGGAACAGCGAGAAGGCTAGCACATCGTCCGGTGTCTGGCTTTGATACCATTTGTAACGACCCAGATCCACCACTAGTAGATATTGTCTTCTTTGACCTTTCCCTTTCGGGCTTTCCCTCAAGGCTTTCAAAAGCATCTGATTTTTTTTCTTTTTTTGTATTTAAATTTTTTGAAGGAATGAATAAAAATGGTGTCCCCTTTTGTGGTTGCATGCTTAGCATTTCAGCCAATTAAGGCGAACCAATCATGGGTTATTGTGGCTCCGAACACTCAGATGGAAGGCGTTCGGGAGATTTGAGTGTGTTGATTCTTCAGGGAAGCCTGCTCTCCGTGTGAAAATGGCGAAAACGTCGGTACAGTTCAGATCACGAGGGCTTAGATTTATGGCGGGTAATGAAAGGATCTCTCTCTTTGTGACAGTATAGTTCTATTAAATTATCGATTATGTGTGATTAATGCAATGTAAAATCTGAAAGGATGCTGGTAATTGGCCAAACTTTTCAGAGACCTAACATTTGGTGCAAGACTCCGATTCAACCACAGAAATGTTACAAAGCAAGCTTGTTGTAGATTTATTAATCCGTTTTATGTACGATAAGGCACATTTCGTAGCTCGTTGGATTATAATTTTCAGGAGGTGTTCAGAATCTACCTGGTTTGACACTTTCCCCTTGCTGTTGCCTCGTTAATTTCTTTTGAAGTGGATCAACTATCTATTTGGCTCATTCCAATCCCTAGAAATTGAGGTTAGATTGTTTTTGGTGCTTGCTCTACCTCTATTACTTCATCTGAGAATTTCAAGGATAAACGAAGAAATAGACAGATTTAGATTGAGCCTCATACTCTGGATGATACTCTGATAAAGATCTTGAAATAAGCTATGATTTCAATCCGTTAGGAGATAAGATTTCTTATTATTAGATTACATAGTTTCTTTTTGCCCGTTTCAGTTCACTTGTTCATGTGCTATAACCATTTAGAGGCATTGTAACGCAGTTTTTCTTCTCATTATTTGTTTATCATTGATATCGACTTTTCAATTAAGATCCCATTTGAACTGCTCAGCCGATGCCTTGGAATTTTGCCGGACAGAGGGTATCAACACCACAATTTGTATATTATATCAGTGTCAGCACACCGGACTGCTTCTGCCCGGTACTGCTATGTTTTAAATGAAAATTCTCCTAGAAATTCCTTTCAAGGGGTCAGTACGTAGCCATGGTTTTGGATATGCATTTGAATACTTGGATATGGGGTTATGCCCTCTGATCTTATCCTGTTTGTGGGTGATATTCTGATGCTATCTTGCCTGTTGGTTGTTTTTCTACCTTGAACTTGTCTCTTAATTCATAATAGTTTTCATTAAATGTCACAGCTCCTAATACCATCTTGACTTATCCATAGTGTTCGTCTTAATATTGTTGATGATCTTACATTTTTGTAGATAGTGAAGATGGGATCTGATGGTTCGCTGAGGCATTAAAGGTTATGATCAAGTACATGAAAATGTTCAGTGGGTCATAGATAATCTTCCATGAAATGATCGAGGATTATTGGGAGAGAATCTCACATTCTCACATTAGCTAATTTAGGGAATGATCATGGGTTTATAAGTAAGGAATACATCCCTATTAATATGAGGCATTTTGAGAAGCCCAAAGTAAAACCACGAGAGTTTATGCTTAAAGTTGGACAATATCATACCATTGTGGAGAGTCGTGATTTCTAACATGATGCATCTCTCAAAATTTTGGTTGAACGCAGGGTCATACCAAAAATTTAGCCTGAATACTGTTGGGGCGCCAAACTTCTAGTTGGACCCCAAGTTTCATGTGCCAAGAATGTCTGGCCATTTCCAGGCACCATCGTATTTGGTATCCATTAGGAAATGAAATCAAGGAGTCATCCATTGGAAGTGGAACAACTCTATCTCTCTGTTCAATTACAAGTAAATTCTGTGTTCTAAATGGCTTTTCTACAAGTCGTTTTTTTCTGTATCTAAGTTGAAAATAGAACTCAAATTGCTGTTTGTTGTCCAATAACCTCGAAGTAGCTCTAATTGCAGGGTGCTTTGGAAGGAACCATATTCTGGGCAGGCGAGAATCAGAAGCTTTCCCAACGCCATGGCTATATACACCAAAGTTTCGGTTGGTTTGGTTCTTGCACTCTCTGCCTTTTCTGTTAACATTGATACTTCGCATTTTAATCTCATCTTTGGAGGGCTAAATTAAACCACACTCGTTCTAACATGCTTGTATTTCATATGTCATGTTGGCTTAGCACAGAAATAACAATTTAGCTTCATCATCTGTTCATGCTTCACAGGGCCAACAGATAATGATTCCTCGTTGCATTCATGAAGAGAAGAGGTATTAATGTATAAGTCGTGTTTAGGTCTGCATGCAAGGTTGTTATCCGAACCATCGGCTCATCTATGATAAATCTCTGTGTGGTTGGGGGACAATGGAATACACTATTATTATAGTAGTTCACATGTTCTTGCTTAGTGTGTATTTTAGTGTGAGATTCCACACTGGTTAGAAAGAGGACCGAAACATTTCTTGTACGTGTGCGGAGACCTCTTCCTAACAGACACGTTTTAAAGCTGTGAGATTGACGGCAGACAATATCTGCTAACGGTAAACTTGGGCTGTTACAAATGGTATCAGAGTCAGACACTAGACGGTCTGTGGCGAGGATGCTGACTCCCAAGGAGGTGGATTGTGAGATCCCACATCGGTTGGAGAGGGGAACGAAACATTCCTTTATGTGGGAACCTCTTCCTAATAGAGGTATTTTAAAATTGTGAGGCTGACGATATTACGTAATGGGCCAAAGTGAACAATATCTACTAGTGTTAGGCATGCTTATGCTTTTACATCTAGGTAAGTGGCAAACAAGAGAAACGTATTCGCCATAATTACGATATCCTTTAGGCGAGAACTTTACTCAGGGATGACTATTGAATTCACGGAAATCCTTAGGCGGCAATGTTATTAAAATTTGGCAGGGAGGTAAATCTAGGGGGGTTTGATTTATTTCTTTATTTAGACTTGTTACCTACTATAGTTACTATTAGTATTTAGACTTGCATTTCTTTAGTAATATTGGTGGCTGCTACAACTCCAGCGTGGTAAATTTACAAACAAATTAATGACAGCCACTAAAATAATCTTTTATGTAAATTTAATACAAATAGAGAGCACGAGAACTTAAGAAGATTAATTTAAACGGAAATAATAATAAAATACGACCGTCCTACCTAGCGTAACAAGCTTATCGAGGCCTAATGGTCCGAGGTTTGGGAAATTTAAATATTGGATATGGACACGTAAGAAATGAGCTGGCAATTGCCAGCTCCACGCTACTGTTGTATACTTGCAATGACCTCAAACAAACGTGGCTTAGTCAGCATAAAATCAATTAAACAAAATTAACAAAAGTAAATTGTTAAGTTAATTTCAAGTAATAAGTTTAATTAAGATCTTTTAATTATTTTAAAATTTAAAAAATGCCCATATATTAAAAAATATCCATAAAATTTCTTTAAAGAAAATTAAAAAAATTCTTAACCTTAATATATGGATGATAATCGTCTATCCGCACTTCATAGATTATCTCTACCATTTACAAGTATTTTTGAAGTTTTTAAAATTTTTTAAGGAAATTAATAAAATTTTTAAAAATTTGATGGTATTTTTGAAAGCAATATTATAGGATTACTTAAAAAAAAAAAAAAAAAAAAAAAATGCAAAGTATATTAATCATCGGATCATTTAAAATTTAACCTCAAACGATGCTAAGTGTCCGATCCGTTTACTTTCTTAGATTCCAAGTTAATAATATCTATTAAGAAATGAAATCGAGTGTTTTGCTTCAATTGTGTACACTCTTACAGCGTTGAACCCGCCTGTTTCTGATGATCAAACGGATGAGAGGGAGCTGAAAATGGAGGCGAACCGACAGAGATGGGGACCCAGCTGATGAATTTGGAGGGAATGGAGGGCCAGGATGAAAATGGGTCCAGGAAAGAATGGTGGGTTTGAATGTAGAGGATCGAGATGGCGTCATTGACCTGAGGAAAAAAAGAAAAAGGAAGAGAGACAAAAGAGAATGGTATTGGAGGGAATGGGTGAGGAGTTTAAGTGTGTTCAAGTGGTGTTAGCTTGAGGAAGAAAGGTAAGCCATATTAAGCGAATCTGTGGCTCTTCAGAGTTGAGTTTGGGGCGTAGGTTTTAGCGTATAGAGGTAGAAAAATAGGAATTAAGGAACAGAAAATTACAAAGGAAAAGGCGTTTTTGTGAATCTTGTGTATGAAGAGACCACTGAGAGAGAGAGAGAGAGAGAGAGAGAGAGAGATAGATAGATAGGGAGTTTTGAGTTTTGTTGTGGCTTGATGATCCATGTCGAAAATGAAGCATCTTCTTCGAAAGCTTCACATCGGTGGGGGACTTAATGAGCATCAGCGATTGAGCGATTCCCAACCCGCGACGCGACCCACTTCCACCCCATGCCCCAATAGTAATTCATCGGTGTCGCCTTCTTCTGGGTCCTCCTCCTCTGTGGCTATGCCGTCTTCCACTACAATGGAGGCCGTTGAATCGGTGGTTGATCGGACCGCTTCTGGCGATGTGGATGGTGGCTGCGTCGATTTCAATGCTTTGGAGGAGGAGTTTCAGATGCAATTGGCTATGGCGATTAGCGCTTCCGATCCTGATTCGAGACAAGACACTGAGTCCGCTCAGATCGATGCCGCTAAGCGGATGAGCCTTGGCTGTTCCCCTTCCATCTCCGGCAGTAAAGCCCTCGCTGAATTTCTCTCCCTACAGTATTGGGTATCTTTCACTTTAACTTCCTTTCTTGAATTTAGGCATTTTTGTTCAACTTCTTGGTTTTGATTATTCACTATACATCTTTCGATCTTGGGCAGTTCTTTTATCTCTTGGCATTGAATTTATGAACAATCGCTATTAAAATTGCTGTTTAACTGGCGACGTCTCATTTTCAGTTTTCAAAAAACTTTGCATATTAGGTCATCGGTTTGATTGATGTATGGGGAATTACCATTTACTATCTTAGGTATTCTCCTTGCTTGAATTATCTTCATGGTCGAATATAAATTCCTGCATTGTTGTCGGCCGTTATGTTCTAATCTTTATTTGAAAATTTGGAGGATTGTTAGGAACATCGTTATCATTTGGAGAGTCATGACATGATTTTCTGGTTTGTGCCTGTCTCATCACATGTCCTGGTTTGTTAGCATCCTATGTGTTTCAATTCTAATATTGTTTGTCTGGTTTTGTTATGATTTTCGGTATAAACCCTAAACCCTTTTTGAATATTAGGGCTTTCTTTTGGAGTTATGTTGCCAGGGATAATTTGTACTACATCTTGACTGCTAGAAATTGTTTTATTTAGTATACAAATCTATGTTTCTATACTTATCATAACATATTGTCAAATGAAGTTTATTGTTTTTGCTATTATCGATATCGTTAGTCGTGGCGGCAGCAGTTACATAACTACTTTATCTATCAATGCAGAGCTATAATGTTGTAAATTATGATGAAAAAGTGATGGATGGATTTTATGACTTATATGGCATTACTGCGAACTCTAGCACCCGAGGAAAGATGCCACTGTTAGTGGATCTTAAAGAAATATGTGTTACAGGTGATATCGATTACGAAGTGATTTTGGTGAACCGCTTGCTTGATCCTGAGCTTCAACAGTTGGAGAGACAAGCATATAACATATTCATGGATTGCGGAGTTTCTGAACATGGCTTCATTTTAAGTGGCCTGGTTCAAAAACTTGCTGATGTAGTTGTTGCTAGAATGGGTGGTCCTGTTGGGGACGCTGAAGAAATGTTGAGAAGGTGGACCCTCAGGAGTTATGAGTTGCGTAGTTCTTTGAACACGATTATTCTACCACTTGGACGCCTTGATATTGGACTTGCACGTCATAGAGCTTTGCTTTTTAAGGTCGCGAACTTCCACTTTATACCTCTTACCATTTATTTTCTTGAACTAGTGCGATACGTCTTGGGCATCATGGTTTCTTTGGCTTTTCAAAATTTCGATACCACCCCCTTTTTGGAAGAACGATCAGAAATGTTATAGTTCTTGCTGATATCTTTTTCTTTCCTTTATTTTTTTTGTTGAAGTTGCTTACTTCGTAATTTTGGTATTAGGTGCTAGCTGATAGGATTAATCTTCCATGCATACTTGTCAAAGGAAGCTACTACACTGGTACTGATGATGGAGCTGTGAATATGATCAAAGTTGATAATGGAAGGTAATTACCAATGATTGAATCTCTTTCTAGTCTAGTTTACAATGTCTTCAAGAAATAGAGTGGATTCAGTTGCAATGATATAATACCTTGGTGATAGTAGAAACCTTCTTCTGAGATGGTGTTGGTGACTAATGCATTTGGGATGCCTACAATATCTGATGCACCTAAAAAAGTGTCCCTTTCTTTTTTGAAATTTTTGTTTAATAAATTTTTGCATGATAGAATGTAACAACCCAAACCCATCGCTAGCAAATATTGTCCACTTTGGCCCGTTACGTATCGCCGTCAGCCTCACAGTTTTAAAACGTGTCTGCTAAGGAATGCTTCGTTCCCCCTCTCCAACCGATGTGGGATCTCACAATCCACCCCCCTTGAGAGCCCAGCGTCCTCGCTGAAACACCGCTCGGTGACTGGCTCGGATACCATTTGTAACAACCCAAGTCCTCCACTAGCTGATACTGTCCGCTTTGGCCCATTATGTATTGCCGTCAGCCTCACGGTTTTAAAACTCGTCTTCTAGGGAGAAGTTTCCACACGCTTATAAGGAATGCTTTATTTCCCTCTCCAACTGATGTCGGATCTCACATAGAATAAGTGTACAATATGCTAGAAAAGGCAAAAGCAGAGCATACGGTAGATTACAATTAGGCCTAGCAGACTTAGCAATTGGAAGTGCAATCATCAATATAATACAAACATAAGGGCAACATTGCAAATAGGAAAATAATACCTCAAATATATATTCTCCCTTCTACATTTTCTGGAAACTACTGCATCATCCTCTGTGTCCTGCGTGTTCCTAAAAGAAAATGTTGGTAGTGTTTGCCCAATCTTTTATATTCATACTCAACAATTATCATCATGCACCTGTATGCTATCCAATCTAATTAATACTTATAGTATCACAGGGAGCTCTAATATTTACATATGATTTATTCTATGATGCAGTGAATATATTATTGATCTTATGGGTGCTCCAGGCACACTAATTCCATCAGAGGCACCCAGCGGTCAATTTTCGAATTATGGCTTTGATAGGAGACCTGCAGATGTTATAGCAGTTCCTGAAGATACACCGGTATTAAAAAATGAAGGAGCTGAAGCTGTATTGATTTCATCTACTCAAGATGGAGTAGAAAATGTTTGCAACTTAGTATCCAAAGAAGCTTCAGATTTAGGTGTTCAATCAAAAGAAAACGGCAGAAACTTTATTGAAGCAATTCTAAATGGGAGTTCGGATTATGATTTTGAGAAGCTTCTAGAATCAGAAAGCAGTGCATTTGAAAGTTCATCAGGTGCATGTGCACAGTCGGCATCTGCGCAAAAGAAGAAAGTTAAAAAGGTATCGAAGTATGTCATTAGTGCTGCAAAGAACCCAGAGTTTGCACAGAAATTACATGCTGTATTGTTAGAGAGTGGTGCATCACCTCCTGCAGATTTGTTTTCGGATATAGATTCACAGGGAAATGGTGAAAGGAAAGCGATTCACCAAATGTATCCGATCAACGGGAAAGGCATGGATGTTGGGCTTCAGTGTGACCCTTTTGTGTTGGCAAGCCAGGGACAGTCTTCTGCTGAAGCAGAGTATTTGAACAATATTGTCCATGAAAATAAGCAGAAAGCGTCTACTGTGGGATCAACGGAAGAACAAAAACCTGAGGCAAATGCGAACAATCACGGCACTTTTTGGCCTCAGAGTATGACTGAGGGGTTTGTGTTTGTTGATGTTAATGGTGAAGCAGTTAAATTGGTTGATGTTAATGGGACTCTTCATCGTGAACATGTGGATGGTGTTTCGTTAACCTCTGTTGCCAATTCTCATAAAAAACAACTAGGAAGTACCTTAGTGGATGAAGAAAGAAGATGGTTGCAAGATAATCGTGAGAGTCGTGAGAGTCCATCAGAAAATTTGATAGAACTTGATGATAGTAACCTGCATGCTAGTGATGGCCACAGCGAGACGATCAACCCGATATTAGGCGAAGTTGCAGAATGGGAAATTCCTTGGGAGGATCTTCACATTGGTGAACGTATTGGTATAGGTAAGACATGTCATTAAGATTTAAAAAAAAAAAAGAAAAACATATCTAGTCTCATTGAGTTATCATTTTGGTTTGTGTATTTATCCCTGAATCCCTTCTTAAAACACATTAAGAATACAAACTGACTACTGGGTCCAATCAAATTTTAGGTAAATATGAACTGGGGGTTTAATTATTACTGTTATAATTCATAATCTGAAAGGGTTTGTTCGGGAAATCACTTATAAAACGTTTCCGTTTCCGTTTCATAAATATTTTTAAAAGCTTTGATTGGATGAAAGGCTTTTGTTATATTGTATTTTCTGTGTTTGGGATACTTAATACCTTCCTCGTATCTCAGGATCGTATGGCGAGGTTTATCGAGCAGATTGGAATGGGACTGTAAGTTTCAACAGATAAGCATATGCATTGTCGTATCACACAGTTTTTCTTTTGCCTTTTGCTTTGTTAAAAACTTTAATGCATTAGAATATGCAACATTAGAAAAATCAGGGCTTACAATATTAAATTACAGGAAGTTGCTGTGAAGAAGTTCTTAGACCAAGATTTTTCCGGTGCTGCTTTGGTCCAATTAAAATGTGAAGTAAGTATTAAGTTCGAACTTTTAGGTTCTGTTTGGAAATTAGTTAAGTGATAATAATCTCTTTAAGGGCTTTCTTTCTTTTAGTTCGTTAAGCTCCTGCTTATTCATGCAGGTTGAAATCATGTTAAGACTGAGACATCCTAATGTTGTCCTTTTCATGGGAGCAGTCACTCGCCCTCCTCATTTCTCAATCCTCACAGAGTTTCTTCCCAGGTTGATTATGTTGGTTCTTTCTTTATTTGAGCTTAAAAATTATGGTGTCCCATGTCTTGAATGTGCAATCCGCCCTGGGTCGTCAATGTTATTTTGTGATATTGTGCATGTTCTTAACGTCACGTTAGTTTCAGTTATCACTCGACTCTATAGTCAAATGCATCGATTTAAATGTCGAATTGTTGATGTTAATGCAAATATGGAGAATTTTTGGTTATGATACATATATAACTTGTTACCTTATCAACATTGGATTGCACATTCTGCTTAGATATCTCTGTGCGCAAAATATGTCATTGTTGAGAAGCCTCATTAGCATGAGCTGGGTTACTGCATCGCATCTAAAGCAAGTCGAGCTATATCCATCGTTTCCTAATCTCGTCTATGATTAAACCTTGAAACATTGCAGGGGAAGTTTGTATAGGTTACTGCATCGTCCCAATTCTCAACTCGATGAAAGGAGGCGACTGAGAATGGCTTTCGATGTGGTAAGTAGTTAGAAAAGAAAAAAAGATGCTCTCCCCACTAGATATGGTTAGCCCTTTTCCTTTTTAAGAAATCTTTCGTTTTCCAGGCCAAAGGAATGAACTACCTACACACAAGTCATCCAACCATTGTTCATAGAGATCTCAAGTCCCCCAATCTCCTCGTTGATAAAAACTGGGTTGTCAAGGTATATGAAACTATCCTGTGCATACAGTTTTGATGTATTTGAGATTGATCTCTTCTAGTATCTAACTTTTATATCTTCATAGGTCTGTGATTTTGGGTTGTCACGTGTCAAGCAGAACACGTTTCTGTCTTCAAAGTCAACTGCTGGAACGGTAATAACCTTGATAGTCGTCGGGTTGATATACTACCTTACGTTTTCATTGAAATGTTACCTTGATAACTGGCATATCTGGTATTGCAATAGCAACCAATGAATGTTTATTGTCTCTGCTTAATTGTAGCCCGAATGGATGGCGCCAGAAGTTCTAAGGAATGAACCGGCCGATGAGAAGTAAGTTTCGATGTGGGCATTGAACCGAGAAGACGTATCTTTTGCTCGAGTTTGACAAAATACTGATAGTGCCTATGTGGCATGCAGGTGTGATGTGTATAGTTTCGGTGTGATCTTGTGGGAGTTGACGACATGTCGCATACCGTGGAAAGGTTTGAACCCAATGCAGGTGGTAGGAGCTGTAGGATTCCAGAATAGGCGCCTGGAAATCCCAGAAGATGTTGATCCAGCAGTAGCACAGATCATTTGCGATTGTTGGCAAACGTAAGTTTCAAACAACAAATACCCATAATCCCATCTGCTTTCAGTTTCTAATACTACTAGAATTTACAAGAAGCATCATTCCATCCATATTTGCAGTTTGGTTCAATTGTGTGATGGTTTATCGTTCTCGGGTCGCTCCTACATCTTTAAGTTTCCCTCTTTTTGCAGGGACACGCAACTGAGGCCGTCATTCTCTCAGCTTATTACTCGATTACGACGTCTTCAACGGCTTGTTCGGAAAACAAACTCCGGGAATCTAATATCGGAGTGAACAGAAAAGATTCATGTGCATTTACATTGAAGAAGTTGTTCAATGGCTCGAAGAGTCCGAACAGCCAGCGTTCGTTTCTTTTTTCGTTTCTCCTTTTCGAGTAAAGCTGTTTGAAAACACTGCAACTGGATAGGGGAAGTGCTAGTTCATTCAAAGTGGGAGCTCAGCACAAACTTATTTAGGAGTGGAAAGTGGAAGATCCTCCAAAACAACAGGTAGCTGCATAAGTTAAAGAGTGTGCAGTGGAGGGATCTGCCATTTTTTATATATTGTAGTTCTTAATGTGTATGTAAGAAAATTCCCAGATGAAAGGGGGAAAAAAAGATGAAAAAAAAAAGGAAAAAAAAAAAAAGAGAGGGGAAAATAATAAGTCCTTCCAAGCTTGAGCTGTGTGTGTGTGGCTGTGGAGGCCTTTGGGGAATTGTAAACATTTGGTCTCTGCAGATTACTGTGTAAAAGAAATTTAACCCTCACAAGAATGAAAAGCACAAAGAAAGATTCATATGAAGTTGTCTGTGTTCATATCTTTTACTTCTCTCTTCTTATGTTTTTGTTGATATTGCATTGTTTCGGCATACATGAACTCAAAAGAACTGTATTTGTATTTGTCATTTTTGAATTATCTCGATGCACAAGATTGGAGAAAGGAATAAGGGCCAGCGAGGACACTGGGCCCTAAAGGAGGGTGTGTGTCAGCAAAGACGTTGAGCCTCAAAGGGAGGTGGATTGGGGGATCCCACATTGATTGGAGAAGGGAACGAGTGGCAGCGAGGACGCTGGGCCACGGAGGAGGGTGTGTGTCAGCAAAGACGTTGGGCCTAAAGGGAGGTGGATTTAGGGGATCCCACATCGATTGGAGAAGAGAATGAGTGTCAGCGAGGACGTTGAACCTAGTTGTTAGAATAGCATTTTCGAGACTGAATCTTTAGATTTTCGGGACGTTGAATTTTCATCAATGTTTGTGTTACTCAAGCCAACATTCTCGCTTTCGCTTCGTCCACCGGTACTAGCTCGTCTATGCTCCGATCTTCTAATAGAAAAAATCTCTTTTGGGGTGGTGGTAGAAAAGAAAAAGGGGTGGTCTAAGGGAAGAAGAAGGCTATAATATAAACTTCGGTTAATAATTCGTTTAATAATGTACGTTATTTTTAATTTGAAGCTTACATATTGAAAATCTTTGGTAACCGATTAAGAAAATAAAATATTAAATCTTTCAAGGAGCAAAGGGCCCCACGCGGGAAAAAATATTAAGAAAATATCAGGGTTCATGCATCTACCTCGATAGCCACCATTCTGGGGAGGCAATGAGAAGAAAAAATTATAATAATCAATTTTCTGTTCCAATAAATTGTAGCCATCGTAGCGGCCTTCAGCTTTCAGCAATGAACAATCCGACCATTTTGTATACAACCATTTCGTCTACTTCCTCTTCTTCGTTCCCGAGTTTTTCTCACTTTGCCGCTTTCACTGTCTGTTGCAGGTGAGTTTCAGGCCTGATTTCTCTGCTCCGGACTCTTTATTCCTTCCAAATTTGTTTTGTTTGCTTTAAATCTTCTTTTTCTCGATTTATTATGTTCTAAGAAACTCAAATCTTGAGGATTTTAGTCGATTATGTTTTTGTGCTTGGCTTGGCGGCAGATTAGTCGTTGAGCAGTCGTGAGAAATTGAGCCTCTTATCCTTCTAATTCTAACGGTTTTGTATTTTTCTGCGAGTTCTATTTTTGGGGGGATGGCCTTTTTTATATATATAACAGAAGAAGTGGGGATAATTACGTGTTTTTGGGGATTTGTTTTAATCCGTAGAATCACGTGATCGATATTGCCCTCCGATTTTAATTCGTGGATTTCGATCTCTACTCTAGAATGCTGGGTAGTGTTTATGAAAAATCTTTGATCCAGGGGCATGAGATGATTCAGATGGGAATAATTTGGATTGTATATAATATCTTATCGATATTTTAATTTAATGGGCTAAAGGTCAAATTCTATAATTGACAAGTCCTTTGTTACTGACCGAGAATGAATTAGGATTTCGACTTCATAAACTTACGACGAACCATCCTTAGATCCAGAAATTTTGTGTTTAACAGATGGGGAAGTTGTATAATTGTATCATAGGATTGAGTCACACGTGTTTTTCCATAGATCAGTGGGGTGTGAGCTTGAGAGCATGGTTACATAAAGAAATTGTGGAAGGAAATGTCGGAAAAAGTTCTAGCTGTGCCTTTGTTTGTGGTCTTGTTTATTTGTCATCTACAACGTGCACAAATCCTAAAGTTGGAGGCTAATAACTTGCTATCTTGTGGACATTTCTAAGTATTGGTTCCATGAGAAATATCTCCTTGATGTTGGATAGCCATTAATATTAAAATGAAGTTAGTTCGAGGTTAGAAAATAAAAAATGTTGTGGATCTTTCAATGGTTGGTGGTTTGCACTTGGTAAAGGATAAATTGAGCGTAGATTTTTTACCTGATCGATTTATTTGTTAAACTTGTTTATTTGATCAGCCACGGAATTTCGAACTGAAATATTTGTATCAGAACTTTTCTTGATTTTCTTGGTTGCTTGGTTGTTTTTTGCAGTGTTTCTTTTGATACAGTTGTAGCTTTTTGAACGAAAAAGAGACTTGATGGAAGGTTGATTGCATTGCACATTGGATGCAGATTGCTGATTGTAATGTTCTTGAAATTTTGAAATATTTACTTAAACTTGATTTTTTCTTGCCTTTAAATCCCATTGTTTGTTCATCCTTTTGAGAAAGTCTGGGGGTTGTTTCTGTTAGCTGGAGCAAATTCATTCTCTCCCAGAGTGTGGTTTGACACATTGATGCGTCTGTTCCAATTATTAACAAAGCTAAATGGTACCTGGAGAGTACTCTAAAATGATGCCGCAAGCGGTTTATGATGTTGAACTAGCCAGTTCTACGAAGAGCATAAAACATGAGTTATGGCCTCTAGATGCAATCGATCCAGTCCAAGCAAAGTTCCCATGCTGTTTGGTTTGGACCCCTCTTCCCGTTGTCTCTTGGTTGGCACCCTTCATTGGCCATGTTGGGATTTGCAGGGAGGATGGAGTCATATTGGATTTCGCAGGATCAAATTTTGTGAATACCAATGATTTTGCATTTGGCCCCGTTGCGAGATACCTTCAACTTGACAGAGAAAAAGTAAGTCCATAGTTAGTTTACACAAATATTTCACGAAATTAGATTCCTGTTTCCTGACTAGAATGCAAGCTGATTGAAGTGCATAAATTTCACTTAGCAACTTCAATGAAAATTGTGATGGACCAACCAGGAATATTGTTCACTTAGAGAATGCGCTTTTTACTGCTTCCTCGTTAGCTGTCTCCCTTGGGTGCAATGCCATATTGTTTCAAAGATGCCCATCATATTCTCTCCTACACTATTTATTTTCTTTGTAAACCGTGTAAAAGTTACCAATGGATCCCTAACAGTTGTATGGAACCTTATTTTTTGTAGTGTTGCTTCCCAACAAGCTTAGCTGCGCATAAATGTAAGCAGGGCTATCAGCATTCACAATTTGGAACTGCCATTACCTGGGATGATGGCCTACAATCAAGTAAGCGCTATCTCGAGCATAAATCCTACAACCTTTTCACATGCAACTGCCATTCCTTTGTCGCGAATTGTCTGAACCGTGCATGTTACGATGGATCAATGAGTTGGAACATGATAAATGTAGCAGCTCTTATTCTGTGGAAAGGGCATTGGGTTGATTGCATGTCAATTGTACGATCATTCCTTCCCTTTGTACTGGTGGTCTGCCTGGGCATTGCCATGGTCGGGTGGCCCTTCTTGATTGGTCTGTCTTTGCTTTCTCTCCTGTTGGTTGGTTGGTTTATCATGGGTACTTACTGTATAAAAAGCTTGTTGGAATGCTAGATATGGTGGATCATAGGATGTTCAGAATGGCTCGCCCCATTCTTGCTTGGAAGTTTGATAGAATGTTTGTTCATGTTTTTGAACGTTGTACTTAAAGCAACACTGTTCATATAATGAATGGAAACATACTATTTTGATGAATTCGTGAAAGTTTAGCTGTAAGATCTGTTCCAACGGAAATAAAATTAATTTAGAAGTCCAAAATCTGGTCTTATCCAAAAAAAAAAAAAAAAAAAAAAAAAAAAAAAATTTGTCAATTTAATATTTTTGCAATAACTCGACCATCTTATCCAACAAATATGTGGCAAATTGTATGAGACAAAGATTTAAGAATGATCCCTTGGAGCCATTGGGCACCGCAATCAGCTGACTCGGCCTCGTAAATTCCCCTACCCGATTCCATACTTCGAGCATCCAAGTTATCAATACCGAGTCAGTCGAATTCACCGTCTCACGAATTTGTGTAGTTGACCGTTTACTTGTTTTCAATTGTGCCCTTAATCGTGCGCTCTCGGCCCATCTCTGGCCCCATTTTCTGCTGTGCCACTTTCTTCACTCGAATCATGTCGTCGGACGATGCAGAAACTGTTCGAAGGGATCGGATTCTCTCCAGCAAGCTGTATTTTGAAGTTCCTTCTTCAAAGGTACTGGAGGACATATTGGTTAATTCCCGTTCTCGTATAAGCTGATTCCAGGTTTCGTCTGTACCCATCTGTATTTTCTTGATTTTGGTGAAAACAGGTTCCGGTGATATATTCTTCATCGTACAACATCTCATTTCTTGGAATAGAAAAGTTGTAAGTGACTGGTGATCAATTGTTTTGTAATTTATTTTTGTTCTGATTGTTTTAAATTCATTGAGGATGATGTTTGATTGGTAGATAGATATCTTTTGCTTGTTCTTCTGTTTTCTGCTTTGCTTATGGTTCTCAATCATGCATAGTGAATTGGGTGCTGTTGAACATGCCGGGAATGCCTTAATTTTCAATTCCTCTAATAAACCTATTTTAGTAATTTACGTCATTTGATTTTACTTGCCTTCCTTGAAATCTCTTCTTTTCTTTTTTTTCTTCTCTCTTTTTTTTAGCTGGTAAGTTTTTACTGGGAAATCCTGTCTGTAGGCATCCATTTGATTCGAAGAAATGGGGTCGCGTATGCCAATTCCTTGTTGCCGCTGGAGTAATAAGGAAAGATCAAATCATCGAGCCTTTGGAAGCTAAAATGAACGATCTTCTTGTGGTACGTTTCCAAATTCCTTCTTTGCAATGAGTAGTTTGAAACGTCAGCGCTGCCTTCAGCTCTCTCTTTTTCCATGAATTCTCAAATTATAAATCACGAACCAGTATTGTTATTACTTATTCATTGAAGAAGTCTATCTTGGTAATTATTATTCACGTAGGAAGATTAAACTAACTCATTCACGAACTTTAGAAATTCAACGATGAAGCATATTCTCACTGGTAATATTTGATCAGGTACATACTGAATCGTACCTGAATAGTTTGAAGAACAGTTTAAACGTTGCCAAGATTATTGAGGTATTGTATCGTATCATATCTTCTTGCTCTGTGAGTTTCTCTTGTTGCCCTTGTGTGATATTTTGGATTTGTTAAATGTCATCGGCTGTGATGTATTGAGTCATTCATTTCTTCTTGGAAGTGGGATTTTCGTCTTATGGTATGGTTCGTAGGCGTATGTTCTTAGACTTTAAGACAAAGTCGCCTTTTCGAAAACCTGGTGAGGATTGTAATATATGGAAGCCTCAGATGTTCCATTTGTAAGAGATTGTATATGCGTTGAGTTGAATTATTTTTCCTTTCTCAGATTCTAGTTGTAGTCGTTCAATTTAGACTGATCTGAAATTCTCAATGTAGGTCCCTCCTGTTGCGTTGTTTCCTCATTGTCTTGTCAAGGAGAAAGTTGAACGTCCATTTCGTAACCAGGTGAGTTTTTGGAACTCTTTTCCTCTACCCTCTTCCATGTTAAACTTAAAATGGGTTGTAATTGTTGTATGCTGCTGCAGGTTGGAGGGAGTATATTAGCTGCAAAAGTAGCAAAGGGGAGAGGATGGGCTATCAATGTAGGAGGTGGTTTTCACCATTGTTCAGCAGAACGAGGAGGGGGATTTTGTATGTATGCAGATATTACTCTGTGTATACACTACGCCTTTGTTCAGCTAAATATATCAAGGTAAACTGCACCATGATGACCTAAAGGAACTGGTATAGTGTTGAGTTTTGTGCATACCAATTACTAGTAATAATTAACCCTTATCCTCGTGATACGTGACGATTGCAGTGTAATGATTATTGATCTTGATGCCCATCAAGGAAATGGCCATGAAAAGGATTTTTCCCATGATAGTATGGCAATTTATTTTCCAGCAATAGCTTTTAATTTGCTCTCTTTTTAAATGCTAATGGTTTTTTCTGTACTAGCAGGCCGAGTATATATTCTTGATATGTTCAATCCAGAAATATATCCATTTGTAAGTTACACTGCTTTGTGTTTGCCCTCGTGTTAGTTCTTTTTAGTGCTGTTAAGGCCACTCAATTTTCTATTTCCATCTCATTTCCAAATTCTCTATTGCCATTTTACTCTAGCATAAAAGTTTTGGTTGACTCTCTCTCTCTCTCTGTGTATGTGTGCACATGTCAGGATTACGAGGCTAGGCGATGCATTAATCAGAAAGTTGAAGTCGTTGTAAGTAATGCATGTTATGGAAATAGGCGTTGTTTGTTTCTCTTCTTGCCTGCATGTTTCATAGCTACAATTTCTCATGTAGAGTGGGACCAGAACTAGTGAATACTTGAAGAAATTGGAAGAAGCACTTGAGGTAGCTTTTCTTTAATTCATTTTTTAAAACTTAATTAGATATTACTCATTGTGTCAAAATATTGAATCTTCTGTTTTAGCCTTTATTTTTAGGCTTTCAAGTTTCATGCAATTGAATCATCTCCTCTCTCACTCTTCATCTGGGTCTATAACACTGTGCTATTAAATTTGTTGTCAAGTCGCTGCTAATTTTCATCATGTTCATGTTAGATTGCTTCCACTTCCTATGATCCAGAATTGATTGTTTACAATGCTGGGACTGATATTCTAGATGGAGATCCTCTGGGTTTGTTGAAGGTAACTATGCCCCACAAATTTATTCTGCAAGAAGTTGGTTCTTCTTTCTTGATCATTGATCCTAGTAAAAAAAAAAATTAGCTGGTTGTCTTGTTGGCTTATATACACTAATTTGCAGATTAGTGCTGATGGAATAGCTAGGAGAGATGAAAAGGTTTTCAGATTTGCTCGTGCGAGGAGAATTCCCATTGTAATGCTAACATCAGGTCCTTTTCCCTTGCGTGAACTTGTCACGAGTTTACATAATTATGACAAGTTTTCGGATTATCTCCTTGAACAGCTCTTTACATCTTTCTCATTTTCATTCGTCTTCGATTCTTCTATTGCAAGTTATGTTTGACCCTCAACATTAAAGTAAATTTTTTATATCATTTTTTGCATTACCTACATCGTAAGTTGGGGTGGTATCGTGAGATTTAAATGACTAAGAGTATGGATATTGGATATAACATTTATTGTCTGGGAATTATTTTCTTCTCAACGATGGAATATTTCTTGGTAGTATGAAACATTTACCTTGATAATGAGAAAATTGTTCTCAAGAAGATGAGTTCTTGTAAATAGGAACAAGTCTTGGTGAATCTGTAAAGATTAGAAATTGTCCTCGGAACCTTATGATTGGAATTAGAAAACATTGTGGTATGATATGAAATTGCTGAAATAATGGAGCTTACTTTCGCCATTTCGTATCATTTTGATGGATCGACTTTTATCTTATTTGAGAAAACATCTCATTTTCTCTACTTTTAACTTACAAATCGATTTTTTTTCCTATCAAAATTTTGACATTTTATCTTGTTGCTCATTTTCTCTATTTTTCTTGCTTATTTGATGAGGACATGCATGGGATGTCTTTTTTCCTTCATATCTAAAGATCCCAATTGTGTAGCACTTTTCTCATATCTATTTAATAAGATATTTATTCTATCCTCGAGGAAAAATTTAAAAGAATAAGAAAACACTGGGGTTTGCCTGATGTGTAGTATAGATATAATGTTGTTGGTGCAAAATAAATAAAATCTAGAAAAAGATGCCTAGCAATGACAAACTAGATTACTGTGCTAATGCAGATGAAATATATGTGTTGACGATTTTTTTTGTTTAACTTCATTGTAGTCTCTTGAGGTAATGTTTATTGACAGATGATTTTTAAATTGCATTTTCAGGCGGTTACATGAAATCTAGCGCTAAAGTCATTGCTGATTCAATCGAAAATCTCTCGAAGCAAAATTTAATCGATACAGGAAGCACTCCAGGCAGAATGTAGTCATCAAGTGAGCTATTTTGTTTCCTGTTTTATTTAGTATCATGAACCATTTGGCATGGCTTTTCTGTAATCTCATGTCTTGTATGAAAATGTACAAAGTTGGAGCAGAACTTTGTTCGGTACTATATGCATGTCCTCGCATGTCGGAGACGCATTAGAGTACCTTATACTTTGGTAATTACTCAGGAATGATTATAAGTACAAGAGCAAAAACAAACCTGACTGTTCAAGAATCCAATAACTGCTGCACTGTTCTTTTTAGCTCTCTTTGACCCGACATTGGGGAAAATATAAGTCGATATTAAAGTCTGCCTTTGTAGAACTATTGACCATCTGAGGTCATTGATCGAAACCATGGAAATTGATTAATCAAATCGTTATAATGTAATATTGAACCTAACCATTAAACCTTAATGCCCAAAAAGGATCATATAAATAATAAAGAGTTTAGGGAGGATGGCTTCAAGCTATTGTTGTCACTTGGACAAGATTTAATATCCTTCACCGTGAGAATAGTCAAAGTACGTGTAAGTTGGTCCGTGAACCTTAGTTTTATGATTTTTTTTAATACTTTCATGTACACTTCTAGTGAACGCTCAAGTTTTTTGGATGTGAGTAAACTTGTTCTAAGTTCTTATCTTTTTCTCGAGTCTAACAAATATCATCCTGCCATCTGAGTGTCTGGATATAAACTTTGTTAAATTGATGAACATCTAAATTCTATTATCTGTATTTTTATGACTACTCGTTGGTACCTAGATAGAAGTTTTTAGTTTCTAGCCACCCTGAGTGGGTCTTGTGGGGCAACGGCTTGTAGATAAAATAAATGGACACTAAGAAAATGAGTTCAAACTTAGCATTAAGATTTTATGAATCTTCTTACCTGCAAGACCAGACTCGAGATAGGGAACAAGGCTTTTGACAGTCTTATAGGATGAGTCAAGATGGAAACAATGTATTAGCGGCGGGGGCTAGATATCCTTTTGAGAAGTAGGTAACGAATTTCAAGGAAATCAGTGTGCTAGAGCTGGAAACAGGTTAGGATGGGTGGAATCCAGGGCAGGGCAGGGCGACACGAAGTCCTGGTAGGATGAGTGGCATTGAGTTTGATTGGAGGCAGAGAAGACAGTCATTATAAGCCCCAACACCAATCCCAAGCCCCTTCACTCTAGATTTTACTCCTTCCCTCCCATGCCTCTTCTCAACTCCCACCAACTCAATCTCTTTTCCCCACTCTTTGGTTCCCTCCAGAATTGTAAAACTTAGAGGACAATGAGATATGTTAGAATAAGAAACAAAGCTTTGGTCAAAGTCAAACAGGCTTCGGAGCCTGTGTTTCAGAGAAACAGAAGAAAGGAGGCTGAACCAGAAATTTCTGGATTGCAGAGCATGTTTAAGGCTGTCACACACCACTCTTTCTTATCTTCTTTTTCTTTTTCTCAAACTCTGCATTGATACAACTAACCAAGTACTGGATGAGGATGACCCCTTATCACTACGCTTCATCATATCAAACACCCAACTTTATTAATACTCATCAATATTAACCCATTTTACACCCTATATTATATTGATATTCTTTCTATCCTTCTCTTTTCTTCTTTCTTTTTTCAGGTTAAAGTGTGAGAAATCCCGCAAAGAGGAGGTAAGATCACGCAGGAGTTTGTTATACATTTCACATGATCCACGAATCTCCACCTTTTTTGCCTTTCCAACGTTTGCCACTGCCACATTTACATTTTAGCTCTCTCTCTCTCTCTCTCTCTTATGAATTATGCAATTTGAGTCTGAAAAGTCTGAATCCACACAGCTGTATAGGTTTATAGAGTATATTTTTATCTGCAAGTGTTTGAGCTTCTGTTAGGGATGAGTAACATTGATGAATTTAGGCTATATTTCATAGCTCCAGACTGAGTAACATTGATGAATTTAGGCTATGTTTCATAGTTCCAGACTATATAAAAAATCTTACTTTTTTATCCAAATGCCCTCTGGGCATTGAAAAATGGGAACTTTTATGAGGTTTAGCATTTATAATCTGCCGAAAGTGTGACCTTTTTTTTTATCCCCCACAGGACAGGTAGCTGTTGCAGCAAAGTGGAATGAACTGTATATGAGTATTTGATAGATAAATAACAGTGTCGGTCAAAGCCCACTAATGTGTTGTAGCTGCTGCTACATATGTGTCGGTAACACCCAAATTTAAACGTTTATTAGACACAAAATTGAATGTTCAGGTATTTGTTCTTTTTTCTCGAAAGTTGAATGACTTTTTAGATACTAAATTACGATTTAACCCTTTTGTATAATTAGAATAATTGGAAATCCCAAGGGCATGGATGTCAAAAAGAAAACTTGGGATGAGAGCCCATTATATATATTTATATAAAGAGATGAATCCATTTTCCTTGAGCTTTGTCTCAAATTGCAGTCTCTTCCTTACAGAAAGAGAAGATTATATAATAGAGAAATACATGTAAACTTCATATGGTTTGTAATGGCAATGGAGAAAACGTCGCCGTTGCAGGGCTTAGAGGCAGAGGAATTTCAAGAACTTGAACCTCTCATTCAAAGTTACCACAAATTTGAGCCTTCTCCTAACACAACCACTTCCCTTATTACCCAACGCATCGACGCTCCTCTCCACGCCGTTTGGCCCTTCGTTCGAAGCTTCGATAATCCTCAGAAGTACAAACACTTCGTCAAAAGCTGCAACATGTCAGGTCACTATTCAACTCGAAAACTTGAATTTTTATATATTATTGCTTGCAAATTTTTAAAATTAGATTGGGTTTGAATAATTTTTTGTGGGTTTATTTATAATATTTGAATTTTTTTGATAAATTCAAAAAAATTCACTATTGGGCCATTTTTAAATGGGTATATCTATCATTGTTAAACAGCTGGCGACGGCGGGGTCGGCAGTATCAGAGAGGTGACGGTGGTCTCCGGCCTGCCGGCGTCCACCAGCACGGAGAGGCTAGAGATTTTGGACGAGGAGAAGCATATTTTGAGCTTCAGGGTGGTCGGAGGAGAGCACCGGCTGAACAATTACCGATCAGTGACGTCGGTGAACGAGTTCAACAAAGACGGCAAAATTTACACCGTCGTTTTGGAGTCTTACATCGTCGACATACCGGAGGGGAACACCGGCGAGGACACCAAAATGTTTGTCGACACTGTCATTAAGTTGAACCTTCAAAAGCTTGCAGGGGCGGCCATCGCCTCTCTGCATGGACATGAATAGGGCGGCGGCGACTGCGCCGGGGACCCTGCCGGCGTAGATTAGTGGTGGGTCGGTATGTTTTTTTTTTGCAAGTTGAAGGTGATTTTTCGCTTGTTCTAATTTAATTTATTGGATTAGTTGGGAAAAGAGATAATTAATATGATTCTGATTATATATTGGACAAATATTATGTCTTAATTTATGTATTATCAATAAATATTAGATGGGAAACCTTAAAGTAATCGACTTTAATTTCATGGTTTTTACTATGATAATGTGAATTTTGTAGACAATCCTATGATCATAATTTTCATTTTTTTCATTTTAATGGTTTATTGTTCTTCCTTGTTATTTATTTATTTATTTTATATTGGAAATGATTTAAATAAAATGTTGTATTAATTAATTAATTAACTTACATTAAAAGCGAATTAAATTAAAGTAAATGTAGTTGGGATAAATTTAAATAAAAAAATTATGATAAATTGATAGATGAATTAAATGTTCCATATGGGCCAAAGCAATGTACTAAAGATGCTTTTCACATGCAATTGAGTGATTTGAACATCATCATAGCTCCATTATTGGATTTTTTTTTATTTCTTAAGGAAAATTATTATTTTTAATTATAAGATTGTCAACTTGAAATTATCCATAGTTGACTTTTTTTAGCCCGTCCTTTTTAATTATTTTGACTTTAATTCTTATATGTTTATATGTATTTAGTCATACCCGATTTGTGAAAGTATTATCTTTTATAATTTTTGCAACGGATAGATAATACATTAATTATTATTTCAAAAGTAAAATATTTTCAAAAGTAAAAAATTGGATCTTCAATCAATTATGTAAATTATTTCAAAAGTAAAATATTTTCAAAAGTAAAAAATTGGATCTTCAATCAATTATGTAAATTATTTCAAAAGTAAAATATTTTCAAAAGTAAAAAATTGGATCTTCAATCAATTATGTAAGAACTCACATTGGTTGAAAGGTAGGAATGAAATATTCTTTATAACAGTATCAAAATCTCTCCCTAACATATGGTTTTTAACAACTTCCGTGAACAACTTCAAAAAAAAAAATAATAAATAATAATAATAATAATAATAGTAAAAGACAATATTTACTAGCAGTAGGCATTACGTTGAATTTGAATTTCCAGTATAGAGATCGAAAGATACGTTGAATTTGAATTTCCAATATAGAGATCGAAAGATAAAAAAGGGTGGGATTGCTCCTGAGCTGTCTAGTCCACAGGGAACATGTGAGATTCAAACTTATGTTGTCTTTTCAATCCACGAGCAGTAGGGAACACAAAAAGGCCTCTATGAGTGTTTAGAACACCTTTTGTTAACTTTAAAGTAGGTAGGCAATAAATTTCCTTTTCTTTTTCAACCATAATCAAAATCGGACAGCAAAAGTGTTCATCAGGACCATGTGTATTATGGCAAATCTTTCCACGTTTACAACCTACTGGCCTTGCCTTCAACATCATCTCATCAAATCTCTACATGTAAAGCCTAAAACAATTGATTCGAAGCTTCTAATCTCAAGATTGCATCGTTGTCTAACAAAAGTTTTTAGTCGAGAGGTTGGCTGCAAAGTCAACACGTCTTGGACGAGTATGACTGTGACACAGAGCAGACACAAAATTCCTCCATAGTATCATAGATATGAGTTAAAAAGATGCCTATATATATATATAGATAGATATATATAGTAGCATCTTGGAAGTGATGGGGATTCCAAATCAAACTAATGGTAAAGATTTCTCCCTAAGTGCTAATGGTAAAGATTTCTCCCTAAGTGGATTGTCATGGAGATGTTTCCTAAGGAACTTTACCCTCGTGTCTCCGTTGTCATTCATGCGTTCTTTCCTCTTTCTTCCATTTCCAATGCCGTTTGTATTCAAGGTCATGGGTGTTCCCTGTGCTGCTGCTAAAGCCACTGAATCAACCATGTCAAAGTCACCAACGGAGGCATCTTCATCCATCACATTTCTGACATCCGGAACCTTTGTTGCTGCTTCTACAAACTCAGCTCCTGAGTTGCAAGTGATTTCTCTGGCTCTGAACTTGGAGTTCAAATGGTCGAACACTCTCATCCCTTGATTTTCCAATACCAGAAGCCACTCTGAAGTTAAATCAATTTAGCGTCATCCGTCAATAAATGAACATCAAACACACACATATATTCAGATAATGCCCAGCCAAGTCTCAATGTTGTCCAGCAAACACAGACATGACTCACAGTATAGATGGATTATAATCAATTCCTTATGAAAGTTTAACACATAATACTTCTGTGTTCTACACTAATGTCAACTTCAACTTCTTCAAAATATATCTCCACACTTACAGAAGGTGTGTTGAGGATGGTTGGGAGAGGAGTCTCACATTAGCTAATTAAAGAGATGATCATGAGTTTATAAGTAAGAACTACATCGTCATTGGTATGAGACCTTTTGAGAAGACCAAAAGTAAAGTCATGAGAGCTTATACTCAAAGTGGACAATTTCGTACTATTGTGGTGTGGAGGTATGTGATTTCTCACAATGTGCATGAAACTTATATGAACAAAGTTAATGTACAGTATACACGTATAGAACATACCGATGAGAGCAGTGGGTGTGGAGATGTTTGGTTGACTCATCCTCTCACTGAAGCCTGGTTGGTTTCTGACCCAATTGATCAACTGAGAGGGCCAACAAGAATTGCGGAAGGCATTTATGTAGGACATAGCCTTTCTCAGATTACCAGTTTCTCTGCACCAATCAGACACTGCACATTGTTAAATTTTACTACCTTTCATGAAATGTACCGTCCAGAACTATGATTTATTATACCTGAAGGTTCGAATGCCATTTTCAGCAACAAATAGCCAATTCAAACAAGTAGTTCTTAAATCCAAAGCAGGTCGTTCAGTTCCAAATTGAAGTTTAATGAATGGGTAATCTGGTATTATTGCAGCGTCATATAACACTTCTCGCAGAAGAACTTCATCTGCAGAACCCTGCAGAAGAAACGGTTCAGTAAAACCAAAGGTAATATTCCCTTCACCACATGAAGGTGAGTAATAAGCCACCATGGGCGTGTATCTGATGGATAGTAGCAGAGTTGCAGAAGCTAAAACTACATCTCATAAGGGAAAGCCAACAATCTCCTAGTAGAAGTACTACAGCTTCATATAGTTATACTACACGCATGGTAAACGAAACTCAAGAAAGAAAGAAATACTGACCAACAAATAGGTGGTTGGCAAAACTGACTGCAGCAGCATCCTGAGGAAAGTATCTGATACGCACCAACAGATTTCAGATAACAAGTACCCAGAGTCATGATAATAGGAGAAAAGATCGGATGCAATTAGAGCACAGCTAAGAAAAGCTTGGTCATCCAGATATGTAGAGGGCATACGAACAAGAGAAGCCCTGTAAACATAATGAACGTGCAACGCAAAGGCCATTGGAATTTTCATTTTAAACCTTATACAGAGAGACATTACTTTCAGAATTAGATTTGTTTGTGACCATGGAACAACAATCTGCTGAATTATATGATTCCCAAGAGAGAATATGTGCCAGACATCCCTGGTTTTCACTTTTAGCTATGTTCACAGATTACAACATCAGTGCTTCGTGACTAATTTACATGTATCAACCATATATGCAAACTGAAGGATATGGTGGATAGTTGAACAGGACATCGAGTTAATGTATACCAAAACGAAAGCAACTAAGCCGAGGATACTTATTGTGAATCCCAAATCGGTTGGAGAGGGGAACAAAACATTCCTTATAAGGGTGTGAAAACTTTTCCCTAGCAGACATGTTTTAAAACATTTTAAAACCTCGAGGGAAAGTCCAAAGAAGACAATATTTGCTACCAGTGGGCTTGGACCGTTACAAATGGTATTAGAGCTAGACACTGGCCGGTGTGTCGGCGAGAACGTTGACCTCCAAGGGGGTGGATTGTGAGATCCTACATCAATCGGAGAGGGGAACGAAACATTCATTATAAGGATGTGGAAACCTCTCCCCAACAGAAGCCTTTTAAAACTTTGAGGAAAAATCCAAATACATAATATTTGAGCAGTGTGGTTTGGGCTGTAAGCTGTTCTCAGTAGAACAGAGAATTGAACAGAGAATAATGTAATTTCCTACATACAAAATGCACACTCCTGACTTTTAGGAGATGGAATTTGATTTGTGTTATGTCCATGTGTAGGTCAGAAAACAGGTTACTAAGAACTTACTATGGTTTAACTATCCACAAACCAGAGGGCCGGGGAACAAGTTGTGGACAATCCATGTTGTTTAACAGTCTCGTGACATTAAAAGAGAAAAATGCCAAAATAAGATCAAAGTGAAATCTCACCATAGAAGTGACAGCTACGAAACCCAGCAATCATTTGAACCGCCCGGCTGTGCAGTTCATTTTGCAGCTCTACCATTGACATCCGAGAGGCAAATTTCAAGCACAGCCTCAACAAAAAGGCTTGAAACATAACTATCCCAGAAAAGTAGCCCACCCCGCCGTTGACACCGATGCCTTCAAAAATTTCATGGCTAACAAGCGGGAGAAAACCCCTCAAATCTTCTCCAGGTTTGTCAACCATCCAGACTCGAGCCAAATCCAGAAAATAAGAACCAAATCCCAACAAACAATCGCCGTCCTCGGACTCTTGACCACAACAAATACCGATATAGCTAACAACTCCGTCGATCAAATTCTCAGCTTCTTCCTTCAACGTTTTATTCTCAACAACCAAATCAAAGAGACAGTAAATAACCGGAGCCAGCACCGCAATTCTCTTCGATGCACAGGACGACGCCGTGCAAGAAACGAGTAGATGGAATAAATCCTTAACAGCCTGCAATTTCTCCGAAGAATTTCGAGCTGCGGATTTAGCCGAGTGAAACGCATAGCAGAGGAAAACCACACAACTGCCACCGGCGGGTCGGGCAAATTCCCCAACAAACGAGAGAAAATCGGAACGAAGCTCGAGAAATCAGTAACCCCTTTGCGATATTCATCGAAAAATCGTTCGATGGATTCCGATAGCATCAATGCATAAGGGTCTAGTTGGTTCAGAACTAATAGGAGCTTCGATCGGCTTTCATTCATTTTTTAAGTAACAGAAAAGAATTTTGGAACAGTGCTACAAGGAATCAATACCAGTAGTTGAGTCAAGTAGAAAGCCGAAAGAAGTGGAAGCTCTGTACCGTACTGAAACCCTAGATATCCGGGTGTTGAAGAATTCGTGGGAAAAGGAGGGAAAATCGAAGGATTCCAGTGACGTTGCTGTTTTGAATTCGCAAGAAATTAAAATATTGCAAAATGAAGCTATATTCCTTCCCTCCAATCGCAAAATTGACTCGGTTTCATCAAAGTGTCATCTAAAGACTAATCGATTCGACTTCCATTAAATCGCATAATCATAAGGATAAAACAGAAAGCGGAAAACATTGGAAGCAAACATTAATGGCGAAAGATGACAAACTTGATTCTTCTTCGTCTCTGATCGGTTTGAAACTGAGATTCTGTTTATATGACCCCAAAATTAATAAAGAATGGAATATAATCTAATTAGTTACGATTTTGTTGGATAACAATTTGATTTTTGTTTTTTTCTAGATTAAATTTTCTTTCCATGTCTATTTTATCAAAACATTTAAATTATAAAAATAATAACAAAATTTTAAAAAACTCCCATAACTATAAAAAAAAAAAAAAAAACAAATATTCCTGAACTTTTGTTCTTTATTTTAAAAATAGTATCTTTTTTAATTGCAATATTATAATTTAAATATTTTAAAATACCTACTAAGTAAAAATGTGATCAAGTTTGCCTTTAAAAGACACATTTGGTCACATTGACTTTTCTAATTTTTACATGAAATATAATTTTTAAACATTTAAAAAATCATGAATGATAACATTCGTCTTTCTTCCTTCTCTGCACCACATTTGTGTTCTACTTTATAGAGATCTGACTGGGCTCTGGAGATGAATACCGAAAGAGCTTACAGGCAGAGGAAAAACTAAAAAAAACCGTAGTGGGTGAGGAGCAAATACCAATGAAGACCAGACCTGGAATTTCAAACATGAAAACATAGTAGCAAAGAAGAAAAGACCTGGAATTTCAAACAAGAAAACATAGTAGCAAACAAAGAAACGTAGTAGCCTAGCCACGGAGGGAGATTCTCCAGCTCGGAGGGAACTATATTTCTCCAGCTCGAGGGAGATTCTCTAGCTCCACTCCTTAACTATATATAGTGGAAAATCGACTGGAAAACCACGCTGAAAAATAAAAAACGAGACTTTTGAAAGGTCCTACTGATTGATCCACTGAAGCCATGAAAGTGACCTTTTGGATTAGAAAAATGGCCTCTGAGACCCAAACCTCAGATCGGTGACCATGAGTAAATCATTTCTATTAAAGGATGAATATATATATATATATATATATATATTTCTTTTAATTCAACAATATATGGAGAAGAGTGAAAGATTCGACATTCAATCGAGAGTAGATGCCTTTTGTCATTATGCCAGTTGAGTTATGTTGATGCCAGTTGAGTTATGTTGATGCCAGCGGAGAAGAATTTGAAACAAGTTGAGAAATACCACTGACAATAACATAAGATATCAAATTCACTTGCAAGTTTTTAGGAAGTCGGAGTAGACCTTGCCATTCACAGGCTTCAGATAACATGGGCAGATTAACAGATAAAAAAACATCACAAAGGGTGTCATATGGTTTCTTATTGCAACATCACTCATAACCTTCTATTAGATTTCCACAACCTCGTATTAATACGTCTTATTATAGTTCGAAGCATCCGCCAAATTACAATACCTGACTTGGATGGATGGTCTCACTTGGTCCACCAATGGAGGAAATCTTTGCGCCTGTTGATCTTCTTCTGCAACTGAAGAATTCCATAAAGCAATGCCTCAGCAGTAGGAGGGCAGCCAGGAACATAGATATCGACAGGGACTATCCGATCACAACCCCGAACAACCGAGTATGAGTAGTGATAGTATCCACCACCATTTGCGCAGCTTCCCATGGATATAACCCACCGCGGTTCTGGCATTTGATCATAAACCCTGCAGCGAAGAAATGAAAAGTAAGCATAACTTGGAGCGTGAATCAATTTATCGAAGTACCACAACGTTATAGAGTTTGACTATTAAAACCCAGTAAAACAAATTAGCATAATTAGGACTTCAAATAAAACAAATTTCTCACTAAATACCACAATTTTAAGTTTAGTTCAGAGAATTCCAAAAGCTCCTTTGCCATAAAAGAACTGTCGGAACCAAGATGGACTGGCAGTAATTCTCATCACTCTTATTCGTAAACTGGATTCTGTGTATGTATAGAAACGTAGAATATTTGAGATCTTTTTACCCCCAAACTTTGTTATATGCTATGATGAACACTCCTTTAAAATTCAGACTGAAGAGTGCAGATAGTTCATCGTTATACTGCTTAGAAAGCACCTCCCTTTTTAATATCATATGTCAAGACATCGTTAATCCTAGAAAATTAAGATAAGTTACTCTCTCTGCTCTCTCTGTTCACCATGGACTGAGTTGACATTCTCCGGTTGTTTTTCGGGTTGCTTGTAATGTTTGACCATCGACAGGAGCGGAAGGACTTCCCTAAACTTAGAGAAGATTGGAACTCGACAAAAGTAGCATTCTAAGATCAAACAACAGACAATGGTTCACTAACTGCCAACAGGAAGTTTGAGTTTCAAGCTTGAAAAATGAAGGTATGCAACATTCAGGCCAAGCATTGATGAGACTCTTGGAACTCTTAAACATTGAAAATACGTTAAAGGCAAGTGTTGAATACCTCGCCATAGCAACAGTAATAGACATTGACATACAAATACAAACAAGAAACGGTTGTATTCCAATTCAGCATGCCCCTACCACATTAGAGTGATGGACACATTCCTTTCCCTAAAATAAACTATCAGGAGTTTGAAGCAATTGAAAATAAAACAGGTTCTGTTTTGGTTCAATAGCATCAATTTTGATATTTCCTGAATGAGTCAATCAAGTCTTTGAAACTCACTTCCCACACACACACTTCAAGATTTATTTGGAGTTTTAGTCTATATTGCACTCTTCAAATTCATGCACCAATATCCCATTGGATGAAATATTTTTGGGCAATAGCTTAATATTCTAAAACAGCAGCCTCACTGGCCGCTGCAACACTCTTATAGGTATACAGATTTTGAAGCAGAAAATACACATACCTTATTTCATTCAGAATAAAGCATTTCCTTATCTACTGCAAACAAGAAATAGCGCCATATAAATGAGATCAAAAGTTCCAACAACTTTGCATATCATTACGATAGACTAGTATTCTGATATTCTTATTCCTTTCTTTAAGAAAATTCACACGTATAGAATTTAGTAATCCCTTGATCATATTAGAACTACATTTTTACGCATCAAGATTAAACAATAAGAACTCTAACACGAGGTATGGTACCAAAATTGGTGTATTCATGTAGACTTTAGCTTCATTTTCCTCAATGAACCAGATTTTCATGCATGGTAGCCTTATGCAAGCTACGTTTAACATTCAATTGTTTTTTATAAATTTCCTCATTGTCCAGGCCAACTTGGGCACACCTTGACCATTATAATGAGCCAATTATATGACCCCATTAAGTTTCGTTGGCAAGGAAACTCATCAGATATTAAATCGTAGGTATGTGGCGACCATAACTTGGACTCATTCCTTCTAAGTCTACTATTTACATTTACCTTATTGACCACTCAGTCAACCCACAGAGATCTATCTTCCCCCAATAAAGCAATAACTTCCTAATCTACAGACATGCAGCTGCTTATATCAAAGAGGACAATATCTGCTAGAGGTGTGCTTAGGCTATTACAAATGGTATCAGAGTCAGATACCGGACGATGTGCCAGCGAGGAGGCTGAGCCTCGAAGGGGGGTCACGGGCAGTGTATCAGCAAGGAGCTGGACCCCGAAGGGTGTGGGGATTGAGGGCTCCCACATAAATTGGAAAAGAGAACGAGTGCCAGCGAGGACGTGGGCCCCGAAGTGGGGTGGATTGTGAGATCTTATATTGGTTGGGGAGGAGAACGAAACATTCTTTATAAGGGTGTACAAACCTTTCCCTAGCATACGCATTTTTAAAATTTGAGGGGAAAGCCCAAAGAGAACAGTATCTGCTAACAGTGGGCTTGGGCTGTTACATATAATGCTACTAAACCTACTGACTTTCATCTCCAACATACTCTAGGATAGCACAAGCACCTCTTAAATCCTCATCATATAACTATATGGACTCCGATAAAAAGTACTAAAATAATATAACAAAATATGAGAAGAGATGAAACACAATTTCAAAAACTAAAGTTGTACAGTGAAAAAGGTAACTAGTTTGAGGCTTTCAAGGATATAAACAGCATGAATAAAAACCAGAACTAAGATTGGAAGAGAATCACAAAGAATTTTTTTTCCATTTGACCTTATCAAGGACTTGGCTACTTATGTGAAATGACTCCAGCCATTTCTGTGAAGGGAAGACACCACAGCACAGTTTGTGACTTATTTCAGCATGATGAAGTCTTTACTTTATAATGCACATTTCAAATTCAGACGAACAAAATAAGGAGTAGGGACATCTTAAAAGCAAAGAAAATAGCATTTTTTTTTTTTATATGTGACGACTTCCTTATTGTAAACAAAATAGCATTTCAAATTCATGATTACTCAACCTAAACAGCATTTTTTCACAAATCATGCCACGATGATGAAGTGAAAAAATTTCGTCCAAAAACTAGCTTGATGATTACTTGATAAATTTCCTTGTAAACCATGGAGGTCATATGTGACGAGAAAAAATTCATGAAAACATATAACATGAATGCAGGTAAACAAAATGAATCATAGAGATAGTTCCCCCAATTTACATTACAAAAGCTCAGTCAATCCAACGTATCAGAAGTAATCAACCCTTTTCTCACAATCAAGAGTTGAAACTACCCTTAAAATCTATCGACATAGAGGCTGAAACATCGTGTTCAAGACAATCACTGCATCTATCCGAAATTCATTTAACCTAAGAAATAAGAAAATACAGCAGATAATTTACCAGTATAAGCCAATTAAAGTTCTGAAGTTAAACCCAAAACCTTTTACCTTTTAGTTATCAGACCATTGTCAGGAAAGATAAATATACTCAGACGGGAATAATATCTTCATAAATTTAGATGAGCAAAATATGTGCATACTACAGCCTACAAGTCGGGAACAATTGACAAAAAAGCCAACTCTAGAAATTGAAAAATCAAACAATTCGAAGATTTGATCTCAATATGAAGTTTTCCGTGAATCTACTAATTCAATTTGTTATCCAGTCAGGTTCATGAATTCCAGCAATAAACGATAATCGTAGAGCTCACAAATATCCGTGGAGAATAACAGAAAGTGAAAGAGAGAGTGAACTAACTTGCGAAGAGCTGGAGCCATCTTGTTGGTGAGGGTACCGGCAACAATCATACAATCAGATTGCCTAGGGCTAGGACGGAAGATGACACCGAAGCGATCAAGGTCATAGCGGGCAGCACCAGTATGCATCATTTCAACGGCGCAACAAGCAAGACCAAAGGTCATGGGCCAGATAGAGCCACGGCGAGCCCAGTTCAGGAGGTCGTCGACCTTGGAGATCACATACTCCGCCGCCTTCGGAAGCCCCGTTGGGGACAAGGTCGAAGGAGGCGACGGGCTCGCATACGGCGTCGGCGAGGCGGACGATGAAGAAGACAAAACAGGAGCTGTAGTATGAAGAGATAAAGCTCCCCGCGCGGCAAGCAGATGGGGGATGCGAGTGGAAGCTCGGCTCACAGCGGCCATTGCCACGATTCAAGATTCAGAACCTCCGATATACACCAAAATGAACAATTCAGAAATCTACACGAAAATTAGAAATAACAATTTGCATCTCTCTCGGGCGCTGTTGACGTGGCACTCTATTGGCGGTACATCAAAACGACATGTCGCACCTATATGGCCCGGGAATATTAAAGCCCAAACCAATTACTTTGGGCCTCATCCAGTGGGCTTTCCTCTACGATCAAAGATCTCCGGTCTTTTCGGTAATTTCGTAACCAGAAATTAGGGTTTTACGAATCTGCTCTATAAATTTCTGCTGAATCGCAGCTTTGTTAATATCTTCTTCTTCTTCTTCTTCTTCTTCTTCGACGACTCTGATTTCTAGCCATTTCTGTGTTCTTATTGTTTCCGATTTACATTCTTCTTTCAATTTTCATCGTTTTTGTTTGACAAAGATCATTGAGTTCTTGAGATCTTGAATCGTTTTCCGTTTAATTCGCTTTAGATTTCGATGAAATAGGTTTATCTGGACTTGGCTCCATCATCGAGTCAGCAGCAGGCGCCTTTTTGGTGGCGATCCGTCTGCCGCATGGAGCCGATACTTGGTTACCGGAAGAAGATCCTTGAAACGCATCAGTTGTTTCAAGATACAATGCCCGGTCTACATTTTCCTTGCTTACTCTAACCTCTTCATCTGCATATTTCAAAAGATTTTTAAAGTAATCGATTGATTCGATTGATGAATTTGTTTTTGAGGTTATGGGAGAAAATTAATTTTGAATTGGCACTCAAGTCAGACACGGGTGTTTGTTCTTTTATCTTACAACAAACAACCTTTTGCACGGTGCCTATAAAGAGCTACTGAACACGATTGGGGGAAGTGATTATTCTTCATGGCTTCCTTCAAATTTAAAGCAGCTAAATCTTGGATTTATTCTTCCAATTTTTTCTTAGAATCATTCCTAATGACCACGCAAACGTTTTTCTCAATTCTTCCAATTTAGTGAAATGGTTATAAATTTTTTTTGGTAAAATACCATCAAAATCTTGCAATTCTATCATCCTTTAATCTCTGAGAAACTACCTTGAAAATAATTCCGAGTTTGCCATTTTTGTTGTCCACAGAACAATCTCGATTGAACACCCAAACTTTTAATGAGCATAAATTTGCAACAAAGTTTTTTCCTATTATGAGATATTTTAATTATAGAGGACTCATTGGAGAATAAAGCCTTGCAATTCAGATATTGTGAATGACGATGAGCGAAGCCCAGAAGATCATCCCGAACACATTTTAGAGTATCACCCAAACTCTTCAGGCTACTTAGAATGCCCGTCGCATATTATTGAGCGCCAGGTTAAATATTTCCCGAAGCAATAAGACATAAGGGACTTTAATAATGTTCTACTCCTATACATATTATGATTAAAATTGAAATGACAATTCATTGACAAGAATGATATTAAAATCAACACTCAAAAATTCCGTTAACTAAAGAATTTCAAGCAATCTCTCCAGTATTTGAATCTTAGACTTCACAGCTTTGATAACACCACAAGGTCCAAGCAATCTATACAATTCAACTGTAAATGCCTTGACAAGCAATTCATAATAAGTTGGTAACTTTCAGGCCTAAACATATGAATCTATCGTAATAACAAGCATGAGTCTACAAATAAAACCACTATGGTGGAGATTGGAGTAGAATGAAACTGGTGTGGAAACCTCCCTTTCCCATATGACATACCTAATGAACTAAAGAATTTTGGACCTTGAGTGGAAGCCTTTGAAGAGTTTTGCTAACAATGGACTGTTGCACCACCGCCCAAGATAACATATTTTCTATATGCAATTCATAATTTATGATCTTAAGGCATATCCTACAAAACTGATGCTATAGCAGATAGGACCCACCACCAGCCACATGGAAAGAAATAAACTGCTTCAGCCATCTTCAAAATTGCAAAATCTAAATTATAGAATTTGAAGATGTTACAGAATTTTTACCAGATAAGCAACATCTTCAAAAGAAAGAAGAAAGAAAGGATTTGAACACAGACGTTTAGAAGCAACAAGAACAGTCAAATGGGCAAAGCGGGGTGCCTCCTGCGTCTGCACTGCCAATACCCAATTCCTCTTCTGTGTAAATCTTTAGTCCATCCCCAGTTTTCTTTCTACCCTGTGATGGTGGGTCTACAAAGTCATTTCTAGGCTGAGTCTCATCCCTTTTCTTGTTCTTCAGCTTCATCGGTCTGTCCAATGCCTCTTGTTTTGGTTTCTTAGCCTCTTGAACTTCCGGTTTTTTTCTCTTCTTCCCAGCGAAAATTTCATCGATTTCACTGCGTTTCTTTACTGAAGGGGGCTTTTCCTCCTTTATGGAAGAATTGGGCTTTTCATTTTTTACCACAGCATTGGATTTTTCCTCCTTTGTGATGACCTTCTCTTTCACCTCTTTAGCCGCTTTAGAAGATTTCTTCTTAGGCATTTGTATAATATGATCGATCAGCTGCACAAAAAATTACACAATCTTAAGACTTATCCACAGACCACTGCTATTCAGTTAACGCATTCAGTTAACGAGAAGAACATTCTCTATTCTATTCCACAGAGCTCGATTATCACTCAGCTCTAACAAAAATCATTATAATACTCCAAGAAAATTCTACGAATTGCCAGCAGAAAAGGTAAAAGAGGCAATCGCTAATGAGTGTTGATTCCATTACGACTTAACTTTTCCTAAACCGAAATAGTGGTCTCCATTTGTAAGAATCGACAACTACCCAAAGTCCTTGAACAGGAAAAACAGATTTTCAATCAAACCACGAGGTTCGCTTCCAATCTAAGTTTGACGTTCATCCATTTGATACGATGAAATTAGAAAGACGAAGACTAGAGAGAATACCTAAGACCAATAGAGTAGAAGATCAAAGAAGAACTGATGCAGCACAGCGCAGTAGGATAGGCAAGAGTAAAGGAGGGACGGCAGTGGCACCGAGGGCGACGGAGAGCACGGCGGGGCGACTGAACTATTAAGAAGAAGGGGATCAGGCGTGAGGCGGCTAGGTTTTCATCGGTTTTGTTTCTTCCTTCCTTTCCCATTTTCAAAAACAAAAATCAAGTAGGGATGGGCCGTTTAATCGGCACCCGATAACCGACCCGACTGGTAGGCTAGTGGCCACTATTTCATGGGGTCATTACCAATATTTAATGGGCCGTAGACTACTGGTCTGGGCCGCTTAAGATGTCCAATTTACAAATTTACCCCCAATACAGTTCCCCCTTTACCGAAAGTTTTATAATAATAATAATTATTATTTTATATATTTGGATTATTTTAATTAATTGTCTGAATTAATTAATCGACACCACATCATTTCTGTGTTGCAATTTGCAGAGAGCGACGGCGAGAACCATGGAGGGTACCGAAGGGGAGAGAGGAGGAAGCCGATTCTCGCTGAAGCCAACGAGAATTAACAACGAAGACATTCTGTTCTGCATAGATGTGAACCCCGAATCCTCCGTCGAGATCAAAACCACCGGCTCTAATGGACGACCGATCACCAGAATGGACTCCATTAAGCAAGCAATTCTTCTCTTCGTCCACGCCAAACTCTCCATGAATCCCGACCACCGATTTGCCTTCACCACCATCGCCAAATCTGCCACTTGGGTAATGCCCTATCCATCGCCTATTTCTTGTTGATCTTGCTTTCGTCCTTCTGTTCTTTCTATTTTCCAGAAATTTAGAATTGGGATGATGAAGTTTCTAGGGTTTGTGTCTGTTTTAGGTTAAAGGTAATTTTAATTTTAGGGGAGTTATATATATTTCTTCGTATTCTTCCAGTCTTTTTAACTCCACGGACAGCCTTTCTGTTCTTAGCATTTTGCGCATCGTTATGCTTATTGACCTAAACTGGTGAACTGAAATTGTAACTAGTGATCAAGGATTTAATGTGGTTCTGGAGAAATTATGGATTGTTCTTTGGTTGGAAACTCGCAGTTTAAATTCTTATGCAATTTGAGTTGTACTTGGCATTCTGTTTGGAGACTATATCTGAGTTTTGCCTCTGATCCAACTCATAGAACTTTAAGATTTTGCATAGTGTGAATGTGATTATCCTCTTAGGTCCTTATTTATTGTTCAATCGGTATCTGATTTGCTACTTATAGTTGAAGTACATAGCATAAACTTGCTGATCAAACTAGTAATCAATTTGCAACTTTGAATTGAAGAATATAACTCAACCATGCTGATCCAACGCATTTTCCTCTCCACTTTGTTTACTCTTTCTAAGAGGTGTTGGTTTGATATTGTATTTAAAGGGGGAAAGGGAGAAGATGATATCTCCTATGTATCCTTTATGTATCCTTTCTTGGAGTCTTTTTTGTTGAGGATTCTTGGGAGGGAGTCTCACATTGGCTAATTAAAGAGATGATCATGGGTTTATAAGTAAGGAATATATCTCCATTGATATGAGGCTTTTTAGGGAGACCATAAGTAAAGCCATGAGAGCTTATGCTCAAGGTGGACAATATCATACAATTGTAGAGGTTCGGGATTCCTAACATGGTATTAGAGTCATGCTCTTAACTTAGCCATACTAATCGAAACCTCATGTGTCGAACAAAGGGTGTACTTCTGGAGCTGAGCCTTGATAAATGGAGACTGTTTGAGGGCTACATAGGTCTGAAGGGAGGCTTTATGTTGTACTTTGTTTGAGAGGAAGATTGTTGAGGATTGTTTGAAGGGAGTCCCACATTGTAATTAAAGGGATAATCATGGGTTTATAAGTAAGGAATATATCTCCATTGATATGAGGCCTTTAGGGAAAACCAAAAGTAAAGCCACCGAGAGCTTATAATCAAAGTAGACAATATCATACCATTATGGAGGTTTGTGATTCCTAACATTTCTGGGGTAGTGAAACCTGGAGACAGGCATGGTGAGGACTTTTCTCTGTGCTATGCATATACTGTTACTCTTGCACTCTTATGACAAGCTAAGTTGTTAACCGATTGAAATATTGTTCGAGCTTCCGCTTAAGAAAGCCCAATTTTGATCATAGCTTTATTGTTAGATGAAATGTCTGCTTCTAATCCAAAATGTTTATGATTGTAGCTCAAAAAAGATTTTAGCAGTGATATTGCATCTGTAGAAGCTGCAATCAGGGGGCTTGTTCCTACTTCCTCCTGCAGTCATGCCGATCTTACCAGCCTTTTTCGATTAGCTGCTCATGAAGCTAGAAAGTCGACCGCTCAGAATCATATTCTAAGAGTGGTATGCTCATTATACCAATACTCGTAATCTGTCGATTCAACTCAAAGAATATATCATTGTTCTGAAATTATGAGTTAGCCTAGATTATCAGACCTTGAACTCCGTATGTTCCAATGAATGCTTGACAAATCATGTTTATAACCATTGTTGCATTTAGATTCTTATATATTGTAGATCATCAACACGACCACAACATCAATGGCCTGTGAACCAAAAACTCTTCACTTTAGATGTTATCTACCTCCATGAGAAGCCTGGACCAGACAACTGCCCACAGGAGGTCTATGATGCCTTAGTTGATGCCCTTGATCTTGTCAGCCAGTATGAAGGCTATATTTTTGAGAGCGGCCAGGGAGTTGCACGTGTTCTTTACCGTTGCATGTGTTTGTTGTTATCACACCCCCAGCAACGAATATCACTAGACGATCTCAACATACCAAAGCTTCTTACAAAGAAAGTACCCCCTGCTGATGCCATCCCTGCAAACGAAGTTGTCCCTGTTACCAGCCAGTGAGACGAAGGGCTTAAAACAATAGTGGAAATCTGGATGCTGTTGTTATTGCTGCTGTGGCTTAATGGTACCTCACTCTTCAGTCATCTGATGCTTCTCTCTTTTTTTTCATGGTTACAGATTAAGTCTTGTTTATTGTACATATAGACAAGTTTACGATGAGAGAGACGACACTTAATGGTACGGTATGAACTTTGTTACGCTCTTATTTGCTTAGAATGTCGTATATTTTTATGAATCATATTACATGTTGGTACAGTCCTCCTGGGTCTCATAAGATATTAAAATCTATGTAGGTGATCAATGTCACAATCGCACTGTTATAGGATTTGTAAGTGATTGTGTGGCACTCACTCTCACCACTGAGTGAGTCAACCAACTCAAAATCGTTCGCCTTCAGCTAGACAACATATACCCAAACCTCTAGCCCCACTATAAGAAGGTTTTAAAAACAAGGGCTATAAGAAGGTTTTAAAAACAAGGGCAAAGAGAGATAGCATGATTGAGAGAAATGAAGAAAGTAATCTTAGAGGCTATAAGCGAAAAAGACAACTTAGATGGCATAAAACTCTAGAAGAATTAATAACTAGCCGTATCTCTCTAGAGTACATTTTGAGGCATTTCAAGTCTACCAAACCTTGATACAACACAAGGGTTTTGGCATGCAACGGGTATGCAGTCGGCAACACGCCTTGGACAAGCATGACCGTGACAAAACGGGTATGCATGCAGCCATGGGCAACATGACTTAGGACAAGCATAACCGTGACAAGAAATCACTTGTTCAACTTATTGATCGTTAGATTGATTGTGTAAGCATTTGCCACTTGGCACCATGATTCAATAATTGTTTGAGTTCAAAGTTCCTGAAAATGATGCAATATTATTATTAAATTTAAAGTCAACTTTTGGTTTGCTAAAACTCTCTCATCAAAGCCTTCAACTAACAATAAAATTAAATTAAAAAGCTCTCTGACATTCCCAGAAGCTACACCTTTGCCCCTTCACATTAACATAAAGTTAATCTCCATATACCACTCCTTAATTACAAATTAAAAATTGTTTACGTCTTAATTAGAACAATTAATTAGAATTACAATTTCGTGGCTTCATAAAATAAAAAAAATTTAAAAATTTATAATAATTTATTAATAATACCTAACTACGTGGAATTGAAAAATATGAATTCATGCTGACGTGTGATGAGATGAGATTCATTGCAGTAGGAAGGTGGGACCCAAAACCCCATCCCCCATACTTTGGTGGCATTTCATTCTTTTGACACTGGATCCACGTCATCTCCAATTTCAAAGATTCCTCCATCACCTTCATCAACGGTTCTCATTTATCCAACCCAGCTGCCAGGTGGGTCCCTTTCGTGCACGCTCCGGTATATTCAAATAGGCTTATGGGTTATTACCATTAATTAAATATCTAATCATTTCCAATTTATTTATTTTCAAAATATTGACTAATTCATTAATCATAAATTATTCAAATAAACCGCCAAATATATTTAAAAAATAATAAAAATGCATCATTTTTATAACTTTTATAACTTTTAATTTCGTAATGGAATAATTTGTATTCTCCAAAAAAAAAAAAATAATAATAATAATAAAATAATGTTTTATAAGTCAACCATTCCTTGATTCCAACTATACAACTACTCAGCCTCTATATCTTGGCTTATATTATTCTTCCTTGGTCCCTATTTCTCGCGAACTCTAATTTCTTTTGTTTTGTCGGTTCGCTAGAGTCTTGGGGTATCCAAAGATTGTACGTTTCTATTAAATTACGAACGTACAGTCTAAAAAATTAAAAATTTATGTTTAATAAGATACAAAATTGAAAGTTGAACGGGAATATAATATAATATGAGCGCTAATTGAGCTAATCTACTCATGTGGGGCCATTGAATTCTTGTTAAAAGGGGGTTGCTTCTTCAACTTCTCTCAATAACTTTGTGTTATATTAATTTTTTTCCTTCTCTCTCTCTGTGTGGGAGTTGAAAATGGGAATCTGCATATCCGCTGCATCTTCTCAGATTCGCCATGAAACTAAAGTTACGGCGATTTGTGCAGCAAACGAGCTTGCTTTTGAAGAACAGAGATCCGATTCCGTGTGTTCCAAGCAAGGCAACAAAGGGATCAATCAAGATGCTGCCTTTGTCTATCAGGTAAGCTAACTGTTCCATCTCTTGAGCTTAACCCAACCGCTTAAGCTTTTGAATTTACGTTGCTTTGGTTGTTTCCACTAGGAGTACGGCGAACAGGGCAGGGCTCTGTTCGGAGTGTTCGATGGGCATGGAACAAATGGTCATACTGTCAGCAACATGGCGAAGAGTAGACTGCCGCCACTGTTGCTAAGTGCTGTCTCAAAAGCTGAGACTGATTTTGTTGGGTGGAAAGAAGCTATGGTCACTGCCTTCAAGGTGATGGACAAGGAGATCAAACTTCAAGAGAATTTGGACTGTTCTTTCAGTGGAACCACCGCTGTTATCATTCTCAAACAGGTGAAATATCATTTAGAACCAAAATTCCGACCAAAAAAAACATGGGTTTTGCAAAAAATTGTGTTTTGAGTAATGGGTGTTCTTCAAAACAGGGAGAAGATTTGGTGATTGCGAATTTGGGGGATTCGAGGGCTGTGATGGGGAGGGTGACGGAGAATGGCATCGAGGCCGTTCAATTAACGACTGATTTGAAGCCTGGTTTGCCGGGTAAGATGTCGGAAATTAAAGATTAATAGTCATATTTTTGTTGTTAATTAAAGCAGATTTTGTGTGTTCTTGCAGACGAAGCTGAGCGGATAAGGAAGTGTAATGGGAGAGTGTTGGCTTTACAAGAAGAGCCGCATATACAGAGAGTGTGGCTGCCGAACGAGGACGCGCCGGGGCTGGCCATGTCCAGAGCTTTTGGGGACTTTGCTCTTAAAGAACATGGCATTATTGCTCTTCCCGATGTCTCCTACCGCCGTCTCGCTCCCGACGACCACTTCATCGTTCTCGCCACTGATGGGGTAATCCACCTTCTATGGTCAACAAAACATTCTTTATACGGGTGTGAAACCTCATCTTAATAAAATCACGAGGGAGCTCGAAAGTGAAAGTCCAAAAAAGTATAATCTGTTAGCGTTAAGCTTAGACGGTTACAAATTGTATTAAAACACCAAGTAATGTACTAGTAATGACACTGGCCCCAAACGTTGGATTGTGAAGTCCATATCAGTTGAAGAGCGTGCACAAAAAAGACAATATTGTTCTAGTGACATGTGTATTATGTTTTAAATATGTCGGGTTTTGAACTTTTTCAGATTTGGGACGTGCTGAGCAACGACGAAGTAGCGTCGATCGTGTGGAAAGCGGAGAGCGAAGAAGCGGCGGCGAAAGCGGTGGTGGAGGCGGCGACTGAGGCTTGGAAACGCTACCCAGCTTCCAAACTCGACGACTGCACCGTCGTGTGCCACTTTTTACAAAACCAACGGCAGTGGGAAAATTGAAAGTAACTCAAGAGACAGCTATGTGGGTGAAACTCCGGGATCCGTACAAGTTAGAGCCGTCGTTCTCCGCCGTCGGTACGGCCATGTCCGGGAGAGTACTTAAGGCTGCAGGCTTTATTGAAGGGACTGATAGTGAAATAATGGTTTTCTTTATTGTAATAAATATGTGGTCAGAATCAGAAAATTACAAAAGTAGAAGGATCAATAGAATATACTTTTGCTTTATAATTTTAGATACAAAAATTTGTGTCAAATGGAATATGTTGCCGAGGTTAATTATGGAAAATGACAACAAATTTTCGAGATAATTTCCATGGTTCATATTTCATCCACGTCTTATTTAGAAATTTAATGTGTACAATTACAGAAATGCCCTTACCTCTTCGAGTATATATTTAAATAATTCCAAATTTATTTAAGAAATCTTAGAAACATTTTATTTGAGGTATTTATTTATTTAAATAGCGAAAAATATTGTGATTAATTTAATTTGAATGGCAAAAATTCAAAATATAATTAATTGGCAAGTGGGTTGAGATTTGTCCAGCACACATATCGGAAGATGGACGGGGTCGTACTGGATGCCATCTCCTTCATCCGTCCACCATGGTTAGATAATTAACCACGGTTAACTATGGAAACCGGACGCTGCGGATGGGCTGTCGGACCGACCCGATAAAGAAAATAAAAGAATTGACGACGTTGAAGATTCCGTTTGGCGTTAAAAAAAGGCCGTGAGAGAAAAAATGGTGAAGGGAAGGCAAGACGACGTCGTAAAGGTGGAAGGATTGGGAGATGGAAGGAGAGTCGTTTGATTTGTGATGAACGGGGGAGAAATCACGGGCGTGGGATATTGATTCAATCTGTAATTGAGGGTATAAATTTCCGATTCATCTAGGACGGGGGGAAAGGGTGTGTTTTGTATTTGTGGTAAAACGAGGGGACGAACAGGAAGAAGAAGAAGAAGAAGAAGAAGAAGAAGAAGAAGAAGAAGCTCTCTGCTGTTCTTGTGGCGCTCCTTTGAAGCTTTTCCCTTTTGTTCTTAATCTCTCGTTATTGTTTTTTAATCGAGGACGAAGCTTAGTGTTCTCAATTCTAGTCCAGAATGCCGAGGATCTGTCATTTGTAGACAAGCTTGCGGGTGGAACAATTTCGCTCCGTGCTTCAATTTTTCTCCGTCCTCTGCAATTGATCCATCTGAAGGGTTAATTAAAGAGAGTTGGATTTTCTTTTTTGTTTAATTTTTTTTTTCACGGATACATTCGGGAATTTTTAGTTCAAGAAATTCGGTGTGGATTTGATTTCTGAGCGAATTTTGCTCCCTAATTTGCCCTATCGATGCCGTCTCGTTTGTAATCGTCGGAGGGCGGTTGTGAAGATTACGGAGGCTTGAATTTTTTGTGAGAATTCTTTTACTCTGTTGTCAGTTATTTGTATTTTTGTGTTGTGGAATAACTCTGTTAATTGATTTTCTTTAATTTGTTCTTCCTTGTAGATGCATTTGAACGGATTTAAGCGTTTGTGTGAAGAAATCCGCAGTGTTGTATAGATTGGAGATTGGATGTTACCGATGGAAATACGGTTGTTCTTCGACAGTCAGAGAAGACGACTCTGAGAGATGGAATTCCGTCGTTCTAATTTGGTTTCTGATTCGCATTCTCGCTTAGTCTGAAGAGCAAACGAAGCAAAACTCGTCTTGATTTTTGGCCGTGCTTGGAATTTCTTTATATCACAGGTAAAGAAAATTTTCCTGAATCGTAGATCGTAAATATTTTAGTAGGATTTTGAGATTTAGTCCAGAATTTTGATTTGCAGTTGTTGTTTTATACTGTGGCTTCTTTCGTTTTCCCCCCCATTTGGTGGTTGAGGGCGGAGGTGTTCTTTTGAAATCCGACTTCTATTTGATTCTTCCTTATCTTCATCTAATGAGACCAATCGGCTTCCTATACTTCTCTTTTGTTTGCTTCAGTTGATGTTTTCAGGTAATGCATCAATTTTATTCATCTCGCTCTTCTTGAAGAAGTGTTCTACTTGCTTCTATTATTCTCCTTTCCCTCATTTCGAAGAACCCGAGAATTTCTTTTATTCTTGTGGCGATTGAGAATATCTTTCCATCTTCAGAACTGTTCATCGATGGAATTTACCCCTCCATTTGATTTCTCGCTATTGGGAGATCGCCAGTTCGAATTTTCCCTGTTTTCTTTTTGTTTGTTTGTTTTTTGTTCCTGTTACCCATTACTGGATTTCTGGCTTAGATCTATGATCTTCTGCACCTAAAAGGAAAAGAAACCTCCTCATTTCGATTCTTGTAATCAACTTGTCCTGATTTTGATCTCGAATAATTAAGTTCCTAGCAGAGTTTCTGTTTCTTTTTTTTTTTTTTTTTTCTTCTTCTTTTTTCCTCATCCAGCGCTCTCAATTATGAGTTATCTGAACTTGGAAATAGCTGGACGATCATGTGTGTGTTGGAGGCAAAATCCTTCTTCCTTGCTTACGTTTGGAGATTGAACCATGGTTTTATTAACGAAACTAACTGTGGGGTTAACTCAATTGCAGTAATTTAAACGCCTGATGGAAAGGGATCCTCCGAGAAGCAATAACAACAGTAACGGCACCGCCAATAATAAAGTGGACATTTCGGGTAGAAGCGGCAGCGGAGGAGCTGAAGGGTCGTTGCTATTGAGATCCAGTTGCGATGCTACAAGACAGGCCGCCGCCGCCGCTGCCGCACCATCGGACTTCCTTTTGCAGTGGGGAAACCGGAAGCGGCTTAGATGCATGAAGGTCCAAGGAAGAGACAAAAACGACCCGACCGCTCCGGCTCATAGGACCACCGCCCGTATCGACCGGCGAGTGGTGAGAGCCGACAAAGACTCCCCGAACCGGACCACCATCACCCATTCTCCTGCTGCTGCTGCTGCTAATCATAACAGCAGCAGCAATGGGTATTTGAATCTTCGGCAAAGAGGATCCTCCCCGCAGCTCCCACCTCCTCATCAGCGCATTCTCAGGTACTCTCCATTAGCTTAAACGAATTGAAATCTATGTTCATCTGTGATTTTCTTTCGTAGTAAAGGTGTTTGTGAAAATGCCCAAATGAGGGATTTTTATGCTTTTTGGGTGGACAGCTGACAGATGTGTGTTGGCGTAAGGGTTTTTAGAGACCAATGGGAGCCGTGGGATCATATTAATTTGGGATTTGGGATTATGGGGGAGGTGGGGGGCGGGGGGTGGACCCATACACTACACCCACCCTGACGCGTCGTCATACGTAATGTTAAAGATCTTGAAGGAATTTGTTAATCCAACGGCTAAGAAGAAACAGTATTTTCGTTTAAAAGAAAAGAAATTAAGAGCACCCTGGAAAAGCAAAGCAAAGAAAAAGCAAGAAAACCAAAAGCCAAAGCTAAAAATCCTCACCCGCATTCGCTACCTGTCTCAGCGATCTTAAAGATCTTTCCCCCAAGGTCAATTTTGGAATTTGACTTTTTCTTTAAATCATCCCTTCTACTAGTTTCTATTTTTACTTTTTTTTTTTTTTTTATATATAAAAAATTCGATATCTTTACTATTTTCCTTTTTTAGGAACTCGGAGACGACGGGGGCGATGAGAGGGCACGGAAACGGCGGGGTCCGGGGAATTGCCTCGCCGGACAGAGGGGCGCACGATAGAAGAGGAAACAACAACCACCACCATCATCACCACTCTAACAACAACAACAACAACAATCATCACCATAATGATAATAACAACAAATCAGCGGCTACATCGGACACGGCGCACGATAGCAAAAAGGGTGGGTCTTCGTCCGGTGGCAGTGGGGAGGCCGGTTTGCCCCAAGTGTGGCCGCCAAAATTCGCGATTGCTTTGACGAACAAGGAAAAAGAAGAGGATTTCTTGGTCATCAAGGGCTCCAAGTTGCCACAGAGACCCAAGAAACGTGCCAAGATTATCCAACGCACCGTCAACGTAAGCCCCCCTTGTTCTCCTCTATTAACTACTACCCATTTATTATCTCCTATTTTTTTTACTTTGTTTATTGTGTGTAGCGTAGGAAGTGATCCAAAAAAAAAAAAAAAAAAAAAAAAAAAAAAAAAAAAAAAAAAAGTAGAAATTTTAGACGTAAAAGTCTTCCCTGGAATGCTAATGCTACAAAACAAGACTAGAGCTTTCAGGGGCTGCGTTTGATTCACGTTCTTGTATGGGATAGGACAGTGTACGGTATTTCCAGGTCGGCTGCTGTGCTGTTTGTGTGTATCACTCCCCCTTGTCTTCTCCGCATTCTCAACATCGTTGTTTCTGAGGGTAGAAGAAAAGGGAAAAATGGAATAATTCTCACTGTTTAAGTAAATAAAGAAAATAGTTGATATTTCTTTGAAGTGAAAATAGATGATGCATAGTGTTATGTAAAATGTGGATGATGGTAGTAAGTGTGATTATTATTAACCATGGATGCAGCTGGTGAGCCCGGGAGCATGGCTATCCGATCTCACTCTGGAGCGCTACGAAGTTCGAGAGAAGAAGATTTCAAAGAAGGTACAACTTCTTAAATATGTTTGATTTTAGGATGTGTTTGTTAATGAATGAATACTCATGAGGATGTTGATCATGGATGATGGCAGAGACCGAGAGGGTTGAAGGCAATGGGCAACATGGAGTCGGATTCGGAGTGAGTTAGCCTAGCAGAAGCCTCTTAGGGGATGCCATGATATGTACAAACCACTGATTCCCTTTCCAAAATGAAGATAGCTCTCAAGATGTAGGGAATTCATTTTTGTTCCTTTGCTCTCTTATTTATTCAATTTTATTCACATCCTTTTTGGTTCCTCTTTTCAAGTTTGAAGGTAGTAGGAGGAGAGGTTGAGGGTGTTTTTCATCCACTCTCCAATTTGTACATATCTTGCACATCCCCCACATCATCTTATAAAAGTTTTCTTCCGACCATCTCAAAAGGGTGTTCTTCCGATCATCTCGAGAGTTTTAATATAAACCCCAATTTTGAGTCTCAATTCAGAAATTTGCACAAGTCTGACCATCTCAAAAGGGTGTTCTTTCGACCCTCTCGAGAGTTTTAATATAAACTCTAATTTCGAGTCTCAATTAAGAAATTTTGATAGTAGACTTATGCTTAGCAAGGATGTTTGTACATGGTAAATAATCAAATTCTAACTGACCCAAACGAATTCTACAAATTCCCAACTCATGTTTGTCAGCTATTGCAAGAAAGAAACAGAACCAAATGCCATAAACGAAAAAAAGAAACATTGGGGATTGGGACGTTTCGTAAATCGCAGAGCAAGTAAGCGATTCAACTCTGAATTTTTCTCAAAAAGAAAGAAAAAATGTATTTTCACTAATTTATTTATTAGCACTCATACAAATGGCGTGATTCGTTCCAAATATCACAGACAACGAGGCCACATAAAATTGGATTTGATGCGTATCCGCAAGCACATGGCCAGGCCGTCTCTCTTGTCCATCCATATACCGCCACGCACCCCTCTCCCTTCCAACTTGAAAAACATTACAACTTTACTCATTACTTTTTTTTTTTTTTTTTTTAATTAACAAAAGATTTTTAAATTTACATCCAGAAGTTACTAATTTCTTCAACTCAATTTGGACGGAGTAATAATGATGAGTTCATGTGTATTAAAATTGACATGAAACGAGTAATCACGTTGTTCTAACAAAATTCAATCGATATGATCATATTATAAATGTTTCATAACATAAAATTCATAGATACATCCTTGTGAAATCATTAGTCATATTGTTCTAACTCTTTAATAATTTCTCTTTAATAATTTCTCTTTAAACACATCTCTATCAAAACTAAGAAACAATTACAAGTGTGACGATGTTGACAGTCTACCCCACAAGACAGCTCATCACGTTTCGCTTCAGATTCAATTCTAGTCTCGACGATGACAGGTTTGGACTTGAGTTCCCACTACTTTACACACTAATTTCAATTAAATCATAAATTAAAACACCTTAGAAATTCAACAATACCAGAAAATGGAACAGAGAAGAAGAAATGAAGATCTTCAATATCATGAAACAGAGTAGGAAACTGAAATAACTTATATACTCAAATAATGTCAATATAGAGAGAAAACAACAATGAAATAGCACACAATGAATTCATGAATACAAACCAGCAGGATCTAATAAAATCTAATCTCAATATCGAAAATCATATCCTATACACTCAATACAATAGTCAATAAAACCCTCGATATCGAGCATCAGTACTGAATCATCAATGGCTAAAATCACACAACGCATAAAGAACCAATCGAAATCTCAAGCCTTAAGTGCAGATCCAAAGACGAGAGCGACGAAGGCACCAACGCAAGCAAAGCTCAACGACGGCACGACAGAGGTAGCCGGAGAAGCCGGTGCTGGAGCAGGAGACTCAGCAGATTGCGCGACGGCAATGGAGAGTACAGCGAACAGAACAGCTACAAGAGCCATGAAGGAAGCGTTGGAGACGGCGGCCATTGCTGTGGAAATTTCTAGGGTTATGAACGAAGAAGGCTGAAGAAAGGTAGGAGAGCAAATAATGGAATGGAACTTTGGCTGCGGAAAAAGAGAGCGGTGGGGGCTGTTTATGTAAAGAATGAGGCGGCTTAAAAACGAGTGGAGGAGAGGGGAATCGGGCAGGACGGGCAGATGCCCGAATTACAAGCTGGCCATTCATTGATCGACAGCTCATTTTCTTAAGATGGGTTTGGGTGGATCACCCACCGTCCAAATTCCCCAATTTCGGCTCAACTAAACGTCGTCGTTTACCGTCGACATGCACCAACGAATCGATTACACGTGCTCGTAATAGCGCGTGGGGGAAATAAAGGAAATGAAATTACCAACTCCCACGAAAATGTTGGCTGCAAATGTGAATTTTAATTTTAATTTGGGGCCCACCATACCAAACAATCATTTGTAAATGCGACGCGTGGCAATGCATGCAATTTACAGGCTGTAAGTGTATGATCACATGAATGTTGTGAATTTGGACGGTTGTCGTGTGTTCGGGATTTTACAGTTGGCTCTGTTTCATAAGCCTATAAAAAGTTGCTTAATTTAATTATTCACACCTTGCTTTTCAGAATTTTTAAATTATATTTTTTAATGTTTTTTTTTTTTTTTTTTTTTTTTTTTTTATGGAAACCCAAATAAATAATTTTTAATCTCTATTTAAAAAAAAAAAAACTATAATAATAACTTTTCTATACAGAGTCTTAAAAGTATCTTTACAGTTAATTTTAGATAAAGAACGTCTATTAATATCAACTTTTTTTTCATTAAAAAATACATTTAAAAATTTTAAAATAGCATTAATATCATTTATCTTTATAAAATAAGTTTTTACTCAGTATATCAACCAATACCGTCTATCAACATCATAGAGATATCTTTAACTTTTAAAAATTCACGAATATTTTTAAAATACAATATTAATGTAAAGATATTTTTGTATAGAATAATAGAGAACTATGGGTTAAAACGATTCGTAATGGCTACCAATTCCCAATGATTCGCCTTTTGTTTTGCCTTGAGATCCAAAAACTGTCGTGCTTATTTGGACGCCTCTCCTTTCCGAATGTCCACACCCATGCGTGACCACTTTTTCCCTAAAGTGCTTCTCATGTGCTCACCAACCAGCCAGCTTAGCCATTCCATTTCCGTCTCGGTCCAAGTATATTGCTAATAGATATCGTACGCTTTAGTCCGTTATGTATTTCCGTCTCGGTCCAAGTATATTGCAAAAAGAACTGAAGTTTCTATACCCTTGTGAGAAATGATTCGTTTCTTTCTTCAACCGAGGTAGAATCTCACAATTCTAGATCACTATCGTATCTTTTTGTGAAAACGCGAGTAAAATGACAAAGATTACGTTTTTTAACTCTCCGAGCGACAAGATGTTACATGAATTCGTCTTGTATTGTTTGTTGGGTTAGTCCATTTTCTTCTTCTCCTTGTGTTTGTTGTGAGAATCTAAACTACAGAGACTTAGTGTTCTATTTTTTCTACTTCTGTATTGATTAGAACTCTACTTAGCTATTGTTCTTCAATATCCAAACACTTCCGAGGCCAAGCTTAGCAATGGCTGCAACGAACTTGGTGCAAATTTTCTCGCAAACAGGGCGCAAATGGTGGAGCTTTGCTCGTTGTAGCTGCAGTTTCCTTCTAAAACTCCTGCTAAGAACTCTTTTGTAATGTCATGTCCTCCGAACGTGGCGGGGTGAGCGCCTCCTCTCGACCAGTCGACCCATGTGACGCTTCTGTTGGCTATACTGTTGCCAAATTCGATCGTGAGCATTGTCGGGAAATAGTGTTCGTCGACGTAGCATGATGGTTGACAGAATTCTTTGAATTTCCGATAAAATTTGGTGTCTTGCACTATGTTGAGTGCAAGCTTACGGTCGACTTCAAACCATTGGGCACCCTTACGCCATTCTGTGATGTTCACCTCTGGTGCCATCTCGAGCCTATATCGTCCTCTCCCATAAGGACCAAGGTCGTCGAACGAACCCACGAAACTATATTTGGAGTTCTTTAAGTAGTTGTATATCACACTGAAATTATAGAGAGGAATGCATGATTCGGAAACGAGAATGAACCATTCGTTATTGATGTCGAGCAATGCATTGGCTAGAAGTCGTCTCTCCGCGTCGCACATACTCATTCGTCCCCATTCTGCAACCTGACAAGAAGAACAAGTATTCATCACAGGACTCCTAAATGTATAGCATCAAAAGCTTGGTGGGTTAGATGCAATTCAGGATGAACACAGATTACGCATCAATAAAACAGCCAGCATCATTCAGACCATTTAAAATGTTAAAACGGGTCTGCTCGAGAGTGTGGGATCTCACAATCCACCCCATTCGGGACCCAGCATCCTTACTGGCACACCACCTCGTGTCCACCCCCTCAAACCCCAGCCTCCTCGCTGGCACATCGCCCCGTGTCTGACTTTGATACCATTTGTAACAGCCCAGGCCCACAGCCCACAGCTAACGGATGTTGTCCTCTTTTGGGTCTTTGAGGTTTTCTTTCGAACTTCCCTTCCGAGTTTTTAAAACAATTATGCTTAGAAAGAGGTTTAGACACACTCATAAAGAATGTTTCGTTCTACTCTCTAAAAGTAACCGACCCAGAATCTCACATAAAAACATCAGCAAAGAATAAGGTAACACGACGAAATGATCCTTAAAGAGCTCATAAAGCATCAAACAACAGGATGAAACCAAAACGCACCTGGCTGGGAATTTGTCTCCCATGAAACACAGAATCGTGAGTAAAATTGGGTACGAACGATGGCAGAGAATGAATGTAAATTGAAAACAGCCCTTGATGACCCATAAAAAACCTCTCCCAAAGCGGCGCAAGTGGCAATGGCCCTTTAGTCAAGAACATAAAACCCACCTTCGGAACCCTTTGGAAGGGGTAATTCTTAATCCTCGGTACAAACGATGCACGCCAAAACAGCTCCTCATCGTTCATCGAGTGCATCAAATCCACCGGAGCCTTAATCCACTCACCCAAACTAACATTCAACTCCTCCAAACAGGGAAGGAAATTGGACTTCACCGCCGTCACTGTGCTTTCAATCCCAAAATGACGGATCGTATACAAACTAACAACCGAAAACCCAATGCAAAGAAACAAAAACAACACAAATAGCTGAAGCAACCTCAGCGGCAGCGGCCGAACTTGGTTGGTCCGGCTGACAGGTGCAGGCTCTTTCCCTTCCTCCACTGCCATAACTCTCGATCAAAATCGAAATTACCCTTGTGGGTGTTGCTGTTCTTCACTAAGTCTGAAGCCAACAGCACCCACGAAGCCAAATAAACGCCGCTACCCTTAAAATCTACGCCGGTGATCGGCTTTTCTTACAACAAAAAAACAACCCAGAAATCCTAATTGCAGAATTTGGCGGTGAATCGATGAAAGTGAAAAGAAACTAAGAGATTGAAGAGTGAAACGAAACGTGATGGGAGAAACTTGAAGAATATCTTTCCCAGAATTTGCGCCCACGCAGATTCGAAGATATGGTGCTTCTCAGTTACGCCTGCGCCTCTGTTGCTTTGAATGGAATCCTTTCTATTTGAACTAACTCCCACTTTTCTTTTAGTTTTATTATTTTTTGCTTACTTTACCAATTATAATAATTTTTTAAAAATATATTATATAAATTTTTATTTTTTAAATACTATTTTTACTTTAATGTGTATTTTATTTTATTTTATTTTATTTTCTTCTTTTTTTGGAGTTCTATTTATGGTGGGTTGTTTCTCTATATTTTAAAGGGATTATACATTTTATAGTAAGTTTGAAATAAATATTGTTTTTTTTTTTTTTTGTTACCTTCTCAAATAAAATTAATATTTTAAATATACCGTCAAATTATCTCTATTTACTGTCTTTTTTCAATATTCTTTTTTTTTTTGTTTAATATCACCTTTTAAATTTTTATTATTTCAAAAAAAAAAAAAAAAAAACGTTTAGAAGCCACTAATTGTAATTAGTAATTATAAATAAACAAGATTTAACGAATTGGTTCAAAAGTTTTGAGTTAATTAAAGTTTTTTTAATAATTTTGGGTAATAATTATAGTAGGTTAGTTATATAATTAAGCATTCAAGTAAATGTCAACCAATCTACTCCATAAAACACTAATTAACACTAATTAAGTACGACTTTTACTTGGGTATTATTTATTAATCTCAATTTAGTACATATTTAAGTAAATACCAATTAACAAACTATTTAATGGGTAGATTTTAAATTTTCAACCAAAGAAAAAATTTGGCAAGTAAATTTTACCATTATTTTTAGGTAAAAGTCATTGGGTCTCTTTTACCCTAAATTTGGCAATAACAAATTTAATTAGTTTTTTAAAAATATATAGTTTTTAAAATAGTGTTGATCAGTAAATAGGAGCATATACCAGTTGGGTTGGAAAAATCTTTTAGACCAATTTGAAATTTTGGGTTGGTTGAGTTGGTGACCCGAGCAATCCAAATAGAGTTCACAACCCAACCCAACCCTTTATTTTCATATTAGGTTGTCGGGTTGTTCTTTTATTTTAAAAATCTAATTTATCCCCAAATACCCTTAGATTAATAACTTAAATCTCATACGATTCAAACATTAGACATTTATTAGTCACAATGTGTCACTAATATCAGTTACAAATGTTAAAAATTCTAAACCCATCACGCTCTACCTACTTTGGATATACTGAGATATAAACTCTCACATACGTGAAGATAAATGGACCCTGATGGATCATAATTTGAAAGTAAAAAAAAAAAAATAAAAGAAAAATCCAAAGTCGTAATTATGCATATTGACAACGGGACCAATAAAAACAACGTTGTTGCTTTCTTCCCAACCGCCAATATGTCGGCCCAATAGTTGGGCCCAATATGTATATCTGGCTTAGCTGCACAAAACCAAACACATTTGAAGTCCAAGGCCCAATATGTCGGCCCAATAGTTGGGCCGAATAGTCGATCTGCCCAAGTAAAAAATTGTTACAACAGTAAAGAAGGCGGTTAATAATTGGTGGTGCCATTTCCTGTCGTGCGATTCCAAAACGAATTTTTACCTTATTTAACGGAAGAACAAAAAGTGGTATAAATATTTGAATTCTCGATTGTGTTCCTCAACCCAAGAAAAGAAGTAAAAATAAACTTTTGTATTGGGTTCCTTGGGAGAAAATGAGGAACACATATCATGAAGGGAAGCTGTTGGCAATGGTGGCTTTCACCATTGCTGCTGCCATTCTCCAATCTCATGCCGCCATTCCACACATCAATAATTCTCAACAATTATCTGCGCAGATTCACAACAAATTAAAGCTTCTCAATAAGCCTGCCCTCCACACCATCTACGTAGCATCTTTCTTTTCTTTTCTTTTCTTTTCTTTTCTTTGAGTTTTTTAATGTTCTTTTTCCACCTATAATTTTGCATGGGAATTTATGCAGAGCAAAGATGGAGATATCATCGATTGCGTTGACATTTACAAGCAGCCTGCATTTGACCATCCCGATCTAAAGAATCACACCATTCAGGTTCATTTCTTCGTGTTAATCAAATCATTTATGTGTAGACCTAATCATATTGTTTACACTCTTAACCAATGCTTGCATATATGCATACAGATGGAACCCAATTGGGGCGTCCATTGGAAGATGTCGGTTCAGCAAAACCAGGCGTTTCAAGTATGGCAAACAAGTGGGAGTTGTCCCAATGGAACCATTCCAATTCGCAGACTTCGTGAACAAGACTTATTAAGAGCCAATTCTCTTGATAGCTTTGGAAAGAAATTTCCTTATCAAAGCTCCAAACTCGGGAAACAACTCAATCGTTCCGTAAGCAAAACCTTCGATAAACATATTTTTGTTTTGGGTTTCGAAATTAAAGTTTCGTTGAGCTAATTGTGTTATAATTTGGTGTTGAATATGGATCAGACGGCAATCCTGTATACGGCAGGCTTCAATTACATTGGCGCTTCAGGACAAATTAATGTTTGGAACCCTAAAGTTGATTTGTGGAATGATTTCACAGCTTCAAGAATTTGGTTGAAAAATGGGCCTTCTGAAAAATTTGAAAGCGTTGAAGCGGGATGGATGGTACATTTTTTTGTTTTTTTAGGAAAATAATTTTACGAATAAATGTTTTAATGTTGAGTTTTAATTTAATTTGTCATTGTTGTTACAGGTTAATCGGAGGTTATATGGAGATACGAAAACTCGTCTTAGTGTACATTGGACGGTAATAATTTATTAGAGTTGTCCGAGAAATTTGAGTATAATTCGTATCTAACATGGAAAGATGGTTAGGTGGACTCCTACAAATCGAAAGGGTGCTTTGATTTGACTTGCAGTGGGTTTGTCCAAACGAACCCGAGAGTGGTGCTTGGTGCAGTTATTGACCCATTGTCAACCAGAGGTGGACAACAGTTCACTATCACCGTCGGTATCTTTCAGGTAACTAATTGATTATATAATCATAGTAGGTATATATATATATATATGGATGCATGTTAATATTAATACCTGCAGGATCCTAAGTCAAGCAACTGGTGGCTTAAAGTGCAAGGGTGGCCAGTGGGGTATTGGCCGCCGACGCTATTTGGATACTTGCGGAACAGCGCAACGCTGGTGGAATGGGGCGGGGAGGTGTTTAGCTCAAACATAAAGAAAGTGCCACACACGGGGACGGGCATGGGGAGCGGAGATTATGCAGGTGAGCATTACAAGTACGCTAGCTTCGTGAGGCAGCCAAGGATCGTGGACTATTCGCTACAGTTGAAGTATCCGGTGAGAGTTGGAACTTGGGCTGATGAGTCTTCTTGCTACTCTGTTGATAATTATCGACCTACACTCACAACTGAACCTGTTTTCTTCTATGGCGGTCCTGGACGCAGCCGTGACTGTCATTGATATCATCTAAATCATTTAATAGCGTGTAAAAAGTTGTCCCTTCCATGTAATGTGTTTCCTTATATATCCTCTATCCTTTTGTAACTTACTTTCAAAATTGTCTAATAATACATCTCTAAATTTTTGTTATATGATCTTTTAAATATAAACTTGAGAATTTATGAGCCAGAAGATTTTAATACAAAATATTTGCATGACTTCGTGTAATAGCTCATGCCCACCGTTAGCAGATATTGTCCTCTTTGGACTATCTCTCTCGTACTTCCCAGACTTTTAAAATGCATGCATTTACCAAGGAGAGATTTTCGAGAGGTTTTCACATTCTTATAAAAAAATTGAACTCATGTGGGATCTCACACACTCCGTTCCGTAAGCAAAACCTTTGATAAACATATTTTTTATTTGGGTTTCAAAATTAAAGTGTAGTTGATTAATTTGTTGTTCAAAATTAAAGTTGAGTTGATTAATTTGTTGCTAATTATCTTATAATTTGGTGTTGAATATGAATAAAACCTCAATCCTTGTCAATTACATTGGCGCTTCATGATAGATTAATATGATTTCACGAATTTGGCTAATAAATTTGAAAGTGTAGAGGCTGGATGTTTCGTTTTAAATTACTATTATGTAAACTTAATTAGTACATGTTTTTACATTTAATTACAAAAACACATTGGACGATAAGATTGAGAGTCGATTATAAGAACTCATAAGAGAATACGAGAGAATATTGAAGAAATTTGAGTATAATTTTTATCTTGTAGTGGGTTTGTCCAAACGAACCCCAAAGTGGTACTTGGTGGTTTGTCCAAACGAATCCCAAAGTGGTACTTGGTGGTTTGTCCAAACGAACCCCAATGTGGTACTTGGTGCTGTCATTGATCCCATATCAACCACAGCAGCAACTCATTATCTCGCACAGTTCATTATCTCGGTATGTTTCAGGTATCTAATTTCATATGCAATCTCTTCTTCTCCTACCGAGTATGACATATATGGTCAAATATGGTACACATCTTCAATCATACAACATATTTATTTGTAATTAACGTCAAATATGATATATATGGCAAAATTTTAAAATAAAAATAATATATTTTAAAATTTAAAAAGTGAAAAAATAATAACTTATTATTTTCATAAACTAAATTATGTGTGGAATCCAACAAAATCAATGTAGTTATGAAGGAAAGAAAAAAAAAAGGGAAATTATATTTAAAAGTGGGCTATTTAATTCGGCTTTTTATTTGTCTGGTTTATTTTTACGTAATAAAAAAAGCATTAATTAAAAGATGGGGACAAAAAGTGGGGCCAACTAATTTGAAACCATAGCTATATCACATTTATTATTTTTATTTTATTATAAAATAAAATAAAAATGAATATTAAAAAAAATTATATTATAAAGTTTTTCATTGAAATAAAATAAAATTTGAAATGTTACGTGACATTATTTAGAGAATGAGAAAGTAATAAATAAATTTGATTTTAATTAATAAATAAATTAGAGTTCAATTAGGTTATAGTTGAAGTAAGTTTAGGTAAATAAATATCTTTGTTATGGTTGTGTATCCATCCGTCCTCACGTGGCAAAGCAATGGCCAGCTGGCAGATGTGGAAAAAGAGTTATGGGACCCACGAGTTGTAAGTTATTATAATAAGATGACCCGCCTGTTACCCTAAAAAGGAAACACTCCATAACCCAGGAGACATGTCATTACACCCAATTAAACGCAACCCCGCCCTCATCCAAATACGTCACCGCCCCTAAATAACAGCAAAACCACTTTTAAATTAAATATAAATATTTGTATTTATGTTTTATAATAAAATTAGGTTCAATATTATATTATATATTTACTATTTACTATTTTTCATAAAAATTATGTTATAAAAGGAAAATTATCTAATAAAAAATTTATAGTCTCCATTTCCATTTTCACAAAAAATAATATATATATATATATATATATATATATATATTTTTTTTTTTTTTTTTTTTGCAGACATGAAAATTAAAATAGGAGATTAAGACGATAATTTTCTTGTTTCGACCCAGTTTTGTGGGCATCTGGGGCCAATCTACACCTATATATATATATAAATAAAATAAGTTAAATAATTTTACTATTTAATTAATAGAAAAAAAATCTTTTTATTTTCTAGTTTAAATTGAATACTTTTCCAAATATTACTTGTTTTTTATTTATTTTTTTGTGATTTTAAAATTTGTTTCCTTAGATAGGTTAACGGCGTCAAAATCGTCGTCCAAGGTATTTGAGACTTTTCGGACAAGGGTGTGGGGCCCACATAAATCAAATGGGAGTTGCCGTCAGAATTAGACGGGGCCAATTGACTTTCCCAAGGTTTATTTATTTTTTCCTTTTTCAGGAACATAAATTAATTTTGTTATATATATATATATATATATATATATATATATATATTGAAAATGAAGTGTTATAAACACTATACCTCCCTGTAAAGTTTTTTTTTTTTTTTTTCAACTTTTATCTATTTAAAAAAAATTATTTCAAAATTCAAACAAATATGGTAAGCAAATAATAATAATAATAATACAAAATAAACACTCAAGCTTTAAACCACATATGGGTTTGATTGGGATATATATATATAATTTTTGAAAAATAACTTTTTTTTAATTAAAAAAAAAACAATTTGGAAATATTTTAATTTAAAGACAACGTTGTTAATTTTAACCTAAAATGGGCTACTTTTTATCTCTTTATGATGCTGAGTTAATCAATCAGGCCTATGATGGGCCGTGGGCCCAGATTCTGGCCGATCCTCCGACTGTCCTTATCCGAAATTCCCCTTTTACCCCCATTTCTCTCTTATATTTACTTGAACTCCCCAAACAGCTTTATTTTTTAATATATAATGTCAAATATAAATAAATATATACATATTTTGGACTTACCATAAAATCTAAATAGTTTATTTAATATACTTAAATATATATTGATTTTGACATCATCACATAAAATATTATTTGAAATATATAGAAATAAAAACTTTCTAAGATATTATTCGTTTTAGCCTGTTACATATCGTCGTTAGCTTCATGGTTTTAAAACGTATCTATTAGAAAGAGATTTTCACATAATTATAAACAATGTTTCGTTCTTTTCTCCCGCTGATGTGGAATCTCATATTAGATGTGAAATGAGTCATACACGACAACATGGGAGTTCACAGTACTTTCAAACGTGACAGATCATTGTTTGTGGGACTTTAGAGGAACATGTTTTGTTTTTATCCAATACATGTTCATGAACATAGAAACCTAAAGTTTGTATTTTTATTTTAAATTTACATCATTTAGGCACTGATTTCAACACAAAATCAAAATCAACACAAAAACAAGATTTCCCCTATAATTATCTTAAAAGACTGTACCTTTTGGGCATTAAACCACATAACATGAACACAGGAATAACAAAATTACAAATGTTGCAATAGTTCATTGAATTCAAGGCTCAATTCTGCAGCAAAACGTGCACAAGGTGAGTCTTCAAAGAAGAGGGTCCTTGTCAGCTGAACCCAAATGGGTTCCTTCCATTACCCACAGTGCCCCATTTGCAAGTGAGAGAGAGAAATGGAGTAAAGGGTCTGTGTCGTTGCAGGTTTTGTAACAGAGTTGTGGCAGATGGGTTCTTATCTTTTTCTGTGAAATAATTCATTATCGTTTCCTCTTAGACTCAACAATGTCTCTCCCAATTGCTTCATTTTTAGCCTTTTAACGTTCTTGAGAAAGAGATAAGAACAGGGTTCTCTGTTTTTTTAAGGTTCTTGTAACTGGCAATGGAAGTGTAATTCAGGTCTATGAAGAGGGCGGCCGCCATGGCATTTCCTATTCAGCTTCTTATTCTGGTTTTTCTCTTCTGTGTTAGCGCCGGTGTGGTGGATTCCGATGATGGTAAGTCGCCATTAAAAAACTTTAAAATGTCTCCAAGAACACTTCAGAAATGTTTTTTTTAATGTTGTCTTAATGTCTACATTATGTTTGGTGACATGTTTTCCTATGTTGAAGGAGCTACGTTATTGGAGATGAAGAAATCACTGAGGGATGTGGATAATGTTCTATATGATTGGACAAGCTCACCTTCTTCAGATTACTGTATATGGAGAGGTGTCACCTGTGACAATGCCAGTCTCAATGCTATCACTCTGTAAGCCAAACAATTTCCCTATTAGCTTTCTGGGTTGGTTTCAAAATCCAGTTTAAAGATTGTTCTACCTTGTTCATCTCCTTTTTCCCATTGTTTTTTTTGTTGTTCCAGTAATCTTTCTGGTCTCAATCTGGTCGGAGAAGTATCTCCTTCGGTCGGGAAGCTCAAGGGCCTGCAAACTTTGTAAACCTCTCTTCTTTATTCATGTTCTTACTTTCTAAGCCTTCTTCTAATAATGGGATTCCTCGAACAGGGATTTGAGAGGGAATAGGCTTTCTGGTCAAATTCCTGATGAGATTGGTGACTGTTCTTCGTTAATTAATCTGTAAGTCCTTTCGTGTTTACAAATGTTCGATATCTTTGACTTAAAATGTGAAATCCCACCTCGGTCAGAGAGGAGAACGAAACATTCTTTATAAGGGTGTGGAAATCTCTCCCTAGTAGACTCGTATTAAAAACTTTGAAGGGAAACCCAAAGAGGACAATGGTATTAGAGTCAAACACTGGGCGATGTGCCAACGAGGAGGCTAAGACCCGAGGGGGTGTAACAACAAAGATACTGGGCCTCAAAGGGGGTGGATTGAGGGATCCCACATCAGTTGGAGAAGATAATGAAACATTCTTTATAAGGGTGTGGAAACCTCTCTCTATAGACACGTTTTAAAAACTTTGAGGGAAAGTCCAAAGAGACAATATCTGTTAGCGGTGGGTTTGAACGGTTATATGAAACTTTGTAGGGATTTATCGTTTAATGAGATTTATGGGGACATACCATTTTCCATTTCGAAGTTGAAGCAACTGGAAATGCTGTAAGTTCAAACATAAGTATGTAACTTTTTTGTTAACTATGTGATGCTTCATCTTATTATGTGTTTAATGTTTCAGAGTTGTGAAAAATAATAGACTGATTGGACCAATCCCTTCAACCTTGTCTCAGATTCCAAACTTGAAGGTCTTGTAAGTTCTCATGCCATACTTTTTTCACTGCCTTCAAAGTTTTTACTCTGAGAAATAACTGAATGATGCCCATTTTTCATCCTTGGTTGTTCTAGAGATCTGGCACAGAATAATCTTAGTGGTGAAATACCGAGACTCATTTACTGGAATGAAGTGCTGCAATATATGTGAGTTTTTTTTAACTCTTAATTCTTTCTTATACACGTCGTTCGGAGAAGGGAACGAAACGTTTCTTGTAAGGGTGTGGAAACCTCTCTCTAGCATACGCGTTTTACAACTGCGAGGTTGATGTGATACGTAATGGGCAAAAGTGGACAATATCTGATAGCGGTGGGCTTCGGTTGTTACAAATGATATCAAAGCCAGGCACCAAGCGGTGTGCCAGCAAGACCGCTGGGCCTCCAAGGGGGGTGGATTGTGAGATCCCACTTGGTTAGAGAGGGGAACGAAGTATTCCTTATAAGAGTGTGGAAACCTCTCCCTAACCGACGCGTTTTAAAACCGTGAGGTTGACGACGATACGTAACGAGCCAAAGCAAATAATATTTGATAGCCAGGCATTGAGCGGTATGCCAGCAAAGACGCTGAGCCTCCAAGGGGGGTGGATTGTGAGCTTCCACATGGTTGGAGAAGGGAACGAAGTATTCCTTATAAGGAAGTGTAAACTTCTCTCTAGTAGACGTGTTTTACAACTATGAGGCTGATGCTGATACGTAATGGGCCAAAGTGGACAATATTTGATAGCGGTGGGCTGGGGCTATTACAAATGGTATTAGAGCCAGGTATGGAACGGTGTGCCAACGAGGACGCTGGGTGTTGCGGTCCTACATGACACTGGGCCTCCAAGGGGGGTGGATTGTGAGATCCCACGTGGTTTGAGAGAGGAACAAAGCATTCCTTATAAGGGTGTGGAAACTTCTCTCTAGCACACACGTTTTACAACTATGTGGCTAATGGTGATACGTAATGGGTCAAAGCGGACAATACCGGATAGCGGTGGGCTTGAGCTGTTATAAATGCTATCAGAGCCAGACACCGAGCGGTGTGCTAGCGAGGACGCTGAGCCTCCAAGGGGAGTGGATTGTGAGATCCCGCGTCAGTTAGAGAGGGAAACGTAACATTCCTTATAAGGATATGAAACCTCTCCCTAGCAGACGTGTTTTAAAATCATGAGACCGACTTTGATATGTAGTAGCGGTGGGCTTGAGTTGTCACAAATAACCGCTAGCTTTTGTTGGTTCGAATTCTAAACGCTTCATTTGACATTCAACTCTTTCTCAGGGGATTGCGTGGCAACAATTTGGTGGGCACACTGTCTCCAGATATCTGTCAGCTCACTGGCTTATGGTATTTGTAAGTAATCCTTACTTCCACCAAGAGACTATATGAACATATTCTCAGCCTAATAAAACTCTTTCCATTTGAAGTGATGTGAGAAACAACAGTTTAACAGGCAGCATACCTCAAACCATAGGCAACTGCACAGCCTTCCAGGTCTTGTATGTATTATATATCCTTCTCATTCAACACCAAGTGCACCACTCTGTGTATATAAGTAGCTAAACTTCTTTCATATTGATTGGCAGGGACCTGTCATACAATCATCTCACTGGAGAGATACCATTCAACATTGGTTTCCTTCAAGTAGCCACATTGTATGTATCCCTGAAGCAGTTTTGTGTCGGTTTCAATGAATTTTTTGACTTTTGTATTGGTCTTTCAATTGTTATGAGCTTTCTTTTCAGGTCCTTGCAGGGTAATCAGTTGTCAGGTCCCATCCCACCAGTCATTGGTCTGATGCAGGCGCTTGCGGTGCTGTAAGCAACTATAGCTCTCCCTACCAAGTTCAAACGTTGTAACAGCTCAAGCCCACCGCTTGCAGATATTGTTCGCTTTGGCACGTTATGTATTGCCGTTAGCCTCGCGATTTTGAAACGCGTCTACTAGGGAGAGGTTTCTACACCCTTATAAAGAATGCATAATACATATATCATTGTGAGACCCCACATCGGTTGGAGAGGATAACAGGGCATTCTTTTTAAGGGTGTGGAAACTTCTTCCTAGTAGACGCGTTTTAAAATTGTGAGTTTGATAGTGATATGTAACGAGCCAAAGCGAACAATATCTGCTAGAGGTGGGCTTGAGCGGTTATAGATGCATGATTCTTGCTCTCTCAGTTTTTCTAATTTCTCCTTCTCACATCCAAATTCAGAGATTTGAGCTGCAACATGTTAACTGGTACAATCCCCTCTATCTTAGGGAATCTGACGTACACTGAGAAACTGTAAGCATATTTTTATTGATCTTTCTGTCCTTCCCATTTGGCAGCTCTGTGCTATTCCTGTTACATATGTCCTAAAATGTTGAATGAAGAAGTAATATACATATCAATTCACATCGGTTGGAGACGAGGGGAATAAAGCATTCCTTATAAGGGTGTAGGAATCTCTCCCTAACAGATGTGTTTTAAAAACCGTGAGGCTGATGACAATATGTAAGGGGCCAAAACGGACAATATTTGTTAGTAGTGGACTTGGGTTGTTACAAATAGTGTCAGAGTTAGGCACTGAGTGGTATGCCGGTGAGGACGTTAGGCCCCCAAGGGTGGTGGATTGTGAGATCCCACATCGGTTGAAGAGGGGAACGAAGCATTCCTTATAAGGGTGTGGAAACCTCTCCCTAAGAGATGTGTTTTAAAAACCGTGAGGCTGATGACGATATGTAACGAGCCAAAGCGGACAATATTTGTTAGTAGTGGACTTGGGCTGTTACAAATAGTATCAGAGTCAGGCACTGAGCGGTATGCCAGCAAGGATGTTAGGACCCCAAGGGTGGTGAATTATGAGATCCCACGTCGGTTGGAGAGGAGAATGAAACATTTCTTATAAATGTGTAGAAACCTCACCCTAACATACACGTTTTAATAACCATGAGGTTGACGACGATACGTAACGGGCCACAACAGACAATATTTGTTAGCGGTGGGCTTGGGCTGACACCGAGCGGTGTGCAAGCGAGGACGCTAAGCCCCCAAGGGTGGTGGATTATGGGATCCCACATTGGTTGGAGAGGGGAACGAAGAATTTCTTATAAAGGTGTGAAAACCTCTCCCTAATAGACGCGTTTTAAAAACCGTGAGGCTGACGAAAATACGTAACAGGCCAAAACAAACCAAAACAGACCCTATCTCTTATCAATGATGTCTAGCAACTTACATTTTATGAGATATCTTATTCTGGTGAGTGATATCTCTGATGGCATGCAGGTACTTGCATAGTAACAAGCTCACTGGTTCCATTCCAGCAGAGCTCGGGAATATGACAAAGCTCCATTATCTGTAACATTTCTGTCCTTTACTTCCTATTAATGTGGAGAATTCTATATTTTGTCCTTGTTTTCTGTCTGTAATATTTCTTAACAAGCCTATTCAATCTTAATGTGCATTTATGTTCTTAACAATCCTTGAGCATCCCATGTGTTATGTTTAAGCTTCTCATTCACGTACACGAAACTTCGATTACGACGTTGATGATTACTGACGTAATGTTTCTTTCCTCTGGAGGGAACTGAATGATAATCATCTTACTGGGAGTATTCCAGCCGAGCTAGGGAAACTAACCGATTTGTTCGACCTGTAAGCTTCATCGTCCCATTCGTATACTCGTGCCTTCTCATGTCCCTTACTGATGAAGCGTCCTTGCAGAAATGTTGCTAATAATAATCTTGGAGGGCCTATCCCTGATAATCTTAGCTCATGCACAAATCTCAACAGCCTGTAAGAATCTAATCCGAACTCCGATTCCATTTAGAACGATCTTCTATTCGTTAAGACCGTTACGATTCGTTGATTTCAGAAATGTGCACGGAAATAAGTTGAACGGAACGATTCCGCTGTCTTTCCAGAGGCTAGAGAGTATGACTTACCTGTAAGTTAGTTGTTTTGAGTGGCTTAAGAGCTCCTTCTATGTTCATGAGAATGTTCTTATCATATGGATCATGTGTAGGAATCTGTCCTCAAATGATCTACAAGGTCCTATTCCAGTTGAGCTATCTCGAATTGGCAATTTGGATACGTTGTAAGTTCATGAGATATAATCTTCACTCATTTTCCCCATATTTGTTATACTAACTCATAGTTGCTGCACAGAGACATTTCAAATAACAAAGTTAATGGCACAATTTCTTCGTCGTTCGGAGATCTCGAACATCTCCTAAAGCTGTATGTATCATCTTTAACTCGCTTTTTCTTGTCATCAATCGTACGTGTTCGGGATGAAATCACTGATCTTCGTTTTTATACGTTTGAAGAAATCTAAGCGGGAATCGCTTAACGGGATCTATTCCTGCTGAATTTGGCAATCTAAGAAGTGTAATGGAAATGTAAGTGGAATTGTAATCTCCTTTGAATGCATGAACTTCAGGTTCTTGTTCTAATTCTATTGTCTTTATGTTGCTGTGCTGTAGAGATATTTCACACAATCAGCTCTCTGGGTTCATTCCTCAAGAACTGACACAACTTCAAAATCTGCTCTCCTTGTAAGTTTTGAAATTGTAACTTACACTAGAAGTTTTCATTTATAATTCTTAAAAGAAGAACAAGAGGAACTATCATAGGCTGAAAGTTTATGTTCATGACTTCTCGACGCTACTTTAGCAATTTCCTGAGTGGCTTTGTAACGGTCCAAGCCCACCGTTAGTAGATATTGTCCTCTTTGAGCTTTCCCTTTCGGGCTTTCTCTTAAGGTTTTTAAAACACGTTTGCTAGGGAGTGGTTTCCATACCCTTATAAAGAATGTTTTGTTCCCCTCTCCGACTGATGTGGGATCTCATAGTCCACTCCCCTTCGGGACCTAGTGTCCTCGGTGAACTCGTTCTCCTCCCCAATCAATGTGAGATCTCACAATCCACCCTCCTTCAGGGCCCAGCGTCCTTGGTGAACCTCGTTCCTCTCTCCAATCGATGTGGGATCTCACAATTCACCCCCTTTGGGGCCCAGCATCCTCGGTGAGCCTCGTTCTCCTCTCCAATCAATGTGGGATTTCACAATCCACCCCTCTTCGGGGCCCAGCGTCCTCGGTAAACCTCGTTCTCCTCTCCAATCGATGTGGGATCTCACAATCCACCCCCTTTGGGGCTCAGTGTCCTCAGTGAACCTCGTTCTCCACTCCAATCAATATGGGATCTCACAATCCACCCCCTTTCGGGACTCAGCGTCCTTGGTGAACCTCGTTCCTCTTTCCAATCGATGTGGGATCTCACAATCCACTCCCTTCGAGGCCTAGTGTCCTCGCTGACACTCGTTCCTCTCTCCAACTGACGTGGGATCTCACAGGCTTGATCTTGTCATGAACTGATATTTCCCCGTTTTTCTTTCATGTTGTTCTACTGACATCATAGCTTGAGTTCTGTCTGCTAGAACTACTTCAAGTATTCAAGTAGGCATCCTACTGTTTCCTTCATGGTATAATGATGAAACTAATGCAGGAGACTTGAAAACAACAATCTATCCGGGGACGTGAGGTCGTTGATAAACTGCCCGAGTCTTACCGAACTGTAAGTTCATCGTCCCCAACCAATAAGTGTTAGTATAATAATGTTAACACCAGAGATGAGTAACAAAGCCAATATACTGATCCTTGCAGAAACGTATCTAATAACAATCTTGGTGGTTACATTCCAACAAGCAACAACTTCTCTAGGTTCTCATTTGACAGGTACGAGTCTTAATGCATACAAAAGCATACTTCATGTCAGTATAGTGTTATCTCTTCATAAGCTGTTCATGCTTCTGATGTTAAGTTTACTTTCAGTTTCCTTGGAAATCCTGCGCTCTGTGGATATTGGAATAGCAACGTCTATCCCTGTCGTGAGGCTCATACGACCGAGAGAGGTAATTATGCATTTGAAATGGTTTTCATAGTTGTATTGTGAGGTCCCACATCGATTGGAGAGGGGAACGAAGCATTCCTTATATTGGTGTGGAAACATGTAACGACTCAGATCCACCGCTAGCAGATATTGTCCTCTTTGGGCTTTCCCTTTCGGGCTTCCCCTCACGGCTTTAAAACGCGTCTACTAGGGGAAGGTTTCCACACCCTTATAAATGGTGGTTTGTTCTCCTCCCCAACCAATGTGGGACATCACAATCCACCCCCCTTCGAGGCCCAGCGTCCTCGCTGACACTCTTTCCTTCCTCCAATCGATGTGGGACCACCCCCAAATACACTCCCTTTGGGGCCCAGCGTCCTTACTGGCACACCGCCTCGTGCCTACCCCCCTTCGGGGAACAGCGAGAAGGCTGGCACATCGTCCGGTGTCGGCTAGCGGTGAGCTTGGGCTATTACAAATGATATTAGAGCCAAACACCGGGTGGTGTGCCAGTAAGGACGCTGGGCCCTAAGGGGGTGGATTGTGAGGTCCCACATCGGTTGGAGAGGAGAACAAATCATGTGAAAACCTCTCCCTAGTAGACGCATTTTAAAACTTTGAGGGGAAGCCTGGAAGGGAAAGCTCAAAGAGGACAATATCTGCTTACGGTGGGCTTGGGCTGTTACAAATGGTATTAGAGCCAGACACCGGGCAGTATGCTAGCGAGGACGCTGGGCCCTAAGAGGGGGTGGATTGTGAGGTCCCACATCGGTTAGAGAGGAAGAAACTATGTGGAAACCTCTCCCTAATAGACGCATTTTAAAACCTTGAGGGGAAGCCGGGAAGGGAAAGCTCAAAGAGGACAATATCTATTAACGGTGGGCTTGGGCTGTTACAAATGGTATCAAAGCCAGACACCAGGCAGTATGCCAGCGAGGACGCTGGGCAGACAATATCTGCTTACGGTGGGCTTGGGCTGTTACAAATGGTATTAGAGCCAGACACCGGGCAGTATGCTAGCGAGGACGCTGGGCCCTAAGAGGGGGTGGATTGTGAGGTCCCACATCGGTTAGAGAGAGGAAGAAACTATGTGGAAACCTCTCCCTAATAGACGCATTTTAAAACCTTGAGGGGAAGCCGGGAAGGGAAAGCTCAAAGAGGACAATATCTATTAACGGTGGGCTTGGGCTGTTACAAATGGTATCAAAGCCAGACACCAGGCAGTATGCCAGCGAGGACGCTGGGCCCTAAGAGGGGGTGGATTGTGAGGTCCGACATCGGTTGGAGAGAGGAACAAATCATTCCTTATATGGGTGTGGAGACCTCTCCCTAGTAGACGCTTTTAAAACTTTGAAGGGAAAGCCCAAAGAGAACAACTTCAGATAGCAGTGGGCTTTGGCTATTACATGTATCTACTATTGTAATAGTTATCCGATGTAAATAGTCGAGGTACACGCAATCTAGCCTTGAACACTCGCACCGTCTTATGAAATTTCTCTTCATTGCTTTCAACGCAGTGACGTTATCTAAAGCCGCTATCCTCGGGATCGCTCTTGGTGCTCTCGTAATTCTTCTAATGATCCTCCTAACCGTGTGCCGACCGAACAACACAATACCTTTCCCAGATGGATCACTTGATAAACCAGGTACTTTTGATCATTCCAATCTATGAAGAATGGCACATGGCTTTAATTGAATACTAAATCATTTCATTATGTGGCTGGTGAAACCTTTCAGTTACTTACTCAACTCCCAAGCTAGTAATCCTTCACATGAACATGGCACTTCACGTGTACGAGGATATTATGAGGATGACTGAAAATTTGAGTGAAAAGTACATAATCGGACATGGAGCTTCAAGCACAGTCTACAAATGTGTACTCAAGAATTGCAAACCTGTGGCTATCAAAAAGCTCTACTCTCACCAGCCCCTAAGCATGAACGCATTCGAGACCGAGCTCGAAACCGTCGGTAGTATCAAGCACAGAAATCTAGTCGGCCTCCAAGGATACTCCTTGTCCCCCTCTGGGAATCTCCTCTTCTATGACTACATGGAAAATGGCAGCCTTTGGGACCATCTACATGGTAAGACTGAGCTCTTATTCGTCTTAAATATTGTCAAAATTATCGCTTTTCTGTTGAGAATTGTTGGGAGGGAGTCCCACATTGGCTAATTTAGGGAATGATCATGGGTTTATAAGTAAGGAATACATCTCCATTGGTATGAGGCCTTCTGGGAAAACCCAAAGCAAAGCCACGAGAGCTTATGCTCAACGTGGACAATATCATATCATTGTGGAGAGTCGTGATTCCAAATATAGTATCAGAGTCATGCTCTTAACTTAGCTATGTCAATAGAATCCTCAAATGTCGAACAAATGTTGTACTTTGTTCAAGGAGTCGAGCCTCGATTAAGGGGAGGCTTCCTCCCTCAGGGGAGACTTTATAGTGTACTTTGTTCGAGGGAGAGAATACATCTTATGTTCAAAGTGGACAATATTGATTACTAACACTTTCAACGGTTTAATTTTGTTTCATCGTACTTGTGCTTGACCCATGGTTGTTTAAAGCAGGCTATTGTTCTACCAAGAACAAAAAACTTGACTGGGACACTCGGCTTAATATTGCACATGGAGCAGCCCAAGGACTATCATACCTACACCATGATTGTAGCCCTCGTATTATCCACAGGGATGTCAAGTCATCAAACATTCTATTAGACAAGGATTTCGAAGCTCATCTCACTGATTTCGGCATCGCCAAGAGTTTGTGCACCTCGAAGACATATACATCCACCTATATCATGGGAACGATCGGATACATCGATCCAGAGTATGCTCGAACGTCCCGACTTACTGAAAAATCTGATGTTTACAGCTTCGGCATTGTTTTACTTGAACTACTCACTGGAAGGAAAGCTGTAGACAATGAATCAAATCTCCACCAATTGGTCAGTACACTATCAGGCGTTTTGTTCTTCATCTGTTAGGTATGATGACTATTTCCTCATACATATTCTTTCATATATATATCAGATCTTATCAAAAACAGCCAACAACGCGGTAATGGAGACGGTTGATCCTGAAATAACTGTAACTTCCAAGGATCTTGGAGCTGTAAAGAAGGCGTTTCAGCTCGCTCTCCTGTGTACCAAGAGGCAGCCATCCGATAGGCCAACGATGCACGAAGTAACGCGCGTCATCGGCAGTCTTCTGCCCTCGGCAGCACCACTGAAGCCAATACCATCTGTTGCATCACTGCCCCCATCTGCAGGAGTCCCTAGCTACAAGGATGAATATGCAAAGCTAAAAACGCCACACGTGCTGAACTGCCCGTCGATGAGCACCTCAGACGCCCAGCTCTTCCTCAAGTTTGGAGAGGTTATATCACAGAACAGTGAGTAACAAGGTAGGCAAAGCTCTAGAACTAAGAAAGAATGCTCTCCTTGATTGGTTGGATTTAGCAGCCGCCTTGTTACTGTGTAGTGTAAGCTATAAAAGTAGGAAGCAAAGCATAAACATAAGGAAAGGTATAAGATATGTTTTGTTACTCCCTCCAACCGACCGATGTGTGATCTCACAGTCCACCTCTCTTGGGGTCCAACACCCCTTGTTAACACACTGATGATTGGCTCTGATATTACTTGTAAATGCCTAAACCCATCGCTGGTAGATATTGTCTGTTTTGGCCCATTACGTATTGTCGTCAACCTCACAATTTTAAAATGCATCTGTTAGGGAGATATGTTTCGTCCCCTTCTCTAATCGATGTGGGATCTCACATTTCTTTCAACTTAAATCTTTTACCTACTTGTAAAATGTTAGTGTCGGTCGAGGCGTGGGGATCACCCTGAGGGAACCACATTATTTTGGTGTTTTAGATGGAAAGTCTTGCTTAATCTTAAAAATACTTGTGCACTTAAGCAATGGTTACCCCGTTTTTTATGACTTTCTATAAAAGTTTTAAAACTACTCTTAAAGTCAACGAAGGTGGTGATCGATGTTCAAATTTTGTTTATCATTTTTTAAAAATTTATACTTCAAGAACAAGTATATTCATTTCTTTAATTTATGTGTGTGTTCGTATCTCGACTCTCCTTATGGAATAACTAAGTCATTAATTTATGTGTGTGTTCGTATCTCAACTCTCCTTATGGAATAACTAAGTCATTATCGTATATGTGTCCTTTCTCGACCACTATATCAAGGAATGATGCTTATTAAATAAATTTGGGAAGAGGTAGGACTTGATCTAACCACCACTTGAAATATAAATAGCTTTAATATATGGTCAAGTTGGACAGGTTGTAAATTAGGGCTACATATAATTGTTGATCTCAAAACTCAGTCCAATTGAGTGATAAATAGGACCCATCATTTAATCTAATCTTATCTACTCCTGTACAAACACGTCAACCGACATTGAATTTCTTGCAATATGTTCCTGAATGTGGCAGCAATATTTGACTGAATGAAATCAAGAGAACAATCCAACAAAAAGGCAAATTCATCTATATTGAACGATAATCAGCAAAAGAAACTCATCAAAGTCACTGGGAATGCTTACAAATGCTTAACCAACGGGCAAATTGCAACATTGTGCATGTATGTTTACATTCTCAAGGTCTAGAACAAAGAAGCCGTACCATAAGTGAAGCTCATGGGAAAATATCAATATCAGAAGCCCAAATCCAGTGAATTACATGTGTCAAAACGTGCAGATGGTGTGTCCTTAAATTGTTTGGGGAAGCAATGTCAAGCCTATAAGGCAGTTAACTTAACTAAATTTCTAAAGTCAATTACATGGATTGGAGAAGATCACCCTATCTTTCCATGCATCATTTTCGTAAGCATAGGAGCTATCTTAGCAGTTGGGTATCGCTCTTGGTGGACCAAGAACGATTTGAGAGGTGGATCATTGGCCAAACTAAGCTTCAAGGTGGCTGTTTATGTGTGGGTGAGTAGTTGGGTTGGTTGTCTTAGGCCAGTACAGACAGGTGTTGACGAAAGGACTCAAACATCTGCTGCTACCTTATGCTTTACTCTAACTTCAAACATCTGCTGCTACCTTATGCTTTACTCTAACTTCATATCCCCATTTCAGTATAAACAATGAGACATGAAAGTTTTGGTTTATAATATAGGGAGTACAGTATCGACCATACGAGCTAAAATCATACTAGAAAAGCCTCCTATTTCAGGGTCCCTAGAACAGTTAAAAGGTCTCCTGCGTACCTATAAGCAGGAGATGGAAATCTTTCAGGTCAGTTGAGATTTGTTAGATTGGCCTTATTAGCCGAGGTGGCGCACTCTTGTAAATCAGCCAAGGAATATGAACGCCAAGTGGAGAAATTTCGTTGAGGTGGCACCATGGAAGCCAGATTGCAGTTAGATGCTCTAGATTGTGGGTGCAGAGGTGGGCGAGGCGGTGGAGAGCCTGAATATGAGCTGGAGTTTGAATCCTCACTGCAGTTACTTTCGGAACTGCTCATAGCAACAGCCAAAGCCAGGGAGCTTCTGCTTGAGCTGATGGGTCTTTTTGATATCCCACCACCGTTATTCTTGAGGGGGAAACTCCGGTTCTTCTCCCACACAAGATTGTAAGCCATGAGATTCCTTCGTTTCTTGGAATAGGCATTCTCCGGCTTTGCAATCTCCTTCATGGAGGAAACAGAGGCATCAGCCAGACTTGTGTAAGACTTTGATTTTCCATTGTAGAACTTTGAGATGCCTTTTCTGCATGTAGTAATGATTTTGTATTAGATCAAGGAACAAATAGAATGGCTGTGCGTGTTCTAATGGATAATTGCATGAAAACCTCAATGTATAAAGGATTCAATCAACGGTAGAAATTCTGTTTCCTATATTTTATGCTTAAATCAAAGCCCCATTGTTTTGCAGGCAGAACAACTTTTATGCACAGCAAAGCATTCATTTCTTTCTGATTTGAGCTCAAGAAGATCAGAAACACACTCTCCACAATAGAGATTGGCAAAACAGATGATAAAAAAAATTCGACGGTAAACACATGATTAAGGAGTATTAAAGAAATCATGTCATTGGCTAATCCTCGGCTTCAGAATGCTCTTTTTTCTCAAATTTGTTATCGCCGTGTCTTATTCATGCCAAGAATAATGACTACTTTTAGTAGCGCAAGTCTTTTATCTGTTCGTCAGCAATAAATACTAGTCACCGCCAGCTTGAAAACATAATTCCCTAATAGTAAGTCCAAAATGAAGCAAAATTAATTGATCAAGCATAGATCGAATTACTCCATCGTTCTGAAGGACAGATTAACAATCCCCATTCCCAAATGCAATGTACTGCAGGAGTATTAAATTTTCAAGCTCAATCAGGCCTCCTCTAAACATTTCAGCTTCACCAACCATAGGTTTAACACATTCGTTCCAGATCATCCCTCAAATTCAAGAACTAGAGACAAGGAATGATTCCGATTTCTAATTTCCAAACAAAGATTCGAGCAAGAAAGTAAGAGTTTGTAAAATCCAAAACAAAGAAGAAACAAGATATGCTTAAGCAGAAAGAACACCAACCTGACAGGTAAAACCTCCTCCAAGGAGTCCATCATATCCAGCGGCCCTTTATACGAGCTCTGAACCTCATCACTCTCGCCACTCTCCTCACCGTCCGACGATCTAGCGGACTGATCACTGTTCCTCCCGATCGAAGAAGAAGAACTGGAAGCCGAGCTGCAAGTATTGGACTCCTCAGCCTCCTTTTCAAAGCCTTCAACACCGTGATCCATATCCCCAGTATCCAACCTCTCAAACACCGATCCATAACCCAAATCCTCCGGCGAGAATCCAGAGCCTTTATCCTCAACCCGCTGAACCCTATCCAAAGCAATCGACATGACGACTTCGCGAACTTGAGCAGTGACAACAAGGAGAGAGAAGAAAAAAGAGAGAGAGAGAGAGAGAGAGAGAGAGAAACGCAGACGAGAAGAAGAAGAAGAAGAAGAAGAAGAAATGGGATTTAAATATATAAATGAAATTAAGAGATTTTGGATCATAAAAAAATGAACGGTGGGGATTGAAAGCACGTGGAGGAAGGGCAATAGATCAGATATTAATGAAAGATACTAATTGGAAAAGAAATAAAAATGATTAGATTAGGAGAAAAAATGATAATAAATAAATAAATAAATATATATAAAAGAATAAAAAGGAATAATTTAATGAAGGGGTAAGGTAAGGGAAAAAAAAAAGGGCCTTATCGTCATCCACTTGCAACTTATTTAATATATTGTAATATTCGGATAGCTTTAGTTAACATTTGTGAGCTGTTTTCTAATTTATTATTTCTTTTTTTATATTATTTTTGGTGGGGTAGGCCACAGGATGGAAATTACAATAGACCTGGGAGCACCGGATTATTAGGCAATGACGTGGCGAGTCGAAGCATAAAACGGAGTGTTGCGATGCTTATCCACAACAAAGGTGGTGGGGCCCACGGAGGGGATAGTTGAAATTCGGTGACCACCAAATCCGGCTTTGGGCTCGGCTCGGCTCAATTGGATAAAGTGGTCATTTCAAACGTTGATTGTAGTAAAGACATGGGTGTAAAGTTTGTTACCCTCGTTTATCTGCGTGCGTCCTTTATTTTCTTTGTTTCCTAGAGGTGGATTCTTCTTCACGCTTTTCAAAAATATCATTAAAATCAATATTAATTATAAATTACAATTTCTTCTTCTTTTCTTTTTAATTCAAAAATATTCAAATATTACACGCCACCGAGAGGTGGGCCCTAATTCATTATATAATATTACGTGGCATTTGAACCCAAACTAAACTATAAAATTCTTCAAAATTCTAATTCACATCGAAACATTATAAATGTGTGGAAACATCTCCCTAATAGACACATTTTAAAAACTTGAGACAGACTTCGATATGTAGCAGATAATGCCGGCTAACAGTAGGCCTAGACTATTACAAAACCTAACGTCAAAACATCCACATTCAACCGAAACCAAATCTAAACATAACTGTCATCACCTAAAAGATAATAATCATAAAATAAAGTCACCCCAACCCAAAGAAGAAATTACACAAACAAAAAAACTTTATATATTAAACATAACTAATACAAGTACATATACATACATTATATATAAAAGATATAGATAAAATCCCAAACTCAATCACTCCCAACCATCCAAATGTTGTTCTAAATTCTATAAAAAGAAGAGAATAACTTTGTATCACTCCCAACCAGTCTCATAAATCATGAGCGTCACAACAATTACTCACTCTATTCATTTCCTTATTAGAACAAAGGCTGCGAGAAAATTATCAAAATATAAGAAAAAAGTCCAAAAAATGAAAGCTGATAAATTTGATGAAACCTGCATATACATACAGCAGCCATTGGCGTAAAAGAATCAATCAATGGTTATTTGGAGTGTCGCCTGTCTTTCTTATTGTTTTTTGTTTTTTTCTTTTCAAATATGTACTAGATCTCAACCACTATTGCCAGCTTTTGAGTGCAAAACCAAGTGATGATCTTGTTAATGCCAAAGCCTGCCACCAGTTTCTCATGTCACAGCAACCAATTGTCCATATAAAATGAGGGGCAATGGAAGCTCTGGTACTTCAGAACAATTTTAGAACAAAGATGTTAGTCAGCATCTACCAATAAGACTTGCCACATTTCTACCGATCTCTTTTTTCGTTTCCTCCGACACTGGAAAGTCGCCAAGGTAAACATCAAAGAACGCCCCTGCAAGTTATGATTTCATGGTTGAGATCTTCACATCAATTTTCATTGACTAATAACTAACTATTATATGTTCATTTCAATTCTCACAGGACGAGTTCAGAAAGGTGATGTTTCACTTACTACACAATTCCTTGCTACGAACTGCTCCAATCAGAGTGCCTCCCACTGTGCAACAACCATCGTTAGTCGTCGATATGAATTAAATGATTTTTTTAGTGCAACAAATGAGAGTGCGATGATTTGAACCTACGACTACAGAGGAATGAGTACATTAATTTATTGATTTGGTCATACTATTGTGTGGATGGGGGGAATAAAATGCAATACGACATGTAAGAGCTCCAAATTGGATTCAAGAGTAACTAGGCTGCATAATCGGTTATAATTGCTATCAATGCGGACCAAAATGATTCCATCACGCTATAATTGTACTCTCAGCTTACTTTCAGTGATTAATTGTCCATCAGCTGTCTGTCGAAAATCGATCGTTGTTCCCTACAATATTCCAATTCAAATGAAAAATAGAACAAACAAAATTAACAAAATACAAACATAAGTGACGCTTCTAATCTATAGAGTTACCAAAGGTAATGGAATGTCTTTGGTGAAGAGAGAACCAAATGTCCTCACACAATCGTAATCAGTTTCTGGATTTGCCTGTGCCAATTATTAGTTTAAAAAATAAGAAAAATTAAATCATGTCCAGAAGCAAAGATATGGCTAGTTGTATCGGACACTTTACCTTCAACAATCGTGCTCTAAGTGATTTCTCAAAAGCACTGCAACAGAGAAATCAGAGCATGATCATCAATTAGCTTGAGTAACATATTAACATTACGAAACTCAATCAACTATAATTTTACATGAAGTTGTAAGAACAATTTTTAATCCTGTTTGAATGCTTCTAAAATAAAACTACCGTATCAAATTTACAGTTCAACAGTAAAATTATAACTACTTATAAAAACAAAGCAAATTCCATGATGACCTGGATGCACCATTCTAGTCGCTACATCAATTAGAGAACCTTGAAAAATTGTTCAAACGCTAGAGTGATAGTGGCATATCTTCATGTAAGCTATATAAAGAGAGTAGTCAACTTCCAATAATCTAAATCCTACTGGAAAAGGCAACTACATAACACTACTTATCACCTAGCTGAATCTTTTATGCCAGGAGAATCTTAAGTCACTATAATTAAGAATCCAATTTGTATGAACTGTACCTGGTAATATAATCAAACTGGGCATACTTCAAACTTAAAGTGCAAAATTTATAAACTTTACAATCTGTAACTGACTTTAAAGACACACACTCAATATACAGGCTGTGAGATGTTAAATGCCTAGTGCGAATAAACTGAACCTTAAAATATGATATACCCACTATTTAAGGAAAAAGATTGACCAATAAAGTATGTATCAGTGTTCAATTCCAAAGAAAGAAACATACTCTCTTACAGTATTGATTTTCATCCCATTGCAATTAACCACAAGCCTGACGGTCATATTAATATCCTCCCTGCAGCATGGTAATGTACAAAAACATGATTAGAAATAAGGCAGAAGTAAAGTAACTTCTTGGAAAACTGGATCCAAGGTCAAAAGTGAAAAGTGAAATCTATGTTCCCATTCAGGCTAGGAACAGTAGAGAAGACGAGAAATCCCTTGGCACAGTCATATCGAGCATACTAAACAAATTTCCAAGCCTTTTTCACACTTTCCAGACTACTTTTGAAACTGCAACGCTGACAATTGAAATGAAATAACAAAGGAATTACATAACTCGAGAGAAAGGTAAAACTACCTCAGAAGGTCCTCATAAAAATCACGACGCTCATTTAATTCATCTGCTGAACTAGAAGCATATTTTGGACCAAGCTTCTCGCAGACAGAGTTTGGATGAACATCTATAAGGGGAAAAATCAAGGATCTGATCAGAAAAATGAAGATAACAAAACAAAAGAATAGAGTACCTGATATACCAATAAACTTACAAAAGCCAAAAGCATAGACCTTCAGGGATTTAATTTTGACTATTTTTACAATCCGGGATCCAGTTCCAACAAGAACCTACAGCAGCAGTTGAGAATTATTAGCAATATAACCCAGAGATAGAGTAAAATAATGGCCAAGGACAATGATAAGAAGGGCAGATTGACAGGTAACAACGTGGTTGTCAGAAAAGCATATAAACATGGAGAGGAATATTTTGAGGCCACAATCGGTAAACATTCACCTCTGAACTCAAGCTGGAATTATTTTCTCCGGACAGAATGTTATCTAGTACCACGGGAAACTCAATGCCAGTTTGGGGCTCAATTGCATGCCGTGTCCAATTCACGTCAGGAAACGTTAAACCAGCAGGTGCTCCATACGCAACTTCACAAGGTTTCTGCTCCATGCATCCATGCACATGCAATTCATTGTTCTCCAATGGAACAGCTATAACATCTGATGATCTGCTGGCCCTTGATACAAGAATAAGTTTGGGTCAAATAATTGAACCTAATAATAAAGGTTAAGGCAAACAGGAAATTCATTCCACTCATCTCACAGAACAGCAGCTTACAAGTTGTTAAGAGGAGGAACTAAAGCAGCCGCTACTGAGAGCAAAGGATGCAACTGCTGTCTTCCAGCTTCTTTACCCAAAAGTCTCGTTGCAAAACCGCCAATCTTGCCAAGAAAAAATGGCTTGGAATGTTTCATTCCCAAATTAAAGCTAAAGTGAAATCCTCTAGACCCAATTCTACCAGAACGGATGCTCCTAACTTCTGTCAAGTTTTTAACGCTTCTAGAATTTGAACCATGTAGATCACCTGCTATTTCCCTAGTCATGTTTGCACTTGACGTACTTGAGCACCATAGGAATAGGGCACCAGCGATCTTTGAAAAGCAATTAAAGGCTTCTTGAAGTGCTAAACTTCCAGCCAGATACAAATTTCTAGATTGATACAGAGAATTGTCCATAAAGAAACTAATATGTGAAAATAGATGGTCTCCAAATCTATGAGATGAAAAGGGCTCGACTGGTAAGATATAAGGTGAGCCTCCATCAAGATCAATGAAAAACACCCAATTGTTCCCCATATTTCCTCCTTTCTTAAGTTGTGTGATATTTCAGGATTTTTCTGGCTTTCTGTAGGGGTAACCAATGTCTAAATTAAGAACGGAATCCAGATGACAGGTACAATAAACCTGCACAGATAAAATATAAATGTTGAGAACCAGAGCCAGGGAGATTCAATAAAGCACAAGAGCAACAATGCACGATTTCTTAGATTATGCCAGACCTTCCAAAAAAATCATAGAAAATATTAATATTCAGAGACGAATACATTGTAAATAACCTAAAATAAGCAAATCAATAGATACAGACGCTCCAACCACATATGACTCGCACTCGTTTTTACTATTCCAACATGCGTGGAAGACTATCAATCAGATAAGGCAACATCAAAACACGCCGCTCGAACAAATCTACAACTCAAAATGGCTTCTACAACAGAACTGATTCCACCATTCCACCATCCAGTGCAACGATTATTATAATAGAAACGATGTAGGTTCTTTTCAAAAATTCAATTGATCACATACACTCATAAAATGAACAATGCCAACCAATATTTACAGGATCACATACACACGTCGTAGTAATTTCTCATGTTTCCACCAAAAATCGAATTTCAATTAACAATACACTTGAAGTCACATGAAACGGCGGTGCAATGCAGAAACAAAAATTCTGCCAATCACATGTTCGAATTCCTACACAATCCAAAGAAAACGAAAAGAACACAGAAAGCGTGATTTTATATTTTCATCTCATGAGTCAAACTCAAAAAAAAAAAAATAATAATAATAATTCGACAAGAAAACAGAAAGAAGCAGAAAGGACGATCGACATAGCCTCACCCCAGCGAGATCCAGATGTTTGCGACGAAATCAGCTAGGGTTTCAAGCACATTGAAAGTCAGCAAACCATTACGAAAGAGAATTTGATGCTTCAAAGCGAGAGAAAACAAGGAGAAGAATGTCGTAGAGAATTGAAAAAGGTGCTGGATTTGCGTTGAATGAGAAAAATCAAAGAAATGCAACGGGGATTTTGCGAATTGGAGGCATTTACGCGCGTAAAATACGAGGCCCTGTTTCTTCTCACCTACCGACCTTTGTCGTCTTTGCATGTGCCAACCAATCCTACTTTTTCTTTTAAGCTTCCGTTTCCGTCCATTTCACCGTCCGATGTGTCGGCCACATTTATTGAATACTTTTTAACATAAAAAACACGCACCCACACATTTATAAATACTTTTCTCCACCCTTTCTGAATATTACACCGCCAAATTTTCTAACCAAATAAATATATAATTAAATTTGGGTATAATTTTTTAGTTTCTATTTAATCATAAATTTCAATTTTCATTTAATCCATAAATTTCAATTTTCATTTAATTTGGTGTTCTTATATTTTAATTTTTATTAATTAATTTAATTCTTTTAAATTAGCTTAAAGTTAGTACTAAAAATGAGTAGGGCTCTCGCGACTAAGATTTACGCTAGAGGTCACGCAGCAGCTTCCCATGGAGCCTCCAATCATAACATTTGATAAGCTTATCTTTCAAGCCTGTTGAGGATTATTAGGAGTGAGTCCATCATTGGTTAATTTAGTGGAAGATCATGGATTTATAAGTGAGGAATACTATCTCCATTGGTGTGAGATCTTTTAGGAAAGCTCAAAGCAAAGCTACGAGACCTTATGCTCAAAGTGGACAATATTATACCATTGAGGAGAGTTAATTCCTAACATGGTATCAGAGTCATGCCCTAAACTTAACCATGTCAATAGAATTCTCAAATATCGAACAAAGAATTGTGAGCCTCGAAAGTGTAGTCAAAAGTGACTAAAGTGTCGAACAAAGGGTGTGCTTTGTTCGAGGACTCCAGAGAAAGGAGTCGAGCCTCGATTAAGGGAAGGCTGTTCGAGAGCTCCATAAGCCAGCCTCAAGGAAAGCTTATAGTGTACTTTGTTCGAGAGGAAGATTATTCGATTTATAAGTAAGAAATACTATCTCAATCAAAGTGGACAATATCATTTCCATATCGTGGACAATATCATATCAGTGGAGAAACGGGTGTACACAGAATCTAAAAACATATGTTATGTAATTTCAAAATAATTTGGATCATCAAATTACAAATAGTTAAAAAGATTTCAACTTTGATACAAAAATGTTTTAAATCAATGAATCAAACTTCCAACTTCCTTCTTCTTCAGCTGTGTTCACAACGTCACAATAACCCGGCCTCCAACAGGTTTCTCCGCCTCAAAGTTTCGTCTACGAGTTTGAACGTCTTCTTTACGAGCTTCTGATCGAGAGCAGTCGTTCTGTATACCTTAAACACCCGATCTACTCGATCTGGTGACGTCGTCTGAAAATACAACTCCTCGAATTTTTTCTTCACGAACCTGAATTCATTGATTCTATGCATCAGAAGTGTTATTTTAGATCAACTACAAGAAAGAGGAAAAAAAACGACAGCATTGTCCCTAGTCTACAACTCATCCCGCTACGGAAATGGCTCGGTTTAAGCATAGAGGACGAGGGGGGGTGGTAGATACGTACTCGTAGGCATGCTCGATCTCTTGTTTCCCAGTCGAAACCGGCTGGTAATCTCTGAACCATTCACACACACTAAGAGGGACCTATCATAAGACGCTAATTCGTATTAATATTTAAAGGACCTATCGAAGCGTGTCGTAATACTCTCTATCAACACTTACTTGTAGAACCTTTTTCTCGAATATATCGAACTTGTTGAGAAAAAGCATGAACGACGTTTTCTGCACCCAGAATAAAACAGCATCAAATTGTGGAACGAAATTATCGTCAAATACACTCGCGTAAACACGTAAACGAAAACAATGCAGAAAAGTAAACCTCAAAACACTCTTGTTTCAGAACCCACTCAAAAAGTTCCTTTGTCTCCATCATTCGGTTCTTCTGTTCGTCCTCGAAAAGTGTTTGATCATACCTGAAACCGTTATCGGTTAACCCATTTGAATCTGATAAACCTTATGGCAATAGTATAATTTAATGCAATTCTTGTTCTTTCGAGTTAAAAAGACAAGGAGCCACAACTAACTTTATACTTTCGTTATAGTTTAAATCATTACGGTCTCTTATGTATAATCTCGAACACGTCTCCTGATACTAGCGGAGTGGATTATAAGCATAATGCAAAGAGTGGAACATCGATTAGCACAGCTATGCAGACAAAAAAAGACGACAGACAACAAGTATGTCTTGCCACCATGATCTCCACATGGGTTGTTAGATCACCAGCTAGCTATGATCTACTTTTCCTCTATCATTTTAGACTTTTAGAATTATCTCTTTAGGACACTCAATACCGTGAGATCTCACATTGGTTGGAGAGGAGAACGAAACATTTCTTACAAGGGTGTGGAAACCTCCTTAGTACACGCGTTTTAAAACCTTGAGGGAAAGCTCAAAGAGAACAATATCTGATAGCGGTGAGCTTGGGCTTTATAACTGGTATCGAATCCAAACACCGGGCAGTGTGCCAGCGAAGATGCTGAGCCCCCAAGGGGGTGGATTGTGAGATCCCATATTGGTCGGAGAGGAGAAAGAAGCATTCCTTATAAGGGTGTGAAAACCTCTCCCTATTAAACGTGTTTTAAAACCTTGAGGGGAAAGCCCACAGAGAACAATATCTGCTAGCGGTAGGCTTTGGCTATTACAGATGGTATCAGAGCCAGACCCTGGGCGGTATTCCAGCGTCCTCGCTGGCCCCCAGGGGCAGATTGTGAGATCCCACATCGGTTGGAGAAGAGAACAAAGCATTCCTTATAAGGGTATGGAAATCTCCCCCTAGTAGACACGTTTTAAAATCTTTAAGAGAAGCCAAGAAGAGAAAGCTCAAAGAGAACAATATCGGCTAGAGGTGGGGCTTGGGCGGTTACAACTATCGTGTAAGAGCTACTCTCCAACCTAATCCCACCGACTTCAAAAGAAAACAATAGAAACTAGTAAAAGACCCTCGTTCACAAAACTTCATTGCACAATCACATATTCCTAAATGGCTTCCCATCGGGGCTTCGGGGAGCATCCCCGACCAGGTGGTCGTGAACGAGAGGGGCATATATCTTTTTCCTTCTACATTTGTCAAGACTACCAGAATCACAAATAGGTTAAAAGAGAGATGATCTTACTCACTAATAGCAGCACAAAAGATTACTGCTGTAACACCTTCGAAAAGATGAATCCATTTCCTCCTCTCGTTTCTCTGTCCACCGACATCAAAGAGTCGATACACTTCTCCGCTCTTTTTATTTTCTCCAACGGGACTGCCAAATCAAACAAATACCATAATTAATTATAACGATTAAGCTGTAAGACGAGCTTAATCGTCTTACGAGATTTTAATTATGATACATAAATTATAAGGAATATAAAAACACATTGTAAATATAACTAAATATTTACCTAAACTGGATTTCGACAACACCCGTTGTACGAACTCTTGCGTAGAGCACGTCTTCCTGTGATCAAAGCCACATAAGAAAAGACCCAAAATTTACGCAAATAACTCGATCTCGTTACTAGTTTCACTGTAAAGGATACTAAGATTGAATACCTTAGTTGGAATGTAATTTACATCAGATAATCTCTGCAAATTTTCCATGAAATAATGTGCACAATCTGGAACCTGTAGTTCGTTACCACGAGCATACGTTTCCTACAAAGAGAATAAGAACGCTGAGCTCGCTTCATCTGGGACGAATTCAAGAAGATAAAAAGCTTACATAAAATAAGAAGCATCATGGTCGATTTCATTTAAAAGATGTCACTAGCTAATCTACATGGGGCAACGGCTACCTGAATTGCAGCATCGTTCCATAGAGTCTCTATATCGTGTGCATGCTCCCTAGTCAAACGCGGGTAATCCAATCTACCGCCAATGTCGGATAATTTCTCACCAATGTCCTGATGCATGATCACGAGTTAGGTGCCATAATAAGCAGCAAAAGGTTCAGTACATGTCCATCCAAGTTCACATCCATAAGCCAGCAAATTAAATGTAGGGAAAGAAATACATTTTCACCCCTATACATGGGCCAAAATTTGAATGAGCCAACTCTAACATTGAACCTTTTCTTTTTCTTTTAGCGTGCAACACTCGCCTGTGAGATCCCACATCCATTGGAGAGGGGAACAACGCATTCCTTATAAGGGTGTGGAAACCTCTCCCTAGTAGACGCGTTTTAAAATCGTGAGTACGTAACAGGCTAAAACGGACAATATCTACTAGCGGTGGACTTGGGTTGTTACAAATGGTATCAGAGCTAGGCATTGAGTAATATACCAGCGAGAACGTTGGGCTCTCAAGGGGGGTGGATTGTGAGATCCCACATCGGTTGGAGAGGGGAACGAAGCATTCCTTATGAGGGTGTGGAAACCTCTTCCTAGTAGACGCGTTTTAAAACCGTGAGGTTGACGACGATACGTAACGGCCCAAAGCGGACAATATCTGCTAGTAGTGGGCTTGGACTGTTACACAGTCAATCCAAGACGACTGACATATTTAGTCAACTGACCCCTTTTTAACCTTGGACCTTTCAATTTTCATCAAATTAAACCCTTCAACTTAATCGAGTTTCCATTTTACATTGAAGAATAGTAAGTAGTCTTTTCGATGAACGAGGCTATTTTTGTGGGAAATTTTCTTCTTTCTTCTAGTTGTGTTTGATATACTTTTCACTTGGGTTCGAGCAATTTTCTTTCCTAAGTTCGTGAGTATTGGCTTTCTTACCTACTTGATTTCGTGGCTAGGTTCGGGTAAATTCTTATTCTCCTTCATTATAAATGGCATTCAGCATATAAATCGGCCCCCGTTTCTATTCTGAATCATGAACCAGAAAACCAGATGGACAAATTCTTTGCAACCATTGGCAATTATTATAAAACGGTACGAGACAAATGCTCGAGTCATGCAAGCTCTAGTTAGACATAGAACGGATACCTTATTTTCACTGGATAAAACATACTTCGAGAACTCTTTATCATTTTGAGCGAGCTCCTTTGAACCATCGTGTAATACCTGAAACGTCAAGTTGAATAAGAGGTTATAGATATTGACAAACGATACAATATCGACCCATGATTTAGAGTTTTGGCACTCGAAATAAAAAGGGATATTATGTTGTAAATGTTTGGACAAAATCATTTGCTGTTTGAATCATGCAGAAAGGGAAATAACCAACACACCCTTTCAAACATTGCATACTTTTATAGTCTGATACACATTTGCATGAATGACTGGAATATAGCTCTTCAGCTCTGCCTCATCAAACCCAGTTTGGAACAACAATTTTATCTGCAAAAATGGAGCGACAAAAGCAAAAAACGTTTAGTGGACGAAGTACATTACGACGTTGACGTAGCGGATTATAACGGAAAAGAATAAAAGGGCTTGCCTGCTTAAAAATGGTGGATTTCCCGGACTCTCCGGCACCTAAACAATTGGGTAAATTCAGCATATTTGCATTGCATTGTAAAAGAAAATTTGCAATCTCGGTTGGGAAGGAGAACGAAGCATTCTTTATAAGGGTGTGGAAATCTCTCCCTAGCAGACGCGTTTTAGAAACCTTGAGTGGAAGCCCAAAAGGAAAAGCCCAAAGAGGACAATATCTACTAGCGGTGGGATTGGGTTGTTACAAATGGTATCAGAGCTAGACACTAGGCGATATGCCAGCAAGGAGGCTGAGCCCCGAAGGGGGTGGATTGTGAGACCACACATCGATTGGGGAGGAGAACGAACCATTCTTTACAAGGGTGTGGAAACCTCTCCCTAGCAGGAGCCCAAAAAGGAAAGCCCAAGGAGGACAATATCTACTAGCGGTGAGATTGCGTTTTAGAAACCTTGAGAGAAAGCCCAGAAAGGAAAGCCCAAGGAGGACAATATCTACTAGCGGTGAGATTGGTTTGTTACAAATGGTATCAGAGTCGATGTGCTAGCAAGGAGGCTGAGTCCTAAAGGGGGTGGATTGTGAGACCACACATCGATTGGGGAGGAGAACGAAGCATTCTTTAGAAGGGTGTGGAAACCTCTCCCTAGTACTAACAGACGCGTTTTAAAAACCTTAAGGGGAAGCCCGAAAGGGAAAGCCCAAAGAGGACAATATCGGCTAGCGATGAGCTTGGACTGTTAATGTCCTCTTTGGGCTTTTAAAACGCGTCTACTAGGGAGAGGTTTTCCCCTCTCCAACGAACATGAAATCTCACAATCCACTCCCTTGAGGGGCCAGCGTCCTCACCAGCACACCGTTCAAAACCTGGCTCTAGTACCATTCCCTATCAGGCTTTCCCTCAAAGTTTTAGAACGCATCGTAGTACTCTTATAAGGAATGTTTCATTCCCCTCGTGGGATCTCATAGATAACAAAGGTAATGTGAGGCTAAAATACACATACCAAGCAGAAGAAGCTTCTGAATATGTTTTTCAGCCTCTGTTTCTTGAACAATCCGCCTCTCTATTTCAGCAGCCTGGAAAACCACACGACAACGATCATATCGAACCCGATATTCAACAAATACCACAACATTGCTTCTTCAACCACCATTAAAACCAAAGAATCAAAGATTGTAATAAAGCATGATTCACCTGCACATTCTCTTCCGTATCTTGTTTATTGTAACGACGATTTCTGCTACAGAGTAACCCCATACTTCTACTCAAATGAGACAGCATAGAAAACAACAGACCACTAATGGTAGCACTCACACAGCATCATCCGCATCAAATGGGTCAGCGATCGCCTTCGAAAACACTCACTCATATTACAATCTTGAAACCCCATTTCAAGCATGCAAAAAACAACACCCAAACACCCAATTCAAAGCAACAGTTCATAAAATGAAATCCAGAGCAGACCCATCAAAGAAAACAGTAAAGAATTGGGTAATGAGTACCTAAAAGAAAGTGTTGGATGAAAGTGAAGAACAGGCAGATGAAATCCCAGTTGAGTGAAGATCTGGAAGAAGGTTTAAAAGGGTAGCCTAGATTTGGCGGATTCGTAGAGCAGTGAATGAAGTGGTGGTGGTGGGGGTTTGATGAATAATCATATTAAATTGATTGAAGGAATAAAAAAAAAAGGAATTGGGAAGAAGGGGTTTGTGGGAAGAGATAAGTGTACGAAAAGAGAGAGAGTATCATTAAGACCAGAAATGGTGAGAAAGCAGGGGGAAGGTGTACGTGTCGGCTCCATGAGGAAGGGAAAAATGCCCAAACCTCACCGCCAAGATGCCTTTTGGATTACCCACCTCTTTCAATTTCAATCTTCGGTCAAACACCAGAAACGACAGCCTCTGATCGTAATCAAAAATATGTTTTTTTTTTTTTTTTTTTTTTTTTTTTTTTAACAAATTCTTATTACGAAAATACTTCTTTTTTCTTTTTTTCTTTTTTTTTTTTATTTCTGCTGTGTGATGTGGTTGGACTGTGGACCGACGACCGTGGACCGTGGACTGTGACTGAGCTGACCTGTCCTTTCCTTTTGCTGTGTCCCAAAAGCCAAAAGTTTCATGTTTTTTTCTTCTTTTTTTTTTCTCTCTTTTTCTTCTACAATTGTTTTTTCAATATAATATTGGAGAAAATATTATTTAAACCCAAAAACAATTATAGGAGAAAAAGTGGGCTGTCGGCCCAATATAAGCGGAAGATGGACTTTGGTTCATTTTTAGGCCCAATAGGTTCTTTTTTTTGTTTATTTATTAAAAAATATATATGTATTATATTATGAGAGTAGGTATTTTATGTCATTGTGACATATAATAATTGGTTGAATTTTGAACAACTCGCTAACTAATATATTTAATAATATTTATATTTAAAAAATAAGAATACAAATGTAAATTGACCAATGCCTAGGAGATATACCGGATGAAGTAGAGTGGTACCCAAGAAAGTGCTTATAATTGCTTGTTAGGTGCCTCCTCACAAAGGGGGTCGCAGTGACCAGGCCCAGACGACTGTTTATTAAAAACACAGGTCTCCGCAAAGTCGTAAGATTATATATGAGGGGCTAACAGCTGCCCAGTGCCGGAAGGTCAAAGAAGTTGGTGACCTGATGACAAGGGAGCCAGTGACCGAAGCCCCGATGAACGGCGGCCGTAACTATAACAATCCTAAGGTAGCGAAATTCCTTGTTGGGTAAGTTCCGACCTGCACGAAAGGCGTAACGATCTGGGCACTGTCTCGGAGAGAGTCTCGGTGAAATAGACATGTCTGTGAAGATGCAGACTACTTGCACCTGGACAGAAAGACCCTATGGAGCTTCACTATTCCCAGGGATTGGCTTTAGGCCTTTTATGCGCAGCTTAGGTGGAGGGCGAAGAAGGCCCCCTTCCAAGGGGCCCGAGGAGTCATTTAAAATTATGTCTCAAATAACCCAAACATGAAATCTTAACACATTGCTTATAGTAGTCCTACGTTGGCTAATTAAGATTTAGATCGTTGGTTTATAAATAAGAAACATTGTCTTCATTAGTACGAGGTATTTTAGAGAAACCTAAAGTAAAGTCGTGAGAACTTATGCTTAAAGTGGAGAATATCATACAATTGTGGAGGTTTGTGGTTCCTAATACGGTATCAGAGTTGTACCCTTAATTTAGTCAGGTGAATCTACGAATGTGAAACAAAAAAGTTATGAGTCTCGAATGTATAGTCAAATGTGACTCAAGTGTCGAACAAAGGGCATACTTTGTTCGAGAGCTCTAAAGAAGGAGTTAAGCCTCGAATGCTTTAATGAAGGAGGCCTCGAGAGCTCTAAAGAAGGAGTTAAGCCTCGAATGCTTTAATGAAGGAGGCCTCGAGAGTTCTAAAAAAGGAGTTAAGCCTCGAATGCTTTAATGAAGGAGGCCTCGAGGGAAGCATTGGACACAAACCCGCTCGATAAATTAAGATTTGAGAACAAGTAGAACGTAGTACAAATATCTCAAACTTAGGAAAATACAAAAAGTACACAAAGTACGAGTCAACAAACAATATTTCAAGACTTTAAAACTAAAAAAATAAAAAATAAATAAAAAAAAAAAGTGAATAGAGAAAATAAAATAAAAAAATAAAAAATAAATTTATGAGGCTGAAAAATGGTTAAGTGGGTGGCGTGTCAAAGGGGAGGAGGCTTTAAAACTAGAGGAAGGCGACGTGGGGAGAATTTTAACGATGTGGTTTGGTGCTTTAGGTTAGGGAATTCATTTTGTTTTAACTTTAAAAAATTCCCAAATTACAAAAATATTCATCATTTAGAGAACCATATTTAAAAAATATATATTCAAATTAATTTTTTAATAATTAAATATAAATATATCGGAAAATGTTTTTTATTCCTATCCCTACGTAATTTTCCGAGAATAAATTAGCATTTGAAACGTCATAAAAACTATTCGATAAAATAAACTCCGTCCAAAATTTATTTAAAATAAATAAATAAATTGTTGTTCGAATAAATTTATAAACATAAATAGACCGATTCATATAGGGATTTGTTCGATTGTAAATGTGAGGATGAAAAATAAATTATTGGTTAGCCTAGTAAAGCATTAAACTTAAAAATTTATTGTGTGATATAACCAACAAGAACAACTAAGTGAAAAATATTAGCGTGTTATTATTATTTTTTGGTTGACATTGAATAAAATTATTCAAAACAATGTCATATTTACGAATATTAAAATATCGTCCGAGCCCACCGCTTATCCACTTTAGTTTATTACATATTGTCGTCAGTCTCATAGTTTTGAAACACGTCTACTGTGAAGAGGGTTTAGTCCTATTCTGATCAGTGTCACGTATCATCTAGTGACTAGTTTTGATCGGAGTATAGCTAAACTCTCTCCATACTAGATGGATTAAAATGGATAATATCTGGACTTGAGCTATTACAATTTTTCATATAAAATTTAGCAATAAGGATTTTTTTTTTTTTATAAATAAAATACAAGTTAACATTTTAAATTTGAAAATATATTCATGCTTTTTTTATTATTATTATTATTTATCAAAATTTAAAAAAATTAATCTAACACGACTAATTTTATGATTTGTTTTAAGTACACGAACTACATTTAAATATTTTATAATATAAGGTAAAAAAATAAAATGAAGCATAAATTACATGATATTTCTTTATAATTATTATTTATTAGGTTAAAACTATCGGTTCCAATTTAAAGATTTTTTTATTTTTTTATTTTGAAAAGCTTAATTTAGTCCAACATCACAAATTATTTATGAATCAAATTTATTTATTAAAAAACATTTATTTCCTTTATAATTTTTTATTAAAAAAATTCGAGTTTCATTTACTTTATTCTTACACGTTGTTAAATTAAGAAATAAAAATCGAAACAATAATAAAATTAAAATTTGAAACATTTAAAATTATAAACAGTAAATTTAAATAATTTTGATAATGATTATTAATATTTGGGTGTTATTTTCGTTGGCGTGAGAGATGGGGACGCCCGGACCGCCGGTCCAATCCTTCACCAAACCCCCCTTTCTCTTCTTCTCTCTCTACGCAATTTCCTTTCTCTAAGCCTTTTCCCATGCTTCACTTTCTCCCATTTTTTCTCCCACCATTATAGCCACTCACCCGCCTTCTAGAAACCCTCCCTTAATATATTTTCCTTTTCAACTATTTTCATTAATATATTTTACCAAATTTTCACATTACTCGATAATTCGACTTATTTAAATTATATAATTTAATCTATAATTTTTTTATCTGATCAATCTAACTCACTCTAAAATAGAATTACAATTCAGATTCAGCCATGCACTAATTTTTAAAATTGTTATGAATATTAAGAATATTTGAATTTTGTAATCGATTTCTACGTAAGTAACTAAACTTAGTTGAAAATTTAATCACGTTCCCCTTATTTATTATAATTTGAAATTTTGTCAAATAAAATAAAATAACTCGCTTTTCATTAGCTTATGTCCCACTATACTTATTAAAATTAGGCATTGGAAAGTTAGAAATAGACAACATAAATGAAAATGCATAATTATTTTTAAAAAATAATTAATTATTAATTATTCATACTTTACAAATGCGACTTTGATATGTATTATTTGTTTGGTTTCATGAACGTGTATATATATATAGATCCTTTGACCATTTTAAAATTCATAAATTCTAATTTTCTAATATTAATTAATTTTTTTTATTATCATTATTGGGTTCATGAACGCTGCTCATTCATGAATATTTATAAATTAATGTTGAAAAATAAGAATTGGATTGAAATTCTATACGACAATTCACTGTCGTGGAAACATTCGAGATAAATATATATAATATTTTGTTTACTCTAATTTAATTTAATTTTTCATTTAAATATTTAAATTATCGTACACAAATAATCTTAAATTTATATAGTTTTACGCTACGATCAAATTGATAATAATTTATTTTTATCGAGAAAGTTTTATGCGGGACATTTTTATAAGTCTACTATAAAAAAAAAAAAATTAATAAATCGAATTCTAGAATATGATTTTATGGAGTAAAAGAAATAGAAAGTCAAAGTCAAATGTGAAAATATTTGGATGAGATTATGAAATGAACTAGTAGACAATCCATTTCATGTCGGTCTTTAGTCTTCCTCCACATAAAATTAAAAATAAATAAATAAATGAAAAATTAGAGAGTTAATACGATATTAATTAATAAAACTAAATTTCTCGGCTGCGTACTAATTCTGTATCAACTTGTGAAAAAGTCAACCGCCTTCCTAGAATTTTCTTTCCAAATTCTATATTTTAATCTCAAATCTCTATTTTTAAATTTTGATTTTTTTTAATTGTGTCTAATAAATAATTGATTTTTTTTTTTTTTATTATCATCCGATCAGAAATATATAAACAAAAAATAATATAAAATTACGACGCTAAAAACCGGAACGGTCGTGCGATGTACTAACGGTATTTGGAAAAACCGACAAAGAAAACCGGATACGGTTTTGTCCAAACAAAAGGAAACAATAAATTCAAGCCTATACGGTGTCGTTTTACTGTTATCGTCAATAAACAATCAGGAAGAGAAATTTATTATATTTAGGAGACCAAAGCCTTTCCATTTATTATTAGGTCGGCTTTATGTCTGCAAAACGACAGAATCCAGGAGGCGGAGGAGACTCCGCCGTGTCGCGGCGGCGTTCGCCGGCTCTGGCCCTTTTAAATTTGTTTAGTATTTCAACTTCCCTTCTCAACCGTCGATGTGCTAAGAAGAATGTTTTTATTTTTGTATTTTTCAATTTTTTCCGATTTTAATTTTAGATAAATAAAAATAGAATTTTATTTTTGTATTTTTCAATTTTTTCCGATTTTAATTTTAGATAAATAAAAATAGAATTGAAATCAAGGTACGTTTTCATAATATTCATAAGCTTTAAATAAGATACAACATAACAACTAATACCTGCTAATAAGAAAAATATAAATTAATTGACCTACAAACTAATTAAATATTAAGAATAAAATAAAATATACTATAAATTAAATCATAAATAAAATAATAATATTAAGATATAATGTTTGAGGTATATTCTATAAATAATATATTATCTAAATATTATTTAATAAATAGGGATGGTTTATGTAATTATTTATGTAGAGATATATTTTTCTAGTATTATTTTAACGAAATAAAAATAATAATTTATATAATTTTGAAAACCATAGAGGGATTGCTTGCGTTGGAAGCTATGGGCGACAGCGGTTTAATTTGAGTAATGCTGTGGCCAGATGTCTTATATTAGTTCAACAAATATTTATATAATTAATATATTTTCTTAATTCAACCAATTAATTTCCTAACTTTAGTTTCTAGAATTTCTTCTGTCTTACGTAATCAATTATTCATTATCTCATCTCTGCCCCCATTTTTCAGCTAGGTTTCACTGTATACAATTTTAATTTTATTATTATAATCCTAATATTACCATTCAAATTAATTAAAACTATAGGTTATATAATATTTGGACTTCCCAACTTGGCACAATTAATTGATGTCACGTATTAAATTATTTAACAAAGCAGTCACCTTGAAACCATGTTTTACATAATACAATTGTCCCTTTCCCTCGAATTAAATAATAATTATAATTATAACCCCACCAATTAAAATTGTAAAATTTTAAATTTTAATTAGCTTAATTAATTATGGTGTTAGTTGGATTAGATCAATTTGGTTCACCTTGCCTATTTGACCACGCTGCTCCATTGAACTCTATCCCAGTTTCTTTCCTTTTATTTATATATATATATATATATATATATATATATATATATATATATGGCGTCTACACATGTTTTTAAAATTAGGCTAAGAGAAAATTAAAATAAAATATTTATTTATTTATTCCTTGATATTTAATTAATTAATTTATATATATATATACACACACGTGCGGTTGGGGATGGACTAATTCAAGGGAAAACATGAAAATTTAATTTAATCTAAGATTAATAAAAGAGTATTGTTTAATCATTAAACTTAAAAAAAAAATCTAAAAATTTAAGGTTAAAATTAAATAATCTAATTTTCATGGAAAAAAACTAAATTAAATTATTGATAAATACAAAATTGTTTTTTAAAAGATACATGCATTATGAAATAATTTGACGTGAAATTCATAATATGATAATAATTGTTTTAATTAACAGCATGCTTATTGATGTGAAATTCATAAATAATATCATATTGTCCCCAAAAAACCAACTTGAACGTATTTATCAATTAATTTTATGCATTTATTCATAAATAATAAAAATATTTGCAACGTGTATGCCACGTAATTTCACATCGCGTCACGCATTTAAATTAACCACATGACACGTGTACAAAAATAATAATATATATTATAATTGCATATTGCACATTAATTTTATGCCTCTAATAGATTAATCAATTAGTACTAAAATAATAATTGAAGCTCTTGTATTTGAGACGAATCTTATTGTTTTAAAAAACATGGCTTTATTCAAGTTAGTGTGAATTTATTATTTATTTTAGAATTTGATGTAATATAAAATTATTATTATCTAATTTTTAAGACAAATAAATGGATAATTTAAAATAAAACACGATGATAATAATAAAATATTAGAATTTGACTTGATAATCTCGATTTAGAAGAGTCTACGATATTGTTGGATGCTATTAAGAAAATTGTATAGACGTTGATATTTTACGTAAATTAGATGATGATAGACGTCAATACGAAAAAAAGTTATATTTTTTCAAACGGAGATAAATATTATAAATTGTTATGAAATGTCAGCCATCATGGTTGATAAAGGGGGGAAATTACGAGAGAAGAGGAAGAAAGAAAATAAAATATTAGCTAGATAGTGAAATAAAAACTAAAAAAATAATTCAACTTAATTCAATTATTTATATATAATTTCACTTATTAAAGGTAGATTAACGCAATGTATGTTAGATGAACACGACTCTCATACAAATATTGATAAAACGGGAAGTTAATTTCGTATTTCAAATGAAAAAAAAAAAAAAAAAAAAAAAAAAAAAAAAAAAAAAAAAAAAAGCTGCTTCCCCTTCCCTTCGAAAATTCCAATATTTTATTGGACTAAGATTTGTGTAATAATCTCCCAAAACTGGGCCCACACCGAAGCCACGCGGCATACCCAATCGCTATAAATACCACTCCACCTCGGCAGTAGGTGAGTGAAAATCAACACCAAAAATATAGACATTTTTAAATCGTACAATTTCGATGCGCTTATGGGTATGAAGAGGAAGATGACGTGGAAATCGATGATCGTTTCGAGTTGTTACAAGGCGGAGTCCGACGACGGCGACCGGCACCGGGTTTCGAAGAAAGGTTTGTCGCAGAGGCTGTCGCTGTCGGACGCGAGTAACCCGAGCTCGCCCTTGTCGATCGACGACCTCTCCAATTCTCTCGTCGGACCCAAGCTTCATGTTTTCTCATTCGCCCAACTTCGAACCATCACTCACAATTTTGCCTCGTCGAATTTGCTTGGAGAAGGCGGGTTCGGTCCGGTCTACAAAGGTTTTGTCGATGATAAGATTAAACCGGGTTTGGAGGCTCAGCCGGTCGCCGTTAAATTGCTCGACCTCCACGGATCTCAAGGCCATAAAGAATGGCTGGTAGGCTGCCGATATACCTTTTTGTTTGTTAAATTACAAATTTACCCTTGAGGTATATTAAAAAATATGGGTCGACTTTAAAATAATAATTTAACCAATTTTATAAAATTAATTTCATATATATATATATAATTGTTTTTGTCTTTTTCTGTAGGCAGAGATAATAATTTTGGGTCAAATGAGGCATCAAAATTTGGTGAAACTTATCGGTTATTGCTGGGAAGAAGATTACAGGCTTTTGGTTTATGAGTATATGGCCAGACGCAGTTTAGAAAACCAGCTTTTTAGAAGTAAGTGACTTTTCTTAATTAATTAACTAATTAATTACATTATTAATCTATCATTAACTAGATAAATACTTCTTAATTATTGTAGAGTATTCAGCTGCTTTGCCTTGGTCAACCAGGATGAAAATCGCTTTAGAAGCTGCCAAAGGCCTTCAATTCCTTCACGAAGCCGATCCTCCCGTTATATTTAGAGATTTCAAAACCTCCAATATTCTTCTCGATTCTGTAAGTTCTTTTTGTTTCTTTTTATTCAGAATATTTTTTTCATTGGTATGAGATCTTTTGGAGAAGCCTAAAGCAAAGACACGAGAGTTTATGCTCAAAGTAGATAATATGTCATATCAAAGTCATGAGAGCTTATGCTCAAAATGTACAATATCATGCTAGTATGGAGAGTCGTGTTCATTTAACTCTTTTTCCCTCGTTTTTTTATTATTATTATTATTATTTATTATTATTAATTTTTTTTTTAGGATTATACGACGAAGCTCTCAGATCTTGGGTTGGCTAAAGATGGTGTTGACTGCAAAGACCAACCGGACATGACTTGTATTATGGGCACTCGAGGCTATGCCGCTCCCGAGTACGTCAAATCCGGTGAGTCAATTGAACTCGGCTCGATTCAATCGATTAAGAATCACGGATCTCTACAACAGGATAATATTGACCAATAGCTTACTTATAAACTCACCATCTGAACAATTTTTACAGGTCATTTGACGACGATGAGTGATGTGTACAGTTACGGAGTTGTTTTGCTAGAGCTGCTGACGGGGAAGCCGTCGATGGACCGAAACACGGGCGAGTTTCTAGTGGACTGGGTCAAGCCACTTCTAAAGGACTCAAAACGGCTCTGCCGAGTCATGGACCCAAGGCTTGAGGGGCTGTACTCGGCCGATGGCTCTCGTAAGGCTGCTGCCTTAGCTTATAAATGTCTCAGCCGCAACCCCAAGAGGCGACCGCCAGCGACGGAAGTCGTTAACGTGTTGAAGTCCTTGCAGGACTTTAATGACGTGTTTACGGCGCCGTTTGTGTACGTGGTGGAGGATTGCTGCGTGGAGGAGGGGAAGAAGGAAAATGGGCTTGGTGGGTTGGGCTGGAAAAACTGGAGGCCCATATCTGTATGATATTATAGATTTAAAAGAAATTATTGGGATAAAATAAATCCCTATAAAATCTAGTTATTTTTATTTTTATTTTTTTTGTAATTAAGCTTCTTCTTGATATTTGGTAGAAATCAAGAGGTGGTGGGAAAATGTTTATGAGAAATATATGGAATACTTGTACATAAAATTGTTTGCCGAAATAATTTTAAAAAAATTGTAAATTGTTTATTATAAATAATTAGTATAATAATTAATTATACATGTTATATTTAAAAAAATTAAATAACTTTATTTATTTTTCTAATTCATGTGAAAATAATAGATAAAAAAATTAAGGAAAAAAAAAAAACAATTGGAGAAATAGGGGCCGGATCTTGAACCGAATGATTCCGGTTCGAAAAATGGGTTGAACCAACTCGACGGGGAATGGGATCAAGGAACTCGTTGAACTAATTTTCGGTCCCTTACAAGGAAGTTAGAATTCTCTCTAAGTTGGCGCGATTAGAAAACCGTATATTTACAACCCGGTAAAAAGGACGCAAGAGTTCAAATTCCAGAACTCATTTCTTCGTCGGTGATTTTCCCGGCAAATTGAAACCGAGAAGTCCGTCACCGGAAAATGGCTGCCGTTGTGCGAGTTGCCAGTATTCCTGGCCACGATCGAGTTCTCACGGCGGTTATTGCCGGAACGTCCAGTCTTTCGTTTCTGGGATCGGGATTCGTTGTCCTTTGTTACGTCCTCTTCAAAGAGCTTCGAAAATTCTCCTACAAGCTTGTCTTCTATCTCGCCCTCGCCGTGCGTATCTTCTTCTTTTTCTCTACTTATTTTATTTCAGATCTACTTATCTTCGTCAGAATCTGTGGTTTTCTTCTAATGATTTGATTTCGATAATTCACCGTGAAGATTAAGTTACACTGAGTCTGAAATTGAACTTGACGTAAAATCAACGTGAGATTTGAACAATGAAGCGCGAATCTTATAGCATGTTTACTTAATGTTTCTGTCCGCAGAGTTGGAAATTTAGGATTCTTGTTTCTGTTCCTACCTTGCTGTAACCTTTCAATTTTGGCTTGGATCTCGTCCTGGAGTGTCTATCATTTAATGTTACGTTTTTTTTTTTAATAAAAAAAATAGCGAACTACTTGTTTTTATCTTCAATTTTTGGCGTATGGATCTCTTCAAATTTGTTTTGCAGCATTAGGCCCAACAAGTTCACAGTTTTTGTCTGTTTGCTCGTGATTCATTAATATCCGCGAAACCGTCCACATTCCGCGATAATCGTGTGCGCCGAACAAAGTAGATAATGGATAATATTTAGCATCATGGACAGCTATTGATCTTAAATTCAATGCAACACATAATAGCAGTGAAATTTAACAAGCTACTCCAATAATTACAAATAAGTACATATGATGAGAATGACTACCAGCTATTGACATTTTTTTTCCTGCGAACTGAAATGAATAAATTTGCAATAAGAAACAGAACTGCATGGAAAAGGCAATTTCAGGAGCGATCCTCTGATTTTCCCTAAGATGTCTACCTGCCAAATGCTTGCTTACTGATCGCTATTTCTCGGGATGCAGGATATGCTTTCCTGTTTCTTCACTATGATTGGGTAGGATTCCTGGTGTCATCTTCACAAAATTGGTTCACTTTGTAGTTCCAAAATCTTTTACTGATTTGTTCTCAATTAAGGGATCCGGCGACAGGGTTTTACTGTTATGTTCAGGGCTATAGCACGCATTTCTTTTGTGTGGCATCATTCTTGTGGACCACAACCATTGCATTCACCCTTCACCGTGCTGTTGTTAGACACAAAACCGACGTTGAAGATTTTGAGGCCATGTTTCACTTGTATGTATGGGGTATGAATTCAGCTGTTATGTTTAAGGCATCTCATATAGCTTTTGATTTCTATTTCTTTTCCTTACACTTTAGATATTGGTTATGACAATGGGTTACTACATTGAGTAACCATTTTTTAATTTCTCAAACTTGTACTATGGCCTCTTATATAGTTTCACATACGAGTTATTAAACTAATTTTATAATTTTCGATGCTAATTTAAATATTTATTTTAATCTAGGAACGTCGTTAGTGTTGACTGTTATACGTTCAATTGGCAATAGACATGCACATTTGGGAACCTGGTGTTGGGCACAGTCGGGGCGTACAGGAAAGGTGGGTAACTTTGATTCACCTCCTACAAGCGGGACTCTGTTTTCAGTTATTTCTGGTTAGTGAAATGCAAGTGTCCCTTTGGGATGACACTGCAAAAATGTGTATTGCACTGCAAACCAAGGATAATTGGGTAAAATTCAAATGGGAACTTGTGAGATTTTCTTCCATTCTATTTACTGTTTACATTTAGAAATGCAGTATAAACTAAATATGAAATTTACTTCTCTAAGGAATAAAATTTCCATCTTCATTCACAGTTCATGCACTGTAGGTTCTCACCTGTAAGTAACTGTAGTTGTTAGAAAGGGTTAAAGAAAATGATTTGTCTCTCAAACTAGAAAGGATAAAGACTATTTCTTTTTATAGATCTTCAACTTTAGTTGTGATTTCATTTTCATGCTAGTCTTACTTGAGTATGTCCTTTCTTACAGGCTGTTCACTTTATAACATTTTACATGCCTCTCTGGGGTGCAATTCTCTACAATGGTTTTACTTACCTTCAAGTGATACGCATGCTTGATAATGCTACTCGTGTATGTACTCAAATAATTTCTGAAGAATAGTATGCTCTGATCATCATAGCAATTCAGTAAACCATCTGTTGTGAACTTTCTAGATGGCAGTTGGCATCTCAGATAGGACTTACCAGTCAGATCCAAGAGCAGACGTGAAGGTTTTATTTTCAATACTTTCTTGAATAACGGTGACAGAGAGATAGAAAAAGACTGTCCTGCGAACTAGACTGAATGAAGACTGTTTCATTATTATTATTATTATTTTTATTTGGGGAAGATGATCATTTTGTTTTTGGTTTTATTCACACGACTTCAGTAACACTAGAATGAAGAAATTAAGGAAATGATCTAAAATCCTAAAATATCGGCATTTAGTGTGTTATCTATAGTCCAGAATTATACTTTATTCTACAATCTGTTGTAACAAAATATGTGTACATATATTCTTCTTTTCTAAGGCAATCACATGATTGTGGCCTCTGATTATTTGAATTAAATTTTTGGTGATTTTTTCCTTTTCCAACAACAGGCTTTAAACAGATGGGGATATTACCCGCTCATCCTAATAGGGTCGTGGGCTTTTGGTACAATCAACCGTATCCATGATTTTATTGAGCCAGGTCATAAAATCTTCTGGCTGTCAGTTCTTGATGTTGGGATGGCATCTCTAATGGTAACCAACTTTTTCTTTTTTTTTTTGGCAATCGTTGTTACTTGAGTATATGATTATGAATGCTGGGTGGGATTTTTAAGGATGTTTCCAGATGTCATTGACCTAAAAGGATAGCAAGGTTTTGTCATTATTGATTTTATTAATTCTTCCAAAACTCAATAAAGATGGAAGGAGGATTCATAAGCAGCTCAATCACCATTTAGACAATTAACTTTTCCACAAATTTATGAAATATGCTATTTATGTTGGTAATTGTTATTTTAATAAACTAGTTATGATTGCCTTTGTGCTGTAGGGATTGTTCAATTCAATAGCATATGGTCTGAATTCTTCAGTGCGGCGGGCAATTTGTGAAAGACTAGACCTGTAAGTATACCTGCTCCATATATTTTCTTTTCATTCTTGAATTTTTTCATATGGACATCCAAATGTTTATACACGACTATTTTTCTCTACTCCATTAGTTAATACCTGTCTCTATTGTAGTCGGTTAGGATCCTGGAACTCTACTTGGTATAGGATTGATAATAAAACCCCCCTTTCCCTCTGCCCTTCAGAGAAAATGAACGAAGCTATGATCCTTCATTATTAAACTAATGTGTGTGCTATCTTTTAAAGCTATATTTTTCTTAAACTCTGTTGTACCGTCTTGTTACGGAGCTAATGTAAGAGATTTCGACTTTCAGAATAGAAATACGTTTGAACTTCATTCAAGAGTGTATTGTGGGCCAAGATGAAAATTTTCTGAATTATCATTGGCAATGGATAGTGATAGAAGCCGAAGTCGTGGTTTTCTTGGATAGAGTAACAAATCCAAATTCTATTTGAGTATTTTTTAAAAACTTCATCATCGAGCTACTATCTCGAGACTTTGGGCTTCAGTGACGGATAAGTTCAAAGAAATGAATTGAGAAAACTTTGCTTATGTAATTTCCTTAGTAGTCTCGAGTCCCTGATACAGTGTGTCAAAACAAAAAAAGAAAAAAGATTTCGATTGCTTGTTTTTGCGTATTTTGACCAGGTTTGGGCTTGAAAAACTTCGAAGATGGCTTCCCAGCAATCCGACTCTCCCAAACCAACAACAAGAAGGTGAACTGGTTCCCTTGAGAAATCAAGATCAGCCTTAGCGAATTAGTTAATGGATGTGCCTTCATCGGCAAGACTTCCTTTACAAGACTTATTTCCTCCGTTTTTCCCGAGGGCATGTAAATAGGAGCTGAGAAATTCATTGTGCGTAGGTAAGCTAAGGACCATCCGTTTTGTTGATATGATTTTCATGATCGTTACGCGGGTACTGATATTTCACTGTTCTCTGATAGACATGATGATAGAGAATTTGGCAGTCTCTCAAGTGGTGATCAGGGGTGGAAAATCGTGGATTATAAAGCATTGGATACTGAATGTGTAGCTGCCTGATCAGAATTCCTGTATGCTACTTTAAGCACCGTTCATTTTCAATTTATCATTGCTAAGCGTTCCCGCAGCTTTAATATAACACAACATAACCATTCTATTCGATGCTCGTCACTTTTTTTTTGCATATTTCTACTTCATTACAATATTATTGACTGCGAAAGATCTGATTAGCCACACGGTACACTGCACCTGGTCACCCATCTTATTGTGTCGAATGCTTTGGAAATTTTGTCGCTACGCTTAGTAATGGATATTGTTCTAGAAAACTCTGATTTGACGGCTTAATTTTATCTTGTTTTGTACTTTGTTATTCGATTTAGTGGGATTCATTTGTGGCTTCTGAATAATCCCAATTTCCATAAAGAGCATGTATCATCAAATCTCAGATCATTTGCAAGGTTGATGGCTGAGCCGCCGCAATCGCAGCACATGCTTTAGCTATTCAGTCTGGGTAGGGCCGTGGCTCCATCTGTGGTGGCGATCGCTTCCCGTTGCAGATAAGCATGAGGTGGAAGCTGCCGTTTCTAAGAAGCCAGCTTTACAGATAAGCTCTTTTCATTCTGAATTAAATTCTTGTCCTTTTTACATATTAGATTTTAAAATTTGTTTTCGACTAAATTACAAATCATGTCTTTTGGGCTTTGTTTCTTATTCTGCCTTCCAAAATGAATTTATAAAACTTATTCTACCTACTTTTTCTCTACTTAGATTTTCACTTTTTAGTTTAAAAAAAACGACTGCCTTTGGTTTTTCAGATTAAGATTTTTTAATAAAAAAATTCAAACTCAATTAGGAAAAAGTAGACATTTGAAAACAAATAAATTATCTAACAAACCTTTTATTGCATCTTTTTCAACGATGTATTGCCAATGATTCAATACATCGGTACAAGAGGATGTGAAAATCTTATACCGGGATAAAAGCTGTGAGATATTCTTACTTTGACAGTTCGCATGCTGAAAGGATGAACACAATAAAAAGAAAAAGAACAAGAAAACTCTGGGAATGATGCTTGCTAGAGTTTGAAAATTTGAGAAGACAGCTAATGATTGGGGAAAAGAATAATTATGCTCTAAACTAACTTCTTCCACACGTTGCACCACAAAGTGATTTGACCCAGATAAGCACCTTATGCTGTTTGAATGTCAAATCTAGTCAATGTCTTTTGGTCTGCTTTAGATTGAGAAAGTTATGTTGATTTTTCACATTTATTTGAGTATTTATTTATGTGCATCCTAGAATAAGTCAGGTCTTCATACGAAATAGAAACGTAGACTCAAAGAAGCCCCTTTTATCTCTCCAAGATTATCATCTTTTTCTTCATTCTGCTCTTAACCATCAGCCCCTTTTGAAATATTCCACAAGACTTTTGAGTCAAATCCTAGCATTAGAAAGGTAGGGAAACTTCCGGAGGATAAGATCACAATCAACTCAAGGCCTTTCTTCCATTCCCTTCGCAGTTCACACAATGAATAAGTTGAATTTGTTTTGTCTGCACTTGCAGAAGGAGTTGGTTTTTTAAGGCATAATAACAGTAGAGGCGAGTGGGGCTGAGTTGGATACTTGTTCATGTGCTTGGTATCAATGGCCCATTGTCCTTTATCTTCTTCTAATTGATTGGACATTTTTCATTGTTTTCAAGTGGTACGAGTGTTTTTAACCACCAGGGCCTATTGCCTTGGTCTGTCAACTCCATGGCCCTACCTACTCTCAACTCTGCTTTCCTTCTTTCTCTTCCTTTCTTCTCTAACTTTGACCCTGCCGGAAAACTTAGCCAGAGCACATGCACTCAGATGTTGGGGCTCTCGGTTATGCCTTGGAGTGGACTCCATTTCATTAAAGAAAAAGCCTGACATGAAAAATAATAAACGAATGAGTAGCATGACAAATTTTCAGTCTAATCTTCACTCATTTTCATAGTCATTAATGTCGTTCATAGGCATTATCGATTAGTGCTTGGAAGAAGGGAGAAAAAGAAAGTTTACTAGTCACGTTGATTAGCACATATGATCTTCATTAAGAAGTCGAAGGTCAGAATCTAAACCATGTTAGTGCTTTTGTTTGGATGGATCTTGCACCTTGGTTTGATTTCTTTGGCATTTTTAGGTGAATCAAAACTTTAGTTGAGATGGGAAGGACCACTATAGAGACCCTATGTCGGTTGTGGTTGGGGTTGGGATTTGAAGGACACGACTCATAGTAATGGCTGACAATGTTGTTGGAACATATAGGTTCAAAAGTTCATGAATCACTTTCAATCTTCCTCCCAAACATCAAACAAACCCAAAGAAGGGATTCCCCTGATTCACTTCACTCTTGAGCCAAATTAGTTAGATGAACAAAATTATAAGGTAAAGTTTCATGCTCAAAATAACATTTTTTAGACCATACGAACATTGATGAAGTGTTCGATTGTGCATAGTAAATACTTTCACCAAATTCTTTTAAAAACAATTGAAAAAAATGAACGTGGTATATTAAAGAATCCAGTACGAATTGCAATATTAATACACTGCACTCAAGATGGGTGCAGGTAAAGAGAAAAAAAAAAAAAAAAAAAAAACACACAACGTGGCCAATTTGGTGGTCATGATTGAGCGGTGGTTATGATGTTGATCGTAGAACTCTAACCGTCCAAATCTACTGCTAGCAGATATTATTTTATACGAGTTTTTCCTTTCGAGTTTTCCCTTCAAGTTTTAAAACGCATCTATTAGGGAGAGATTTTCACACTTGTAAAAAAAATGTTTTGTTCCTCTCTACAATCGATGTGAGATCTCACAATCCATTCCCTCATTCGTTCTCGTTGGCACACTGTCCTTGATACACTGTTCGGTATCTGACTCTGATACGATTTGTAACATTCTAAGCCCACTGCTAGCAAATATTGGCCTCTTTGTACTTTTCCTTCGGGGTTTCCCTCCAAAGTTTTAAAACCCTTTTACTAGGGAGAGGTTTCCGCACCCTATCAAGAATGTTTTGTTCCCTTCTACAATCGACATGAGATCTCACAAAAACATAAACATAGCAAATAACAAATCTTTAGAGTTTGGGAGTCTATTTAGAGTTGATGTTCCAATGTGTGGCTTTTCTTTTTTAATAAGACCAAATTGGTGTGCCAAATTCGAAGCTTTAGAAAAAGTTCTTGTCAGCCATTGATAAGTATGTGAAAAAGAAAAATATTTGCAGTTTGAGAGAGATTTTAAACATTATCCCCAAAACGCACTTTAATTTTGCCCCCAACGTCCAACAAAACATCCCTCTCATCATTCTCCCGAGAATTGGAATAAATATGTAATATTCAGGGGTCTATTTTGCAATCTTGCAAAATATTTGAGTTGTCAGTGCATTGCATAATCATCACATATTTGTTTTAATATTAAAGAATAATCGTACTTCGTTTTAATATAGAAATTAAATCAATTAAGAGATACCTGTCGCCATGCAACTGCAAAATTCAAAATCTTGTCCCTGATCGGTAATCAGTTGTAGAATTTTCTGAAGAAGAATATGCAAGACAGAATCAAAAGAAAAAAAGGCCTAGAAATTTTTTCACAGAGTACTCGAAATTTTATAAACTAACATCCAAGAGATATGGCGTTCTTTTATTTAATTTTACCGCCTGTGAATGGCGGTTAGCGTCTAATCGTAATGACTTCGCCGCCTCGGCATGGAGGAGAAACAGCTATTGGAACGGCCAACCGCTCGCGAGGCGTCTTTCTTTGGAGAGTCCAGAGAGCGACGGAAAAGCTGTTTCATAGCCGAAATCAAATCCTCAGTCGGATTCACCGGCGGAATTGAAGATTTGAATGCTTTGTGAAACTTCATGTGTCTCTTCACCGCTTCACCTGTGGTGATTTTGCTCTGAGATCTGATAGATTCGTCTTTCACAGCCTCCGCACAGAGTCCACAAATCCAACGCCCTTCATACCTCTCGCGCACTCGACCGATGTACGCTGGAGTACACTCCTCTGTCAATCCACAACACTCGCATTTTATCGACTCCACGTCGATGACTTGAGCGTTGTGCTGCGTCACCGGAATCGATTGCTCGATGCTTGCGATCACCTTCGTCACTTTCGCCGCCATTGTTGATTCTGCTCCAGCCGCCACAGAAATTCAGAATCAACAAGATCCGCGCGGTATTTCTGTAAGAATATCAAATCAACAATCTAAAAAGAAAAAAAAAAAAACGAAGATAACTTCACAATCAAACAGAAATTTACGCTTGTCTAGAATATTCTCTCCGGATGTTCGAATCGATCGTTGTTCTTGTGTCTGATAATATTACGGAAGATCTGACAAACTCCGGAAAAGGATGATTTGATTTGAACAAAAAGATGTGAACGGATTTTGAATTTTTTGAATTCGAAACTCAATCGGATCTTTCTTTATCTCTCCTTCTCCCACTCCCGCACCGTCAGTTCCTCGCCGTCGATAAGCAGATTCCAAAATATCATATACATTTCAGAGCCTCAATTGGCTCCTTTTCTTTGCCTCTCACCGGAACCGGAAATTTGAGAGAACGGAGAAGGAAGACGAAGAAGAAAGCTTCTTCACTTACGTAAATGCGCTTCACTTTGGACTTATATATAGCGACGGGGGCTTGGTTTAGAATCTAGACGTCCCAGCCAGGAAACAATAATTTTTTTTTTCTTTATATTATTAATTCTTTTGTTATTTATTTTCTGATTTTTTTTTTAAAATTATATAGAATTAAAAAATTGAATTTTCAAAAAATAAAAACGAAATGACGGGACGTAAATTATATATATTATATAAGAATATCTATTTATATAGTCTATAAGTTCTAATTTCCATTCTAATATTTTTATTAATTAATATCAACTTTTAAATTTTGATAATTGATTCCACTAAGATTTACTATAATTATACACCATGACAAAATTTCACTCTTTAATTAAAATTTTAGAGGTTATTGACATTTAGAAAAATTACTAAATACCTTACATCTAATAATATAATATAAAAAAAATGTTGAATTACAAAATTAGTTCACATAATTCCTTAATTTTCAACATTTTTTTTCGAAAATAATCGACAAATCCATCGATACAAAAATATTTTTTTGTGTATAATTTTTAAATTTAATCGTTGTACTTTTAATAAAACTTAAATTGGTTTCTACCGTCATTTTAAAATAAATTTTTATGAATGTTCGTTAAACAATACTTATTGTTAACTTAAATTTCGACCAATATTAAATTAGGAACAAATTTCATAATTAGAATAAAATGAATTAATTTGAGGCTAAATTTTTTATATTGGTAAAAAGTATTAAGGATAAAATTGGAAACAAAAGTAGGGGTAATATTGGGGAAATGGAGGAATATTAGTGGGAAGGTTTTGGGAACATTCATCATATTCATACGTTACATAAATTGGAAGGCCTTGGTTGGGTGTCCTCGTTTGTTCTCGTCTTCCGAAAATGCCACTTTGCGCCAGCTATCATGATAATGACTCTCTCCTCACTCCTCCCTTTTTCTTTTGTCCTCTTTCGTCTTTTCCTTTTTCTCATTTTCCTTCTTCCCTTACTCGCTTTCCCAAGCGCGTCCCCCACAATCGCTTATCTCCCCCAAAACTACAATTTTAACCATAAATATATATATATATATATATATATATATATATATATATATATATATATATATATATATATATATATATTAAATAAATAGTTTGAAAAATAAAAAATAATTTTTTAAAATGTTTTTAAGGGTTGGTTTGGTTATATAAAATATATATAAAAAATAGATAAAAAAAAACTCATATATTTATAGTTTAATTTTAAAAGTATTAAAAATTAAAGGCTCCAACAGTTTGTTTTTGTTTAAGAAAATTATCTTCGTAAATACTAATTTTCAACTCTAAATTTTTTTTTTTTTAATTTTAAAGATTAATATTAAAGGTATTTGTCATTTTTGGGGAAATTAAATTAAATTAAATTAAATTCATTACAATTTTAGCCTAAGACAAACGAGATGACGTGTATATGTCGAGCGTGAAGTGCGCGTGGTAGTAGTTGTGGTTCCCATAGGAAGTAGAACAAGTGGCGGCCCACACGTGATCGCAGGCATGTAGTGTGTGGTTAAAACGGTGGCGTTTAGCGTATTCATGGCTAGAAAAGAGGGGTGTGGGCCTATTGAATTGGGCCACGCGGCCCATTCTTAATGAGCGTTCTGGCCCAACAAATATCTGCCGTTTCTTTGTAATTTTGCTATAAATACTGAAGCAAGTACAAATTACACAAGCTTCAAATCTGTTTCTTTCCCTTGTCTTTTAGCTCCTACTTTCACCGAAATTTGGTTGCCAACTCAGCTTTGGTGCTTGATGAAAACGGAAATTTTGAATGTTGATACTTAGGTTAATTTTACTTTTTTAATTTAATAAAATTAAAATCACTTTTTAATCTTTTTAATTTTTTATTTTGTCCGTTCGTATTTAACATGTTTGTTAAAAAAATAAAATTAAAATGACGTGACGAGTTTCACGACAAAATAAAATGATTAATTAATACATTTTTGCTTTATTATTGATATATAATTTAAAAATTAAGTGGCCAAATTTTCAATATTGTCTGCTTTAACTAGTTACTGTCTGTTAGGGAAAAGTTGACATATCCTTGTAAAGAATGATTCTTTTCCCTCTTTAACCGATAGCGGATCCCACAATCCTCGTTGGCACACCACACTGTGTTTCGCTCTGATATCATTTGTAACAGCCCAAACCCACTGCTAGCAGATATTCCCCGTTTTAGCCTGTTATGTCTAACTCTCAGTCTTAGGTTTTAAAACACATATGTCCTAGGAAGAGGTTTCCACACCATTATAAAAAATGTTTCAATTATCTCTTCAATTGATGTGAGGCCTTACAACAAATAACACTCACATTCACTCTAACAATCGCCCTCGAAAAGCTGCAACAATAGTTACCCTAATTTATATGCACCACGACAATAGAAGTTTCGAATCATACTAAAGAAGAAACCCTGAAACCAAATAGGAAAGCCACGAACATTTTGATTCTACAAAAGTGTTACAACGTTACAACGTCAAAAAAAAAAAAAAAAAAAAATCGAGGTATTTAATAAAAAAGCGTTACGATGTCGAAAGAAAGATTGCACACATCTCGTACGGAGGGCTCAACGTGTAGTGTTGAAATGGTAAGGATGAGATAACACGTTCTTGTCCGATTTCTATGACAATGTCGGGAAATTTTCTCTTCGAGTGTTCTGATGACGCTTGGCTCCATAATTTGTCACTATTTTCTCTTTTAATTAATTATTTTTAATTATTATAAAATGTTTTAAAAAATTAATTACTGCCATACCATTAAATCAGTAAAATTACATAGGATTAATAAGGAAACAAAATTATACTTTTAATTGATTTACAATAAATACAAAAGTTTGATCATACTGTTTTCAATTTAAAAATTTAGGTACCAAATTAAATTTAAATTATTAAATTATTTATTTTCGAATTGGGCCAAACTAAATGGGCCGATTATTTTACACGTTAAATAAAAAAAATAATAAATAAATAAAATTCAATAATTAAAGAAGAATAAGTGGAGGCTTTATTTCAATAATTAAATAAAATCCAATTTCGTGCTTATCTGTTTAATTTGGATTATAAAAATAAAAAATTTTACAGAGAGATTTTTTATTTTTTTATTTTTTTATATTTTAAAAAAGAGAGAGGAGTCAAATTGAGTGGCGAAGGGCTTAATCGTCATTTTGAATTTTATATCTTTGTGGTGGTGCTGGCTGCTACTGGTATTAGCCAAGGAGGGTTTCTCCCACAGAGAGAAAGGGAGGGAGGCAGAGAGACCAGAGAGATAGGCGGAGGGCGGAGAGAGAAGTGGGAGAGAAGACGAAATTCTGAAAGCTGATAGAACACTGAAGAGAGAGTGAGAGAGTGAGAGTCTTGCGAAGTTCGAAATTGAAGATAAGAGTTAGTCCTTATCTTTAATTCTTTAGCCTTCTGACTTCTGACTTCATCCGATCCGTTTCCATGGATCCTTTCGATTTGTTTCGGAAAGGTAAAGAGAAGTATATTCCTCGTAACTGGTTTTCTAATCTATGGATTTATGTTTAGGTCGTCGCTGTGTACAGTAGCCATAGCAATAATTCTGTACCTAATTTGGAAATTTCTGTGATTGATTTCTTGTTTTTTCTGATTGTTCTGTGCATTGAAATTACTGAGATCTCTTTAATGTCAGTGTGTAGTTACGAGATTCTGAATCTTGTTTTATCCTATTCTGATTTTCTGGCTAACCATATACTTGTTACCTCAATTGTAAAGTTTGGTAGTTTATGTTTATGGCCAGGTTCAGATTTCTAGTTCTACAGGTAGTTATGTACTTTATCTTGATTTTATTCTCGTTATGAAGTTTGTTGTTGTTTTTTTTCCCCTAATTTATTTTGATGTAACGAATGTCACGTTTTCCTTCATACCAATTGTAATAAATGTTTTCTGCATGATGTTTTTGGCTTCGGTATTCCCGTTGCTCGTACTTAGCTGACATGAAGTGTTGTCTGGTAACGTAAGTGTATGATAAATTCATGAACTGAATGGTTACTTTATCCCATTTCTATCAAATGAAACTTGAAAGCTTGAATTACTTGCAAGACTTCTAGTTTAAACGATATAGGTTCTTCTAGTTTAAACTATCCATGCTGCAATGCATAATTTTTCGTGGGGATAATTTGTACAGTTTCTAAATGGAGATTTATTGAATATTTGCTGTTCATTTCATTTCAGAATAGGATGGAAATCAGTCATTTACTTGACTTACTAACTAGTCGGATGAAATGAAATCATATTTTGTAGGTTTTGGTTGAGGCTACAAAAAGTTGAGCTTTTCCCTATAGAATTTTTTCAAATACATGTGAGCGTTCTATTTCGTGTTAGCAAATAATGAATGTGTCCAAGAAAGGAACGAAAACCTTTGAGGCAAAACAAAACATTGGAAGCAAGGTGACAGCTTTGAATCCAAATGCTGCTGAGTTCATTCCCTTCTCCCTCAGAGCATCTCCAGTTGGAAGTAGCAGTGTGCCAGACTTGACAGCAAGATTTTCTACTTCTGGGACATTGGGGAAAGCTGTTCTAGATCGGACTGAGTCGTCTGTATCAAATAATTCTGATGATGAGGCCCGCCAATTCTGGAGGCATCAGCTCCCTGATGATATCACACCTGATTTCAAGTCAATGGGAGAAGATGAGAACCTATCTCTTGGAAATATTTCAATGGCAGGCCTGTCTCTGCATGATGACAGCGAAACCTCTTTATTCGCTGCTAATATTGGCAGTGAATATTTGTTGAATGATCAGCAGGATTCAAATCTAAATCACTTTAATGGGAGTCAATTTGCTGATAAGTTTAGATTTTCTTCCGGTTATGGAGAAGATCCATCTTCAGCCAGTCTTTTCCAAATTTCAAATAAACCTTGGCAGAAGCCAGTTCTCAATAGCAATCAACCTGTTAGCAACGAGCAGCACCTTCCTTATCACAACAATTCCGGGAGGGGATTAGCCATAGATGTCTTGGGCAAGCAAACAACAATGGATGAAAGTGATATTCTGAACCCTGTTGAGTTTCTGGCTTTACAGTTCCCTGGTTTTGCTGCTGAAAGCCTCGCAGAAGTTTACTTTGCTAATGGCGGTGACTTAAACCTGACGGTTGAGATGCTCTGTCAATTAGAGGTAAGTTGACTTTTTTAAGATGTGAATAAAGTAGACTCAATTACAGGTCAGTTGCCTTTCTAAGGCATCAAGTGGAAGCAAAATTTCATCTTCAAAACATTTTTACATTTGACAACTTGTTTCTTATTCGATGGTTTTGCGGGTATGTTAATTTAAGTCATAACTTTCATTGGTTGTGTAACATCTTGAGCGCACTTGCCACGCTCTTTAGTCCTCTCGTGCGTGAAAACTTTTACTGAGGTTAACTGTGCCTGAGTGAATTTTTATTTGTCATTTCTTGATATTACAAAAATCTCTTATTAAAGTCTACGAATGCTTGTTCTAGTGGTATAGCTATGTGAATCATAAACATACTTAGGGCTAGAGAGTTTACTGATGACATATATCACAATCTGAACTAGTTGATCTGGTAGAACCTTGTCTTCATTGTTTTATAAAGAGATTGTCAGCCAGCACCATACTCATGTTATCTTTTGTGTGACTATATATTACTATGTAGTTATCATACTGTACTCTTTTAAACTGTAGCTTCAAGTTGATGGTGAGATAAGTCAAAACCTGAATTCCAAGACAGTGTCTGCTCCCAATCTTAGTGCAGTGGACTTTCCTGCGCTTACAGTGTCAGGTAATCAAAACGGTCATCCAAAATTTGATGGGGCTGATCTCCAACAAAGTAGCAACTCTTATCTCTCTTCTGATAAGGATGGCATGCTTTTCTTCAAATCCAGCACCGCCCCATCTAGAGGTGCTGCAGATTTTGCTTCCACTGTCAGGAAATTGGCATCTCAGGATTCTGGTATGTGGAAGTACAATGGAAATGGATCTGCTGATGATTCTATTGGCTCAAGTAGAAGTTCTCATACTTTAGCTAGCAAGTATACTACTGGTGGTCATGGGAAAGACACCTATAGTGAGAGGTTGCTACATCAAGGTTCAGCTCGGGCTGCTCCTGTTTGGCTTGAAACTGGCGAAGCAGTTGGTAATTGCATAGCTGTCAAAATTCGTTGTCTTTGTTGGGGATATGATGTGAAACTAAATTTTGTACGGGTTTCTGCTTTAACAATATTAACTTGGCAGGAAACATGTATACTGAGCAGCGGGAGGAAGCACGTGATCATGCACGGCTGCGAAATGCATATTTTGAACAGGTGTGTAAGAAAGGTTGTTGGTTCTCTCCTTTGTGCACCCCCGCCCACCACTCATATTTGACTCAGGTAATTACGCTCTTTTATCTAAATAGGCACGACAAGCGTACCTCATCGGTAACAAGGCTTTAGCGAAGGAACTAAGTATGAAGGGACAATTACATAATATGCAAATGAAGGCAGCTCATGGAAGGGCCCAAGAATCTATTTATCGGCAGAGGTTTGTTTCCCATCTCGATTCGAACAAGGTTGATGCAGGTGAAATTTCATGGATAATTTTGATTTCCTATTTTTGTCATTCTTGCAACAACTCTGTGCTCAAAGATAATTTGGAGAAGGTGTATCAATTCATATCCTGAAGAATGTTATATCTTTGATTACTTGGACTGAATCATCCTATTGTTTTGACATGGCTCTGATCATTCAATGAACGGTTCAAAGAGTGATGGCACGCTTTTCTTAAGACTTGCACAACGACTACAGGAATTTTCTGAATTGCTTGATAACTCGCTTACAGTTCATTCTGTTCTGCTGTTTATTGATGGGTTCGGTATTTCTTCAGGAATCAAATAGGTGCAGACAGTCCAGGAAATGGAAGAGGACACGAACGCATGATCGACTTGCATGGATTGCACGTTAGCGAAGCGATTCATGTCTTGAAGCACGAGCTGAGCGTGCTGAGGGGTACTGCCAGGGCCTCCGGACAACGTCTGCAGGTTTATATTTGTGTTGGAACAGGACACCACACCCGGGGCTCCCGCACTCCTGCTAGACTTCCGGTAGCTGTACAGAGATATTTGATCGAAGAGGAAGGCCTCGACTTCAGCGAACCTCAACCAGGGCTGCTCAGAGTTGTGATTTATTAAACCATGGAGGGAAAGCGCTCAGTGAAGTGCAGTAGTTTTTTTCTTTTCTTTTTGACAAAAAAAAAAAAAAAAAAAAAAAAAAAAAAGCCATGAAATCATACTTGTGATAGTCATCATGTTGTTGTATCCTAAATGGTTAGGGTGTGGGGAAAAGGGAAAAAAAGAAAAATGAAGTGAAAAAAAAGGAAAAGAAAAATGAAAAAGAGAGAATTAGGGAAGGAAAATGAAGGTGAAAACAAGTAGGATTGTATTAAAGTTTAACCGGATGACAGGGGTCTTAACATTTTTTAGCCCTGAATCGTCACTCTCTTTGCAACTTTGTTTTATTAGGTTTTTCATTGTATTTTATATTTTTCTCCGTTCTTTACGTCAATTCTTTCGCTCGTATTTCCTCATGGATGCAACTGTTAGAATCGAATTATATGAGAATATAGTTCATCGAGTCCCGCTTTGAATCGTTTCGAATTTCGAATCGATGAGTCGATTTATCTTCTCTAGTATTATGGAAATGTCAATCCAAGTGGAAATCAATATCAGGGATTGTAGTTTGGGCTACAATGGCGGAATGAACATCAAGCAAATCTTCATGAATTTTGACGTTATGAGTGAATTGAATTGAATACGATGCATTTGGCAAATGATACTACAAGTCAATCTTAAAGTATCTTGTCGGTTCTCTTTTCTGTCTTTGTCACCGACTTCTTCATCTTAACGGTTCAATAAAAACACCCAAGGGTTTGTGGTGATTGCCATAAAGTGCATAACAAAGCTCACTTAGAGGAAGATTGTGAGTTCCTACATCGGTCGGAAATGGGAACGAAACAGTTCTTGAATGTGACAATCTCTCTCTAGTAGATGCGTTTTAAAACTGTGAAGCTAACGGTGAATGTAGCAGGTTAAAACGAACAATATCTGCTATAAGTGAGCTTAAGCTGTTACAAATGATATCAAAACCAGATAGTGCCAACGAGGACGCTAGAAGAGAAACGAAACATAGGTATGAAAACCTCTCTCTAGTACACGAGTTTTAAAATGGATGATAAAGATACGTAACAGTTTGGTTAAATAATATTTTATAAGATATTAGGCATAAAATAGTGAAAGAATTTAGTTTCTGTTGAGAAATAAGTTATTTTAAAGTTAAATTGTGAGAGTTTTGTTAAATAATTCATCCCATCTGAGAGAAAAATGATAGGCGCGTCCGACCGGTCTTCCCGGTTAACCTTTATTTTTAAGCGTCCAAGAAATGTCTTTAAATTGGCTCTAAATCCAAATTTCCCTCCGTTTCATTTGCGCCAAAATTTCAGAAACCCTCTCTGGATCTTCCGGCTTCCTTCTTCATCAATTCATTTCATCCTCCCGCCACAACAATGCCGCCGCCGATGACGACGACGACTATCTTCTTCCTTCCAACCATACAGTCTTCTTCTCGCGGTCTTCGATCTCGCAATCTCTCTCCACACTCGCGCACTCAAGAGGCCGAAGCGTCGGCTTCAATCGCCACTGGCAAGGACTCAATCCTTTGAGTAAATGGAGAATGGCCAATACTTATGCAAATGTAAGTTGTTGATGTAACTGCTCAATTAAATTCCCATTTTAAGTTCATATTGACTCAAATTTTGTTAGATGTATCCATCTACCGCTGTAATGTTCTTTGTACTTCTGCCGATGTTTTCAAATGTCACCATGCGCGTACAATTATATCGCTGTCTTTTCATCTCTTATGATTTCTGAACATCATTTAATTATCTTTCATCGATTACTTGTTGCAGTATAATTTCACGAATCAGAAGGACGTTACAATTTTGTTTGTTGACGCCATTGAGGTTGAAGCTTTCAACTCAAAAACTCTGTTCCTGATTGGATGCTATACCATCGGTAAAATTTGGATCTCGCTTTTGTCATCTTGATTTGTTGACCAGACTCCTAATGGATGGCCTCATATATTTTCAAGTGCAGTTGATATTGAAATGAACATAATAAAGCCTTCGAGGGTTGAGCTGAATCAAATCTGCAGATTCAAGTAAGTTAAAAACTAAACTACTACTGGCTCTCTTTTAGATAATCATTTTATATAATCATCTCATTTTAGCAAACTTCTCGCCTACCAAGCCAAAAGCATGCCGATATTGCATAGTGATTGACCTCCTTTTTCTTTCCATTAGAAAAGTGATTGATGGTTCGATGATTTGAGTTATGCTTAGACTGATTTCTTAGGGTATAGTATGTTAGGAAAGAAAAGAAGTCTTAAATACCCTTTACTGACTGTATCTTTGGATTTGGAAACATGCAAATTATAGATACTATATGCACAATATAGTATCCATAATCTTTTAAGAACTCTTGGTTCGTTATTATTTGCAAGCGTTTTTTTTCTTAATAAACAAAACAGAACAAAAAGAGCCGAACTAGAAAAAAACTAGAAACTATCCGAGGTGACATTTTGTCACATATAATATGAGATCCCACGTCTATTGGGGAGGAGAATGAAATATTTTTTATGAGGGTTTGAAAACCTCTTCTTCTCAGCCTGAAGTGGGTGGATACAAGGTGGTGTACTAGCAAAGACGTTGGGCCCCGAAAGGGTGTAGATTGGAGGGTTCCATCGATTGGAGAAGGGAACAAGTGCCCGTGAGGATCCTGAGCCTTGAAGGAGGATGGATTGTGAGATCCCACATCGGTTGGGGAGGAGAACGAAACATTCATTATAAAGGTGAGAAAACCCAAAGAAGACAATATCTACTAACGATAGACTTGAGCCGTTACAGATAATGTGACGTGCCCTATCTTAACAATCTTCTAACCAAACCTCTAAATGCTTAGTGTGCCTTGCATGAATAGCTAAAGTATGAGTTGCCTTAGTGTCGTCTTTAGGAGTTGGGAGAAAACCCTTTATGCAATGGTTTTGCGAGAGATGTTTCAGGTGCTTGATAAGATGTGCAATCTCAATAAAATGTTGATCTTGGTCCATAAGAAGAGTCCACACTACTTTGGAATCCACTTTTGGCCACACTGAAGTAAGACCTGTAGCCATACCTAGCTGATTACCTCTACTAGAGTCTTCGCCTCTACACATTCCATTGAACAACTGGTTACCGAGAATCCTCGAACACACTTTAAGCTCTCTTGATTTTCTCAAACAATGCTTAGAAAGCCTTTGGAATTTCAAACAAGCCCATTTGGCATCCCATTTCCTCGTTGTGCATGGTAGCAGCCATACTCAATTTGTCTTGGTCATGGGGCAGCGATACCCACCTACTGAAAATGGAGTATTCTCTTGTGAGGAGAAAGTACGAGGACTTGTGGTGCGTTGACATTCTGCCTTAGAGAAGGTGCCATCCAACGTTGGATCATTTGAAATCCGTTGTTGCTTAGTTGGTTGGGCCGTCGAAGTCAGCTTTGTTTTATCCCTTTCACATTGATCAGATAGCCACCACCAAAATTTCAATCGTATCTTTAGAGAAATTCTCCTGGGCCCTGCAACACAAATCAAACATATAAGAACAATGGAAATTGAGAAAAAGTTTCACTAGGCTCTAGTGCTGAAGAGCCATACGCTTCCTCACCCTAATACAACATTAGACCGCGTGTATCCCTATCTTGCTTTCCTTTCCACTCAATCGATATTCCGAATTGTTGGGAGGGAGTCCCATATTGGTTAATTAAGGGAATCGTTATAAGTTTATAAGTAAGGAAATACAAGACAAAACCATGAGAGTTTATTCTCAAAGTAGACAATATCATGTTGGATGATGAAAGTCCCACATCGGCTAATTTAGGGAATGATCATGGGTCTATAAACAAAGAATACTCTTTCTTGGTATGAGATCTCTTGGGGAAGCCCAAAACAAAGTCACGAGAGCTTATACTCAAAGTGGACAATATCATACCATTGTGGAGAGTCGTGTTCATTTAACATGGTATCAGAGTCATGCCCTAAATTTAGTCGTGTCAATAGATCCTCGATTAAGGGGAGGCGTACTTTATTTGAGGGAAGGACTTATAAACAAAGAATACTTTTTCCATTGCTATGATGCCTTTTGAGGGGAGGACTTCAAAAGAAAAGGGGAGGACTTATAAACAAAGAATACTTTTTCCATTGCTATGATGCCTTTTGAGGGGAGGACTTCAAAAGAAAAGGAGTCGAGCCTCGATTAAGGGGAGATCATAAATTTATAAACAAATAATACTTTTTCCAGCCTTTGGGCTGTCTTAAATCTATATTAGAAATCAAGCATGAATTTTGTCTCTAGCTGAGTGGGAAAAAAAAGTTGAGAATAGCTTGTTAGCCAAAAACCCTTATTTTGGTTGGGATATGAAAAGTAATATTTTTGTTATTTAGTTCAAAATAATTATTTCAATACATTTTAAACCCTTTGTTAGTAATGTTATTTTTATTATTTTATTTTTCAAGTTTATCTTTATATATAGATATATATATATAAAAGTTATACATTGCTTTTATATACATTGCTTGCAAATGATTTCAGCCTAAACATAATTTGTTGGGTCATATTTACTTTTAGAAAAACAAAGGAAATTATAATACTTTTACTTTACATATTATTTAATTCATTCTCGTTTTTTCATTTCTTTATCATTTTTATTTAAATTTATAATATCATATGCCACAATTGATGTGACGCTTTAATACATCGTATTGCATTATATCATTATATATAGAGAGCAAATTACTATATAATTACTTATATTCTATCAATATATAAATTTTATTGAGTATGTATACTTGGATGAGACTTTTTTAGCCTACAACATATATATATATATATATATATATATATATATATATATATATATATATATATATATATATATATATATATGTATATGTATATATATATATATATTTTTGTGACAATTGACATATGCTCGAGTTTATTTTGGGTGTAATATCTAAAAAATTATTGAAACTAGGTTTGGTAAAATTTAGCAAATGACCCAACCAAGCTATGGGTTATAGGGTTTGTCTTTTTGGCCCTTCTGAAACACTATAGCTTATAGGCTTAATGATTATCAAAGTTCCATAGGAAATTAGCCTCGTGACAAAAATATTCTCCACCATCAACAAACCTATCCTCCATATTTTCTTGTCCCGGGAAAATAATGTCGCTATCATAGACCATTTCATTCCGACACATAATATTACCGAACCCAAAATCCGAACCACCGTCCAACAAGTCCCAAGCCGCCCAAACGCTGCTTCCATCTCCGCTGTCAACCGCCCCTGAACACTGTTTACCGGTTACAGCTTCCTCATTGCTACTACTACTACCCGTTTTAACTCGTTCCTCTCCGCCCTGCTCGACAGCGAACTTCGCTGCGGCTGCCTGAATCTCCTGAGCCGAAAGCCGGTCGCCGCCGTCAATTTCAGGCGGACTATCTGAAAAATTAAACTTCGCATGGGGACCGCGTAGACAGAATTGCGCCGCGTCGAAAGCACGCGCCGCTTGCTCTGGTTTGTCGTAAGAACCCAACCAAATACGGTCACGGCTGTTGGGCAGCCGAATTTCAGAGACCCATTTGCCCCATTTCCTCTTTCGTACACCTTTGTACTTCAAAATCTGACCACCCGACTCTTCATTCGTTTCACTGCCTGAGTTCCGACGGTCCGCCATTAATGAACTGTCTATCAGATCCGAGCGTAAGGCAGGTTTGGGTTCGGAATGAGGCTCGGGAACTTAGAAAGAGAAATTCAAAGTTAGTGAAAGAGGGGATAGGGCTTTGGAGTTAAATAGGAAATGGACAAAACGAGTAAACTCTAAGGTAGAGGGAACTCAACGAAGAAGCTCAGTGGGCTTTTGGGTAACGCGTAACAAAACTTAAAAACACCACGTGAGTTTTAAAATAATCATTATAAATTCTTCCATCTTTTTTATTTTATTTATTTTTTAATTTTAATTATTATTATTATTCTTTTTTTTTTTTTTTTATAAACATTTCTAAATTAATATTAAAGCACATTTTTGTCCTAATTTTTCAATATTTTTCTAAAACATTTATAAAAAGATATTTTTTTTAAGTTATAATTTAAGGTAAAAAAAAATTTAATGTCTTTAAATTTTGGAGTTGTATTAATTTAAAATTTTAATTGATACAATTTGGGGAGACTAAGAATATAAATGACTTATTTCTATTTATTTTAATATTTTAAAAAAAGTTTCATTATCGAAATTAGATGTCTATGTCATGGACTTTTGAGTGGTTTTAAAAAAGAAGAGAGGCATGACGGTTCTGAAAAAGGAAGAAAGGGGCCATTTTATTATTTAAATTTTTCTACCACTTTTAGACCAGTCTTTAAGTTATAAATAATTAAATTTAGATCAAAATTGTAAATTTGATACTATAATATTAGAAATTTTAAAATTTAGTCCCTAAAATTTTATTAAGTAAATAAAATTTTCATAAATAGTCTTTAAAATCATGGAGTTTAATTTTAATATTTAAAATTATATGAACTTATACCAAATTTGTAATTATATGAACTTATACCATATTATTGATTTGTTACATTAGTTTGAAATCATGGGCTTCTAGATGTTCATTAAGAAGATTTTGCGGCTAAATAGTCATTGACCTCTTTTTGACTTTAAGAAATTATATTGAGCTTTTTTCAAAAATTATTTGAAAGTGACTCTTTTTTCCCTTTAAATTCATGTTAATTATTGGGCCGTCCATCTTAAAAATGAATTGTATAATTGAGAATTATTAATAATATTGCTAAACTAATATACTTTATATTAGTGTGCTCTATTGTCCAATTTTTTATATAATAATTAGATTAGAGTTTCATTTTTATAGTTTGGGTATATCTTATAAATCATTTATAGATATGTTGCTGTCATTTGAAAGCCTATAATTTAGTGTGTTGTATTGGGTCATTCTTTTAGAAAATTGATCTGATTTGATCGGATCGAACCTAATTTATATAATTTAACATTATAAGATTTGTTCGAAGGTTGAGTAGGCTCATGATTTGAAATATGGGGAAATTATGTGGGTGTAATTTTCCATGAAAAAAATAAATATATATTTGAATGGATGAAGAAGAAAGAGGAAAATCTCGTGCTTAATTTTGAGTATGGAAGTCCAAATATAAAGATAAGGGTAAGGACTAAGGGCGCAGCTATTTGCATTTGCGGCGGTCCCATTTGAACTGGCCCCAAGTAAAACGGGACCCATTTAATTGGGACAATAACAGTTTAGCCCTTTCAATTTTCAGGACATTTCTCTTTTAAAAAACATAGATTAAAACAATTTCCACAAAACTAAAATTTCAAAAAAGAAAAATAAAGTTTTTAAACACGTGTATGAGAAAGCTATAAAGAGAGGATTCACATAAGAAAGCACTAGTAGAGGAAAAGTTTTTTGGATTTTTTATTTTTTATTTCCTTTCTAATATTGTACCTACCCTTTCATGATGTGAATGGTCGAGTGGAGTTGGGTTAGACATTTTTAGATCCATTTCAATGATTCAGATTTAATTATTTAAATTGAGTTTGTTCTAATTGTTTTAGTTATTTATTCAAATTTTGTTTTCAATGGTTAGTTTTTAACATGTTTATTCTAGAATTAATTTTTTCGATCCAAAGAACTTTTATTAAATAACGAACTTATCCCGACTAAAATTAGGTTGGGTTGAGTCGGTTGTTTTTGGATTACTATGGCCCAGCATATCAATGGGCTCTCTCAAGTGCTTTTGCCCCTTTCCTAGGCAATAGGTTGAGGCTAGAAGCCTAAATCTTCTGCAAAGGTTATATACAATGCCTTATTAGGTCAACTTTGTTCTTTGAATTAATTTGCTTAGGAAGCCTTTTCTTCCTGTTAGATTTAGTTAGTTTTGACCATTGAACGGAGTATACCGAAATGAAGGATATAGTACAAAACTTGCTCTACAAGTTTATATATCATGTATAAGTCAAGCTTATTGACTCACAAATTAAGGGTATGACTTTGATATCTCACGACCTTTCACAATGGTATGATATTATCTACTTTGAGTATAAACTCTCCTCACGACCCTTCACAATGATATGATATTGTCCACTCTTAGCTTAAAACTCTCATGCTTTTGCTAAGATTTCTCAAAAAAGCCTTATATCAATGGAGAAGATCATATTCCTTACTTATAAACTCGTGATCTTCCACTTAACTAGCTTATGTGAGACTACTATTCTTAACAATCCCCGCTCCTTTTTTTTTGGAGCTATCGAGTATTCTATTGATATGGCTAAATTAAGGACATGACTTTACTACTATATTGCTCACTTTGAACCTAAGTTAATGAGACTTTACTTTTATTTTCTCCAAAATGACTTGTGTCAATAGAACTGGGCATGGGCTAAAACCCTTGACTAGGTGTGTTTGTGTTTGTTGATTGTTGTTGGTTGACAAAATTGATTGCTTAGAATGTGTGTGTGTCGTGTCAAGTGTAAAGGGCGTGGCCAAAGACCTCCCTCTTGCTTGGTCAATGCGGACTGCCCAACTAACTCTCTCAGCAAGTGGAGGGTAGGGTGGGTATGTGGTTGGGTTCAAATTAGTTGTTTTTTTTATTTATTACAAAATTAAACATGTAGCCTTTTTAAATCGATTTTTTTTTAAATAAAATAAAATTGATTAAAAAAAATTATTAAATAAGCAAATAATTGTTCAAGATTTTAATCTAATTTATCACTCTAATATTATAATCATGAAAGAGATCACAAACTTCATTAATTAACATTAATTATTAAAAAAACATCAATATTTATCCTAAAATTATATCGATTTTAATTTTAAAATTAAAATTTAATTTTACTATTAATAATTTAATTTTAATTTTAACTTGAAACTTAATCTAAATTTAATTCTTTTTGTTTATAATTTAATGAAGGTAATTATAGATTGTAAATATAAAAAGAGAAAAAGTAATAATAATAATAATAATAATAATAATAAAAAGATGGGAATTAATGAAGAATTAATGGGAGTTGAAAGAACCCCAACTGCATTGGCGCCGAGTTGGTGTTTGGAATAACTAATTCCCACCCACCAACTTTCCCTCTCCATCTTTATATTCTCTCTCTCCAAATTCCCAAATCCAACTCTCTCTCTCTCTCTCTCTCTCTCGATCGTTCACGCTCTTCTCATGGCTAACGAACAAGACCTTCTCTCCACCGAGATCGTCAATCGCGGCATCGAATCCTCCGGCCCCAATGCCGGCTCCCTTACCTTCTCCGTCAGAGTCCGCCGCCGACTCCCGGACTTCTTACAATCCGTCAATCTCAAGTACGTCAAGTTAGGTTACCACTACTTGATCAACCACGCCATTTGTCTCGCTACTGTGCCACTGTTGGTTCTCGTCTTTAGCGCTGAAGTCGGAAGCCTTAGCCGCGAGGAACTATGGCGGAAGCTTTGGGAAGATGCTCGCTACGATCTCGCTTCTGTTCTTTCGTTCTTCGCCGTCTTCGTCTTCACTCTCTCTGTTTACTTCATGTCGCGCCCTAGATCTATCTATCTTATTGATTTTTCGTGCTTTCGGCCTTCCGATGACTTCAAGGTTAGTTCGATTTTGATTTTGATTTTGATTTTGATTTTTCTTCTTTATTTTTAATTTCGATTTTGATTGTTTGATCTGGATGAGGATTTGAACCTTCTTTTGGAGTGCTCATTATTCTTCGGTTTACATCTAATCGAGCGTTGATTAATAGGTGTTAGATTGATATTAGTTTGGTTTGGTTAGAAGGTAAAATTATTAAGTCATTGTTTCTCGACTTTTTTTTTTTTTTTTTTCCACAACAAAATGAATATCTTATGATGCAGTGTATTTCTTTGATCCTTCCAGAACTTTTTAGCCACTAGAAGTACGGAATGGTAGGATTTTAATAGATAGGTGCATAACCATTCGTTTTTATTTACATAGTTTCGCATTTTTTTAGTTTTTTTAGATGGAAAATATTCATAGATAGCTTCTTTTGGAGAATGTTAATTGTCCTGTGTCGTTAACTAAAACTAGAGTCGTTTATTTTTAAAAAATATTTTGCCTCTTTAATTTTTTGCATGAAATTAGATTGAAAGTTCAGCCGATTAATTGAAATTACTTAATATCCTGCATGTGACTTACCTTTTTTATTTGGAATTCCTACCGAGATTAAGATGAATTTTGGAAATATTGAACTTTATATGAGTTATGTAACTGTTTTTTCGATTAAAATTATAATACTAAAAAATAATATTCTGCTCAAATTTAAATTAATTTTATTATGTTATGGTAAAACATTTGGATAAATTTAAAAAGTGCCAGAAACTAATTAAATAAATCTTAACTGCATGGTAGAAATTCAGCGAAAGGATGATAGAATACATTTTTATTTAGAATCTTGTAAATTAAAAAATTAAAATATAAAGACTATGAAATATAATTGTGTGTAATAATCAGTAGTTTTTTCATTGTTGTGTTAAAGATTTCGTCCGCGTTCTGCAGGTATCGAAAGAGGAATTCGTAGAACTAGCACGAAAATCGGGCAAATTCGATGAAGGAAGCCTAGAGTTTCAAAAGAGGATTTTACAGTCATCGGGAATAGGTGATGAAACCTACATTCCGAAATCGGTGATCGCCTCCGCCGGTAACTGTGCCACCATGAAAGAAGGCCGAACGGAGGCCTCCGCCGTCATGTTCGGCGCTCTCGACGAGCTTTTCGAGAAGACTCGGATTCGTCCAAAGGACGTTGGAGTTCTCGTCGTCAACTGCTCGATCTTCAATCCGACACCATCACTCTCCGCCATGATCATTAACCACTACAAGATGAGGGGAAATATTTTGAGTTACAATCTCGGCGGAATGGGATGTAGCGCTGGAGTTATTGCAATCGATTTGGCTCGCGATATGCTTCAGTCTAACCCTAATAATTACGCCGTCGTCGTTAGTACGGAGGTTGTGGGATACAATTGGTACCAAGGCCGTGATAGATCTATGCTTATTCCAAATTGCTTCTTTCGCATGGGCTGCTCCGCCGTGCTCCTGTCTAACCGCCGCCGTGACTACTACCGCGCCAAGTACCGCCTCGAACACATCGTTCGAACCCACAAAGGTGCTGATGATCGCAGCTTCAGGTACTTACTTTTTTCGTTTTCGTTTTGTTCTTTTTCAGTTTTCTTTGCATTCACTAATGGAAAACATAAAAAGTGGGACCATTCATTTTTGTTTTCTCTTTCAAAAACTGTCTTAATAACAACATTAGATGTAAGCTGTACTGAAAGCAACATTAGAGGCAGGATTCAATCTTATAAGTAATATTTATAATTATCACTAAGTTATATTTACTCTACAAGAAATAGATAAGATGGAAATATAGAATTTAATTTTTATATGCATGTATGTGCACATATATGTAATATTTAATTTCTATATTAAAAACATATTTTCTGAAGATATGCTTAAAGCAGTTTTTGACATAATGTTTCAAATGCAATTAAAAAATATCAATAGAAAAAAAATAACGTGTTTTTCGGTATATATAGTGGTAGTTGTATTGACTGCAGATCGGCTTTTATTATGTTGTGTAGCTGTATATTTAGTGGCCCATTACGTCTTTCAACTGCCAAAAAGAAATGTTGTCAATTCATGGGGATTTATATGTTGTAGACTTTAGGGTCCCAAACATGAAATATTTTTAATAATCTAGTATATATTTTTTTTTAAAATATACGAAATACACTCTTGAGTTAGAAAGTTATTTGATGAAAAAGATATATATTTTTCTATAGTAGATACTATGTGTAAATTTTTTAAATAAGATTTTTTTTAACCAATCTAGCGGTATAGATACTATGCATTTTGTATAGATACTAGCGGTATAGATATATATTTTGATGTTAATTGATGTTAGACTATTATCTGTCACTCTCTCAACTAAATGTTTAAATATCCAACTTTTGAACTGTCATTAGTATTTCATGTTCCATAATTAGTTGGTTTTTTTTTAAATTTATTTATTGTTTTTCCATACTAAAGTAAACGATAGTGAGAGGTTGAGAGGAAGCACGTGATATCCAAAACCAAGTCATTGTCTTTCTTAAATAATTAAAGTTTAAAGATCATATTCATTTTTCATTTCTTAAAACTTTTAGGTTTATTTCTTAAATATTAATTTTAAACTTTAAACTTACAAAAGTATATATATATATATATATATATATATATATATATTTAGGTTTACTTCATTATGATCATTTGTGAAATATAGTATCAAAGAAAATGTTCCATTTTAGGTTGTGAAAGATTTGATGTGTTGAGTGTTTTGGAAGTTGAATGGTGCCTGGTGGGTGGCAGGTGTGTATACCAGGAAGAAGACGAGCAAGGATTCAAAGGCCTAAAAGTCAGCAAAGACCTAATGGAGATCGGAGGCGAAGCTCTCAAAGCCAACATCACAACCCTCGGACCCCTCGTTTTGCCCTTCTCCGAGCAGCTCCTCTTCTTCGCAACTCTAGTGTGGAGGCAGTTCTTCTCCTCTTCCTCCTCCTCCTCCTCCGGCGGCGGAGTACTGAACTCCAAGAAACCATACATTCCAGATTACAAGCAAGCATTCGAGCATTTCTGTGTGCACGCAGCCAGCAAGGGCGTACTGAATGAGTTACAGAGGAACCTTGAGCTCAGCGAGAGCAACATGGAGGCTTCTAGAATGACACTTCATCGATTCGGAAACACTTCCAGCAGCAGTATTTGGTACCAACTGGCTTATTTGGAGGCCAAAGACAGGGTCAAGTCCGGGGATCGTATTTGGCAGTTGGCATTTGGGTCTGGCTTCAAGTGCAACTCTTTGGTGTGGCGCTCTATGAGGCGCAACCGCAAGCCCACAAGGACCCCGTGGCTCGATTCCATTGACAGATATCCGGTTCGATTCTAGCCCCTTTGAAAATGCTTCCACTAATTTGAAAATGCTTTTCAGGAAAGAGTTACATGGCATAATACTAGATTTCGGTGCTTTTAAGGAGAAGGATTCTTAATTTCTATTTGTAAGTTGTAAAATGTATGAATGGTAAGTTACTACCATCAATTAGAAACTACTTGTCTTTAGTTAACAATATCATTCATTGTAGCTTCAGTATTTATTGTAGCCTCTAGACTGTGCTTGTTTCTCTCTAATAATTGGTTGCATAATTATAGTGTTCCAACCATCTAATAATTTCTTACTCTGTTTGTTGACTTTATTGGCCATCTATATATATATATATATATTAGAGGTTGAATTGGATCAGAAAGCATGCGATGAATTACTAGAAGTTTATAAGCAAAAATATTGATCAAAGTATGTAGGGGGAGGGAATCACGTTTGGGGAAAAAAGATGCTTCATTCGTTTTCTCATATTATTAAAGAGCATGGTATGAGATAAAAACCCAACAATCATGCTAACCAATCTCCATCCACATCTTCAATCTCCCCAATGTCCATGCTGCAAAATGCAAATATGTATTGAAATGGGAAAAAAAAATTAGTAAATTAATCCAAAATGCAAACACCCAAAAAAGGGGGGAAGAAATAAAGGACACACTAGAACCGTTAAGACATAAAACGACCTCCTAAATGTATATTTTTTCCATTGGGGTTTGAAATTTGAATTTCTTTTGGATTAAGGGAAGCTAAATTCGTACCAAGATAGGTCAGGATCTTGAAGGTAATCCTCATCCGAGAACTGATAATTGGAACGCTGCTGCAAAAAGTCATCATTGATACTCAACCAATCTGGAAATTCCATGGCTTCTTCACTCTGTCCAGTTGGAACATTCTCAAAAGTACAGTGAGTCTGACCATCAATCTCCAAAGGCTTCTCTTCCATAGACCTGATCTCAGCCATCATAGCCTCCTCCTCTTCCTCCTCCTCCACTGCCCCATGAATCTCCTTTTCACTCTCTCCAGTTGGGAAATTATTGGACCAAAACAAATCAGAAGCCATCAACCTCCTTTCTTCCTCTGATAATGAAATTGATTTGGGAACTTCCTGATGAGTAGTAGCAGCATAATCAAATGTGGGACAAATATATGAAGATGGGGGCAAGAATGAAAGTGAATAAAATGAATGGTTGTTGTTGTTGTTGTTGTTGTTGCAAACAACTGAACTAGTATCCTCAAAATTGGGATTCAGACCTAAGGTTTGTATAGGGATATCTAAATGGAGACTCTGTGCAACAGGTGGAGGAGCAATAAAATCAGACCCATTTTCGAAATAAAATGAGCAATCAGGGTATATCCTGGGATTTCTCCTGGATTTCATTCTTCTTTCAGGTTCAAAACAAGGGGTGAATTGATGAGGGTACACAGGAAGTGAATGTTTAATCTGTTGGTCCTGTTTTTGTTGCTGTTCTTTAGCTTCTTTTGTTGCTGCTCTATGAAGCTTGAGTGCAGTTACAATCTCTCTTCTAGCTTCAGCCATATTCAGAGGCATTTGCTTATAAAGCCTTCGGCTTTGGCGTCTCCTTCTAACCTGTTTCTTACGTTCTCCATGTGGCTGTGGCTGTGGCTGTGGCTGTGGGATTTTAGTAGCTTCAAAGTTGCAGAGTTGGTCTGTAGAGTTCATTGGTGGTTTGGTTTTAGATTTAGAGGTTGCTCTTTAGTGTTCATATATTGCTTTTTTTCTCTGATAAAAAAAGGGTGTAGAGATGAGGATTGAAGATCAGTTGGGGGAGAATGGTGGGTTTTAAATTCTGTCTGCCACGATTACCCTACGCCTCGAGTTGTTCCAAAACAAGTCCTATAAGGCGGCCATACAAGTAGGGTACCCTATGCCTTCGACCTCTTTTCTACTTTTACTTATTCGGCTAACTACATCTTTTCATTGTTTCTTCTTTTTACCATGCTTTCATCGTCACTGGTTTTAGAAATTTTCAGGTTTGGAAATATTGGGGAGTCGTTTAACAACTTTGTTGTTTACTATTCTCTGTTTTCTATTTCTCAATTTTCATTAATCTTTTTTTAGTTTATCGAGGTCATTTAAGGTTTTTGGGTTTGAAGAGGAGTCGGGCAACTAGGAAAGTCAAGTCAAGTCAAGTCAAGGAAGAATGCGTTTTACTACTCAGCAAGTAGTGGTTGTAGTCTCGTCTTTCTTGTAATTTTGGAGATTTTTTTTATGCTTCCAAAAAAGGGAGTATGGATCTTGATCATAGTGGACCGACTCATGAACAAGAAGAAAGATATAAATTTCTTGCCTCGAGATTATCCATATTCTTTAAATGTATCAGACTGGCTCAAATCTTTTTCAAACTCTAATTTCATAATCGAAAATATATACTTAAAAGCTAAGCTTAAATCTCTGTTACTCATTTTCTATAAAGGTTTCTAACAGGTAAGTTTTTAAATAACAAGATCTATTTCTAATTTTTTTAAAGAACATAAATAAAAATATTATTTCTATTGACGATAGAAATGGCTAGAAATGGCTAGGGAACATAATTTACTTTTTTCTAATAAAAAGTAAAAAAGAAGAATTATTCTTCGGGACTCGTAGCACATAAGTCCATATCGTTCATCAATTATCCACGGGCTAGGTGACAGTCAAATCATTTGACTGCGAGTGAAAGTTCCATAGAAAAATAATAATCAAACTTGCCTACGAAAGAAGAACCAATGTATGTTTTGACTCGCTAACATCAGCACATAAATTCATTAAATTCCAAGAGGAATTGTTCTTCGTTAAAACCATTATTCCAAGAGAGTAAAAATTGGTAGGATTTGAATGTAATTTTAAATATAAATTTAGACTCCACCGACTAAATTTATGATTTGACTTTTTCAAAAAAAAAAAAAAAAAAAAAAAAGTTTAAAACTATTCTTCAATTGTGAGCGTTTGAGGCTTTTGAAAGTTCTTTATGAATATTTTACTTATTTATACATAAATAAATAAATAAAGCCCTAAACCGACTTCAACTGAAACCGTGCACAATTCTGAATAAAAATAGAACTAAAAACGACGATGCGCATAATTTCAACACGAAATTTAGGGCCAAATAAGAAAACAACAGGTATAAGTAATGTTAGTCCTACATTTATCAGAAGAGTCAATCGAAATAAAAAGGCATAGAAAGAAAAAAGAGAGAGAATTAGGATGATGTAAGGAAAGGAAACGTGCCTTGTATCGGAACCAGATTTTGCCGCAATGGACGACGTCATGGTCATAGGGCGATCAGAAGGCTCTTCAGATGGAGGTAAAGGCAAGAGGCAGAGAGAGAGAGAGAGAGAGAGAGAGCAGCCACATTTTCCAAAAATCCATGGGCGCCGCATCGGCACAGTCAGAGGTGCAATGCAACTGGAAGAAATATCGAACTGAGAGAACAGAACCACACAGGAATGGAAAAGAATAGCAGAATCATCAATCCATTAATAATTCATGAGAGAGACAAAAAGGAAACAAATGATTGGATCATCTCATACTCATCTCCCCCACCGCTCTCCCATATTCTTCACCGCCCTCTCGCTGTGTCGTGTCTTCTCTCGCCCTCGCTTCCATTCGCTCTACTTTTATTTTTCCTTTTATATATAACAAATGAAAACAGTTACGCTCGCTTTGTTTCTAAGGCACGACTAACCCTCCACGTTATTTCTCCCCAATTACTACATAATTTTTTAATTAAAAAAATTTAAAGACAAAATTTATAATTTAACCCTAAATAAATATTACATTACAGTAATGAAATATAAATAGAAGTTTTGGTCTATATATATATACATATATAGAGAGAGAGAGGGTTAATTATTTTGTCTTATTTTATTTAATTAAAAATTTGGTTAGAGTTGCATTCCAAACCTAAGTCCAACAGCTAATAGATATCCACTCTAGCTATATTATCTACTTTCACCTGTTACAAATCACCATCAACCTCATCACCATCAACCTCAGTTTTAAAACAGGTCCGTTAGAGAGAGGTTTACACACCCTTATAGTAATGTTTCGTTCTCTCTCCAACCGATGTGGAATCTATAGTAATGTTTCGTTCTCTCTCCAACCGATGTGGAATCTCACACTTTGTGATGTCCAACATTGGTTGAGGAGGAGATGAGGAGGAGAACAAACCACCGTTTATAAGGGTGTGAAAACCTTCCCCCTAAGAGATGCGTTTTAAAGCTTGAGGGGAAGCCCGAAAGGGAAAAGCTAAAGAGAACAATATCTGCTAGCAGTAGATCTGGGGCGTTACAAATGGTATCAAAGCCAGACACCGGACGATGTGCCAGCTTTCTCGCTGTTCCCCAAAGGGGGGTAGACACGAGGTAGTGTGCCAGTAAGAACGCTGGGGCCCAAAGGGGGGTGAATTTAGGGGCAATCCCAATTGGAGGAAGGAAAGAGTGCCAGCGAGAACATTGGGCCCCGAAGGGGAGTGGATTGTGATGTCCACATTGGTTGGGAAGGAGAACAAACCACCATTTATAAAGGTGTGTAAACCTTTCCCTGATAGATGTGTTTTTAAGCCGAAAGGGAAAGCCCAAAGAAGACAATATCTTCTAGCAAGCAGTAGATCTGGGGCGTTACATACGCCTCTAAAAACATTTATTTGAGTATATAGTTCAGTTAAATTAAAGTTTTAATAAAAAGTGACCCACCCAACACCCAACACCCAACACCCAACTATAGAGTAAAAAATTTAGTTACAATTGGATGATATAGATGAATATTGAAAATTAAATAGAATTCAAACGTCTTACTCAGAGAATATGGGGCCTCCACTGGATTTGTAGCACTGTAATTGGAGCTCTCTAATGGATCAGATCTATTTGTCTTTTAAACTAACAAAAATTAATTCATTCATAGGGACAAAATGTTCACAGAAACATTCACATTCATATGAGGAATATAAATATGAGTTAGAATTAGGCTTCATCAAAACGTCGAAACCAGTTGGTTAAGGTTTTAGCAACCTCTTTTGTTTCATTCAAGGATACAGATTTAAGGGCCTGCGCAACCGCATCTGCAGGAGTGTACAACTTACCTACCTCCCACTTTGGCTCCTGGTCACAATAAAACAACCACATCTTCAGAAATCCCCTTACAATCTAGAACAAAAAACTTCAACTAAATTCCTTTTTCGGTTGCTTAATCTTTCTTTTGGTTTTGCTTACTTCTTCCCTCCTACTACAAGCATAAACTATTGGTTTCGTGTAAACTACTTTAATCTTTACAACATTCTTTTGTTGGGAGAGGAGTCTTACATCGGATAATTAAGGGGTTGATCATAGGTTTATAGGTAAGGAATACATCTCCCATTGGTATGAGGCCTTTTTGAGAAACTAAAACCAAAGCCACGAGAGTTTATGCTCAAAGTAGACAATAATCATACTATTATGGAGGGTCCGTGGTTCATAATATCTTTAATAACAAGTTACTAACTAAGTCCGGTTTGGAATGATTTTCATAAGCATTCGAAAAATCATTGCAAACAAATCTTAATTTGATTCACAAGTCCATCCGTAGATAAATATATTATGACATAAACGAGATCCAAAGTATGATGCATCAATTTAAAAGGTTGAGTGGGATTATATGAGGTTGATTAGCAAGGGCTTTACGGAAGTGTTCTTAGTGAAATATTTAGAGAAATTAAGTGCTTATTTAGCTGGCTTGTGGTTTTGAATTGCATAAATCTGATTGCTGGCAGCTCTCAAAGATGTTACAATGCCAAAAACTTCAAAACAATAACCGAAGAATGAGTGATGAAAGTGTACCTGTATGCATGGTGTGAGGTGGTTACCGGTTAACTGGATTTTCTCGATCGTGCCGTTAATAGATTCGACGCGTGGTTTCAGAGTTTCTTCGAGTAGATCTGTCTCATCAATCATGTCTGAACTGAACTTCACCTGAAACGAAAGAACGTATCAGACAAACGAGAAGCATATATGTACTCAACAATCCAAATTTGAGAGCTACCATACCAGGAGTGTGTGTTGGACATTGTAAGAACACTTGAAGCAATCTCGATTCTCAGATGGAGTTGGCTTGAACTCTGATACCCCTTCTGTCATCTAATGAAATAGAGCATAGTTTATGCAATCAAAAACAGATCACTCAATTTCTAAACCCCCATTTCATAATCATCTCATTTTCTAAAATCCGGCTTCTTTTTCATCATTAGGAAATGGAACTTTTAATGAATTGCACAATTACCTGGTTTACTACTGAGGGTAACTGATCAACAAATTTGGTCAGAGAGTTCAAGACTTCTAGATCTCTGTCAGGAACAATAGCTCCAGCAGCATCAAGCAACATCTTCCATGCATCCTCTGCATATGAACAAGGATAAACAAAAGTTTTAGTAACATAAACATATCAACGATCAAGAATACATTTATATGCGTTGGTCACAGGCTGCAAGTAATAATTAAAACAACAAGGGTAGATGTGAATCGGCATGAAGTAGTGAGAACAAGCTCCAGTCAGAATCTTCAATATATTTTTGTATTCAACCATGACGATTAATCCAATACTGCTTTATCAACATGGGCATATGCTCTAGTCAGAATCAATGGGAAGTTCATATAGCACTGCAAGGTATTAAATCCCTTTGAAGGCTCAAAACTAAGCAATTAAACTTGATTGCTGAAACAGTAAGTTCGAATATAGCAACTTAAAAGAGTAATAGATGGTATCACAAAATAATTGGGGTGGTCAGTCCTTTCAAATTATTACATGTCCTCCTTCAACTATCGGATGAAGATTTTCATACGATATGTAACAGCCCAAGCTCAAACCCAAGTCCACCGCTATCAGATATTGTCCTCTTTGGGCTTTCCCTTCTGAACTTTCTCTCAAGGTTTTAAAATGTGTCTGCTAAGGAAAGGTTTCCACACCCTTGTAAAGAATGCTTCGTTTTCCTCTCCAAAATACTTGGTACCGTGGCTACAAAGAGGATCTTATCTAAGCATGGAAGGCAAACAAAGTTCCTGATTAAGGATGCAAATTCCTAACTACAGTACAAGATAAGCATACGAAAAAAGCATAAGCTGAGAAGAGATGGTACCTGAGACACTCCTAGCTATTGAGTAAACTGGCGAAGCTTGTACAACTGGCATCATCTGACTGGTTAAAGGGCCCAACTGTATAGACAAGCATTTCAATCAATTAGAACAAAGTAGCTCATGACATGCACAGTTCTCTTTGATGTCTACCTCAATGGCATGCCCAATACATGAAAGAAACCAAGAACAAACTAAATTAGCTCTGATTATGGATTATGACATGGTCTATGCAATCCCCCCCACCCCACCCCACCATCCCATTTTAATCTTCAAGAAAACCAAAATTTACCGTGCAACATGCAAATGAATCTTGCTCAGAAATCTAGAAGTGAAAGATCGCTACATTCTACCTTTGGATCAAGCAACAGCATACATGTACAAATACATGAAGTATCATTTTAAAAGTGAAAATTCAATTAGTTCAAGGAAATAGACATGAGAAAATAAAATAAAATAAAAAAATCAAATATCAGTCCATACTCCCTATAACACACCTATACTTCCTCGAAATGCTATGCTTCAATTTCCAGACCATGATCAATCATTAAAATCATAAGTATTATCAGGTTCCATAGATAGAAAGAAACTAGAAAAATCTGAAAAGTTTATAAAAGTCCTAAATCAGATCATTGCATCAAACGTTTACTACAATTTTAAGAAAAGCAAAGGTCCCCAGGACGAAGAGACAACAAGATTATCAACAAAATTGTGCAAGCATTACTTTTATACACTGTTCCACTCCTTGTTCATTCCTACTGCAGAGGGAACAAATTTGATTCTACCAGAAAGAAAAATGTATTTGGCTCACAGCTTAGATTTGTGTAATCTAGAGCTACATTTTGGTGGATCTGCCTAATGCACATTACGGATTTGCTAATCCCACATGCTACACGATGTCCAGTTATATAAACTCAAACTTATAAAACTTACATTTTCAACTACATACCAACTATTGTAAATCATAATCCTACAAAACATAGGTTAACTCAATTACTCAAGTTTTTGTAATCCATCTTCGTGTACAATCTAAAAAAACACCTTTTAAGGTAAGTACAACTGGATAACCATTTGGATTTTTGTTTTTGAAATTTGTGTTTGTTTTCTCACCATTGCTTTAATTTTTATCAAGAAAATATTTGAACTTTTAGTTAGATTCCAAATACAAAAATAAGTTTTTAAACTACTTTTTTTTTAGTTTTCAAAACTTGACTAAAAATTTGAAATATTTATAAAAAGTAGATAATAAAACAAAGAAATTCATAGATAAAAACAATGTTCAGAAGCTTCATTTTGATGAATTTGGTATATTTTCCATAAAAAGGTCACTCTCAGAAGTGAAAATGTGTTATCCTTTGGAGCATGCATGGGCCAGCAAAGAAACCATGAAATCCAACAAAAGATAAACAATGATCTATGCCAAATTTACCTGCTCAAAGTAAGGAACAGCCTCTGTTGCTGGCCTGTTGTTGAAGGAGATTATAGCATTAGCCTTCCACAATGAGAATATTATGTCACACAACCATAGAAATTGATAATCACAGATACCAAAGTGATAGTGATTAGCTTGTCAGTTGTGTCCCACTCCATTTCCACAAGCAAACTAAATAACCAAAACCAGAAGAAAAGCAAGCCAAACCTTCGGTATCTTTTCAGCGAAATAGCTCCCTGTGAGTACTTGAAGAAGAGCGCCATTGCTACCATTAAAGAATAAAAACGAAATTACCTCAGCGTTTCTATCTATGGTAATGAGGACGAATAGTCACGAGTTGACTCACCTATGTCCCACAGAAAATAGAGGAAGATTAACGAGTTGAGCAGATGAAATATCTTCATCGGGCAATCCGGAAGCTAAAATGGTGTCCAAACAAGCATGAAATCTCTCAAAGACTTGTCTCGTAGCATCAGCATGATCGAAAGTCACATTGTAAGGGACTGAGATTATCAGAAACCCTTCCTTTGCCAAAAGCTCGATTAAGTAGCTGCACCAAAATAGAAAGTCGGAACAGTAAACAACACAGAAAAGGGCAAAAGAAGAAGAAGAAGTAAAATAAGCAAAACGATGGAGGAATGGAAGGGAAAAAACCTGTATGTAACTTCAGGAATAGCTCCGATGAAAGCGCCGCCGAGGAACTTGATGATAGCGCGAGGTAGCTTACCTTTTGGCGGCGGTACCACCAAACAAGATTCCAATCGCTTGTAAATCTTGTTGATATTTGAATTTCTACTGCTTCCTCTGCCGACATATCCATTCGAGATCATCGTCTTCATAGAAACAAGTGAAGTTCCCGATACCAGTGTAGCAGTTCGACCTGAAAATTCAGTGGAAAGGGGAAAACAATCTTCAATTCCTCTCTTGAGAGTATATTTGCGTCTGTTATATTTGTTGGATAGGAGAATCCGTCGATATCGGCGGCCAAAGACGGCAGAAGAGGACGACAAAATGGTGGCGCCGGCGGCGGAGGCGACGGATGTTTCCATATTTTGCGTGGGAATGCGATTCCGACGCTAATGGAAGTACAGACCAAAGTTCTGTGGCGATTACAATGCTTAAAAGAACGAAGCCATGTTTATGCTAATGATTCGGCCACGACGCCCTTAGAGCGGGATAGAAAATTTTCTGAATTGAACCGCACAAATTTATTTGGCCCCAAAGGCAGTTGGATATTTTATTATTTTTAATTTAAAATTATTGTAGTTTTTAAATATTTGAATAAAAATATTTACTTAAAAAGAATATAAATCCTTTTGCGAGTTTTAACTCCAATTTTATGGTGGGTAAGCAATGTGTTTACTCACTAAATTGTGCTTACGTCGCTAATATTAACGTAAATCATAATATATTTAATCAAAATTATCCATTTAAAGATAAATTACTTTTCAAAGTTTTAAAATTAATTCATTTTGGAGGTTATTTCTAATAAAGTAAATTATGATATTATTTTTACCCATAAGAGCTTCGAGATAAGAATTTGATGCTAACATGCTCAGATTAACAATATAAACTTCTGCCTAAAATATTTTAAATACAATGCTAGAGATATTATTATTACTAATGCTTTTGTGTCCCACGAAACAGTCATCGATCCCTCATTTTAAAGGGCGCACTCGTTTCGGTAGAATTTAACGACATATCACATAGCAAGTCAATCAAACTCGCTCATGTCTCATGTAAAGCACAAACCCCAATATCACTTGCCCTTGCAAGTCTATATACCTTTTCTATTAGATATTGTTCTCATAAACTCGAATTTTAATTGTAACAGTCCAAGTTCACCACTAGCAGATATTGTTCGTTTTGACTCGTTACGCATTGACGTCAATCTCACAATTTTAAAACACATCGGATTTCCACACCCTTATAAGGTTCGTTGTCCTCTCCAAACAATATGGGATCTCACAATTCACCTCACTTTCACCGGGGTCAATGTCCTCACTGGTACACTGCCCAGTGTCTAGCTCTGATACTGGTCTAGTTTGGTCCGTTACATATTGTCATCAACCTCACAGTTTTAAAACACATCTACTAAAGAGAGGTTTCCACACCCTTATAAGAAATATTTCATTCTCCTCCCCAATCAATGTGGGATCTCACATTAGTACTCTGACCAAACCTTTAACAAAGGCGGGTAGTAGTTTGCATCGGTGCGATAGTAAACAGAGCCATATCATCTAATCAACAGAACCATATATAGTGTAACATCCTAGTGACAGATGCAGAGGTGATAAGCTATTATATGTGGTTTCAACTATAGAAGACTAGCTAAAAATTGAAGCTCCAATATCGTCTCAAAGAAATCACATATGAAATAGCCTTATTAGACGTCACTTAGTAATTGACTACCTGATAGTAAGAAAATGCAATGGCATTCAAATATACATATACTCGCCGCCACGAACAGCATTTGCAGCTCCTTTTCTCTCTTCTTCTGCCTCCTTCTCTCGCTCCTTCCAGCTCTCATATTTATGGTCGTCGGTGGGCAATTCGTGTCGACAGATCGGGCAAGAGTTATGTTCATCCTATAATCAATTAGCACAGGGAGAGCTTAAACTAAGAAAGAATGGGCTTTAAGCATATAGAGAGATCAATAAGTTAGCATATTACCAGCCATGGCTTCAAACAAGGTGGGTGGAATGTGTGCTTGCAAGGCAATTCCTGCATCTTGTCATCAACAGCCAAGTTTTCCCTGCAAATGGCACATTGTACATCTCTTCCTAGCTTGGCAAGAACTTCCTCTGTTATAGTAATTACAGGAAGTTTCTCGACGACTTCTTTACTTGCAGGAGGAACTTTCGGAGGTCCGCTAACCGTTTCCAAATCCATGAACTAAATAGACAGAACAAATATGTTATAATGCAGGTACTCAAATGGTTTAAGCATTTGAAACAACAGCATTAGCAACAAGCACCACCAGAATCCCACAAGCCAAGACACAACAAATCGAACTATCCAATCTATATGGATATCCACAAAGTGTGCAACATCTTATGGAAATGGTAACAACAATTAGGGGTGTACATTGACCCGACAACCCAAACTCAACTTTTGGGTTGGTCCAAAAAAATCCCTCAACCCAACCCAACTCGGACCGTACACCCCTAACAGGAATCAACTCATACACATTTGAACCAAGATACTGATCCAATGCACATCCTTCATTTTCTCTCAATTACGAAAACAATAAACTTGCTATGAGTACGATATGATAAAGTAGCATAGTAATCACCATCGAATCTAGAAGTCACCATTGAATCTTTTCTTTACATTTTAAACTCTCCCTTCTTCACATACATGAGTGTGGATATTAATTTGATTTATAAAACCCAACACATGAATTATTCCTAGCAATTGGGGAAGAAAAGGCATTGTTGAGGTTTAAGTCAATATTTCATACTATAATATCACTGCTAAACAAAAAGAAAGAAACTTAAGCTTCTTTCTGTATGTAGTTCTTGGACTACCTTTTTTGTTAGGCTTGTTTTTTAGAATGGTTTCGTTTTCCCTTCATTTTACTCAATGAAAGGTCAGTTGCTTACTTGAAAAAAGGCCCTAAGGAACGAAATCATGAGAGACTTGAAATAAACATTACCCCATCTACAGCGTTCTCTAGATTTTCAATAACCGCTTGAAGGAAATCAGTAGTATTCTCGGAATTGTTGTTGTTGTCAACCGGAGCTTGAGAAGATTCAGCGTTAAATAGCGTAGCTGCAGCGGCTGTCAAGAGGTTCGATTGCACCAGCCACTGGGGCTGGGGTGGCTCCGGATCAACAGTGAGATGGCCCTCGAAAAGATAGCCTGAATCATCATAAGAACATTTCAATTCTTACATTTGAACAAATAGCCAACCAATTTAACAAAAAAAGTGTGTCTAAACCAGTACCTCCATTTGAAGTACGTTGTGACGTTGAAGATGGATTGTCAATTTGGTGCAGAATTTCCTTGGCATGAGCTATGTTAGCCTGTAATTGTTGTTTCTCAGAAGGATCAGAGACCAGACTCAAAGAAACCTCAAAAAGCTTGAGACCAGAACACCAAAACCCTGGGGCCGTATATCTTGTCTTCAATACTGTAGCAACTCGGCAAATTACGGAATAGAACTGTCATCAAACATTAACATATCAACAATTCAACTCCACAGACAAAATTAAGAATCAAACGAAATGATAAATCACCGTACTAGTAGAAACCAACAAGATTTCACGAAAATTACAAATTCCACAAGAACAATAACAACACGAGACAATTTCACACGAAATGGAACATTCGAATGAACGAGAGATCAAGAACTATCGAACGACAACAAACTTTAATAAAAAGAGGGGAAAGATGAAGGACCGATTTGCGTAGAGAAGGAGAAGCAGTAGGATAGCAATCTTGAAGAAGAGATATAGTGGTGGAAACTGCTTCCTCGAATCTCTGTTTCTTCCTCAAGTCTTTTTGCAGTTCCTCCAATCTTGATATCAATGAATCCTCCGATTCCATTTCTTCGTCCTCTTCTGATAACAAATTTTCTCCTCTTTGCGAATTTATAACTCGAAATCTCTATGAATCGGAGAATTTCTTGACGAAGGGGCAATCAAAAGCACGAATCCGACCTGGCCGACGCTACAATGTTGACGATCTGCAACCGCCAGATCCCACACGTGGATGTATCCGTAGCGATGAATATATTCAATTATCCTTTGCTTTGTTATGATATTATTAGAATTTAGGGTTTCAATTTTCTCTCCTCTTTTTTAATATATATATATTACTTTATGAGCTCGAGATCATTTAAATTTTAAGATTTATCAAATTTAATTTGAACTTCAATATGTAAAGCAAGTTTTTCCCTAAATTTGCTACCTTTTTGTAATATATGCAACCAATTATTAACTTCTTTTTATTTTCCGAGTATAATTTCAAAATTGACATATTTAGGCCCGATGTTTCAAAAATAGTTCTAAATTGTTTTCGGAGTATGTTATTGGTTGGCCAACAAAAATATATTAAAATTGATTTTGATATCTCGAGAATTTAGGTTACTTTATGTGCATTGACTGTAAGTCCAAAGAGAACAATATCTGCTAGTGGGCTTGGGTTGTTACACACAGTTTTGATAGCATATAACCCGAATGGGAAGAATTGACATTTTCGCTCTAGTAGGTGTAGACGTGGCCGAACACCCCGTACTAACACAACATTAATAGTAAGAACTTAACTATACATGAAAGCAAGTAAAATGAGTTTTGAACGAACATGCAACCATGGACAATACGTCTTGAACAAGCATGACTAAGACATCTGCACACGGCCATAGGCAGCATGTCTTGGACAAGTATGACCGTGACAAACGTCACACTAACTCCCAACTTTTCGGACGTTATTTACCCTAATACTCATTTTGATGAACTTAGAACTAATTGTAGGGAAGAAAGGTTGTTGAGAGGTTGTTGACAAAGATAACAATACAGAGATTTCCTGTTCATGTTGCACGCTTTTCAAAGTAAAGGTACAACCTTATGCTGCAATTCAGCTATTGTATTGAATGAAAGTTCACAACTGAGTAACTCAAAAGCAGATTCTCAGCAAAGTTGAGGTAACTTCTCAACTGAACAGGTAATTTTTCACAACAAAAAAGTAAAGCATTATTTACCTTCTCTGTAATAACAGCCTTCATCTACTGAAAAATCAAAAGAAAGTTACAGAATTCAACAGTAAAAATGACATACTATTAGGATATTAACCAGCAGGTTATTAAAAAAGAATCTACAGAAGCCTCTCTCTCTCTCTCTCTCTCTCTCTCTCTCTCTCCTTCTATTCTCACCTTCTTGAATTCCATCAACAAAGAATTCAGAAACAAATAGGAAAGCTTACAGAACAATTTGTTTTTTTTTTTTTCGAAAAAATTAATAATAACGAGTTGGAGTTAATGATGTTATCTTCTTCTCGTGTCATACACGAGCCTCGATCCTAGGCTCGAACGAAAAGGCAGACATGAACTCCACAGCTTCACCGTTCATGTTGCATTTGGGCAATTCGGTCCACTGATTCTTGACGAGATCGCATAGTAGATACGTATAAAGTTCGTTAGAGTTCATGCATATGAGTATCTGATCGCCAGCTCCAACGCAGTTAATGTCGATCTTCTTGCCATACCATTCGTGCGACATTGCAGGAGGCAATGCTGCAATTTGATGCCAAGTTCGAGCATCCTCGTCGTATCTCCAAACTCTAAGGCTTGCAGTTTCAAGAAACTCAGATAACATAACAACTAGCATCTCACCTCGACATTCGACTACGTCGATGGAGTACTCCGAAAAGACAGGCAAGAGCCTGGGGTACTCCACGAAGCATCGCTTGTTGAGATTACAAGCCATGATAGTCCCGGACGAGCTAATGAAGTAGATGAGATCCTCCCCGTTCTTGTTCACAATGACCGACGAGTACTGCTTCGATGGGCTTCTCTGCATGTTTGTAGACACTACATTTCCTGTTCTACTGAGGAAGTACACAACAGTATCATCATTGAAGTTGAACTCGATAGAATCGTCAACTTTTCTACTCAAGGTAACATTGTCGTCCCAACAACCAGTGGTCGAACGGTAGACTTTGAACCGGAGCTTTGGAAGTTGGCCATGGACCAGTATAAGCTTGTAAGAGCCCTTGCAACCGTCACGGTCCGAGCTCATGACAATGGCATGAAGATATTGATTTTTCTGGTCAAGTTCCACAGGAGGAAGTTCACTACATGAGCCTGTTAAAGGATTCGACACAATAAAGTTGCCCGACGAATTGCGAAAACAGATCAAACCACCAGAGGCTGCAACCGGCATCAAGTTATGATGACGACTCTGAAGGACGTGTGGATAGTTAAGTTTCTTCCAACTTTTCTCAGTCGAGTCGAAAACAATCGAGCGATCGAGATGTGGATCGACCATGAAAAACCAGGGATCGCGTGCAGAAACGTCGGAGCACGCATACTTGAAACTCGAAGAAGCTGCAACCGATTTCCATCTTTTGCACACTGAAGAAAGGCGAAAGAATGCCGAGGTCGGTAGCCTCGACAGCACCCGTTCGAGAATGTCTTGATTGAGATCATCCAAAGAGAAGCTGCTCAACAGGTTTCCTTCATCATCTCTCTTTCTCTTCCGAGTCATCTCCACGCCCAAATCACCATAAGCATCACCAAGCTCCATTAGCCGAATTATCTAAAGAAACACAAATCTATCGGTTTCAATCAATCACAATAGCCCCAAAATAAGGATCTCAAATCAAATCCGTGAGAAGAAGTAAACCCTTATGAATGGATCGAGCCAAATCTGGAAAGAAACTCATGAACAAAACAACAAAAAACTCGAAACCAAATCACTCCACAAATTAAAGCACCAGAATCCAGAAATACAACAGCAGAAATCTGATTAAATCCACGAATCAAAGAAACCAAGTAAAAATCCCGCCGCCGAGCGGATCTCAAACCCTAAGACCCGATAATCGAACACTCCCAAAAGAATCCACATAACCAAAATTCACAGTCAGCGTAAAAACAAAGCAAATGGAAACAGAATGAGAAGAAATCAACAGAGGGAGAAAGAAGACGAAATGAAAAGAAGAGAAATCAGATAATGCACCTGGGCAAGAGGCGGGCGAAGCGATGGGGCGGAAGTTGAGAGGGACTGAGTGAAGTGGAGAGTGTAGGGGGCTTATAAATGGGATTTGGAGGGCTGAAAATGGTGAAAGTAAAAGGGAGGAAGCATAGGAGGGGAGGAGAAAAATGAGAAAAGGGGAATGGTGAAAGTATGGAGGAAGAAGAGAGGGAAGGTTCGAGGGTAGAGGCTTTTGTAGGCGTTGACACTTTGTTACAGAGAGGAGGAAGAGGGGCGGAGGCGAATACACGAGCGGATAGAAGAAGGAACCAAATAAATAATATAAAGAAATGTCAAAAGAATACACAACGGAATACGATTCTTAATTACTTTGTAAATACAAAAGAAAATAAATAAATAAAGTAAAAGGGACGACAGAAGCTGAGTTGACTCTTGTTCATCGCTGTTCTTGGCTTTGGATTCGTTTCCTATGTTTTTTTTTTTTTTTTTGTAATTATAATATTTTTTAGTAAGATTGACACAAGGAGTCTCACGGTTAGATTAACACGATTCTCTGCAATGGTTGGAGGTCCTGAACCGTTGTTCACGACTCTCCTCAATGGCTAAAGGTCTCGAACCGAACCGTTGTTGTTACTCTCTTAGTTGGAGGTCCTGAACGGTTGTTCACGACTCTCCACAATGGTTGGAGGTCCCGAACCGAACCGTTGATGTTACTCTCTTACTTGCTTATATAACGTCTCTTTCAAAAATCTCTTTCTGCTCTCGTTTTCTAAAACCTTCTCTTAAACCGAGGCCAGAGGCTCGAGATGCCATCAAGAGTGTGATTGTGACACAATGGTTGGAGGTTGGCTTAGCCCAACAGGTAGGGCCCCCGTGGAGTATTCATCTAGTCCGTCCATTCCAAGTAGGTAGTTGGGCTGTTGTTCTTGGGCAAAGGCCCAATGACAGTAGAAATGGAGAGAATATTATTTGATTATAAATCATCAGTTGGAGGTCGGCTCAACCCATCAAGTAGGGCCCCGTGGAGTATTCATCTGGTCCGTCCATTCCAAGTAGGTAGTTGAGTTGTTGTTCTGGGGCGAAAGCCCAGGAGTAGCTGCCCTTAGAAATGGAGAGAGTATTCTTCGATTATAAACGTACGATGATCATTCCCTAAATTAGCCAATATGGGACTTTCATCATCCAACACTCATGTCCACTGATTAAGAGGATGGTTATGAATTTATAAAATAATGAATATATTTACATTAGTTTGAGGTTGTTTTTGGGAAACCAAAAGTAAAATCACGAGAGTTTAGTAAACAATATCATATCATTGTGTATGGTCGTAATTCCTAACGTGGTTATTAAAATTATGCTCTTAACTCAACCATGACGAACTGTGAGCCTCGAAAGTGGAGTTACCTCAAAGGTGACTAAAGTATCAAACAAAAGTGTATTTTGTTCGAGAACTCCCGAAAATGAGATTTCAGGAAAATCTCTTATAATTCTATGGTGTACTTTGTTAAGGGAAGGCTAATTAAAAGTGAACAACATCCTACCCTTCTGGAGAGACATAGTTCCTAAACCATAATTTTGCTCGACATCTTTATTATTATTTTGACTATTGTATTAAAATTTAAAAATATTTCATTGTATTATTTTAATATAAATTTAACCTTTTTTTGAACTTTTAAGTTGGTATGCTATAAATTCATAAAATTATAAAATTGTCCCTTAGTTTATGAATACATTTTTAAATTTAGATATAATATGTGATTAATTTATTAAAAAAGATTTAGAATTTAAAAAATAAAATAAAAATTTTGATGTTCTACTATACATGAAATTTTATTTGATTTTTTAAAATTTTTGTAATTTCAAATAATTATTATTTTGACCTTTTTGAACAAAAATCTATGAGAAAAGTGGGGATCTATTTGTAAATTTACGTTTAGGCCATAAATAGGAAGAAGTGGAGAGTCCCCATATAAATCCGTGACTTTTTTTTTTCTTTTTTTTTTTTAATTTGATTTTATTATTTCTGTTGTCGTTTTACTAGTGAACAAATTGTTACTATTATTACTAATATATAATTTTTTATAGACTATATTATTTTATTTTTATTTTTATTACAAATATTTGATTATTTTTTTACAAAAACTTAATACTAAATAATTTCTTACTAATAATTAAATTCTCAAAATTTAATAAATGAGGACTGAAATATGAATTCAATATCTCTTATTTTAAAATTTAATAATTATAAATTAAAAATAGTAAATGTAACGCATCATATCCACAAACAGCCAGTAGACATTGTCCTCTTTGGACTTTCCCTTTCGTATTTCTCCTCAAAGCTTTAAGACGCATCTTCTCGGGAAAGGTTCCACACCCTTCTAAATGGTGGTTTGTTCTACTCTCCAACCAATGTGGGACATCACAATTCACTCCCCATCGAGACCCGCACTCTTTCCTTCCTTCAATCGTTGTGGGATCACCCCCAAGTCCACTCCACTTTGGGGCCAGCGTCCTTACTGGCACACCGCCTCATGTCTACCCCCTTCGGGGAACAACGAGAAAGCTGACATATCGTCTGGTGTCTGGCTCTGATACCATTGTAATGATCCCGAGGTTAAATTTTCAAATAAATTTTATTAAAATTTTAAACATATATTCTTGATAAAATTATAAAATAAATATATTATTTTATTATTATTATTATTATTTTGGGTTGAAAGTAAGAAACAAAATCCATGCCTTCCCACATGTGACTCTGCATTCTCTCTCTACTTTAACCTTCTCTCTGTCTGTGCCTCAAAGTAAGAGAAAGGGTAGTTTTTTTCAAAGACAACCCCATTTTTTAAAATACATTTTTTATTTTTTATTTTTTATTTTTAAAAAAATAAAGAAAAAAAAGGATTATATTATAAATTGTTGGGGGCGTTTTGTTTGGTTTGGATATGTTTGTTTGTTGCTGACATTTTGACAGCCAAAAAAGCAGACGACTTATTTATTTGCCTTTGCTTTGACATAACCTTCTCCTCGTTTAAGGCCACGAGCGATCCAAGTGTCGATAGAGCTGCCTAATTCCTGTTAAATGAATAGGACCCTCGATATGATATTGTCCACTTTAAGTATTAGCTCTCTGGACTTCCCCAAAAAGCTTCATTCGAGAGATAGTATTCTTGATTATAAACTCATGATTATTCTCTAAATTAGCCTCAAACTTTGTACATAAAAAAAAAATAACTCTACTTTTGTAATAAAAAAAAAGTAAAGAAAAAAATCTATTAATATTAGTTTTAGACTTTAAATAAACATTTCAAGACGTCTTTAGGATAAAATAAAAGATTAATATCTAAAATAATGTTTTCGATCTAACGATCTTATGGGTTTTTTAGTTCTGAATGAAATGTAAATGATAACATTTTAATTTTAATAAGAATTGAGTTTTGTCAAGTTGATTTTCAATCTAAACATTATGGTGCGTTTTTAGTTTCAAATAAAATGACAAGGTTAATATTGTAATTTTTAAAAAAATTGAGATATCTTCGTGTTTTATCACGTTGGCTTTTGATTCAACATTTCCATAAATTTGAAGTTTGAAACGAAATGTAAAGGGTAATATTGTAATTCTAAAAATATTTAAAAAGAAAAAGCCGTAAATTGGGAGTAAGTTTGATGGCATTGGCATATTGGTATGGAAACAAAAGAGAAGAAAAGCAGAGATTTGGATGCCCCCTACGCTCAGTCCTATGTACTACTTTTACACACTCCGCTTGTCAACCCACCTTCAGCGCCTTCGGCTGCTTTGGCTTGGCCCCCCCTCTTCCCTTTCCCTTTCCCTTTCTCTTTTCCTTTCCCTTTCCCTTTCCCTCGTGTATCATTATTCTATATTCTAAAGTTCTTCTTTTGGAATTTTATGTCACTACTTATCTTAGGGTCTTCGTGGGTGCGAGTTGAAATCGGAAAAAAAATTGAAAAGAGAATTGTTCGAGTTGTTTTGTCAACCGATCTTATTCAGTTTGGTTCGTTGAGAATGTATTAGGTTTTTTGTCAAATTTGTTGGAAATGAGCATTGGATAGGATAAGTCAACGAAAGCAAACGTGCATGATCTAACTTGTAAGATGGTATTTTGTACGTTGTCTATCGAACTATGCTCAAATTAAGACTGAATGTCCATAATCTTTTCACCGTTAGATAAACACAGTTCTCCACAATGGTATGATATTATCCAGCATGGAGAGAGTATTCCTTGATTATAAACACGTGATCATTCCCTAAATTAGCCGATGTGGGACTTTCATCATCCAACACCACCCCTCGAACAAAGTATGCCTCCCCTTAATCGAGGCTCAACTCCTTTTTCTTTTAGAGTGTTAGTCATTTTTTACTATGCCTTTGAGGAGGCTCGACTCCTTTTCTTTCGGAGTCCTTTGTTCGACATTTGAGGATTTACCAATCTACTGCACGTTTAGGGCATGGTTCTGATACCATATTAGATGAACACGACTCTCCACAATGGTATGATATTGTCGACTTTGAGCATAAACTCTTATGGCTTTGCTTTGAGCTTATGCTCAAAGTGGACAATATCATACCATTTTGGAGAGTCGTGTTCATCTAACATTCACTAATCAACGTGAAACTAACAAGTTACGAAGGCTATAGAACGAGGGAAGGGAGAAAAGAGAGATCATTCTCATTAGAAATGAGTTTAAATTTCTGTAAGAAAAAACTAAGAACCTAATCTCTATTGAACTCTAAAACAAGTTATCCAAATAATCTATTAAGAACTAATCCTATTGCATAAGAATTTTGGGAATCCATACTTTGGTATGTTTACAGGCTTTCACATTGTGTAATTGACGCCGAGATCTCTGCTAATACTGAAACCTCAGAAAAAAAATCCCAGCTCAAACCTCATTTTAAGGATGTCTGGGTGATTGGGAGACATGAATGAGCGAGCGGTGGCAGCGAGACAATCTCTACGACTTAACATCGCCCATCAACTCGGGTCGTTCCGCTTGCATCTTCGAACTTATAGCCGAGACAGAGCGATCCCAGATTTATCTTGTGTGTTTCAGCTGCAGATGTCTCGTTGAATGAATGGTTATATTTTGATTATTTGCAGCCAGTTGTTTACTGGTTTGGTCCAAGAGAGGAAGAACAGTTTCATCTCCATGTATTGCCTTGACACGAACATTGACGTCTTGTACTAGAAGAACTCGTAACCGTATCTGTATCTTCTGAATCGAATCTTGCAGTTCCGACGTTGTCACAGAAACATCCAGAAACCTCCATAGGAATAGTTGAGTGACTAGGATCAAAGGTTTGTTATTCAACAATAAAGGAGAACTCTAAATATCCGTTGGAACAGATCGACTTGTTCCGACGTCACTAACCGTATCCCTTACAGCTTGAGCGGTTACTCCGAAAGCTGACCTACGAGTAACCCCATTCGAAGTAGGTAACTCAAGTGTATCTCCACCCATATCTTCATAAGAGAGTCGCATGGTTTGTGGCTGAATGTCAGGGGACCTGGAAAAATTATCAGAATGCATCAAACCATTTGTCGACTCGGAATCAGACGAACAAACGCCATTCGCAGTTTCTAGTTCAGCACTTTCAACTCGCCCATTCACGCAAAAATCCGTTTCTACGTTCTCTTTTTGTAGCTGACCGTTCCCCATAGATTCAACGGTTTGAAGGCTTGAAGATCGCGGGCGAACTCTGCAAAAAAAATCAGTAAATGGGATGGTTAGACATGCCTACTCCATCAAGAACATGATGAACAAGAGAGTTCATGTGAGAGCTTATATATTATTTTTCACCCATATGCAAAGTCCATGAAACAATAACTCAATCCTGAAGAGAGAAATATACCTAGAGTACAAAAGCATGTAAGCTCCCTGAGATAGCACCTCGTCTAAATCAACTTTAAAAACCTGAACGTAAGTGGCATCCAAGAAAGTTAAAATATATTAGGCTCGGACGACATATAATATATTCTGATGAGATGTTAAACGATACAAAAGAACCAGTATCAAAGCTCGTGCATTACATCAACAAGATACACCCTACCAACCTGAGCATGATTGAACTAATTAAGACATATATACTCATCATCCTCGAAGTTAGGGATTCAAATCCTCCATATGGTGTTGAACACAAAACAAGGATACATTCCAGATGGAGTCAGAGTTCAAAACAGAACTATAGATTGAATAAACTCCAGCTTCAACGACGAGGACTCACAATGCCACCATTATCCAGTTCCAGTAACCAAAGGTATAAGATTTGTAAATAATGAGGATTACAATGTGAGATCCCACGTCGATTGGGGAGGAAAACGAAGCATTCTTTATAAGAGTGTGGAAACCTCTCCCTAGCAGACGTGTTTTAAAAACTTTGAGGGGAAATCTGAAAGGGAAAGTACAAAGAGGACAATATCTGCTAACGGTGGGCTTGGGCTGTTGGATATTAATTTCACTTAGTGCCTCGTAAGATTAGTAGCTCATATTCACACGTCTAGGTCAACTAAGCATTGCCCGGCATCTCGTATAAAAAAATTTAACAGGTGCAAATAATTTGCCTACCCTAACCAGGAATTCCTTCAAGTACAGGTGTTGGCAATTTGAACAGAAACCACAATATTTTGGCAGACATACAGCATGTGGGCAACAATGAAATCAAATTTAAAATATAATTCCAGCAACGATAACAGGCACACGAAGATATAATCTCGAATGGTTACGTGTTTATGTGCGTAACAGAGTATAGATACAAATTCATTAGTATTAATATTTGTGCAGTGCAAACAAGCATTTGTTGTGTACAAGTAGAAAGAGAGAAAGGGACTAACCTTACAATCATCGATCCTGTACCAATTTCCAACAAAGTCCTTAACGTAGCAGATATAATGACCGAAAAACGAAGCATTCAGCATATCGACGTGAACAATTACTGCATAAAGCCTGTACACATCTGCACGATCTCCCGCTTCACTCATATATGGACTAAGGTCTAAAGTCTCTGGAAATGTTACTTTCTTGTTGAGTTTCCCAAACCTCCCACTCTGCAAAATTGTTCCAACAGAAGCTCAAGGGAAGGGGGAAATTTTCATAAAGAAAACACGGTGCGTTTAATCAGAAGTGCGATGATATATAATGCATCTCTCTTTGAACTTCCAACAACAGAGCATTGTGTGAATAACTTGTTCTTTCGTTATCGACTAGCTGAGAAGCCTTTTTAGCGTCGCTGAAGTTCTTTCTCCGGTGTCCTCACCTCACTCGGTTTTTGTTTCCGTTCTAAAACTAATTCTTTTGTACTAGAGAAAAGGAGAGAGTGGGGAAGAAAAAGTAATTTCTGGATGAATGCATGTCAATTGACACAATCCATTAACTTAAGGTTCTATCATTCAAGGTGGCCATGCAACATTTAACCCAAATACTCTGATTCTTAATCTTAAGGACCAAATCAGACATGAAAGAAGGTATCCAACCTGAAATCTTTTTAAGGCAATTGTAAGAATATTAGGAGCCTGTTTAATCATGAGACGTTTTGACGCCTTCACATAGCCATTGCACCTACAAACACAAAATATCCATATCATATACAAGTAGGGGATGACATGAAAAATAATGACAAAATTCACAGTCTGGTTAGTTTGGTGGGGGAAATAAACAATGAGTTAAGATTATTATTGGTGACCTAACATATTCTTCATTGTGACAAGAACTACAGAATATATGATGAGTTTCTTCCTTCACCCGCACAAGCTTAGATAAGTATATTTGTGAGATCCAACATAGGTTGGAGAGGAAAACGAAGCAATCTTTATAAGGGTGCGAAAACCTCTCCCTAGTGGACACGTTTTAAAACTTTAAGGAGAAGTCTGGAAGGGGTTAGCCCAAAGAGGGCAATATCTGCTGGTGGTGGGCTTGGGCTGTTACAATATTAGTTTAAGATCTGACTCAAAATTCAAACATCATATTGGAAACCAAACCCCAAGAAAATGCAATTACTAATAAGTCAGAAAACCCAGTTGAAAACGATCAAAAGAGCGGTCTTCGCCCTCATGTAAATAGTTTTGTTAGGTATGCGGCTCTTTGCCTTCATGTAACCCAGTTAAACCCTGTTACTAGAGAGAGAGAGAGAGAGAGAGAGAGAGAGAGAGAGAGAGAGAAGAGCCGCATACCCATCACATTTGTACATATTATCCCCATGCAGCCACTCAACTTTAGTGAATTGATCAAGGCACTCCTCCAATGATGCAGCATCCCCATGAATTTCAACAGTCAAATCCATCATACTTTCATGCTGGTTGGAGACAATGTTGCAGTTTGTACATACCACCTGAAGTATCAAAATTGATCATACTTTCACCAGTCCGTACGTAAAACGAAACACAACAATTGAATTCTCTAAATATAAACACTATAAAGAAAGCAGGGCGTAACATAAAAGCTCACGCAAAGCTCAGGGTGAAAAAACATCGCTCCACGTGGCGGATAGTGACAAAATCTCAATATATGTCGTTTTACAATTTTAAACATGGCTTAGTTCAAACGATCAATGGATTCTTCTTCCAAAGTGTAGCCAACATAAAACGGAGAAGTTAAAAAAGGTTCAAAGTGAACCTAAATAGTAGCACCGACGTAAATGCATTACCTGGGACTGAAGTTGGCCACCAAAAATGTGTTGTATAATGGTCGTCTCTCTGGAATGAGCACGAACAGCTTTCTCTCCACCAAACTCATCGAGGCACGCAAGTTGCATTCTATCAATAGCAAATCTGTAAAACAGAAGTCAGCGATTAGATTATCGAACAATTAACTAAACTTACAAAGAAGAGTGCATGTTTCCCTACATGGTTAGCAAGAGATATCGTACTACGAAACAAAGACAAATACCTCATGAACTCATGGGCATCTTCCTGCCTTCCATAACCAAGATTTCCACCGAGATTAGGCAACCGATGGATAATATTATTGGGTGAAAAGGGTTGAGAACTCCGACAAGCTCTTTCAACATGTGTTTGAAATTCACAAAAGAAACACCAATCATCACGTACACCTGAATAAAAGAGAATGCTAAATTATGGACACGAGGACGAAGGCCCAAAGGGTGGCGAGAAAAGGAAAAACGTCAAACGGCGTTTACATTCATTTCTGTGCCCTTTCTCCATAAGGAAAGCAAAAAGTGGTCTTGTGAAGGATAGACACTGTAGAACCACATTGGCAAAGCAACTGCAAGAAATAGGACGAGTTACGTTTTCCCTCTTCTAAAACTACGGATCGAAAAGATAGAATCTAACTCCAATAAGTGAATACTAACCTGTTGCCACAATTTAAGAGTCCACAAGGATGAAGCTCATACTTATCCCAGTAGAAGAGGTTCACAAATCCATCATAGGGAAAAAGAATCTGATTCATCCAAATATAAAGATGAACTTCATTAGAGCTATGATATTATTAAAATTACACTCGAAGTGGAAGTCAAACACATCATAAATTTAGCCTAAAGACGAAGATAACATACATCTTTCGGTTGCTTGATAGGTTTCGAGGCCCTATGAGAAGGTATTAGCGCAATGGCCGATAAATTTTTGCTCGCTATCGTAGAAGCTTTGGAATCCCTGTGGTTATTTGCAGATTCACAATCATTTGTATTCCTACATTCTTGCAAATTCTTGCACTCTGTCTTGTGGCCAGATTTCCAATGAACTTGTTGACATGTTGGTGAACTATATTCGAAACGATTTTAAGAACGAAAAAGATTCATCAAAACAAATATAAGAACAGCAAATACATGAAAAACTCGCCGAAACAGTCCATAAATCACACAAACATAACCATGGGCATTTAAATTGCTACAATAATCAAACATTTAAAGTCAATTCAAGCCCCTTAATTGTCATAATATTGAACAATTCAGAAAAATAAGAAGAAAATGGGATCTATATATGAACAGATCAAGTACACTGTTACCATATAAAGAGGATAACGAGAAAGCTTAGAAGAAGAAGAAAAGGAAAGTGGGTTAAGACAATTATAGCCGAAAAAGGGTTGCTGTAGCCTAACTTGCCCACTATCTCCAAACAAATAGAAACCGAATATAAAAAAGGTTAAATGATTAACTGAACAGGAATGGCCAATGCAATTGATTTAATGTTTGAAACCAAAAGGATTACCACTCACCAGTATCGAACGGCTTTACATCGCGAGCACTTCTTCGAGCCCTTGTTGCCACAGACGACGCACACGGCATCGGCCATGGAAGCAGCGCCGCCGGACATTGAGTTACAGTCTCCTTTTCCCGCCGTTCCTCCGCCGCCGGAAGCCTCGAAATTCGCGTCGACCTCAAAGTATTTAGAGGCCGTATTCTTCACCAAGTACAGCAATCCAAAGATAATAAAAAACACAGTCAATATCAATTGCAGGAACCAATTGAGATCCAACGTTACTCCAGAGACGTGCATCTAAGCAGCCCCGCCGTTGATCCAAGATTCGTCGTTAATCCTATAGCTTCTCATGGATGAATTCAGCACACAACTGAAGCTCAAACAAATACCGCCAATGAGAGAAATCCAAAACTAAGATAAGAATCGAAGAACAAGAAGAAGAGATTATTAGGGCTGGTTTGAACGATCAAATCGTCGAACACAGAAGCAGAATCGGTGAGTGCGTACAAATTAGACGGCTGTTCCTGTCCTACTGTTTCTTCTCTGTAATTCGCACGAAACTGCGATTTTACGATGGGGACAAGCTTTATTTCCTCCTTCGGAGTGGATTTTAGGGTTAATTATCAAATAATTTTATGACTGAAACAAACAAAACCATAAATAAGCCCTTGTATTTCCTTTTCCGAACCACTTTATTCATTTATTTATTTATTTTTAATTAAAATCTCTTTTATCCTTATTTATATCCTTTTCTCAAAAGTTTCTAATTATTAATTCTCAAATAAATAAGAAAACAGAAAGTATTAATTTTTCTTATTATTTTAGGATAAAGGATTTTTATGATATTTTATTATTTTATATTTAGCCTTTTCAAATTCTTACGTGGCATTCATTTATTGGTTTGGCAACTTTTTATTTTTATTTAGGATTTTTATGATAAATTTTTTTATATCTTTGTGATTCATAACTGGTATTAGAGTTATGCCTTTAACTTAGTCAAACCCATAGAATCCTCAAGTATTGAATATAAAAGATGTGAGTCTCGAAAGTGTAGTCAAAGTTGACTCGAGTATCGAATAAACTGTGTACTTTGTGTTAGGATCGATATCAGTTGTTAGCTTTAATACCAATTGTTAGGATCGCTCCACGGCAGAGATCAAGATGAACCCAAAGAACAAGAAAGAGAAAATACAAATAGGAATATCCAGCTAAAGGTCTTATTAGAGATAGAATGGGTAGATATATGGTTTCAATTTTCTAAATATAGTTTAAACCTACCGATATAATATAACAAATATATCTCTATCAAATCTTTACCAAATATCTACCATATATATCTCTATCAGATCCTTACCCAATATCTTCCAAATATATCTCTACGGCATCAGACTCCATATCCTAACACTTTGTTCAATGGCTCTAGAGAAAAAGTCGAGCCTCAATTAAGGAAAGACTGCTACGAGAGTTCTAGATAAAGAGGTCTCGTGGGAGGCTCTATTATATATTTTGTTCGAGGTAAACAGTCTCATATTGACTTCAACTATGGACCGAAAATGATGATTTGAGAAATATACTATACTCCAATTGATTTTACTATCGCTTTCATTTATTTTTTATTTATAGGGATTTAATTATCACCGACAATTACAAGAACAAAATGGAATTAATTGGTTTGGCATGTAGTAGGGGAAGTCCACGTCCTTGATTGTGATTGGTCCTTGATGTATGAAGGTGACAGCCATGGTCCTTCAAGAAGTTTATGGCCTTCCAGGTTATATACCTTTCCAGCCTTGTAAGTAAATCATTGAACATTAAAAAGTGAAATACTATAATCATTTGGTTCCTTCCTCTCTGTTCCAGAAGTTTCTATTTTTCATAAACATATTATGATATAATTTTCATTATTATATCAATTAAGGTATTATCTTATGTGTTACATAAATTATAAAAAATATATATATCATATAGATTTTATAAAATTTTAGAAACAAATAAAAAAAAAAAGGTCATTTATTTTATCTTGTGTGCAAAAAGTCGCTTTTTTACGTAGGTTTGTACGACAATATTATACATTGACTTTAATTTGTTATGGCAATTAATTAATTAATGTACTTGTTGGCAGTTGAAGGCTGTTGAACATTTTAATATAATTTTATTGTTATTTATTCCTGCACACTTCCACTTACTTTCTATTTTGGGTTTTAAAATTTAATTAAATTTTTATTTTTTTAGAGTGGTTGGATAAAGCATTACCTAAAATAAATTAAATTAATATAATATATATATAAAATTAATTAAATAAAACTATTAACAAATATATGTATTAATAATATGGTAGACAAAAACTTTTTTAAAAAATTAATAATAGCATCGAGTCTGTTAGGTCATCAAATCTTTTGAATATTCTTATTTTAGGTCTTTTCGACCTTTTTTTTTTCTTCTATTTTTTAATAGACCAATATGAAAATCATATAAACAAAAACGGCCATAATGTTGGAATGATATTCAATTTATTATTATTATTATTATTTTGTCTAGTTGGCATTAACATGTTTGTTCTATTTTATAAAATTCACAAATTTATCTTATTATACTAAAAAAAAATAATTGATTTTAAAAAAGATTGAACATGTTATAAACCTCTCAAATACATAATTAAAAGTTTAAAAAATTCACGAAAGATTTAAACACAAAATTAGATTTTTTCTCTTATAATTATTATAAGATTATATATATATATATATATATTTGATTTTTATTTTTGTAATAAATAGGAACACAAACACGTGATATATGTTGAATTTCAAAAATTTTAAATTAAGTTACCGAGACCTTGAAATAAGTAACAAACATTAACTACTCCAAACGAATAACGACCAAAAGCCCATAAAATGTTGGCCCAAGCCCAATAAATATGTAACATGGCTAGTACCTTGCATTTGCTTTTTTCTAAAATTATTGGCCCAAGCCCAATAAACTACATTATTCTAATCTACTTAATTATTTTTATTTACCAATTTAGTCTAATTTTTTCAATTTTATAATTATTTTTAAAATTCGCAGTTCAAATTTTTACTTAAAAAAAAATTGACAACATTTAACGAGATTAAATCGATAAAATGCATTAACGTCGCGTTTTGATATTATTTATAGGATTAAATTGTCACAAATTTCAAAGATTAAAATTATTACAAATACTAAATTTTTACCTATTTTTGTGTAAGGTTTGATATCATAAATATCTGAAATTATACTAAAATAAATAATGAAACAATCATTTCATAATATATATATATATATATATATATATATATATATATATGAGTTTAATAAATTTTTAAATGCTACAATAATCTTAATATTAGTAAGTTACAAAAAATAATAAATTAAATAATAATAAATAAATAAATAAATAAATAACCAAAATTTTGTGCCAGCTACTCACTGCCACAAAATTACACCTCAGAACCTTTTTATTTATTTATTTTTCTTAAAAAGCACTTTTAAAATAAAAATAATAAGAACACGTGCTGCACACGAGCAACCATCGTACGTTTATAAAGTTGGTTGCCAATGCCAAGTTCAAATTTACAACCTTTTTTAAAGCACAAGCACAAAAATAACAATAATAATAATTACAAAATTTCTCATTAAAAAAATAATTAAAAAAAAATCCCACTCGACTAATGCCTAATCAGTAAGCACGCAAAAGGAAAATACGAATATAATTAAAGTAGAGGCAGGAGGACTGAATCCAGAATATATTTTTAAAATCAATATATTATTAGTTTTTTTAATAAATAATTTTTAATCAAAACAATTAATCCACTAAGATTCAATGAATAATCTTTCATCGCTCTAAATTTGTTTTTAAATTAATATAATTTGAGGGTTTAAAATGTTTTAAGAAGCATGAAATAATAATTGTTATTATTATATGGTTTGTGGTTTTATTTTATGTATTTTTGGTAACAAGTGGTGTTAATATGTGGGGAAAGGGAACCCGCCTCCGTCTCCCTCTCTTACGCACATAAAGTGAATGTGTCGCTATAATTACCAGCTAAGACTAATCCAATTTTAACAATTTTCTTATTTTTTTAATTAATTTTCATAATAAATGAATTATACTAATATTAAAAAATTAAATTAATTATAAAAAGAAAAAAACACACCTCCCCCAATTATCCACAAGAATCCAATATTTAGATTAGAGGGTATAATTGGCATTTTTTTTTTTTTTTTTTTGTCACGAAGTTGTCTGCGTCATGACATATTTATCCAAAGATTATGTAGTCCCCTAGTTTGGGGATTATGTCTTGTCCTTCCAATTTGTGCTTCTAAATTCCCTTTCTTTCTTCATATTTACAATGGCACCTAAGTTTTATAGGTTATAATATGTTGTTTATACCTATTTGTCTTTTATATAATTTATTTATATCGCTTAATTTATTAAGATTAAAATATATTTTTGGTCCCGATACTTTTAAAATTTTAGTATAGGCTTCCTTAGTTCCAATACTCTCAGTTTATAATTTTTTTTTTTTTAACTTTTGTATTATTTAATAATTTAGACTGAGTAGCTTATAAGTATATTAGATTAATTATTTTGTTGTTGTATTTATATAATAATTTTATTAAATATTGAAAATATAAGGATGAAATTATATTTTTATATATAAACAAATTAGAAAAAAGAAAAAAAAAACTGAGTTGGAGTTGGGGCAGCGGTCTGTAGCATTGTTTGTTTGTTTATACAGTGATGATTAAGAAGAAAAATGGAAGAGTGAGTCAGCTTTGGCCAGCTGTCCGAGAGAAAAAGACGATCATAGCCCCATAAAGGCCATGGGCCGAGTGGGACCCACTTCCCAACATAAATCGCTTCTCACTTCTTACTCACTTATGTGTGTCGATACGGTGCGTTTAGTCGGCAAATCTCGTTGCTTGGTTCTCGGTACTTTCCAGTGGCAACTCCGTAAATAACTCGATCTTGGTGAGGAGAAACTTGACTCCGCAATTAAATTCTGTATATAAAATTTAAAAAATATTCTTAAAATTTTCAAAATTTATCTAAAAAAAATATTCTTAAATTTTTAAAATTTTCAATAATATATATTTTAAATTAAAAAGAAAAAAAACCTAAAAATTATTCTTAAATTTTAAAAAATTTAAAAAACACTGATAATTAGTTTTGGATTAAAATCATTAATACTTTGTTTTAAGAATTCACTTCGACTTTCAAAAGGATTTTAAAAAATTTCTTAAATTTTTTATAGTTTAAATAATACTTTTAAATTTATTAAAAAATAAAAAATACTATTATATTTAATACTCCATTTTAAAAATATTCATGAACTTTTTAAATGTCACATTTAAAAGTTTGGAGATAATCTATTGAGTATATGTTTTAATATTTTAAATATACTAATGGAAATAATATTTTTGATAAAAGAAAATTAAAGGATACTGAAACGGTAAAATATTTTATAAGAATCTCAAGCTTATATAAATTAATTTTAATTTGTTGTATTAAAATAATTCAAACGTTAATATAAATGAAACAATATATTATATATAAATTTAATTACGATAGTGTGCAATATTCCTACATCCAAAAGCAAATCCAAGAGTACGCAATACTTTTCAAACAATCCGTCGTCGTATTAGCTCGGGGGTTCCCTCCAAATCTCTGATGTGGCCGACCACTGGTAAATTTAAAAAAATAATAATAAATTAAAAAGAAAAAACAAAAAACAAAACGACGTGTCGCTTAGAAGTTAGAACCCTTTCTGGAATCTGGACAAAATTTTAAAATCATTATATTAATTAATTAAAAAATTAGAAACGATGGGGCCTTTTCTCTTGGCCCTCGTGTATGCCTACAAAACCACAATCCAATTAAAAAATTATTTTAATAATGTGACGTGAAGACAAATTTGAATTTACCTATAATTTAATAAAACCTTTTAAATACTTTATTATTATTATTAATTATAACTATTTAATTTTTTTATTACGAAATTTACATATTACTGGACGTAAGTATGGGTTTCGTTCATAAGCCACAATGAAGAAGGGACGGAATCGATTAATCATTTAATTTAAGAATTATTTAAATATAATTTTACTTATCAATTGATTTGAATCCGCGAATTAGGGATACCTGTCCTTAGAACTTCCACCATCCCATATAAAATTCACCCCCTTATCAATTAAATATATATATATATATATATATTTTTAATAAATTAGACATATCATTATTATTAATTACTTCTTTATAAAGAATTTACATTATTTTGGTTATTTATCTGTACGGGAATCACCTATAATTTTCTTATTTAGTCCGTAGATTAGGTAACGAGTGAACCTGATATGAATCGAGAGACATCAATCATATACTATACTTTAATGAATACGTTAATAAAATATTATTAAAATTATCAAAAGATATTTCAATTGATGCCATGTTGAAAAAGAATCTTTCTTGTTATAAATTTTGGGTAGATTACAATTTAGAGTTATTGTATTTCATTAATGTATTTTAAGACTTTTTATTTAATTTAGGTTACAATTACCTAATGGTTAATTATGACCATTAAGTAGGAATGTTATACAACTTTTTGAATGTCTTTATTAGTTTCATTTTGAGGCTATATAAAACCTTGTATCACTAAGTAGACTTGGAAAATATAGTAAAAAAAATATTTGTGTTTTCTTTAGCCAATGGTTAAGTTTATTTTGCAATTCTATGTAGTTTTGGTTGCAGGTAGAATCATTCAAGCTCGACATGATTGATTTTACTCGTGGAGTGATTTGAATCTCAACACAAGTGTTCTTGCATTGAGATAATTGATCAACAAGAATCATTCAAGCTAGACGTGATCGATTTTGTTTGTGGAGTGAATCGAATCTCAAATAATGTTATTGTCTTCAGATATTCGATAAACAAGGTAATCCGAATTTTACTCCCCTGGTAGTGATTTTCACATATCATAACCAAATTAAACTGTATAGAGACATCACGAGACTTCCATAAGTCTATTATGTACATGCAGCCCTTGCAAAGGATATCTTCGAGCGAGGTGGAGACTTGGGTCAACTCATCGAATTGCTCAAACATATTTAAAAAGCGTTAGCGACCCCTAAAAAAATAGGAGACAAAAATTTTCTTTTCCAACCCGAGATTCTCATTTTTCATTTTTTTTTTCCAAAAGAGGAATGCAATGCCTTATCTTTATTCTCTGGGGGACAAGGGAACATCCCGGTTATTTATTATAATAAAACTATCGTCTTGTATTTCTATTCAACAATCTGAAATTTTTTTTGGAGAGCCAAACAATAATAAAATTGAACAGTTTTAACCAATTGAAATTTGAATATTATTACTTATATATTACAACATCTCTACATTTACCTATAATTCCTTGTTGGTTGCAAAAACGTTGACTTTGAATGGGTCAACATCCAATAAGAAAGACAAAAAAAAAGGTCTACATGGCGGACCCGCACAGTCCACGTGGCAGTCAAATAATGCTCGTGGCTGAGTCAGCAACCAATCATAACATGGCGAAATTGCTGAGTGGATTAGAACAAAAATATGAGTCAGCAATCTTACTTACTGCAAATTTACAAAAAAAAAAACAAAACCAGATTTCCCAAAACTTAAATTTTTTATTTTTTATTTCATTCGTATTTATTACTTTTTTGTTGGCATCAGAAATTCTTTTTAGATCTGACATTTATTTTTCAACAATAGATTCAGATCTAAAACAAAGGAAAAAAAAATACAGAAAAAAAAAGGGAATTAAAAAAAAAAAAAAAAAAAGAGTTATGAAGGGGCGATGTCTGAATTGGCTCAAATTAATTATTTAATTTTTATTTTTATTTTACAAAATTTAAATATATCAATATAGATAGTATAAAAAGTATTGCAGATAAATTATTAAAAAAATAAGTAGAATTTTTAAATGGGCCAATATTAAATTACGAAGACCAATAATTTATTTTTGCATTTTATTATTATTATTATTTTAACGTACTCATACATATTATATGGTCGTTTGTTGTTTTATTGGTTTATATATAATTTATGAATAAAACTTAATTATTTCGTGATTTCCAATGCATTACCGAATCAGCTTTTTTTATTATAAATGGAATCTAATGAAATTGTAGCCGAGGCTAGTTTGGATTTAAAAAATACAAAATAAAAATCTGATTTTACGTGTAATTTATCGATATTAAAATTTAATCACATTTATTATTGATAAATTTATTACATATAAAAGGGTATATTTTAAAGCTGCAAATATTAAATTATTATATACTAAAAATCAAAGACTAAAATTATTACAAACTAAAAAATAACAACAATTTTTAATTATTAAACTACATTATTTTACCAAATATGCCACGTCATCAACCCAAAATAACTTAAAGTATAAGAATGCATCAAAATAAGGAAACAAAGTAGGGAATAAAATAATTAAATTAATTAATGAAATTGCTTTGAATAATATAGAAATCCAAGTGTAAAGTTGACTAAAATATTTTTAGAAATTCATAAAATAAATTTAAAATATATATATATATAATAAATAAAAGGTTTTGTTTAGAAAACGAAACGCCCGAGCCGCCCACACCACAAATTCGGGAATCTAGAACATGTTTGGCAACCCATCGATTAAAAATAAAAATAAAAATAAAAATTATTATTATTATTATCCACTAAGAAAAGGCATTATCTAAAATACTAATTAGCCCTTCCTTGAAAGACGAGTGTATGTTTCCATCAAAGGGTCATTATTGGCCACCTAATCAAACATTATTTTAAATCTCATAATTATAAATGCTAATTTTTATTTAATAAACGTTAATTATGTCTTAATTATTCCAATTAAAGGGTTTGTTTGACAACCATATCTAGCTTAGCCTCTCTCATTGAATAATGATTGTTCTTAATTAAAAAATATCACTTTTAATTAAAAAAATTAATCTAAGATAATTTTAGAGAATAAGTTCAAGCTACCACCATCATCTATTTAAGATATTTATGATTTATATTTTTTTAATAGCAAAATATTTAAAGTGGCCGAGACTGTAATTTTTTAATATTTTCATGATTTTTCTTTATTTATTTTTTATGTTTTAAAATATTTATGAAAAAACAAAAGATGAAGAAAAAAAAACTTGTGGAAAAGCATATTAAAAAAATAAAAGGCAAAAAGACGGTTTTACCCTTGTCAATTTATTTATTGCCTAAGACATTGGGATCTAAAACAAAGCTAATAATATAGATTAACAGTGGGTCAAGAGGCAAATGATAGGAAAATTAAGTAAAACCAGTGGACCACTGAAATTAATTAATTAATTAATTAAACATAAATATTTTAGTTATATGGTTATCCCACATGGGATTAGCAATTTAATTACGGAGTCGTTGACCATTGGAGACTGTCTCTTCGATCTGGCGATGGTTTGCTTTCTGCTACCATGTGGACGCTCACACAGATTCTGCCCAATTACTTCCACGTGGATTAATTTCATTTGAAGTTACTCTATTATTAAAATCCTTTTTTTTCTTTTATGATTTCCAAGTTCCAACCATGGTTAAAAGATTTAACCACTTTGGTTAAGGATCCCCCATTTAACCCATTTTTTATTTGATATTATAAATTAGTAAAATATATTTATTAATTTTATTTAGTTTTAATTTACCCTGATTTAACTCAATGTGGACTATTATTATTATTATTATTTACAAAAATTGGCATGGGACATCTTGATCAAATTAAATAATTATTTATACGCCAACACAATTATTTTTAATACCTCTTATTTATGGGATAGTGGATTTTGATTCAATTATTTTAATGAAATTTCAGTCAAATCTATCGATTGAATACGTAATTTAATAAATAAACTTAATATTTTTTTTTAAATTAAGGCCTCTCCCATCTTCTAGGAATGGGAATTTTATTTAAATTTTAAATTCAATTTCCTTTTAAAAAAATACAGTTGTTTAATTACACATTAAGTTAAATATACCAAATATTTCATAATATTTATAGGTTTTTTTAATAAAAAAATTCAATATTACTTCTAATATATTATAAAAACACAATATTTATCAGAGCAGTTTATATGTTTTAATATCGTTCTTTAAGACTTAATCTGATTAAATATTTTAATCGTTATCACATCATTTTGCGTCAATTTTTATTTCAGTATTCTAACAAATTTTTATTTGGACGATGATTTATAAATATTTATGAAAAAAATAAGAATAATATATAATGTTTTGAAATAATATGAATATTTTAAAATAAATTAAAAAATTAAGGGTATTTTTTATAATATAGCTTAAAATTATAAGACGTAGCGCAAAATCCATTGAACGCAAAATGAGAGGGAGAGGGAGAGAGATTGGGTGGCACCTGGCGGGTTCAATATCGTGAATCCACTGACCACTGAAACTACGTCGTTTTGGAGAGTGTGGAATACGCGCCAGTTAAACACGTCAGCCATGAAATGGCGGGGAACAACAAAAAAACGTTCAGCGATTTAAATATTTTTTTTTTTCCCAACTCTCGAAGTGATCGTATGCTTTCAACTCTCTCTCCCTCTCTCTTTCTCTCCCCCTTCGCCTCCCCTTTAAATCTGCCACTTCGTCACTCTTGTATGAGTTTTTGTTGATTCATTTTCGTTCTCTGAAAATCTAGAGAGAGAAACAATCAGAAAGCACTAGAGAAACCAGAGAGAGGAGAGTCTGTGAAATGTGATTTTGCTGTTCTTGATGATTTTGCATTAGGAGGAGCTTCAAATTTCTGTCGCGAGAGGAATCAGTTACGATTTTTTATATAAAATTGAAGAAAAAAAGGTGATCGAAAAGGCCAAGAATTCTATAATATTTTCGACCTCCGAATGCACATGGCTTCCTAAGCTTGTCTTCTCTTTCTCTCGATTTTTTTTTTGCTTCCTTCTCTCTCTCTCTCTCGTTTTTCCTTTTTCTCTCACATGCTTTCTTTCTCTTGCATTCAATCGCTTTCTCTGCTCTCTTGCGCGCGCAGCGGCTGGCTCTGGTTTTTCTATTGCCACCAAAAGCTTTTGATAAATATTGGTAAAGATTCCTCAGATCTACAGTTGAAGGTATTCGCTGTTCTTGAGTTTTCATTTCCAGTGATTCGAAGGAAGGCTTTGCTGCGAATACGAGGTTAGCTTATTGTACTGTAATACGCTATTTTCTTTTCTGAGTGTGAAGTTTGATCCGTTTAGTCGTGCGTTCTGCAGTTTTATCCTCTTCGTTCGTAAATGTGGCTTTCATCTACGTTTTGACTTGCATTTTGCGAATTATTTTGGTTTCATTGTTCTAAATCTGATCGTGAATCGGAATTCGAGTTTGGAGTCATCTTTTCGCCTCTCTTCTCGGTCGTTTCACTCTCGGAGATTTTGTTATGAATTTTGAGGAGTTCCTTATCTAGCTTCGAATTTCCTTTCCAACTTGCAGTTGCAGTTCTGAGCATAATCAGCTTTTGCTGTGTATGAAATTTATCGAGGCTTACATTTTTTATTTTTGACGGTAGATGTGCATCTTCCGCTTAGGAACTGAAAAATCTTCTCAATTCAGTTGGTTACGCTTGCACTTATGTCTGTTTCTGATTAAATTTGTTTTTGGAAAAATAGTTATACACGGTGTTTCAATCTGAAACGATATGCGTATGAATACTTCGATTGATGTTAAGTTTTTGGTCAATAGATGCGGAACCATACAATGAATCAATTTATTCAACTTTTCTGGTTATGCAGGACACGCTCGGCAACTTCGACCGTCTACGACTGTCTGAAGGCTTTCTCCTACTCGTCTGTTAACACCTTCTTGTGCGCGTTGGATGGAACATGGTAGTGGTAAGATATACGACGTGTTACGGCCTCAAGGAATTTATTTGCATCAGCATCGATTCATTTACTTTCTGGTGTAAGTTGGAAGAAATTGTTGAGTAATTGTCATGGTCTGCGAGATGGAGACTGATGTTATTGAAGATATGGACATCGAAGCCCTTACTTCTATGTGGCCTGAGGATGTTGGACCAGATGTTAGAAAGCAGTTCAACGTAGAAAGGCCAGGAGCAGATCAAGATATGTTGGAAGAAGTTAACATAATAGAGGAACCTACAATAGTCGATTTCAAGAGACTTATAGAGTTAACTAACTATACTGAGAAAGGATCATCACAATTACAATACCTTGCAAAACAGTGGGAGTATAAACAAGCAAATGCTGTACGTCTCCTTAGAGAGGAACTTGACATCCTAAGCAAGCAGAGAAAAGAAGTCGAGCTCAAGAAATTGAAGATATTAGAGGAACATCTTTTTGAGGAAGAAAGATATGCTGGTGATAAACGTCCAATTTCTATTTTGGAAGAATCTTGTGATATATGGCAAGATATTCCAAGGAGGAAAACTGATTTCGTTGTTCAAAGTAAGAGAGTTGAAATTGACGCAGAGTACGGTACAGTGACATACTGGAAGCAGCGAGCCATGGATCTGGAAAAATTATTGGAAGCAAGTCTACAGCGAGAGCAAATACTTGCAGAGAAACTCCAGGAAAACGTAAAAAATATTGAAAAGCAGTCCTCGCCAGTTGAGGAGTTGTCACAGATTCTGAAAAGAGCCGACAATTTTTTGCATTTTGTTCTGCAGAATGCACCAATTGTTTTTGGTCATCAGGTACTATTTGAACTGTATAGTGTTAAATCCTGATGCACCTGAGTTCGTCAGTTTGGACTTTAGTATTTAGTTATTTCAATCTTAGGCCTTTTATCATAGTCTCTTGAATAAACACATCCTTAGCTTAAGAGGTAAAATAACAAACAAGACAGCTCAACTGCTCAAGTGTACTGCGGATCCTAAATTGTATAACTAACTTTATTTTTGCAAGTCTTTCTGGTTTTATTTAAACATAAAATCTCATTCTCATCACCGTTAGATCTTATGATACCAAGAAATAGAAAAATAATGCAAAATGTATCGAAACTACTTGAAGTTGTAGATTCTTCTCATTTCTGCTCTACATAGAGAAGTCTTCTTTGCATGCTGCAATGATTTTTGCCTATGTGAACCATAAAAAATTGATGTAGTGAATACTTGCATTTCAGGACAAAGAGTTGCGCTACCGATTTATCTACAATCATTTTCCTAGTTTGGAAGAAGAGGTAACATTTTCTTTTACATACAAGATCTGAGAGTACCGTTTATCGCTTTCTACAGCACGCTGTTGTATGGCTTAATTAAAATGAGATAATAACTCATTGGAGCAGGGCGGACTCTTCCTCTAGTTTTCATTTTTGCTCCTTATGTAATGTAAAGGGTATTCTTTTTCCCAGGATATTATAGGAAGAACTGACGTTGAAATTTTTAGTGGTGCTGGTGTTAAAGAATCACAAGATTTCAAGAAAGAAGTTCTGGAGAAAGGGTTGCCTGCAAAGAGGGAAATACAGTTTGATACAGAATTGTTTGGGCTGAAGACCTTTTTGATATATGTTGAACCTGTCTTTAGCAAGGCTGGGGAGACGATTGGAATAAATTATATGGGAATGGACATAACTGATCAGGTAGTATAATAGCGTCAGTATATTTGCATCAAGTTCCTTTTCCTCCTTTACATGTGGTCATTCAGATTGTATATTTCAATTTTTTCTAATCAAAATCACATCTCTTTTCTGTCATCTTGAGCGATGCTTTTTTTTTTTTTGTCCTTTTGCGAAAGGTTAAAAAACGAGAAAAGATGGCAAAACTTCGTGAGGAGATAGCAGTACAAAAGGCAAAGGAATCAGAACTGAACAAAACAATTCATATTACGGGTTAGTTTCTTCTTTTGATCTTTCTGGTCGTTTAATTTTGCTCAGTTTAGTTTCTGGAGTTTTCAAGCTCTCTTTGTTTCACATTCTTCCAGAGGAGACAATGCGAGCAAAGCAAATGCTAGCAACCATGTCCCACGAAATTAGATCCCCACTGTCTGGAGTGGTTAGTATGGCTGAGATCTTGTCCACCACAAAACTTGACCGGGAACAACGTCATCTATTGGAAGTTATGCTGTCTTCGGGAGACTTGGTGCTTCAACTTATAAACGATATCTTGGACCTGTCTAAAGTTGAATCAGGTCTGAATTTCTTTGTTTTGAACATCGTTTTAATTCTAACATTTAGGCTACATTCACGACTCACTTAAAGGATCGTTATCTTGTGGCATATTAATGAAACCCAATTTATCTAACCTGTTGAGCTATCTGATGGTTTTGCTTCCTTTTATTAGGAGTAATGAAGTTGGAAACTACCAAATTCCGCCCAAGGGAGGTTGTAAAACATGTTCTGCAGACTGCTGCTGCATCATTGCGAAAATTCTTAGTTCTGGAGGGACGTATAGCAGATGATGTTCCTATAGAGGTGAGGGTTATAGGTAAATATTAGAAGTTTTCAATCGATCAATTGGATTGTGTCTTCTGAATACTCAATAGGCATCTGGATCACAATTAAAAACAGAGTAATTTGTAATGTATGACACTTAATTCAATATGCAAAACCAACTTAGGCTGGTGGCATCAGAGGACTGTTTTATGCCTGGAACATTGAGGCAGACAGGGTGATGCCTAGAGATGTGCATTATTCTAAAAAAAATGTTTGTATGCCATTCACTCCCCTCCTTTCAGAAACCAGAGTTGTGTGGCTTTGTAGCTTATTCATATCGCTCGATCCCATACGATATTCTGAAATCCATGGCTATCTCTACCTTTCTGTTGCTTGATCGCTGTCTTTGAAGTGTAAATTCTCACCAAATTATGTAACTATTTCAGGTTATTGGAGATGTTCTTAGGATTCGGCAAATTCTCACCAACTTGATCAGGTACTGATTTCGTAAAGGTTTGAACAATATCATATATGGACTGTTCATTGTATAAATTATACATGTATGTTGCACGAAGAATTTCCATTCAAATTATAAGTTATAGTTCCGGATTCCAATTTTTAGTTCATGTGTTGGGGAAGTTCATTTTGTAATACCTTCCTCCCTTATTGGTTGACTTGATAAAGGTTACCCCATTTTACAAAATTACCAACTTCCTGAAAAACAGAAAGGCATCCTAGATAAGTAGGTATTCATTTAGGCAATGAGAGACATGAAATCCTTGATAAACACATGCATGAATCACAGACTAGACTATGATAAAAGCATTTATGCTGAGTGGCTTTTTATAGTTGATAGAAAGAGCTCTAAAGGGTTACACGGATCAACTCTTGGACATTGATTGCTTGAATAAGATTGATGCTATCTTTAAGAACCTAGTATGATTCATTTTATTTTCATCTAAATATATAATTAAATGATGCAGCAACGCAATCAAGTTCACTCATCAAGGGAAGGTTGGAATTAACCTCTATGTGTTACCCTATCCACCCATGGGGAAAGGAGAAGAGTGCCATAAGAAATCAACGGCTGATAACTCAACAGTTTCGGCACATGGTTTGCAAGGAGGAACATGTCTTCCAGCCCCTCAGAATGGCTTGCGTGGCCAAAAACACGGTGACAGAAATCATTTGCATTGTGATGCACCAGGAACCCCAAACAAGAGTGAAACCATAATGAATGGAAATAGAGAAAGCAAATCTTGTTCTCCAGAAACGACGGTATGGATACGTTGTGATGTATACGACACGGGAATTGGAATACCAGGTACGCTTGGCTATTTATCTGATTATTGGAATATACTTGTTGCTCAATTATAGGTATTAATATTCTCCTGATTTCGTTTGAAATGAACCAGAAAATGCATTACCAAGCCTTTTTAAGAGGTACATGCAAGCTAGTGCTGATCACGCTCGGAAGTATGGAGGGACTGGACTTGGACTAGCAATATGCAAACAACTGGTAAGCTGTTAATTAATTGCTTGCTCACTCCAGAAACACCATATGTGCTTCAAAAAACATGCTATTAATTGACTAAAAGCTTTCTTTTCTGCTCCAAAAGTCCCCAACTTTCAATAACTTCAAACTTTATGCTCTTGCTTTTGGAGCAGGTTGAATTGATGGGTGGTCATCTCACCGTTTCCAGCCGAGAGAACCATGGATCAACATTTACATTTGTATTGCCATACAAGGTTTCAACCAGCAGCAGCAGCAGCAGCACTTCCGACGATTCCGATGAGCTCTCAGATGAAGAGTCCACAGATGAAGAAATGACTGAGGGTTTTTTCCAATTCCAACCCCACAGTTTCAGTTCGCTATCATCTTCTAATGGATCCACAAGGAGGATCCCAAACTCAGTTCGATATCCCAACTCGACCAAACTCAATGGATTTGCGGACGGTGGTTCTTATCATCATATTCCTTCAAACAACATCACTCCACAACCACAAGAGACTGCTCTTAGAGATGTCCGTTTAGGCAATGCCACATTAACTTCGAGCGAATCACAGTATTCATTAAGTCAGATCAATTCAAATCTTGGTAAGGAGAAATCAACAAACCAACCCGACGCAAATGCTCGGTTCCAAAATGCGAACGTGCGGTTGGAAACAAAGCAAGAAGATACATTGGAAAAGCCAAGTAGTAAACTCCAAAAAACAGATCAGGGTAAAGAGAGGTCCGATGCAAGTTCCCACTGTAGAACTGCCAGTAGTGGTTCTGAAGTAACAATGGCATTGGAACCCAGAATTCTTCTTGTTGAGGATAATAAGACCAATATTATGGTGGCTCAATCCATGATGAAGAAGTTTGGCCAAAAAATTGACGTGGTAACCAATGGAATTGAAGGTGTTCGTGCAGTTCAACGACGTTCTTACGATCTCATTCTCATGGTATGTTTGCTTCTGCAATTTATAACATTACATCTTATAATTTTTAAAAATGAACTAATTTGAGTTATTTTTGTAAATTCTAAAATTTTATGCTAGAAATATTATTATTATTTTTTTAATTTAAAAGAGGGAGTTTGAAACTAGGTTTTGATTATTGCAGGATGTGTTCATGCCAGTTATGGATGGCCTTCAAGCTACAAGGTTAATTCGTTCTTTTGAGGAAACAGGCAACTGGGAGGCGGCTGTAAATGCTGGAATCGAGCCAACTACTCCTTGTTGGACTCCCTCATCCCGTAAAAGAATGCCCATCATTGCTGTGAGTACTCTCACTTCCCTATTTTTTTAAAATGGCTCATTCCCTTATATTATCTTTTCTTTAGAAAAATAAAAATAAAAAGATTAAAAAATGATAATTACTAAAAGTATTTTTACTTATATACAATTTTTTAAAGAAATTTTACCCAAATCAAAGCTTTAATCTTTTTAGAAACTACATATATTTATATAGAATATACTTATTATTTTAATCTTGATTTTAATAACATTGGTGAATAGAGAATCATAAAATTTTACCCAAGTCAAAGCTTTAATTTTTTTTTTAAAACTACATACATTTGTATAAAATATACTTATTATTTAATCTTGATTATAATAACATTGGTGAATAGAGCATCATAAAATTTTACCCAAGTCAAAGCTTTAATCTTTTTAAAAACTACATATATTTATATTTTCTTCTTTAGTTTACCACTTTTTTCAAACACTTAAATACTAACTGTTTTTTAGAAAATCAATAATTGAAAAAATATGTCAATAAATAAGCATAGGTTCCATCAAAATATTAAAGAACATATTTAGACAGTAAATTGAGCATTTACCGAAAGAATTGAATGGTGGGTGGTATACTTGCAGATGACGGCGAATACATTGTCAGAAAGCGCGGATGAGTGTTATGAAAACGGTATGGACTCATTCGTATCAAAGCCAATAACATTCCAAAAGTTGAAAGAATGTCTTGAGCAATATTTACCACAACGTCCCTTGTAAATGTATGCTTTGTTTGAGAAAGTTGAGGTAAATTCAGTTCATTAGGAAAGTTTTGTAATCTTCCTTTTCCCACTTTTTTTTGGGTCAAGTAATGTAATCAGTGTAACATATCCTCTTACCCCTAGCCACCCGCTCAAATTGTAAATTGTACAGAAGAAAGCTGTCTGTTCTTTCCCAGAGAAAATTTGTAATAAAGTTTTCACACTTTGCTTTCGTGAGACTTAACAAATCTCTACTTAGTTTTAGGACAGTTTTCTATAAATCCAAATTAATATCATAAAAGCCTTTTTGTTCCCCTAATTTTTGGGGAGTGTTCTAGCTACAACTCCATGGACTTGTCTTAGGATCTAAATTTCAATAGCAATGTCGTTTTCATTACTTCTCAACTACAAAACAACTAAAACATTTTTTTTTAAAAAAAAATATATTATATTATATGTACAAGTAATATAAATTGTGGGGAGGAAAAAAAGAGTTCGATGTACTTCTGATATTTAAAAACCAAAAATTTAAAAACTAAGGTCCATGAAGGAGCACGATTGTTTAAAAAAACTAATACATAAGATATTTAAACAGAAACATATAAATATTGAAAGCATGTTCATACAAATCATAGACCTCGATCTCCAATAATTGACCCAACATTTTTTAAAAATTTCAATAAAATATGTAGACCCCATAAACAATCAAGTGACGTTAAATTCAAATAATCTTGTCATTAGTTTCTTCATAATTCAAAAAGGAAAAAAAAAAAAAAAAGTTTGACTATTATTATATTGTATAAAAATTTAAATATATATTTAAAAAAATCAAAGTGAAAGCTGAGAAACAGTTTAAGAAAGAAAAAAAAGTAAAATAAAAGGAATTGCAAGTCATAAATAATCTAGAAGATATTATTTTTAACAAAATCATAATGAGAACAAGAAAAAGGAAAAAGTAAACGCTTAAAATTTGTGTAAATGATTTTTACAAACCAAAAAAAAAAAAAAAACATTTATTGTTCTTAATTTTTGAAATTCATGTGCTTTTCTACAATTCCTATATTATGGTTTTCACTTTTTTTCGAAAAAGATTGAATTCTTATTGAACTTCCAAAAATAAAACAAGTTCATAAGAATCAATTTTGGTAGATTTCAAAACTTGGTTGGGTTTTTCAAGATATTGAAGAAACTGGACAACAAACAAAGGAACTCATAATAATGACCCGCCATCAGACCTTGGACCTAACCAAATAGAAAATTTAGCTATCTTCCTAGAAAATGTCAGAGCATAGAGCATAAATTGAATAGCGGGATCAATAAAGACGGCAAAAACATATAAGGAGAGTAAGAAAACCTGTAGGCCAAGGCTTCAACATCCGTTTGGACGAGTAGACTCCCAACAGAGATTAACCACATTGCCTAAAAGTATAGCTTCCTTGCATTGTTAGTTTACAACCAAGTATGTTCGAATTAGATACATAATGGATGCAATATAACTACAGACATGATTAACTACAAGGAGTCGCAAAGCAATTGAAAATCAAATAAATGACAAAGTAGAAACTCAATTGATCCATGTGTGGAAATGGCAATTCAATGAACAGACATCGCGTATTGGATGTTAGTAAACGGTAATTTTACATCTAAAACATGCTTCGTTACCTTTCTGAAACAGGAGACATCTGATAAGCACAGGGATTATATTAAGATAAAGGCAGTACATCAGAAATATCTTGCAAAAAATGGGCAGCCAAACTCCAGTATTTTCATGACAGTAGAACAGTAAGACCGAAAACAAGCACACAAACTACATCTGAACTATTTTTTACTGAAAACAAAAACGTCTATACCTCAAATTCAATTGTCTGTGTAAAGGACACATTCAGCTCAAGGTGTGCTAGTAGATAACCTTTTACTTTCCTTCGACACTATTTCATATACAAAGTTCGAAATCAAAGCTAATCAGTTTTCGGTTGGAAGATTATAATTTGAACCGGATTAGCATCTGCAGAATAAGGAACCATGGTCTTGAATATTGCAATTCAATTAAAAAGCCATAGCAAGTGCAAATAATCATAACTTGCCGAAGATATATCTTATATGCGTTCAAGGAAAACAAGTCAAGGCAGTGATAAGGAATTTTGGTTCAGCCGGAAAACTCATGAAATGTCTCGGCACAGTTAACTATCGAGAACAAAAAGAAGGAGCGGAAAAAAAATTACGCAGAATTCCTTATGAATTGATTAGACTAAATCTTTTAGTGAGTTTTATTTCATCTTAACAGAAATAGCATCCTACCAAGGAAAATAGATAAGTTCTTCAAACTGTACGGGAAAATCACCTCGGCATGCAATGTATCGCTTAATCTGGAAACTATACGGTAAGCATAACTCGTTTATCAGCGGAGAACAACGCCAATTATGAAATAATCATCATCTTGAAGCTATCAGAGTAAGTCACGAGAAATCCTTTAATAGAGATCTTATCTAATTATCAAAAAAGTTAGATTAGATGATTGTTTTCTTTTTCATCTGGTTCTAATATAAAAGCTGACTTACAATTAGAACGCGCGATACGTAAAATATTAGCAGATTACGAGCACCATACCGCATTTCATTGTATCGAAGACATATAGAAATTCGAACACGCTAAGAATATCGCCATTGAAATTTCTGTCGAGAACCTATTACACAGCAACAGCTACGAGCCTGATCCTGATCCTGAAAAAATCCAAACACGGACGCGAAATGCCATAGTTAGACAATAAATTAGATGCACATTCAACATTTTACGATCGCCTCTCGGAAGATGACGAAAGCAAACACAGATACATTCTACGATATTATATATGTAATGCAGAAAACTACTGAAAAACTGAAAAGACTATGATATGCGATTAATCTGTCGCCGAACAACAGATATATTCTACGATGTTGTATGTGAAATGCAGAGCACTGATAAAATAAAAAAGCATACGAACAGCGATTAATCTGTCGCCGAGCGAAAATGAATCGAGGTAAACGATTCCGAATGAAGAAAAATACCTAAGATCGAAGGTCCGCGCGCTGTCTATGATCCGTTTATCGTCAAATGATCTTCCAGTTCCATCAAATCATCAGGAAGAAAAATCGCAAATGAGAGTGTAGATTAGGGCGCGAGAAAAGGCGCGAAAAAGGGAAGTCCGACGCGGATCGCGCTCTCGTTTTTCTCTCTGGTCTCTGTTTGGATCTAAACAAACTGAATAAAGTTTGAGACCCGCGTTTTTATAGTAACACCAGGATAAAGACGACAAAAACTACCACGGCCGTACAATCTTTTATGGATGATTTGGCAAAAAGAAAAACGATTAAAAATTTATATCTATTTATTTAAACTTCAAAAATAAAATATTTGGTTAAAATATTAGTTTTAAAAATAAATTATAAATTATAATTTAGGATTTCATTGGATAAAATTTTATTTTAATACAGAGCAGTTAATTTTTTAAATTTTGAATATTAAAAAGATTTTGAGAGGTAAATTAAAAATAATATTAATACTTATGTTCAAATAAACACAAACATCAAAATTAAAAGAAAACTAATTTGTAACTTAATTTCAATAATAAAATTATGATATTGTTTAAAATTTTCAATTTTACGAATATACTAAGCATAAATGAAAAATAAGCCTTTTTCACTTTAAACTAATTATATTTAATTTAAATTTTGTTATTAAATATTTAAGAAGATAATATATATTATGTTTTATATTTTATAAATATTGATAATAATAATAATAATAAAAGCACCTCGTGTAAGGAAACCGACCCGATTAGTTATGGGCTTGGGCCCAATTTATCGGTTTGAAATGAAAGTTGGGCCTGCCAGTTAGAAGAGGTTGAGCTTCAGTAATTATTGAGAATAAAGATATTTAAATTTTAAATTTTAAATTTTAAATTTTAAATTTTAAATAAAAAATAATAATCATTTTAATTTTGAAATTTGAAAGTGTAGTTTAAAAAATTTAAGCACAAATAAAAAAATAAATTGAAAATTAATTATGACAAACGAAGCTTCCATTGCAGGGGAAATGTGTGGAGTCCATCCATTAAAATTATATGTAATTAAATAAAAAGAATAGAATATATAAATACATAGTGCAGCGTAACGTCATCCCAATAATCCATTGTTGATTATATTTATATATATATATTTAAGAACATTGTGGATTAGATATGATATTATTCTCTTCTGAAAATGCTGCAATTCTATTATGTAGCTTAGTGCTCTTGGGTTGAAATTAGATGTTCTCAGAATTATAATATAAGGTTGTCTCGTTACAAATGTATCATTTTATATTCTTTATTTATATCCCTATGAAATTATAATTTACGGTCATTTGTGGCAATTTCATGGTTATATACTTTTTTTTTCTTTTTTTTTTTAATATTTCACTAATTCAGTAGTCAAATAGAAATAGATATAAATTTTTAATCGTTTATATTAGTAATGTTTATTTAATTCAGTAATTCAGTAGTCAATTTCATGGTCAAATAGAAATACCTTTATATTAGTAATGTTTATTTAATCTGTACGGTCAGAGATAAATATTATATTTTCACTCTCAGTCTCCGTTCTTGATCCTACCCAATCTTCGTATTCGTCTTTGATCTTACCCGTCTCCATTCCATGAATATCATATTGTATTTTTACTCATAAAATATTATTGAATTTATTAATATGTTTACATTTTTTTATAAAAATTTGGAATTTTAAAATAGAAATTGGTCATAAATGCCTTTCGTGATGTCTTATATTGGTTAGGAGGAAAACAAAACACCATTTATAAGGGTGTGGAAACCTTCCCCAACAGACGTGTTTTAAAAACCTTGAGGGAAGCCCGAAAGGAAAAACCCAAATTGCTAGCGGTGGACTTGGGCTGTTAAAATGGTATCAAAGTTAGATATCACACGATGTGTCAACCTTCTCACTGTTTCTCGAAGGGGGTTGGAGGTGGGTGGGTGGGGTCCTAAAGGAACGAGTGCCAGCGTGGACCGTTACACTTTTCAATTATGGATAATGCGACAATAGGACATCCATCTTTTTTTTGACCTGACAATAGTTCCCCCACATTTGATAAATGGAAATTTAGGTGGTAATTAAGGAAAAGGCATCAATGTCCACTAGGTTTAGTTTTGATAACCTATTTGTGCACAACAAAATATTAGGTGAACAAATCTATGTAAAACATATAAATATGTATTTACTATTGTATCAATCCAAGTGAGATTATCAACAAGATTTAGATCAATATAATATACTTTATTAAATGTCATCATGTGATAACAAATATGTACTTAAAAAGGTAAACACTTTATATTTTTTAATTAGATATTCTTTGATACATTAATTAGTGCATAATATTAGCCATTAATGGGGCACAAAGCTTTTTAAAATATATTTTTATCGTTGATGGTAAATTAAATGATTAAAATTTACGATTTTGGCATATTTACAATATAAAAAAATACAGCTCAAAAATATTTTATTTGCAAAAAAGTTATTTAAATATATTTTGATTCTGGGCCCACTCGATGGCTGTTTGCCTCTTCACCCAACAATTGAGCCCTTTCAAAAAAAATATTAGAAGGGCCAGAATTCCAATATATATATATATTTAATTATTATTATAAAAAAAAAATATATATATAATATTTATCTATTTTTTCTAAGCTGCTTCCCAGCATAAACGGATATTTTTCATATCCATTCACTATATTATATTTTTATATTCCAATATCATTTAATAAAATTAAGGTGTCGAAAATGCCCTTTAGTGTAAATCTTCTCTTTTTGTTCCTTTAGATTTGGTTATATTTAAAATTAAATGGAAAATACTCTCCACTGTTATCAATTTTAAAATAATTATTGATAAGAATTTAAAAAAAAAAATAAATAAATGAAGACAAATTAAATTACTGTTTCACAAATTTTATATTCAAGCTTGAAGAAATAGTCTGTGAATTCAAGCATAGTTAAATTTTAAAATTATATTTGTTACAAAATGGAGGAAAAGAAAGGGTAATTAAGTAAATTCTCAAAACTAAATGCAAAACAGCTGGATCCCACTAATCGCCACCATATTGCAGTTTTCAGGTGAATTCCAATACGACCCGACCCGACCCGGTCGATGCATATGACCCACCTCGATTCCTTCGTGATTTTGATAGGTCTATCCCCATCATTACTTAATATATTTATAGACCTTATCCGAATAAAAACATAATTAAATTAAATTAAATATAAAAGTACAAATATTTATTTATTTATTTATTATTATTTTTTTTTTTGTATAATTTCTACGCTTAGATGCATATTCCCTTGTTCTTAAAATGTCTGATAACTAATTAAGAAACTTCTTCACTTTTTCACTATGGAAATTAAAGAATTTTCTTTTTTTGAATATTTCGATTTTGTCAACATAATTAAACTAAAAAATTATTTTTGTTGTAAATTTCAACTTAATTTCCACATGTTTTTCTTAAAGAAATGTAAAGAAATTATACATAAACATAAAAAAAAAAAAGTCAAATTTATGTATTTTACCTTTATTTTAATTTTTTATAATTATTGTCTTTTTTGTCGGTTAATGTAACTTGAACCCGAACTTGATGCAAAATATTCTAATATTAAACAATAATAATAATAATAATAATAATAAGACTTCATTGTCAAAGCTAAAATGAAATGTAACGTCACGTATTGCCATTTCAAAAAGGGAAATTGTGGCGGGTTAATTAAAAAAAAATAATAATTAAATTAATAAAAATATCGGTGTCTCAAAAAATAGGGTTATTATTAATTTTAGATGAAAATCGATCCTTTTATTTTAAAATTTTAAAAGTTTCATTAATATCTTCAATTTTTTAAATATTCAACTCAAATATCAATACTCTGCTGAGTTCTTTTAATAATTTAATTTATAAAACTCGCAAATAAAATCAACCCAATAAATTTTAATTCTAAACAATTATTAATAGTTAATTATTATTAAACGATGAGTATATATTTTTTATTTATATACGAGACAAAGGGACAGCTATATTATAGTAGCTTGTTAAAGATTTTTAAAAAACAATAGTGTTAAAAGCCTGATATTTTTAAAACTATGAGCTAGATTTCATAATATATATATATATATATATATATATATATATATATATTATTGAAAATATATAAAGAAAATAATAGTGTAAATAATATTAGGACCAATAGGCTATAATTTGAATATTTCCATCGTAAAAAGAGTGACAAACGTGACCCATAAGAAAAGGCAACGCATGAGAAAGAAATGAGGCGAAAAAAAGCGCCTTCTTCCTTCATCCCTATCCATCATCTCGTCTTTTTCCTCCTATAAATACAATCTTCACGCTCTTTACTCTCCATGACCTACAATTTTCGTTTTTTTTTTTTTTTTTTTGTTCTTTCGATTTTTGTTATTTCTTGGCCGATCAAATCCAGAACAGAGCTTGACGAAGAAGTTACAGAGCAGAAGAGAAATTCAGTACAATGGAAAGCATCTCGCCGTCGTCCGCTCAATTCTCTTCGCCGTCGCCTGGTGTGAACATTGCGGAGCGAGTGCAGTGGCACTCGCCGTTGCCGTATTTATTCGGCGGCCTTGCAGCGATGCTGAGCCTGATCGCCTTTGCGCTTGTCATTTTGGCATGTTCTTACTGGAACCTCTCCCGGCAGGACAGAGACAGCGGCGATTTGGAGTCCGGCGGTGGTAACGATGCCAAAATCGACTTGGAGACGTCACTGGAGAAGGTTAATTACGATGAGAAAGTTCTGGTTATAATGGCCGGACATCAGAACCCGACGTTCATAGCAACGCCTGTGTGCGTTAAAGTTTCGTCATCTGAAGTTGAAGCCGCCGCTAACAGTAAATCTGAAGAGAAAGAGACGGCGGAGAATTCGGAGAAATCGAACAAAGATTGCGATCGAGAATCAAATACAGCCGTTCAGGAATCCGTCGATGAACAAAACGAGTAAGTTCTAAATAAATTGTACTGAATTGATTTCACTGTCTCGATCGAGAAATTTTGCCGCCAATTTTCTAGGGCTCGATTCGAGCTCTGTTTTACGGCTCCTTCGTTCGAGAAATTTGTAAATTACAGTGAAAATCATAATCCGATATAGAATTGTGAAATCTCCTCCCCGCTTGTTTGAGATTGAAATCACATTCTCAATTCGCCATTGAAATCTCCTCCACTCTGATACTAAAATATTAATCAGTACAGTACGAATCCGAGCTTTAAGAACCGATCATTTTTTAAATATATAAAAATCCTCCTATCTGATCAATATAAAATCGATTCAAGAAAACTGATGTTGGAAAATTGATCAAAAGAAACATAATCAAATGGCCATTAAGGCAAATAATTGTATGTTTATCAAAATTCACTCCGAATAGTGATACATTTATTTAACAATAAATAAATTGCTGGGTATCGTTTTGGGGGAAAACTGATGAGAGGAACAAGAATAAAGCGTTAGGAAATGAAATGGCACTAGCGAGGGAGAGAGATATTCTGGAAAAAAACGTGTCCATTTCCTCACCTCTAGTTCTTTAGTAATGATTAAATTCATAAAAACATCCCTAAAACTTTGTAATTTATCTATTTAAGAAAATGTTCAAATTAATTTTTACACACCCTATAAATAATATTCAATTTTTTTAATATTATTTTTTAAGGTTCAAACATTTTTTTTTAATTTTAAAAGTATTTTTTAGTTTTTAAAAAAATTTAAGGATATTAATAAGCTTTTAAAATTTTAATACTACTTTATTTAAACACCTTTTTATATTTTTTAAATAAAGTGTTAATAATTTATATCTAAAACTAAATTTATGGGTATTTTTTAATTTTGTTGAGAATTTAAGGGTATTTTTTTAATTTTTGTAAAATTTAAGTGTATTCTGAAGCAAAATAAAAAGTTCAAAAATATTTTTATTAATTTAGTATAATAAAAAGTAAATGTCATTAAAATTTTAATTAATAAAATCGACGGTCTCACAATGGTTTTTTAGTGTTGTATGCGGGTCGATTTTTTAACTGATATTCAACATTCACACGTGTTAGGCACTAAAACTAAGTCATATTGTTAAGAACAATAACATTAAAAAAATGACTTATTATATATTTTCTCAATTTCCTCTATAATTTATTTTATTAATTAATTTTTATTTATTGAATTAGGCTCATAAAAATTTGAGTTTCTTTGGGTTGGGAGAAAAGGAGGAATGAAGAGGGAAGCGCATGGGAAAGTGGAAGATTGTGTGAGGAGGACAGCAAATATGGAGATTCTTGGAACGCAAGGAAGAACCAAAAAGGATAAGGCGATTAGGGAGGCGTATTGTCGTCGTTGGAAAACGAGCTGTACTGCACTCCCCACCACTGTGCTACAACCAACGCCGCCGTGCACGGTAACGGAAGCGGCTGCTTTTCTAGAAAAAGAAAAACTAAATTAAATTACATTTTCATCCCTCAATTTTTTATCAATTTATATCAACACATTAAGTTTGTATTTAGTACCAAATTAATAAAACAATTTTACTTTTATTTTTTTATTTATTATTATTTTTTTCGGTTAAAAAAATTTGACTAACTCGAACTATTCAATCAAAACCATAAAAGTTGAGCTGTATTAGATTTTTTTTTTTCGATTTGGATTGAATTGATATTTTAGACTAATAAAAAATTCGACCCATCTGAAATTTATTAACTATGTGACGAAAATTCTTAATTTTTTTTAAAGAAAATTTTCCATTTCTACCCCTAAGAAAGCTACATTTTTTTACCAGTTTTATGATATTCATCATCTTCACTAAATTCACACTAAAATTTTATTAAATTTCACCAATTTTAATAAAAAAATAAAAAAAAGTTTATTGAAATTTAAATTAACTAAAAAGTAAAAATTAAAATATTTATTCAAATATAAATTAAATTATATTTCTCAAGTATTTATTATTATCGCTGAAAATTCTGTTTTTTTGGAGTGAGAGGATTCATTAAATAAATTCTTACATCACAAACGTGTAAATGCATACGTCAACAAATAACTGAAATTGTAAATTTGTAATAAATATTATTTTCGCTTTTTTGAAAAACGTGATGAGATATTTGTCAGCGAAGATTAAATAAATTAGTTAATAATAAAAATAAATTACGCAAAACGTTCCAAATTTAAAATTGATTTTTCATTTTAGAATTGAGCTAAGTTCAATTCAAAATCAGTTTATAAAATAGTATCAAACAAATTTAATTTTTAAAATATAAAATTTTACTACATTTCATCGATTAAATTATTCCATAATTGTTTTTCGATTATTTTTATATATTTAAATTATTATTTTTTTCCACAAAAAAAAAAAAAAAACAAAAATTGAAAATGTGTAAATAAATATAATTCAATTAAATAAAAAATCAAATAAATTCTACAAAAAGGAATAATAATAATAATAATAATAATAAAGCTTTGCCCAATTCACATTTGGGTTGTGTTATACAGCTGGACTTTTGAGGCCCATAATGGGAAGGAACTGCAATAAATAAAGGCATTGCTTGATGCGCGCAAATTCCATCCTCGGAAAGGTCCAGTTTTTTTTTTTTTTTTTTTTTTTTTCTTTCGAATTTTGATTAGTAACACCTAATTTATTACGTCATTTATCCAAATTCACGTGAATTAAGAATTTAACCCAATTATATTTTTAGTTATAAAATCTGAGGTGGATTTATATTTTATTTATTGAAGTTTTAAAAATAAGACTTTTACTTTTGAAGATTATAAAAAATGTTTTGAACCGTCTAAACTATATATACTACTTTTGTTTGTGTCATGGTCGAGCGGGATCAAGATCTTAACATGATCATGATAAGTTTTAAGAGAAACTTAAGCTCCATTATAATTTTTCGTCCGTTTTCATTTGCTGAACAAGTATGACCCACAACAGAACCTCAAATAAATCTTTAAATTTATTTTTGACTAGTGACAATCTGTTGCCTCTAATCTTTCTTATGCCTTAGTATGAGTTTAATGCACACTCTTTTTGGTATGTTAGATGATGTACCGTCTTCTTTAAATTTAACATAACAATTGTCTGTTTTGACCTTTATATGGTCGGATGGGTATCATTCACTTGTCGTCTCCTTGTCTATCTACACATGTGAGTCACAACCTACTTTCTTCTTTAAATGGTTTTACAACACGCTCTCGCACTTAAACTAGTTATCGTCTTCCATGACATCACTAATTTCTAATTTATGTAATTATTTTATTTTTTGCACATTTGATTAAATATTAAATATAGAAATTTAAATTAAAACAGGTATTAAAAATACAAAACTTGAAAAAAAAAAAAAACAAATATTCCTATTGAGTCTCTTGCTTCTATTTGATTTTATTTCCACCGAAAAGATTCCATATTTTCTTTTTTATTTTTAAAATTAAAAATAGCATTATTTTATATAATTATTTTGCTTGAGTACCACGACCAGCTCAGCGGAGTAGTCGTTAAATGACTTTTTTTATTTTATCCAATTAAATAATTTGTCTTGGCGAGCACGTTGAAGAAAAACAAATCCCTCATCTACCCAATTAATAAAGCAAAATATAGCTTTTTTTTTTTCTTTTTTAATAAATAAATAAATTAAATATTACTTTTCTCAGCTTTAAAAGCCAAAGAGCTTCTTCCACTGCCTCAAGCCATTCTCAACCTTCTTGGCTCTCCATATTTGATAGGAAGGCGTCCTATGAATACCTCTTTTTATTTCTTCTTTTTTTTTTTTTATCTTTTATTTTGTTTATTTTTTTTTCTTCTCTATGAATTTTGAAAATTTTATAGAGTAAGAAGTGGAGGACGATGATGAAAAAAATGCTTTTGGTTCGCTCGTCGTGCGTAAGGGCAAATATGCCTTGCCGAGACTATGCATTTCTCTATTCTTGAGTCCTCTATTCATTCTTTTTTTTTTTTTTTATCTTTTTTTTATAACAAAATTAAAATATGGAATTGAATTTTGTTTCATTACAATTCTACTATGCTACTATGGTTTCAGAAATTATATATTTTATATATATATATATATATTATTTTTAGGTTTTTAAATTTGAACTTTTAAAATAAAGTGAGAAAAAATATTATTAGATAGGTTACTTGTTACATAGGAAAAAATTAGTTTCTATTTATTTTTTATGCCTTTATGTCTTACCATTTTAAAAGTACTTTTTAGAAAAGCTAAAAAGCACTCAAAACGACTTTCCCAAAATAATTGACTTTAATATCGTTTTTAATATTATTTGATTAAAATGTTTGTATTTCTTTTTTCAAATGATTTTTTAAAAAAATTAGTATTTACGTTTTCTTTATCATAAATCAAGTAAAGCATTATTATTGATACACGAATTAATATAAAATTGTTCTTATGTTTCCATCCATTTTCTTCAATGATCAATATAATTTCATCTATGCATACAAAAATCCCAGAAATTTTAGTTTTAGATGATAATAATAAGGTCTAAATTTATGTTTTGAATATTTTTATAATTTACTTCTTAATATTTTTAGCAACAAAAATATTTAATTTATTGTCTTAGAAATTTTAGCCACACCTTTCTTAATTTATATCATTCAAAAAAAAAAAAAAAAAAAAAAAAACCAATTTCTTTCAATTCTTCTAAATTTTGGGTAAAATGTTATAATTCAATCATAATTAGTGGCTTCTAAATTTCTATTAACTCATATTATCGTTATTTACCGTAATAACATAATAAAAAAATTAAATTGAAATATTTTTAAAAAATAGAAACTAAATTAAAATTTACCCAAACATTTAGGACTAAAACATTCCATAGGATGATGAAAGTCTCACACTAATTTAGGAAATAATCTTGGGTTTATAATAAAAAAATACTTTCTCTATTGACATGAGGCTTTTCGGGGAAGCCCAACACAAAGCCATGAGAGCTTATGCTCAAAGTGGACAATATCATACTTGTGGAGAGTCGTGTAACAAAAGACCAAAACAATAAAGTTTAAAAGAAAAAAAAAACTATTTTAACCATAACTAAACAAGTTGGGATATTGGTAGGCTTTTGTGGGATAAAATTCCCTCACCAGAACAGAAAGTTGATACAACTGTATTGCCAAGTTATGCTATTAAAAAAGAAAAGAAAATAAAAGAAAATTCACACCTAACCAAAAAGGGAACATGGAAATTACCTTAAAAAGGGCTGAAGACAACACAGACAATTAACACTTTAATTAAGACTCTTTACAATTTGACCAATGAACATTTCTACAACCTCCACGCAGCAAGCTAGGACTATGTAGGCAGCAACTCAGACACCGTACTGCACAAAACCAACCTCATAACTTCTCGTTATGTCATTCTCTTTTTTTTTTTTTTTTATAAGTACAATCAACAATGTTACTGGAATTCCCAACGACTACGAACCACCAAACACTACTGCAGTTCAGTCGAGACTTTCGGAACCAGAAGGCGAAGCTAGGATAGATGTTCTTACCCAGAAGTTGGAAGAGAGGGGCTTCCCTGATTTGCCAAGAAACGGACGACGACGCAAGTAATGTTATCAGCGCTACCTCTTTGATATGCTTCTTGCATCAACCTCTTAGCCGCCTCTTCTGGGTCCAGAATTGGTTTGGTCATAGCAACAGCTTCCTGAAGAAGACATTGAACATTTGGTAAACTTTATAGTTTTTGGCATCAAAATTGAGAGTTGTATATTGATGATAAATAAAATGAATGGACTTGCACACCTCGTTAGTGACGACATCCCATAGCCCATCACTAGCAAGTATAAGAAACTCGAGCGAGCTATCAATCTTTTCCTCCTGCAAGTACAATCATTGAGTTTAACACCGGTAACAAAATGAATTTGTATGTTAGATTTAGAGATGTGGCGTCTTCCCATGAGAGAGACTTGTAATGAGCAAAGCAAATGATAGCACATCCATCCTTTGAAAGATTCAAAAGCACATATATCTACTAATATCAATCACAAGCCTCAATCCTCCTTTTGAGTGTAAGTTTACCAAAGTCCAAACCAAGAAGGAAAAACAATTAAACTCTTTTCAAACAAGACCTCAGTAATTGAGCAAGTGATATCATTCAAAGATTAACTTCTCATCAGTGCAATATTTGGACGAAAGATTCTGATTCTAATTCTATTTCTATATCTTAACATATTTGTTCTTCCCAAATTGCAGATATTAAAAGGAGTCATAATTTAGTGAACTCTGAGCATCAGATGAAACTAAAGCAAGTTTTAGGTAAAATACTATTGCCCTGATATTTCTTTCTTTTCATCATAATGCAGTTAAGCAACAGTCACTCAATGAATAGTCATACCAATTTACGCTACAGACAACGTAAAATGTACCTGAATTTCAGGGTCAGCAACAACATATTGCTTTAACAACCTATCACCAAATGCACGTGAAACAGCAAGAACACCTCCAACTCTCCAAGTTCCTGCTCATGCAACTTCCAGTGATTAAAATGAAACAACCATTCTTACTTTAATGTCTTGCTAAAGGAGGTGATAACCTTACCAGCCCACATCACAAATCCTCCTGCATCCTCAATTCGTCGTCGCTCATCAGTTTGGTCAGGCTTATGATCTCGAGAGACAGCAATGGCTATATGATATCAAAGATAATAGGGTAAATAATTGAAAATGTTGGGAAAAGAATTGTGAGCATTTAATCATTCAACAAATCCTCAACTGGCAAGAGCAGAAACCCAGTCAGCTAAGTATAATCAACGGTATTGTCGGATAGGTAATGAGAGCAGCAAGAAGCAGACATGTTATATATTAAAAGCAAGAATATTTCTTTTAACGTCATTAAAAACACTCGTGGAAGAGGGTCGAATTCCATTACCATGGTGTGGGGGAGGGAGAATGATCAAGGGACGGCATCATTCTAGGACTACAATGCTATAATTGTTTACTCTAATTTACATCGCCAACGCTATGTTCATTCCAACTTATAAAATAAAAAATTGGATAACATTACTTAAAAGAGGAAATTCCAAGAACCAAAGTGGTCTGTCAAAATATGAATTAAAAGAACATTGAGCCATGAAACTTCGCAGCAACAAATTTATTCAAAACATGACCAACTATCTTTAAAACAACATGGAAAGAGATGGACATCCTCACCAGTGCCACCCCGGCAAATAACAGCTCTAGAATCACCGACATTTGCAACAAGTAAGCGATCACCAACTAGAATGGCAGTGGATGCGGTTGATCCAGCATCTCTGTTTTGATTATTTTCGGACTTCAGAAATTCTGTGTCTGTATGGTTGTAGGCATCAGCTGCACAAAAAACAGTCAATTGATTAGAGATAAAAGAACGATTATTTAGACGAGAAAATCAAAGAAAAAATATGTGCTATACCTATGGCAGATTTGGTATCCGATATGAACTTTGGATGGCTGATTAAATTACTAAAAAGATTGTGCTTCACATACTCTGCAGCTCGTGCTCCCCCATGACCTGACATAACAAAAAGGAAACATTTGGAGTTTTTCCTTGAAATTACCAGATATTAGAGCAGCCACAAAAGGGAGCAGGCCAAACACTTGTGCATGTGTTTTGATAAGAACCATCTTGATGCAAGATAATGAGGAATCGAAAACAAAATTTGGAAATATTTTAGTCTACATATTGGTAGATTGAATATCATACGACGAAAACTTCTACAGGAGGGAGATTAAGTATCAAAGTGTAGCTGTATATCACCAGAAACAAAATTCGTTCACAATAACCACGGTAGCTGCAATACAAAATACAAGAGAAAGGGAAATTGTCATACCGTCAAATACACCAAATAGACCAACTATTTCTCCGTCCACGCCATCTATACGTGTCTCATAAAAATCTTCCATCGAAGATCTCTTCCCCGGAGAGCTAGCATATCCGTAGCTGAACTTTCCATTCTGACTGCCATTAAGGACACATAGTATTTTCAGTATACCGAGTATTTTATTCTAATGCCTCGTAATGAAAATCAATCAGAGAACAATAAAATCCTTGAATACGTAGAGAAATTAAAGAAACCATCCAAAACGCCATACAATCAAAAGTATCCATCAGCGCAATCAACTTCACTATTAACAACCATAAGAAAAACTTCAACCTCCACAGCCCATGAAATTGAGATTAATTCATTCATCTGGAACCGGTGGTACTACAAATCATCATTATCCTTGCCAATCAGTCATAAAATTCAATTGAAGAAGGGACTATGCATAAATTCCAGAGCAGATTATCATCGATGAATCTAAAATTAAAGGTAGCATCGCTAAATTACAAACCCAATCGATTGAGAATAGTTCCAATAATCGCTTACGCAATAAGGAATAATATTCCTCAGAAAGCACGCCCAAACTTTAACAAGATTCTGTTCTTTCGACATTGAAATTAAACCGAAACCACAAATCCAAACAAGAATACTTTTATCAATCCAAACAGCTTTGGATCCACCACGCAGATTAACGAACAAAGAACTCCGAATCTACCTTAGTCCCCCGCCGCTTACAGGAGCCTCCTCAGCAGCATGAATCTGGCTCGAACAAGACAAGACTGAATTCAGATAGCCCATATTGTGTAGGCTCTCAAAATGCCCAGCTCCAATCTCTTCGATCAAAATGGAAAAAACAAGAAATATCCTGAAGCTATGGTCACAGATGCGAAAGGAATAAGCCGCTCCTCACATGACAGTGGAGCCACCGAACATGAACTCAAATCTGCAATTATATCCACAACTCCCCGATTTCAGATTACACAATAAACAAAAAGAAGCCACAAAAATGATGCAATAACACGGATCTTATATCTCCAAGAACAACCAAGCCATGTGAAATCGAGAAAAATCGGTAAAGGCTTCAGATAACGACGATAATTGGAGCAATAATTACAGCCATAGAAGGAATGAATCAAGAAAGTTGGACCAAGAAACACGAATACAGAGAGATATGAGATTGTAAAGAGAATACCTGTAAAGAAAGGAGGAAGAAGAATAGAAGGGGAAAGAGAAATGGAAGCAAAAAGAAAAAGGAAAAGAAGAAAGAGAGCTCAAGGAGCGTTTAAAGGAGAAACGACGAGTCGACGGAGAATGGGGAAAACAGGGGAGGATTCTGTTGCATTTTTTGGGTTTTTAGTTTGTTAGGGGAAATTATAAATTATAAATTATAAATTATAAATAAAATAAAAAGGATTTTTTTTTTTTTTTTTTTTTTTTTTTTGTAATAATGATTAAATAAATAAAAAGGATTTTGTTATTTGGTGGTACCAAAAAAGGAGAGAAGGGGTCATGGGATTACGCGTCGCCATTGGAAGAGCTGAGCTCGCGCGCGCTTGGACTGAGTCAATGCAACCGTGAGAGTTTTCGAAGCGCCATTGAATGGCCGTCCTTTCTCGGGCCCATGATTCACACGTGGCGCACATGCAACGACGGTACACCACTCATTCTGTGAGCCTCAACTACATTTCTATATTTCTCTTCTCTTTAAATTTATTCTTTTAAAAAAAAAAATTATTCTTTTTCTTTTGCTTCCGTGCGCTTCTAAAAATATGATATTACATTTGTACTCAAATGTGTTTTCTCTTATTTTATTAAATATTAAATTTTAAGGTCTAATTCCGAAACGAAAAAAGGTCTAATACTTGAAAACTCAATTTTAGATTGGTCGATATCGTGAGGGGTCGACCCAAGGCCACTCGACCGACTATAGTCAATTAGAGGGAATTGTTGACTAGCCCCTTTGAGGGGTTGGTCGAAGTTGATTCATATAACAACTTCGGGACAAAATTCTCTTCTTTGGAATAAGGCTCGACGTGATTTTTGTCGCAAATCAAAGTTCTTGTCTAAATAGCATAAGGGATGTCAAACTGAGTTTGTAAGTCGTCTAAAGCTGATCGACCAACTATTCAAAGTTATCGTCTAAATAGCATAAGTCAACCCATTGAAGGGTCAACCCAAGGTTGATTGATCGACCCCTCGAGGTGTTGGCCAAAGGACTTTGTGTATCTGACTCTTGGGGGCAAGCTAATTTGACTCCTTACTCGACCAACATTCTAACCAGTTTCTTCGAAAAAATAAGTAAAGAAATTTTCACGAGAATTGTGGAGCTTGACGAGGAGAGAAAATACCAAAAAATCGCTTTATAGTCAATTTGTCGGTATCTAAAGGGTATCGTTGAGCTCAAGTAACCGTTTAGTAATAATGACACAACCCGACAACATAACTAGATTCCTCAAAAGTTTTAAAATACTCCAACACGTATAAATATATGATTCTAAAATACGATAATAATCAAATTCAAAAGATACGCAATAAATACTTACTTTTTATGGTATGAATTTTCTTATAAATCTAATTATTTACTTAAATATTAAATATTATTTTTCTTATAAATTATTTTAAATTATCTTATTTAAAAAAAAAAAAAAACTATCATTTTCTAACGTTACAGAGCATTTAATAGCGTGGTGACCATTTATACAAAATTCTCATTAATTTTCATCCAAAATAGGTAAATAAATGAAGGTATTAATCAAATTAATTAAACTCTAATACCAATAATTAATTGTGATTAGATTGCTTAATTGAATTGAAAATAATTACTTGAAGCAAGCGTTAAGCCATTCTTACGCTCCAAGCACACGTCTCCATACCTGGAGTTACTTGCACACTTTCATTGCTTTATCATATTCAACAAAATTACCCTTTTAATGAATATTTCTCGATAACATTCTTTTACTGCAATATTTTACCATGCCAGCTGGCTTTAAATTTGAGCTTTCAAAACTCCGTCCAATGAAATCATAAATTAATTTAAACTTATAAAATAAATAATAGAATTGAAATTCCTTTCTTTATGGTCCCTCTTTTTTCATATATTCTTTTCAGTCCCGCTGGTAAGGGCACGTCAACAAATAGACAATAACAATGGATGTCCAAGTCAACGTGTCAACCAACTAAAAAAGGGTATCGTAATTTCAAAATACCCAAACTGCCCCACGTGGCACGTGATCACTTCTACCGATCAACCGACTTCAAATAAGAAGATTAATGGTTTGTAACGAAACATATATGCCTGTTAAAGCTTAATGATGAAATAGTCATCTAAAACCGTATTTTTATTCATTTAATCCGTAATAAATATATCATTTTTTATATGTTATTTTACTCTAATTTATTTTATTGATAATTAAATTTTGAAAATTTAATTGATAAACTTTTGAAAACAAATTATGATATCAATTTTCAACCTCAAATTTTTAAAAAATAAATAATAATTATAGGAGATATTCAAAATATTTTTCAATAATAAATTATTTTTAATTTTTCTTCACATCACTATAATGCTTTTTTTTCGATAACAAAATAATAAAAATAATAATTATTATAATATGTGACAAATTAATGGTCATATTTACCAATATGTTACACTTAGAAGCTTAACAATTTTTTTAATGGCTATAAAATCTAATAGCGTAGTTAATTTACAATTTTTTACGACAGTCGATTCTTTGAAAAATTTACGACAATATATCAATATTAAACCAAACGAATAGTGAGTAAAATGAATATTATAATTTTTAATTAATTATATTTAGCATATTAGTAATAAAATTAATAGTAAAATATATATATTTTAATCGAAAATGTAATATATATTTAGATTAACATGTTAAATATGGGAATAATGGAGTAGTTAAGACGTGTTTAATTATTCTAAAAGTCTTAGTTTAAATAGCTATTTATTCACGTGGATTCATTAATGGAGCCTATATATGAATGTCTCATATCTATTAAAAACACAACAATACAATGTGAGTGAACACACGTGTTGAAATAATTTTATTTTAAAATTAAAACAGTGTATTCCTACCCGAGGGCAAAAAAGTCAAACTGCAGCAATCCCTTGCTTTAATTTAATTAAATAAGATATGTTCAGTCAAGGATTCAAATACTTCATTTTCAAAATTACAATAATACCCTTCGAACTTTATAAATATTTTAAAATCGTAAGTCAAAATAAAGGGGCACGAGTGGACATTCTGATCTCACGTGTTTGAAAGTGAAAAAATGAGATTCACGATGTCATCATTGTATGATCGATAATAGTACATCACTTGACTTAGCATCTTTGCTTTTTTTCAATTAAGAAAGTCTTTGATGCAATTGGTCATGAAACTTTGAAAGTCTTCGGGATGTGATTAATCATGAAATTTTGAAAGTTCATTTTGATCCTACAATATTATTTAATAAATTTTTATTTCAGTGACGTAAATATAATAATACAATTTTTTAAAAATATATTTAAAAAAAAAAATGCAAAACTTTGTTATAAATCCCAAATATAATTTAGTTTTTTAATTTTAATATTAATAATTTAATGACGGTAAAAAAAATTGTAACGATTTAGTCCCTTTCGTAAATAAATATTTTTGAGGTTTAAAGAAATTTTTTATTGAAATAAATTAAAAAACTAATTAGAGGCAAACATGTTTATAATATCGTAAAATAATAAAAATCAATATTTGAGAATTAAATTAATAGTTAACATAATTATATAAATTTGTAAAAATATAATTTAGAGTTGACTTGTTTACAAAGTTAACTAAACGGTAGAAGCCAAATTAAATAATAAATACGAGTACAGTTTATTTATTAAGAGGTAAAAAATTAATACTAAAAAATAAAATAAAATAAAACTCAAATTATAAATATGAATGGGCAATTTAAATGAAATATTATATTTCATTTATTAATATTTATAATAGATGGATGATGGGGGCTCTTTGAAAACAGGCCTGTTTACTTTTTGGTTGGGTCACACGAGAGCGCCCAGGAAGATTTGGATCTGAGAGGAAGGTCTAGAATTTCTTGGGCCGATCGGACTCCATTAACGACGATCCATTACCTTTCATCTTCTTCACCACGGTTTATTCATGATTGCTCCAAGTTTCATTTCTCACTCGCTTTACCTTCTCTTCCGAGCTGGCAAATCAATTGAATATGAATTTTTGGTTTGCAGATCAGGGAATGTCATAGTTGCGATCGATATCTATCAGTAATGGCAAACCAGCAACAGGTTGATTCAAGGCCGTGGATTCTCGATCTCGTTCCCTTTATCGTTGTTATTCTAATTGCTGCTCATGTTCTCGCGCTGGTACTTCAATCTCAACTTCAACCTCTTTTTTCTTTTTTTTTTTTCCCATTCTATTAGAAGTCGCTTCAAGTGCGAAATTCATCATTTGATCTGGGAGTTTTGTTTTAGGGCTACTGGATTTACAGATTAGCGACGGATAACAGAGCTCAAAGGAGGAAAGCACATTCAAGAACAGTTTAATTTACTTAGAGAAGAAAAGAAGGTTAGTGAAACCCTAATTTGTTGAATGTTTTCGAAGCTCATAGCTGCAATGCTAACAGAAAAACGTCTTTGTACTATCTTTATTACTTGTTACTGTACCTAACAGTTGAGAATGATATATAACATATCATTTCTTTAATGTCGATCCAATTATGTTGGGTTAAGGGTTCTGCATTTGATCTAGTTGACCACTATCATAGCTAAGGTTCTCTAACTATGCGCTATGTTTTCGAGGATCTACCGTAAATTATCAGTGAACCATCTGTTGGAGCAATATTAGAAACTAATAATCATCATTAAATATTATAAACTGGCCGTACTATCCCCTTCACTCATCAGTACTTAACTATTCATTATCGATGTAACTATAAATTTGAGGTTGATTCTTGTTGATAAAGTCTATTGACGCACATTTTACATTCACTTAACAATTGTTTGATACGTGTCGATGGACCTATATTGACTTTGTACAACTAGTGTCGAACACATATCTATTGCATCTAACAATGTCTGATACATGTTCAACAAGTGTTTAGAGTGTACAAGTGTTTGTCATGTGTTAGCTATGGACATGATAGCCAAATTAGTGTCTGTGCTTCTTAGGTATGAATAACCTTCTATTTAGTTAGAATGCATTATTCCACAAGGGAATGGGCAATGCTACATGAACGTGCACGAGTAGATACATAATAATATATGGCCAAAATCGTGAATTTGGAGAGACGAATACATCAAATACATAAAATTATTGACTTTGAATTTTCTTCTTGTATAAGAAGATGTGTGTTTTATTAAAACACGTTCCTGGTGGATCTGTATATATTCTTCTTAGATTAGCACTCACTCAAGATTGGCGCAATGCTCTTAGGTCTGATTTTTCAAAGGATATATGATATGTCCTTTGCTATCGGGTCCCTTACCACAGTTCCATATTGAATATGTTTCTTAGTGAATAAGTGATTATATACTCCTATTTCTCTATCACTCTCGGAAACAGGGGAAGAAAGGGAGGAAGAAATGAGATTATTTATAGCCCTTTGAGACCTTATGTAATTTTCTTCGGTTGGGTTAGCTTTTTGGTAGGAAATGCAGTAGTAGAGTTGCGTCGTTAATCCTATGTTGGTTTCACTGCCCGAAAATGTCGGATTAGACCTTATAGTTGGCTAGTAGCACAATGCATATAAGAACCAGAAACTCTATAGAGGGCATGGCAAGTCCTTGGCTCGTTTTGGGTATCTAGAAAATGCATGCATGCGTAAGAAAATGAATACCAGGCTACATATTATGGCTTTGATATTCTATACTAGTTTTCTTTCAGTAGCTTGTCAAAGAAGGCTTCTTTGCATTCTTAATTTTAGATGATTGTTATGATCAAGCTAGTCATAGAGTCGCATATCATGAAGAAGTTTATTTTGAATATGTCGATTCATATGCAGTTGGCCTGTATTTTCAGTTTCTGCCTATAATGAGTTGCTCTAGGATATGGCACTATGGAGTCGATCTTATGGTCGAGCGGTGATTTCATCCTCTGTTGTGATTAAAAAAATTGATGATGAGAAACCGTCTGTATCTCAGTTTGCAACGAGCCAGGAATGGCCGTTAGTGGACAACCAAGAACGAAAACGGATTCGATCAATCCCCATTCTCTCTTAAATAAAGAGCTCGCCCTCGAGCTTTTAATAGTCAGGGGCGGGTCTTACCTGTTCTGTTCCTGCAATGTGGATTGTTAAGTCTATAGTTCTGCATTATTGTTTTTGTAAGTTATTTTACTTTAGCTGATCAGTCTATTCAAAAGATTAGGTGCTGGTTGGGTGTGTCAGATGGGGAATTAGTTTTGACTAGGTAGCATATGATTTAATTACATGGATTTTGCTGCAGAACGTTTAAATATTGAAATTGAAATTGAAATTAGACTGAAGATTATTAAACTGCTGCAGAACCTTGTAAGAATGTTTTGGAGATTCTTAGGTGTATCATTTTGGTCGAGAATATATACGTTAACCAGAAACATTCTTAGGTGTATCATTTTGGTCGAGAATATATACCTTAACCAGTTAGTGCCTATTTTAAGTCGACTGACTGAGTAACATCCATCCAATACCATACCAAGAAACCCACAACATTGGATTATTTGTATTCTTGTATTAATGTTATTATGCTTCTGATTAAATTATTACATCTCCTTGAGCTTATATTCTTTCTTCGACAGTCTAATGATTTTATAACGGCTCATGCCCACCATAGCAGATATTGTCTTTTTTTTGGGCTTTTCTTATCAAGCTTCCCCTCAAGGTTTTGAAAACGCTTTTGCTAGGTAGAGGTTTTCACACCCTTATAAGAATGTTTTGTTCTTCCCAACGCTTCTGCTGGCACTCGTTCCCTTCTCCAATCGATGTGGGACGTCTCAATCCACCCCTTTCGGGGCTCAGCCTCCTCGCTAGAACATTGTCTGCTGACTGACTTTAATACCATTTGTAACGGTCCAAGTCCACAAATATTGTCATCTTTGGGCTCCTGTGGTACTTCCAATAGACGGGTATTTTAGGGAATTCTTGGGTCGAAATGATCCAACAAAATATAATAACTATATTTTTAATAACTATTGTATATAATACATATATATTTTTTTACTATTCTCAGACATTATTAGTAGAACAAGACAGTCTAATTTCCCCTTCGTCCCCACTTTTAACTCCAACACTACTAAGTTTCAAGAACGACTGACCCCAGTTCTCAAAAAACCCAATCTGATCCTTAGCAAATCTCTCCACGTGAGCCCTGGTCCGGCCGTCGCTAATCAGAACGGAATCCGACTGAAACAGCCCCTTGTGCGACAGAATGTTTTTGTAGTACTGATTGTCGAAGACATTCGCCGTCGCCGGATCGTTGTCAACAACGACGGTAGAGGCGGCTCCGGCGGGGCACCGCCGCATAAGCTCGTTGGCGTAAGTGCCGTCGAGAGAGGCGTCGATGAGGGTCATCTGCCCGTTTGGACCCTTTCTGAAGCGGTCGTTGAAGGCGCTACAGTGGGCGGTTCCGATTGTGTGAGCTCCTGAGAGTATGACGAGATCGTCTGCCGACAGTCCTTTTGATGAGAAGAGACTCATCATTTGGTCGACTGAAAAGCTTGTGTCGACGATGTTTGGTCGGACGTTTGTCGCCGCCGATATCCTTCCGTCTCGTCGGCCGGTTGGGACTTCGACGGAGGGCCCGCCGGCCTGTGCCAAGGAGGAAATCAATAAAGAACACGGCAATTGAGAGATTTGAAATGGTGTTTAAATTTCAAACAAGCTATGTCATTTCTTCTTATAAATTGTTTTACATGCACTTACTTTGCGACGTACACAGTGCATAAAAATAATTGAATTAGGCTCGAACAATATTTTTTATGAATGGACAAAGAACTCACGAATTCAACGGCATCTCTAGCGGCCAAAACAACCACGTCGGCACAAGAAACAATTCCGGGGCAAAAAAATTCTAGAGTTCTTTTAGCTGAATCGATCGCTTCAAATCCTCCAAGAGACTTGTTTGCTGGATCGGTTCGTTCTGTTTCGTTTCCTTGAAGTAATATAGAAGCGTCACAACCCTACAATTTTATATCTTACAACAATTCAATAAAAGAAAAACTAAATTAAAATTTTATCTGTAAATTAAATAATTAATTTAATAAAGAACTACTTTATTGATTTATTCATTATTAAAACAACCACCAAATTATGAAATGTAACATGCAAAAAGAAAATAAACTTTAATAAAAATCCAACAAAAAGTTTGTACTACGCCGGCCCGCCCACAGTAATGATAAAGGGCAATAATGTAAACAATAATTAATCCAAATTTAAAATTTTAGGCGGGTTTATTAAGCATTCTGTTTTTAGTTTTTTTCATTTTTAAACTTTTTTTTTTTCATTAGTAATCATTCAAATGTTTTTCTTAAATAATATATTTTAGTTTCCAAAATTTGATTTGAATTTAAAAAAATATTTGAGAAAACAAAATAACTAAATTTACAAATGGAATTAATGTTCAAAGTTTCAAGATTTTAACAACAATTTAAATTTCATTGTATAAAAAAAATTAAAAATTCATGTTCAAATTTATTAGCTAAGCATAAATACTAAACAACATTAAAGCAAGATCCACGACAAAATTGAGAAGAAGATACGGCGTCGTTTTACCAAAACAACTGACCTCGACGAAACAGTCATGGAACATCAATCGGAGGAGCTTGCCGGGGACGGTGGGGTCCTCGGAGGAAGCCGATCTGACGGCATTCTTTACAATCAACTCCGCCGCAGGACACGTGGCAGAATAGAAACCGAACGATAAGGCCGTGGCCGGAAGAAACAAACCCAGAAGAACAAAAAACTTGCAGCATATCTTCCAACACGACGCCGCTTTAGCCATGAATGGGCATAAAAGGGAGTTCGGAGTGGCCTTGGTTTAGCGTTGGCTTAGCATTATAAGGAAATGGAATGAAAGAGAAAGGAGGAGGCAAATGAATTGTAGTGTTCTTTAAAGCGGCATTGAAGACGTTGGGTGGTGGCAGAGTGTTAAAAGTCACACGGCTTTGAAGAGACATGTTTTGGCCTTCAAGCCAAGCATTTACTCCTAAAGCCCTATTTATGGCTCTTTAAAATATGAAAAATGAAATAAAATAAAATAAAATAAAATGGCCCATGCAGGTTTCGAACCTGCGACCTTCGCGTTATTAGCACGACGCTCTAACCAACTGAGCTAATAGGCCGGTTGAAATGAGGAGCACTATTTTTTGTATTTATATGTTAACTATAAATTAATTATTGGGACTAATTTTAAAATTCATTAAACCTCCAAAAATGAATATAATATAACAAGCGGCTGGAAGCAAGTGTATCCATCGCGTTATGTAGTTTCATTTGGCGCGGAGGGAGCTTCAAATTGAGAGAGCGCGAAAATCCTAGCAGAGAGTGTGTGGATTGATCATCTTCATCAGCATCATCAAGCGGCCGAGGGATTAACGAACTTGTTCCCCAAGGCGACTCATGATCTCTCGATGGTTCAGTACAGGCTCGAGGAGGAGTTTCAGCAAAGCTATCCTGACAGCGTAAGAGCAACACGATCTTCTTCTTTCTCTTCTTCTTCTCGTTTATTGAATCGAGACATTAATTGGATTAAGGAGGAATTTCTAGGACTTGAAATGAATATAGAATTGTTTAATTCTCTCTTCACTGTTGGCATTTCACTGTACTAGTGCCAGATTCAGAGTTTGATGTAGAATTATTTCATTCTACATCGTTAAGAGCATCATAAGCTCTCTCTCGATCGATCGAGGCACTATTTGGTTTGTGGATTAAGTTCAAGATCTGAAGATGAATTTGAACTACTTCATTCTCTCGTTTTTGCTGTTATTTCACTGTACTAATACAAGATCACGAGTGTAATGTAGAATCATTCAATTCGACAGCGTAGGAGCAAGTAATCAATCCTGACAGCGTAAGCGTTTTTCTTCTTCTTCTGAGTGGAGGTAATATTTGGTTTGAGGAGGAAATACATGATAATATTGAGAAAAGTTATTTCATTATCTTTTGGCTATTAGCATTTCACGCTAGTACCGCAAGATCTTGATCATAACGTAGAACTACTTCACTCAACAGCATAAGAACAAATAATCTGTCCTGACAGAGTTACTGCAACATAGTTCATCTTTTAGGGGAGGCACTATTTGGTTTGAGTAGGAAGTACTAGATCTTGAGCTTAATGGAGAGTTATTTCATACTTCTATTTGAGCTTATTGCTGAATCGTCCCCTTCTCTCGTCTGTCGGCATATTTCGCTGTACTAATCAACAATTTGTTAGAGTTCTTAACTTTAAATTGTTCATTTCGCAGTATAGATATTGTTGTTCTGAGAATGGACTAGATAATTTTCAGGTTGAAGTTTTCGGAAATTTGATCATCCTGCAATTTCTCTTTATTTTCGAAATTCTGATTCTAGTGAGCATTTTGATTTTTTATAAAACATTTGATTAAAATTTTCCATGAAAATGGATTCAAACAATGATGATAACAGAGATTGTGAGTCTCTGTTTGACGTTTGAGATTAAAAATCACCTTAGAACACTACTGAAATTTTTCTCCGTACCTTATCTGATAAACGTATTATTGGTAATTGTTAGAAATTAGAAATATTTTTTAAACATTTTTATTAATTTATCCTAAATTTATTTTCCCTTTGGCGCGCACACGCGTGCCATATTTGTCGCTCTGTCACAAAACCCACTGAACTCTCAACAAACTGTCATCTTCACAAAGCATTTCCGAAAAACCAGACTACATTCATTATACTGATGCCAAATCCAAAACCTTCTAAATTCCAATGCACTTTCTCGGCAAACAGCAGCTCGTTTCTGAGCACCTTTCTCAATTGACGAGCCAATTTCTCTGTCGATCCAATTACCGCCAAGAAAAACAAACAAAAAACAACCTCCTCAAATTAACACCTGTTTCTCGAGGGCAAAGAGGCTAGCTCTCGTGATGTTTATCAATTCTTAGCCGAAATCGAGCTTGCCGGTTCGATTTTGAGCGGGGTTGTCGTTGGTCGGGAAATGGGCTTGAGGTATAAGTTTGGTTTGGGATTGATTTGTATGGCAGTTCTTATATGGGTTGCTTCCGCGGAAATTACTCAGGTTTGTTCTGCTTTCTTTGGATTTGTTAAGGATTTATTGTTGTTTTTGTTTGGGATTGATTGTTTCGTTAATTCGGTTTAAGAACGTTAATCACGTCGAATATTGGATTCTCTTTAACATGCATGGACAGAACAGTGGGGTGAATGTTTGTCTGTTACATGTTTGGGAAAATTATGAACCAACATGATGATTTTGACGTGGATGCCATTGTTGTTCAACTATGTTATTTGATTGTTCTTTTTGCTTTGCCTTGTGTTCGTTTAGACATTTGCCATGCTCTTTTGCTTTTAATTTTAAATATTTTGTATGTGTTGAAGCAAGTTGAAATTTGATTTTCGAATTCTTGTGAACTATCAATAAAATAGGTTGGAACTGCTTTAGTACTATGTTAATTCACTACTAAACTCGACATATCGAGTGAAATAAGGGGTTCAAATTGCTCTAATGTTGTGTTAAATTACTGTTATTAAATTTAAGCTTTAGCTAATAGTTATGGTATATTTATTCTTTTATGTATATTCTTAACCTTTCTATTGACTTGTAGCTTGGGTATTAATTTGATTGAGAAATATGCGAAATCTTAATATGAATTGTAGAGGTTTATATCAAGTTAAATCACCAATAAATTTGCTGAAGTGTTTTTAAGTGAAACGCTTATTATATAAGCACGTTTCGAAGAAAATGTGTTAAACGCTTCATCTTCGAACACTGCACATTTTTAAGAAAGACAGTCACAAACTTATGCTTTGTGTACATTCTTAGAATTTGGGAAAACTACAACTTACCCAATACTTGTTTGTGCAGAGAATCTTCACTGAATATAAACAGCCTTTTGCACTCTCTTATTTAGGGGTGTCTCTCATGGTGGTATATTTACCAGTGGCAGTTGTCAAAGATTTGGTTTACAGCTTATTAAACCCAGATTTACTCAATGACCACCATGAAAATGATGGCTCTGTTCCAAGCTCTTCAATTGGACTTGGTGTTCCTTTGAAATTTAATGAAATACATTATAAATTTGATGAAGACTTGAAAAGCTGCCTAACTAGTGACAAAGATTTGAGTGAAAGGGAAGAGGGACAGCCTTTGATGTCTAATTTTGAATCACATCATAAAGTTAGTACACGGGAAATCATTGAACGCAGCCTTTACCTTACTCCCATATGGTTCACTACTGAGGTACACAGTTCTAAACTGTTTTTGTTTGTTGACTTTGCTGATTTTGATGTTTAACATTGTCTACTCTATGTTCTTTTAGCTGATTATAAACGTGGTTGATATTTGTAGCTTAACGTTCATTTGTGATTAATAACTCTAGTTAAACAACACTTTTGGTTTCTGAACTTTTGTGAACATAACAATTTAGTCTATGAATTGTCAAATTGGTGACATTTAATTTTTGAACTTTAGTATGTACTATTTAGTCCATGCACTTTAAAAATTGTATTAATTTAATCCGTACTGTGAAAAATCCATGAAAAGAATTAAGAGTTTAACGACTTAGTTTTCTAGTTTTAACACATTTGATCTCTAATAAGTTTGGTAAGATATTCCATTAAATCTTAACAATAGTTTTCACAATAGAGACTAAATCCTTACAAAATCATAGTATAAATTGTTACATAGTAAAGTACAAAAATTTAATTGTTACAATTAGAGTTCAAGGAAGGACTAAATTATTAGATTACATGTTTTTTTTAACAAAAAAAAAATGGTCCTATTTGATAACGTTTTGGTTTTGAGGTTCAGGCTGTTCTAATCCTCGCTCAAAAATATTTTTGAGATCATTGCTAGAATTTGAAAAGTGATAAAGTTATTGTTTTCTGATTATAAAATTGGACCAAGATTTTAATAACGTTTTCAAAAAGTGAAAAAGTAACCAAGGAAAAAAAAAAGAAGAAAGAGGCACTGTATAAATATCTATTGAGTTCATCGGTTATCATTGATTGTTAACTTTAAGATCTCATTTATCTGCAATGTCACTTTGATAAATTTGTTTGAGACTTTCACAGTACTTCTCGAACTCAGCCCTGGCAAACACGAGCGTTGCTACGGCAACCATCTTAAATTCCACATCAGGCCTTTTTGCCCTGCTGTTTGGAGCTCTTGTTGGACAAGAATCCATAACCATTACCAAGGTGGTTGCTGTTTTCATTAGTATGGCTGGAGTTGTCATGACAACCCTGGGAAAAACTTGGGCAACTAATGGGTTCCCAGTCATCTCTGAGTAAGTTTTGCCATTGATTACCATAGTTTAAATAATCTTTATTTCATATTTAAGATGAAGCAATCGCATATGACTTTTCTTTTGGCCAAGAGCCCAGCCCTGAGTCATATATACAATACACACACGCACGTGCACACACACACGCACGATGTATTGGGCCTCAGCCACTACCCACGAGGAGACTTCGATGAGATTTTCATCAAATAATGTTTGTCTAAAGTTCCTACTTTCTGGTGTGACATATTTTTATTTGCTTATTTCTATTTTATTTAATTGATATGTCGAGCTCACTAAAATTTTCGAGCCAATAAAAATGTCACATTAGAAAGTAAACAGGAGCTTCTTCTTACCACTAGTAAGTAGGCAAGTATGGTTCATTTTCATTATCGAGCTTTAGTTACACTTGTGAGGAACTATCCCTGAACATTTAATCCCTTATTGTCTGACCCGTGCCTTGAGCTCTAGTATCTTACATTTTACATTGTTTCCAGATAACCAGCTGTTGATGCTAAAGTCCACCTTAAAATGAAAAAACGTCCACATGTACTAAATTCTTTCTTGTAACTTACTGTCTTTTTTTCCTTTATTGGTGAGGTCTCGAGGGAGAACCATCACCGGGGACGTTTTTTGTCTTCTCTCCGCAGCAATCTATGGATTATTTACTGGTATGGCATTCTAAGCCTAACTAGTAACTGTTTTTGTTGAGGATTCAAATGTTTTACTTCATGGTAATTATTGAATTGTGTGATTGGTATAGTGCTGCTCAAGAAATTAGCTGGATCAGGAGGAGACAGGATTGATGTGCAGAAGTTCTTTGGATATGTTGGTCTATTTACCATAGTGGGTCTTTGGTGGCTTGGTAAGTAGTGTTTGGTGAATGTTTATCAAGTCAATTTGATGATTTGGTTCTGTTTAAGTTTCGTTGTGCCTTTTCCATTAAATGGTCATGTGAAATTGTAAGTGATAGAATTAACCAAGACAATGTTGTTGCTGCCTTTAACTGCATTGTTCTTACTATTAAAGTCACTCTGTAGTTTGGCCTCTAACTGCTATGGGCATTGAACCTCCTTTCAAGTTTCCTCCCTCAAAATCCATCACCGAAATCGTGGTTTTGAATGGCTTCGTTGGGAACGTTCTATCCGATTACTTTTGGTATGTCGAGAATACTATATATTTTTTGGGTTGACCACATAGCCCTCTTCATGACAACTGAATGAAATTTTGCTCTCTTTATTCCCCAAAATATTCATTTTACACTTGTTGTTGATGCTATGTGATTGTCTTGAATTACATACATGGAGAAACTGTTTTGCCCTTGCAGGGCCCTCTCTGTGATTTGGACTTCTCCATTAGTTTCTAACCTGGGCATGTCATTGACAATTCCACTTGCTATGCTGGCCGACGTGATATTGCACGGTCGTCGCTACTCCACCCTCTACATTGTAGGTTGTGTTCAGGTAAACGCTCATCCGCTCAACAAAATTTGAGCATGATATCTATTTAGTCGGTATTTTGGATATGTTTAGTTCGCATCTGAATGTACTCATAGGTTAAGGAATCTGTTACTATCCCAAAGCTCGATGGTTTGATCTCCACCCCAATATTCATATATCATGCCATCTTATCTAAATCCTAGGATATCGTATTTGTACTCGAGCATTCGATACAGAGGCGGGCAGGACGGGAAGTTCTTAGCTCTATGTTCTTCTGCTTTCTATTCAGGTATTTGCTGGATTTTTCATAGTGAATTTTTCAGACAAGATCTCTGCTGGAGGCAGCCAGTGCCTTTGAAGAAGAGGAGGGTGTACATAGAGATTTGGTATAATATAATACTGGGAGACACTGAAAGAACTGGTGGAAACTACTTTGAATCATGAGACGTATGAGTATATAATACTGGGTTTTAGAGGGAAATTGTAAAATATTTCAAGATTTATAGGGGAAAATAACATTAAAATTAGTTGTTATAATCATATGTGTTAGATTTAGAGACTAGTTTCTTTTTTCTTAATTTTTTTTCTTCTAATTTTCTAATTTTTTGTATTTTATTTTACTTTTTTTATTAGTTTTTGTTTGAAAATCATTAAATAATATATACGGTTAAAATGAGATTATAGCTAAGTTAAATTTTTATTTTTTATTTTGATAAAGTTGTTAAATCTATTTAAAAAATTAACATGGTTGAAAGAAATTAATGAGTTTACTAGCCTTCAAAGTTGCTTTAGTTAAAATGGTTAGTAATCATGACGATATTGTCCATTTTGAGCATAAGCACTCATTGTTTTGTTTTGGCTCATTCAAAAGGCTTCATAGTGTCTACTTTGAACATAAACTCTTATTGCTTTGTTTTGGGCTTCCTCAAAAGGTATTGTACCAATAGAGATGCATTCATTACCTATAAGCCCATACTCATTATCTAAACTAGTCAACGTGGGACTCACCCCCAACAATCCTTAACAATCCTCTCCTCGTACACTACTATGGAGCCCTCGAACAGCCTCTCCTTAATTGAGTCTCGCAATTTTTTTGTTAGATATTTGAGGATTCTATTGTCATGACTATGTTTAGGGCATAACTCTGATACCATGTTAATAATCACGAATCTCCACAATGGTATGATATTGTTCACTTTGAGCATATAAGCTCTCATAACTTTGTTTTGGGCTTCCCCAAAATGCCTCGTATCAATATAGATGTATTCTTTATCTATAAACCCATGATCATTCCCTAAATTAACCAATGAGACTCGCTTCCAACAATCCTAAAAAAAATGAGTGAATGAATTAGCATAAATTAAAGTTTAAAATTTTCATTCGATAAAATTAAAAAAATTTGAGTGTTCATTGCAAATATATGGTAAGAATTATAAATTTTATTATTTTTATTTTAAAATTTCATCCATTAACGTGTAAAATTTTAACTTATATAACTTGTTTGTTATGTTTAAGCTTAATAATAATTAAAAAAAAAAAAAGTACCATCTTGAACGTTATTTATTTTATAATATGAGTGAACTACAAAATTTATAATATATTTGATTTAAGAAAAAAAGAAGTTAAGATGTTTATTTTTAAAGGGAAAAAGGTAATATTATTAATTTGTTTCTAAGTCAAATAAAAAACAGTGATTTATTTGTGTAATTCAAAATAAAACTTTTTAAATATATTTTTATATTTTATATTTTATATTTTAGTACAACAAATATTGGAATATGAGAATTTAAATGAAAGAATACATGTTTTATTAAGACATAAGCAAACATTAAAGCAAGCTCAGTATATTCTAGCTTTCGAAAAAGATTTAATTAATTATATTTTTATAAGTAAGAAAAAAAAAAGGATTAATCTCGTTGAAATATAAATATAAATATAATTAGAGAAAAGCAGAGCACAAGGATCTGAATCTTAAACTACCGAAGCGACTAAGCGAGTTTAACTTCAACTCCACCATCGAAAAATCCGAAACTTGTATTCTGAATGGAGAAGGGCAAAGGTTTGATGGTTGACGGTCGGCGATGGGCCGTCGATTTCACCGACAATTCGTCGTCGAATTCGACTCGCGATATTCCTGATCCTCCCGGTTTCAACCGTGCTTCTCAAGATCAGGACGATTCGACTCTCAGCCGTCAGAAGAAGGACGCTGAATCCAATTGGAAGGCACAGGTGTTACTCGAAATTCTATTATTTTGGTCGATTAGGGTTTTTGTCTATTCGATTGTGTTTTGTGATTGTTCGTGCTTAATTTTTCGGTATCTCGCTGAGCGGTAGTTCTTAGGCGGGATTAGCGAGTTTTGAAGCGAGAAACTATCGATTATCCTTTTTAGAGGATTTCGGTGGGCGAGATTGCATATTAGTGGAAACCTTGTGCTGTTTGTTTGATTGCTTAATGACGAAATTTCGAGAGTTGAGTGCAATCTCTCACCTTCTTAAGCATTTCCGATGGAAAATTCTTTGTCGAATCTGTAAGCCGTTTAGCTGTTGGAGAAAATTCAAACAACTCTCCAAGGTGAAAATCACACATGTTGTTTTACAAAAGAAAAAAGTTCGTAAGATGAAGGTCTTGAAATTTGGTTCGAAGTATATAAACTCTAACCACTAATCGTTTTTATTTTCTTGTGAAGAATTTCTGTCCATGTTGTGAATGGTTCTAATATGATACGGTGCAGTGAACTTATAGTTCCAAGTGTTTATTAACGAAGCCTCTGGTTCTGAATCTTTGTTCCATGATGTTTAATCTGCGTCTTTGTTCTCATGCTGTTTCTTTACCATCAAGAATTTGATTATCAAATGAAGTACCAACCTTACAATATATGAACAGAAAGCTTGGGAAGTGGCACAGGCGCCTTTGAAGAATTTGTTCATGATGGGCTTCATGATGTGGATGGCTGGAAGCACTGTTCATTTATTTAGCATTGGTATCACATTTTCAGCTCTTTGGCAGCCCATAAGTGCCCTGCAAGGCGTTGGAAAGGGTAGGATTAATATCCTTTTTTTTTTCCAACTTTACTTCATGTTTGTTAGTGCTAAGCTGGCTTTTAAGAGATCTTCCAACGACCCGAGTCTCCTTATTAGTGTATTCTACATAAAGAGGCATTTTTAGGAGAATAATCATGTTTCTTGTTTCATTTTTTTTTGGTGGTTTGGGCCTTCTAAGTTCTTTGTTCTTGATCAAGTTTCTTTTATCAGCAGATTCGGAAAAATGTTAAGCTTAATTCTTACTGTTATGTTTGTAGAATCGCTATATAAGATACATATTTGTGAACTAGGAAAAATAATAGAATTTATCGATGTTGACGATTTGATTCTAGTAGGTTTAGCTTATTGTTGCCTGTTACTATTGATATATCTTCTCGCTGCAGTTTTTGAGCCTTACAAGGACAGTAAAGTAGATCTTCTTGGACCTAAGTTGCTGTTTATTGCCCTTAACCTTGGAGGATTAGCATTAGGTGTTTGGAAGGTGAGTTTTCTAATTATTATTGTTATTATTGTTCTTTTTATGTTTTTATCACTTAATCCCTAATATGTTCTTAGCATCTCTCTAGCATTTGGTGATCACTGCTTAATTTTCCCGTATTTCGAATGTGGCTTTTGCAGCTTAACACATTGGGGCTTTTGCCAACTCATATATCAGACTGGGTTTCATCTCTGCCACCTGCTCAGGTCAGAATTTACTCGTATCCTAATATGATTTTCGTCCTTTTCTCAGGCACGTGCTGTGCTTGTGTATGTCACCTGAACTTCTCAAAGCTTTCAGAAATGATATATGGAATTTGTTATATTTATCTTGTTGGGCTTCATGTTTCAGTAATGCTTGGTTCCAAATCTCTTGTGCTTAACTAGTAGTCACGGTAGTCGAATGGGAGAGTTCTCTGTGTTCAGTCATCATGATGTCGATGACTTTAAATCTTGATGATCGTATATTAATAGTATTAATATTCTATTAGTTACTCGAATCTAAATGCTATCGGATTAGCGTTTGTGTAGTGCGAAATTAGGTAAGGTAGGAATGCTTGGACATTGACGAAAGTATGGGGAAAAAATCCCCATGCTTTCGTTTCTCTTAGGATGCAAGTTCTGCTAATAATCAAGAAGCAATATTCGTCAATTGGTTTGGTTGATAGGATTTCTAGGCCATCTATTTTGTATACTTTGTCTAGGAGAGTTTAAAGGGATTTTAATGTGGACGAGTTGCGATTACTAATGATTGGCAGTGGAAAGGTTAGCGGTAGTAAGCTAGATTGCGTACCGTTATTTAGTTAGGTTGGATGGGAGAAATCGGAGAAGAGAAAAGCCAACGTGAGCATAACTTAACCGGTCTAGGCATTAGCATTTCCCGATCAAATCCTTGCTGGCAAGGGCTTCAAACTAAGGTATGAGAACATGGACAGGGGTGTTTATCTCCTCGGCGAACTTCTCGAGCCCCATAAACAGTCGTCCTTATGGTAGAAGTTTTGCATCTCGGGGACTTAGACGAGGGGAAGAAAAGGAAAAAAAAAAAAAAAAAAAAAAAAAAAAAAACCTTTCGGACTTGACCACAGATTTTTATGAGTGCCAGCATCTTGGAACATAATCTCTATGATATTAGTTCTTCAATCCATTGTAGCATTGCTAAAGAATTCACGGTCTTCCTTTTCAGGAGGTCGAATTTTCGGGTGGTGGCTTTCCTCTTCGTTAAGATGCACACGACTTCCTGTGAAACTAACAGAGGAAAACATGGATCTGCCTGTTGATGATCGAATTTCGCAAGCCGATTGCTCGTGTTGTGCATTAACATGATGATCTCTCTTTGTATTACGCCTGCATGGATTATAGATTGTGTTTGATCAAGAACAATGTTACAGATGTGCTGCTGAAGGCACAGCTATTATTTTTATGGTACACTCGTGTTATGTTTTTTTTTTCCCAAGCTAGTTTCTGGTAGCAGAATGAGACTTACTGGTAAAACCATCCCATATTATATGATTAATATATTTTTGATTTTTTAACATTCAAATAAAATTTCTAAACCTTAGATTATATTATAAGTAGTATTAATTTTGTTTTTTTTAAACAATATTCCCAAGAGGAGAAATCATAAATATGACGTAATTAATCCAAAAAATTGAACTTTATTTCCCCAGCGATTCCATGCACAAAATGGGTTAATTTATACAAAATATCATATTACTAAATTTAAATTTTGTACTTTTATTTTTAAAATTTTAAATTTGTTTCCAACTATTATTTTGTAAACATTTTCATTAAATTAAAAAGAAAAATGTGATGGCGACGATAATTTGTAAAATAATGTTGGCCTAAGGTAAATTTAGCCTGTAAATATGTATTTTTCAGGTCACTATGGTATAAATGGGCCCGGCCCATCTAATTTGAAGCCCGGGAACTGTGGTCTAAATGGGTCCAGCCCATCTAATTTGAAGCACCGGCCCATATAATTTGAAGCACTGAGAACTGTGGTCTAAATGGGCCCGGCCCATCTAATTTGAAGCCCTGAGATGTATATAAATATAAAGTGAGGCGAGAGGCAGAAGTTGCCCCTGTGGCCAAACAGCTCTGGAGTTTTTCGCTGTTATCCGGGATTAGGTTTGGCGAAACTCTTTTTCGGTTCCCGCTTCGCGGTAGAGACGTAACAGACAGGTAAAAGCTTCTTAACTCCTCATCTCAATGCCTTTCCGTTGAAATCATTTCTTGCATTTCTTCTCTCTGTTTTTCTCTTCGCCGTCGGAGAATGCCGTTCTTCGACTGTAAGCCTTTTTTTTTTTTTTTTTTTTTTTCCTCCCTATCATAACGTTCAGGCTTTGTATTGAATATGATCGAAGCATTTTTGACTTCGGATGCAATGCTGCGTAAGAAGTGGTTACTAAGAGAGCTTCGTTCGCAATAGAAGCATTGACAGGTATCAAACGTTTTTGGCTTTGGCTTCATAAATGTGCAGTTATAAGATTAGTTCACAATAGAAGCATTCCTCTTTTAATTTTATTTTTAAAATTATAATTATTTTCTTATTATTTCTCTGCATGATTTTCAATTTTTCTTAAAAAAATACTGAGGCTAACAATTACCTTAAACTTTATACTTTCTTTAAAAAAAAATAATAATAATAATAATAAATTAATTAAATGAAATTAAAAAAAAAAAAATCTAAAAAGTTCCAACTTTTAAAGAATTTCAAAATTAACTATAACATTAGTTTTAGTTTTAAAAAAGAATAATGTTATTAAAAGTTATATTAATACCAACTTTTTAAAAATTTCAAAAACATTAAAGTTTTTTAAAAACAACTTTAAACATTTATAACAAATTTAATCTATGAAGTATAGTTGTTTTCGTTTAAATCTTTTTAAAGCTTTTTTTTTTTTATGGAGTTAAAAGTTGTTAAATATATTATTGGTGGCAAAGTATTTTCAAATTTTTTAAAAAATGGGAAGGTTGTTAATATATATATATATATATTTAATTTAAGATTATTTTTAAAACAAAATATTAATAATTTTCATCTAAAACTAACATTAAATATATTTTAAGAATATTAAGTCAAATACAAATTTTTTGTTAATCTAACATTCTACACAAATTTAAAAAACAAAAACAAAATTTTAAAAACAATTTTACTTTGTTAGATATCAAAACAATATTTATAAACTTAATTTAAAAAAAAAATAAAAATCAAATGATACTTTGAATGATTAGACGCAGTGAAAATGGACATTGTCAGTGGTGGGTGTTCTGCTCCTACCCTAAACCCTAAATCTCAAATTCGAAACCCTAAACCCTAAACACTATGCAGCGTTAATGGTGGGTGTTTTGCCCCTACCCTCTCTGGCATCAGGACTGAAAAAGAAAAATTTAAATCATCGACGCCCTTGGCGGCATTAGGACGGGAATTAAAAGAAATGGCAGGACGAGAGAAAAGAGATGCGCAAGGGAAAAGATAGTGGAGAATAATGATAACAGAAAAGGTCTAGCAAAGGTTAGAAAAAAACATGCCAGGGAGATTAGGCCGTAAAAAAAAGCCTAAAATATTCTCACAAGACATTTATTTTACTTGAGTTGTGCTCTCATCCATACATCCCACACTAATATTTTTAATTCTCAAAATACCTCACTATAATAATAAATAGGGTTCCTCACTATAGGAACAGAAATGTACATACTCAAAGGTTAACTCGCATTGGATGACCCTCTATGACGGTAAAAGCAATTTAAACTTCTTCTTCAGCTCTAGATTTTAGGCGGCTACAAGCCTTTGAATATCTTTCTGAAAAACAGAAAACGTAATCAGAATAGCTAAAGTTTAGCCTGATAATCACTTTCTTTTCAAGCATGGTTAGCCTGGTTGGCTGTGGATGCATGGCCCGTGACAAACATGAAATGAAAACATATTTAGGTATTCGGCTCAGAATTGGGGGACATGTATGCAATGCAAAATATTAGGGGAGGAAGGACTGAATCTTTATGAGTTAGTGACTTGGGAAATATGCATTGAAAAAGTTAAATGGAGAGAGATGAACAACACTATGAGATCCCACATCGATTGGAGAGGGGAATGAATGCTAGCAAGGATCCTGGGTCGGTGGATTGTGAGATCCCACATTCAGTTGGAGAGGAGAACGAAACATTTTTTAAAAGGGGTAGAAACATATCCCTAGCTGGAAATGTCTAAAGGGAAGGCCCAAAGACGAAACATTCTTAGGGGTAGAAACCTCTCCCTAGCTGAATGTTTAAAGGGAAGGCCCAAAGAGAATAATATCCGCTGGTGGTGGGGTAGGGCGGTTACAAACACAATTTAATAGCAAAAACTAATGCAACTATATTCATAAGTCATAAGGTCCCCCAAAAAAGGGGGAAAAATCAGTCATACCTCAATTTGAAGAGGGGATGTCGTTGGTGGGTATCTCTCAATAAAGTTACCATTTTTGTCCAACAAAAATTTCTCGAAGTTCCACTTGATAAAACCGCCTAAGAATCCTCCAGCACTTGATTTGAGAAACTGATAAAGTGGGGCAGTATTTGGACCATTGACATCAACCTGATGTGCAGCAACAATTGTATTACTATTTTGCCAAGTTCACCTTATATAGCGTTCCGTGACAATACGTGAGGTTGGCGTACCTTGTCGAAAATTGGGAACTCTGCTTTGAATCTTGAGCAGGCGAACTGCTTGATCTCTGGGTTGGACCCAGGTTCTTGGCCTCCAAATTGGTTGCAAGGAAAAGCCAAAATCTCAAATCCTTCCCTCCCAAACAAACACACACACAGATTGAGATAAATTCAGATGTAAGTGAAAGCTAACCAAATAACATGAGTAAATTGCGCACAGCCCGAAAGTATATGCAGTATACACCAAGTAGAAACCGATTCTCTTAACTAGACACCGATAGCCCGAAACTTCTAACTACACTACAAACTAGTCAGGTATCATTAGACTCCAAGCTCCAAAATACATAATCTACATGGATGCTATTATTATGCGTTCTTGCAAGCTCTTGGAATAGTACATGTAGTAACAAGAAAGGTTCATACATTCGCTAGGGATATGTCCAGCCTAGCAGAGTTGATATCATAGAAACGCCTAGATAGAAACGAACTCGAAATGGATATCGGTGTAACAACTTATCGAAGCATATTGACCCAAAATTAGCTAAACTATCCTGTCCCCGTTGCAGTAACCATGTTATAAGCAAAAGAAAGGCAGTCATTGATGGAAAGACAAAGTCATGTCATGTAACGGCCCACCACTAGCAGATATTGTTCTTTTTTTATTTTTCCTCACGGGGTTTCCCTGAAAGTTTTTAAAACGAGTCTGCTAGGGAGAGGTTTTCACATTCTTATAAAGGGTGTTTCGTTCTCCTCCCCAACTGATGAGGGATCTCACATGTCAGATTGGCTGGAATAATGTCGGGTGTTCTTCGGAGTGACAATAAATAATGCAAAGCCCTAACGAAAACATTTCCATACCTTGAGCTTTGTACTTCTCATACAAGTGTGACAGTTCTGTGTAATTTCCAGTCGCGAAACCACTGTCATTAACAAGATAAATCTTCAATGAAGTGATCAACATACAAATTCTTGATCATCTTTTCAGGAAAATCAAGTTGCATAATTTAAATCCAAGTATTGAGCCTAAACAGATTTAGCTAGGGCTGAATACCATCTAGATGCAACGTTTACTATCAGAAGAACCTTCCCTTTGAAATTGTTCAGAGAAACATCTTTGCCATCAATATCCTGCACCAGAAAACAGTCCTTACACTTCGCAAACATTCAAACAAAATCCATTTTGAAATTCTCTAATCGGTCTGATTCAGAGTTATCACCAGCATCAATGCTTGCTGAAGTGAATATCAAACGAATTTCACAAAATTTCTAAAATATGCACAGACAAACAAAACAGTAGCCAAACCATAATCCGCCACTCCCGATGAACAACATTGAAGAATTACCGATCAGACGAAAAAGAGTTATGAGTAAACAGAAAAGCACCTTAACAGTGAAATCATAAATACTTTTCTCCGACGCCGCTCTCGCAGTTACACCAGAAATTTGAGCTTTCGAGAAAACACCGCGAGAAGATGACGACTGGAGAGTCAAATCATTGCGCATAAAAACTGACTTTGAAGCGGCGAGCGAGGTTTTGACGGAGGGAATCGAGGTAGTCGCCATGGAAGGCCGCGAAGCAAGGGAATGGCAGAAACTTGTTCTGGTTTGTGAACGGACATTGAAAGGAGACGAGAAAGTGGCGGAGAAAGACATGAAAGCTCTGTGAATGTGGTGGGCAGGGAATTTTGGTGTGCGAGTTGCAGGGCGTTTAACAGTGCCATTTTTCCTAGAGAAGGGTTTTAAACGTGGGAAATGATTTTACACGTGTTATTCTCTAATTAATTTTCATATCGTTAATCTCTCAACATATAAATTAAATGATAAATAATTTCGTTTTTCTCTTAAATGGTATGCATTTCATGTCAATAGAGATGTTCATTTAACATGTGAAAACAGTGTCTCGTAAAAATTCTCCTCGACCGAAGCAGAAAATTTCCGTTTAAATGGAAAATAAAGAGGGAGTGAGGAGCAATTCCTCCCATTAATTATGAGGTCGGAGGCTCGAGAATAAAGATTGAAATGAAGATCAAGATGAGAAGGTTTTTCCGTTCATGTCTTCTCTGTGGACATTTCTACTTATATATATCATGAAATTCATTAAACACGGAGGATAATATTATTTTAAAAGATATTTGGAATAAAATATGTTTAAATGAATAAAATTGTAATATATTTTTTAAAAGGTTTTTTTTTTTATTGAAATTGTTATAGAATTAAAATTTATAATGAAAAATTTAAACTTTAATTTTTTTTCATTAATTTTTGTTATTTTAAAAAATAAGGTAAATTTGGTTCAATTAACTTAAATAAAGAAAATTATTAATGATACCAATTTTAGGCACCAAACTTTGAATGTGGAAGCTTTCAAATGTTTGGATATAGATGTGGACAGTTTTGCATTTATACTCCTTCCAAAAATGGGAAAAGAAATGTCCATGCATTTACAATGAGTTATTTGCTGTAAAAGTCAACTATATCTATATGGGCCAGCGAAATCAAGCCCACAATGCAATATCCAGGCCCATTTCCTGGAAATTATATTGGGCCATAATAAACCGATTAGGCCACCGGCCCATATAATGCTCTTCGTAAAATTTAGCTATATCTATTTGGGCTAACACAGTCGAGCCCACAAAACAATATCCAGGCCCATCTTCTGAAAATTCTGTTGGGCCAGAATAAACCGATTAGGCCACCGGCCCATATAATACTATGCGTAAAAGTCAAGGAGCTCAAGCCAACAACCTGGCAATCCAGACCAACCCAATCCAATCTATAAGGGTTGGGTTGGGTTAGACAAAAGTCAACTATACAAATGTCGATATTTTAATTGTTTTTAGTTTGTTGAACTACGTTGATATGTTACCATTTCGTTTATTGTTGATGATTGAACTTCTTTTTTAATAATTATAGATTGATTTTTGAACTTTTAATTATATTTTATCTAGATTGTATCTAAATAATTATAAATCGGGGATACATAATTTTTTTTAACAAACAACCCAACCCTCTGGGTTTGGTTGTGAAAATTTTCGGGTTGGGTTACCAATCCAACCAACTTGAACTTTTGGGTTGGGTCAAAAAAATCGTTAAGCCCAACCCAACCGGGACCATGTACACCTTAACTATATCTATTTGGGCTAGCAAATTAAGCCCACAAACAATATCCAGGCCCATTTTCTGAGAATTCTATTGGGCCAGAATAAACCGATTAGGCCACCGGCCCACAAATATCTACTGTATTTTTTTTTTCTTTTTTAAGTATTTTAATTAAATTTGGAATCGGCTTTCATGGAATAACAATGAAAGAGACGGAACGGATTAGATTTTAATTGTTATAAAATTAATTACCGAAAAGAAAAAGAAAAAATGGTTAATAAAAAGAAATTGATTAATTAGAAAAGGGAATAACGGCAACAATAAGGGTTTCTTTGGAGCTCGCGTTTCTCCTCACTCACCCCATTTTTTCTCTTTGCAGCTGCGAAGAGATTCTGAGAGAGACGCAGGTAGAGATAGAATCCCGACTCTGTCTCTATCTGTCGACAACAATCGAACATCCTCCATCTCAATCCTCTCCGTTTTCTCCGCCATCAAGGATTCTTTCTGTCTTAATCTCTCTTTCTCTCTCTCCTAATCCCTCTCTTTGACGCTCAACAACGAATTCCTCGGTCGAGTTATGCAGGAAGATAAGTCGGTGATAAGTTTGAGACCAGGTGGTGGCGGTGGCGTTCGTGGAAGCAGATTTGCTACTACTCGCTTCGATTCATCCTCTGCCGATTCTTCGTCGCTTCGTCCTCATGGCGGCGTTACGTTAACCCTTAAGGTCGGTTTATTATCCATACAGCGCTAGGGATATGGTTTGCGTGATGTGTATATGCGTATGAATTATTTTTGGAGCTTTCATGGTGTATTTATGTTCTTTTTATTGTGTGGATTTGTTTATTTAGATCTAGAATGTATCAAAGTGTTACCTTTTTCCCGTTTTGACGGTTTTTTCTCTGGGTTTTGCCTTACCACTGTTCACGTCACTTGTTTTTAAATTGTCCTGCTCTAAGTGCCAATTGAATCAACGGGTATTGTAAAATTTGATGAAAGTTTAGTTGGCCTTGGGTATTGGTTGACGTCGTTTTGTATTTTTCTTGTTTAAGATTTTTAGTTGATAATAGCTTATAGCTTCTAGCATTTTTGTTAATCGTGATTTCTTGATTTCTTCTATAAAGTGATATTGTCCTAATTCTTGCCAGGGCACTCAAGTACGTGTACCTGATGTAAATATGGACATAGAATATTATGTAGGATTTTAGGTGGGCATAGCTCGAGTTAACGATGCCCATAAAGAACCTACATTACATATTGAATTACAAAACTTCTGGAGATTGATATTTAATTGGGTATGGGGCATTGATTTCAATCTGCAAAAGTTTATTATGTTAATGAAGTAGACCAGAAGCCCATTTTTTTAGTCTCTATGGACTGTAATTCTGTGTATGTGTGCATGTATATACAAGTCGTATATCTATGCCTTTGGGTCATGCATTCAAAACCTGATGATAACCATTTTATGAGGGATCCTTAAGTTGTAAACATAAAGTTAGGCCATTTTTTTCAGATTAGTTGAGGGGTCCTCAAGTTGTTGCAGGAACTTTTGATTATTAATTAAAGTCTGTCGTGAGAAATTCTCTATCTACATTTAGGTATGCCTTGTAGTCCACTTTTTGTTATAGTTCTAAGTAATCCCTTATTCTAGATCAATTGTACAACTTTTATGATGTGTTTTATTATATCTCGTCTAATAATTATATCTGTCTACTTGTTTTAGACTGGAGATCTACGGTTTGAAGGTTGTGAGCGAATCCAGTACACTCGAGACCAGATTCTGCAGCTTAGAGAGGTACTTGTTCATTTACCTGTACCGAACGCTTATTTAGTTTAATTGGCTAATGCTTTTTGTTGGTGGAAAGAAAAATAACCCTTTTCTTTGTTATGTCATATTTAGTTCAAACAGTGGCATTGCTGGGATCATATTTATCATCATATACAATCACCACATGTATAGATTGTCGATGAACATTTTTTTCTTCTCAGGTTGCAACAGTCCCTGAGGATATCTTGAAGGTCAAATTAGAAGTCGAGACAGAGATTTTTGGGGAGGATCAAACATGGGCTCGTGCTGAAAACATTGTATGTTTAATATTTTTGTGATTAATAACATCCATTTTGGAACAGAAGGAAAAATTTTCTTTTCTGTGTCATTGATATGGATCAGTTCATGACTCAGAACATTAAGTTACTGTGCTGTAATCATAATCTTGCCTGAACTATTCCTTTACATTCTTCTTTCCATACAGACACGCCCACACATACATCCTTGTTGAACTTTAATTACTTATATGTTCCTATTTTCTTCAGCAGCAATCACAATCTCAAGGTCGTTACTTTGAGCCAGACAATCGAGATTGGCGTGGTCGATCTGGGCAGTTACCTGCCTCTGCAGAGGAAGGATCTTGGGATGCAATTCGTGAGGATAAGGATTTATCAGGTCAATCTCAGTCGAGGTTGCATGACTCTAATAATAGGAGTCAAGCTTCTGGTAACCAAGGGGTATTAATTTCTGATCAATTTTACTTAATCCATCTGAGGTTATATCAATTTTGTTATTATATACTCGTTATTGTTATGGTTCATCTCTCTTTAAATTTTACATGTGAAGGGTTATTATGGGGTCTTCCATCTATTCTATTCACACAAGCTTTACGTTTGACATAAGTTCTAAAATGAGCTCCTTTCTCAATCTGCTGACCTGGCATTGTTTTTGTTTTTTCTTTTCCTGCGCAAATAGGTTGGTACTGCACCTGCCCTCATCAAGGCCGACGTTCCTTGGTCAGTTAGAAGAGGTAATATCTCAGAAAAGGAACGTGTTTTGAAGACAGTGAAAGGGTAACTATCATTCTCCAGATTTAGTATTTCACAACATATAATGGAATATTGGAAAGTAAGATAATATTTCCTCTTCTGTTTTTTACAGTATACTTAATAAGTTGACTCCAGAAAAGTTCGACGTACTGAAGGGTCAACTGATTGACTCTGGAATTGTGTCCGCTGATATTTTGAAGGTTCCTACTATTGCATCTAGTTGTGCTTTGAGATATTTTGTTAGATGATGGACTAACATGATTTTAGTTATGGAATATAGGAGGTTATATCACTTTTATTTGAGAAGGCCGTGTTTGAGCCCACATTTTGCCCTATGTATGCACTTTTGTGCTCTGACCTTAATGACAAGCTTCCTCCATTCCCATCTGATGTTCCTGGAGAGAAAGATATCACTTTTAAACGTGTTCTTTTAAACATTTGCCAAGAGGCATTTGAAGGTGCTGAGCACATAAGGGCAGAAATCGGGCGGCTGACTGATCCTGAGCATGAAATGGAAAGAAGAGATAAGGAAAGAATGGTTAAGCTTCGAACTCTTGGAAACATTCGCCTGATAGGTGAGCTTCTTAAACAGAAGATGGTGACTGAAAGGATTGTTCACCATATTGTTCTGGTAATTATCAGTACCCGTCTGTTTAGAGTTCTTAATGTTCTTTGTTCTGAATGGCCTGTGTTGTTAATTCAATTTTTTAAAAATCAGGAGCTGTTGGGGTCCGACAATAACGTATGCCCTGCTGAGGAGAATGTCGAGGCTATTTGTCAGTTTTTTAACACAATTGGCAAGCAGATGGATGAAAGCCCAAAATCTCGGCGGGTCAATGATGTATATTTCAGCCGGTTGAAGGAGCTCGCTGCAAACACTCAACTAGCACCTAGGTTGAGATTTATGGTCCGTGATGTGCTTGATTTACGGGCCAATAATTGGGTTCCTAGGCGTGAAGAGGTGAAACTTTTTCTTTTAGTTAAATATTTATTGTCTTAGAATTTCTTTGTTTGTGTTACTTTATATGGTCCTCTTATGTTATGCCTTTCTGCATTTCCCTAGTCTTGTATGTATACCTTGAGATAATATTGGTGGCTACGTTTCTATGTAATAATTTATCATGACAAGTTCAATGTTTTTTTTGGCTAAAATCCCTTGAGAGGATCAATTTGCTGGGACTTATATTCTCTATTTGCTCCTCTTTTCTTGTATCTAATAGCTTCTAGTAATGAAAGTGTGATGTCCCACCTTGGTTGGGGAGGAGAACAAACCACCATTTATAAGGGTGTGGAAACCTTCCCCTAGCAGACGCGTTAAAGCCTTGAGGGGAAGCCCGAAAGGGAAAGCCCAAAGAGGACTATATCTACTAGTGGTGGATCTGGTCGTTATAGAAAGATTCCATTGAATTCATTCTTGGAGATTTGTTCTTGGGTTTTCTCTAAAGATTTTCTTTTTGTCATGCCAATCTGCAAATCTAATGGTTTGTTTTTTGGGGCACAGGTGAAAGCAAAAACCATCACTGAAATTCATTCAGAGGCTGAGAAGAATCTAGGGCTTCGTCCCGGTTCAATGGCAATGATGAGAAATGGCCGTAATGCAGAGGCACTTGGGGGACTAAGTCCTGCTGGATTTCCTGTTGCTCGTCCTGGCTTTGGAGGTATGATGCCTGGAATGCCTCCTGGAACGAGGAAAATGCCTGGACTTGATTCGGACGATTGGGAGGTGGTTCCTAGATCCCGATCAATGCCAAGGGGCGAGCGTGCCCAGACGCCATTAATTGGCAAAACACCTTCCATTAATTCAAAATATCTACCTCAGGGAAGTGGTGGTGTAATAACTGGGAAAACAAGCGCCTTGCTACAGGGCAGTGCTGCATCTCCTGCACGAACAAGTCCCATGCCTGGAATCCAGCCCGTCGCTCACAACGCTAGACCAGTTCCTCCAGTTGCATCCACCATATCCTCTCCTCAGAAGCCAACAGCTCCTGCTGTTGTATCCAATTCTGCTGATCTTCACAAAAAAACCGTTTCACTGCTCGAGGAATACTTCAGTGTACGGATTCTCGATGAAGCGCTACTGTGTGTTGAGGAGCTAAAATCTCCAGCATATCACCCCGAGGTTGTTAAAGAATCTCTTACCATAGCACTTGAAAAGATTCCACCATGTGTAGACCCAGTTGTTAAGCTTCTTGACTACCTGCTTCACAAGAATGTCTTCACTGCAAAGGATATCGGTACTGGGTGCCTTCTTTACGGGTCCATGATGGATGATATAGGCATCGATTATCCGAACGTGCCAAACTTTTTCGGTTATACCCTCGGGAAGTTAATATTGATCGGGGGTTTGGATTTTTCAGTCATGAAGGAGATCCTGGAGAAGCTCGAAGATAACTATTTCCAGAAGTCCATTTTTGGTAGTGTTATGAAGATCCTCAACTCGAGCCCTTCTGGAGAAGGAATTCTGGCAACTCAAAGTGTTGAAATCCAAGCATGTGAGAATTTACTTGCGTGAATTGGGTCATGTGGGATTCATTTCCCATTACGTTTTTGATAAAAAAATTTCGTTTCGTCACGAAAGATGTTTAACCGATCCGTTTTATTGAGCTGTACATTTCTTCTTTTTTCGAGTTCTACCATCAACTTTGTTAAGTAATTAGGAGCTTGCTTGGATTTCTCTCGCTTCCCCGTCGAAGTCGTCTCGGGTGGCATGAGAATGACAGGAATTCAGGTTTCAGTTTTTACATTAGATTTTGAATTATGATGTCAAATACATTGCTTGTTGTACTTTAGAGCCCTTAAATCGCCCCTCAGCTTTACCACTCAATAATCCTTCTTTTTCATCTATTGTCAAATGCAGAACTTTTGCCTACTGAATGGTACAACAAAAGCTCGATGAGTTGGTCGGGAGGGTGGGCAGGTATTCGAGGAGTTCCCGACATTTGGGTCGATGATATATATTTTAACTAGTTGACTAATACTTATGTTGAGACGTTACTATTCCATGAAATTGGTCGACTTGGATCGTTTTTCTTGGATATAGCCGTAGGGCCCCTTAAAATATCGTTTAATAATTATTATAACCCTATTTTATTTTCTACTTTAAATTATTATTTTAAAAAAAAAAATTGTTTTTCAAATAGTTCCTAGTAACATGGTTTTGTGCCCACTGAATTGGTAGAGCATTTTGATAGGCTTTCTTAGAAAGACAGCATAATTATCGATAAGACGCCACCCATTGATCCATTAGTTGAATTGGTCAATTCTGTACCACTTTCCTTCCCTTTGAGCCTTTACCCATTAAATACTCTATATCCATGCTCAATGAAAAGGAGTGTGACTGAGTCGATTTGATACGTAACGAGTAAAAAATAGGTAAGATTAATGAATTTTCTAATAAGAAAGATGGTCTCGAGATCATCTACGATTATAAAATTTAAAATTTGAACTATTTTGAATTTAATCTTTTCTTTGATGAAGGACGATATTTTCAAGCAACGTTTTTAATAAGTAAAATTGGGTGAGTATTTACGTGGCCTACTGAAAAAGGTGACTTTTTTTTAATAAGACGGGATGAATATAAAGTAGAGATTTAAACCTATCGTTCACGAGAATAACACTGTAGTTTGTCCATGCCAATAGATGAACATTGTCAATCCTATTAGAGATATTACGAAACATTTTCTTCGATAAAAAAATTTTACTCAACAATTGGAAGGTGGATATATCAAACCATCGACTCTTGAGATCCAACATTCATACTCGAACTAATATATAAAATTAAATATTTTGTAATATTAAAGTTTTTTTAAAAAGTTAGATTCTTATTTTTCGTAATAATTATTATGTTTTTTGACGCCAAAAATGAAATATTTATCGGTAAATATATATATATTTAAAATTATTGTGAACTCAATAATTATATTTTAAGATATAATAATATGGAACAAAAGATTTGCTAATCTTGTGATACACTAATCTTATAAAATATTTATGTTCCAATTATTTTTTAGATTAATCACAAATTAGTTGCCTAGACGTTCTATGACTCATTCTTCTATTCCTTAATATTAAAAAAAAAAAAAATTAAAACAGTATTTAATTATTTGACACGTTGCCCCTTAATTCATGCAAAATATTGTTGAAGTGATAGGGTTAGATATTACAATAATTAAATAATGAAATTGAACTAAATAAACAAATATTAAAATAAAAAAATGAGTATAAATATTTTGAGGTGAATTTTATATAAATTAATTAAATCCCACCAATCACGATCGAGCATGGGATAATACATTAATTATCTTTTGTTTTTGTTTACCAAAAAACATGATAAGCCAAACAAATAACACTAATTTATTGAAATATTAATATTCAAAATTAAATTATATTAAAATGTTCATTTATACCCAAATATTTTCATTTTAATAATTTTGAGGCTAATAAAAATAAATAAATAAATAATATTTATATTAATATGCATATTTAATATAGTTTTGAAAAAAAATATATTTTTAAGGAAATTTTTTTTGTTCATAATTTTAATGTCTAAACCCACGTAAAATATTAGTAAATAAAGTATTATAAATTAATTATAAGATTTAAATTGATTAAAAAATTTAACAAGCTAATTTTTTTTTTAAAGAAAAAAATTAACAACTAAACCTGAATTTGAAGAGTATTTTATTATCATACGAATCAACGGCTGGTATATCATCAAATGCCCGCGCTTACGAGCTTAGGTCGGCACGGGTAGGTGTTCGCTTCGTCGGCCGACCGACAAAGCCATGGCTCGCCACCATAGCCAAGTCATTTGTACTATTGGAACCGTGTGCTACAGTAAATCGAGTGCTTTTTCATGGTGGATTTCTAGTTGTTGGCTGGCCATGGCTATGAGAAGGAATGAGAAAAAGGTAAGGTTAGGAAACGAGAGCGAAAATGACTGATTGAGTTGACTATAGCCTCCAGCTTGAACAACAAAGTGAAAATTTCTGAAACGAGCTTACCGAGAATAGTAAACGACTGAGGCGAAGACCAGACAACGACTGTATTTATACAATTGCTACAGTTGGAGCTTATTCGATTCGATTTCAGAAGATTACACTCACTTTCGAACATCGCTGTGTGTTTCTAGCAATATCTTGTGCGATTGATTGCTCTCGTGGTTTGTTCCATTTCCTCATTCTATTGCTGACTTTTTTTTTTTCGAGATTTCACGTGGATTTTCATTGATTTCTGAGAAAAGCTTGCTTTCACCTCACTTTTCTCGCTTGCCTGGAATTTGGAATATTTTCTACTTTGAACAGTACGTACTGCGGTATTGGGATTGTTGGCAGATTTTTCACTTTTCCGGTGTTGAGAATCTTATTTCTATTTAATCGCGATTCTGGCTTTCAGTAACGTATCTGGATTAGTTTGCTTCTTAGTCTTAATTCAAGTAATTGAGCCGTCAGGATTTCTGGGTATGTAGTGATTCAGGAATTTCCCTTTTCTCTTGTTGATCGAAGTTTCTATTGAAATTTGGATCTCATTTTCCTGCAATATATCCAACTGAATTTTGGGATCCTCGAGAATGTAGATGCTCTTGTTCTTCTATTCCATTTCACGCCTTCTCATATACTGTTGGTAGCTTTGATAAGGAAATTTGATGAATACTTTATATTTTACTTGGAAAATGTTTTGCTCCCTGATTGTTTGTTTGATGCTGATATATATATATATATATGTGTGTATTAATGGATTGACCTTAGGCTCTTGGTGTATGACCCAGCAAGTGGATGAACAGAAGTTGATAGGTGATTTTCTGTCGCCATTTTTTTTTTCTTTGATAGATATTTTTAGTCTTACATAACAAATAATATTTTCTTTGTTATATGTTGGCAAGTGCATCTATTAGATCGATCAGGAAATGGGCACGTAGAATTGAACCATTTTTTAAAAAATTATTGGTTTCAGAGTTTTGTTTGCACGCTCTTCTTCTACATTCTCGGAAATCTGATATTACACTGGGGCCTTGTTCTTTTTTTAGTTTTAGAGTTAATGTATTAATCAAAAGCTTTGTCCTGAGTGTATTCTAAGCATGATGATCATTATTGATCTCGTTTCTACTTATAGAGGAGAGGGTAAACGGTTTATATACGTTCTATTTGATGTCAGATTGAAATGGGCATTTACCTCAGCAATCCAAAAACTGAGAAGACCTCTGAAGATGGTGAAAATAGTCGTCTTAGATTTGGACTATCGTCCATGCAAGGATGGCGTGCCACAATGGAAGATGCTGTAAGTAATCAATGAAATGGTTGTACTCTTTTATCTGATTGATAAGAGCTCAATTAAGTTTCTTCTTTTCAAAATTTTGCAATTTCTGTTGCAATGATATTTTCTATTCATTGCTTTGTAGCATGCTGCAATTCCTGATCTGGATGCTTGCACTTCCTTCTTTGGCGTTTATGATGGCCATGGAGGTAAAATGCATGTGTGCTTTTGAGTGTTGGATTCTTCTTAATATGTGGGGCATAAGTTTTCTTCTGTTTTGGATGTGGCTTGTTCGATTCTTATGCTACAATTATGAGTAATGTGTCTGGAAAAAAAAAAAACGAAAATATCGTTTCATATATACTATTGACAGTAAGTTGATTGCATTGAGAAAATTTAGCTTCGGTTTTTATTTGTAGCATTTTAGGATTGAGATTTATAGCGATGGGCCTACTGAAATTAAATAACTATATGAAAGGGACTATTCAAAAGAAATCCAATCTAGAAGAAAAGCAACAAATTTGATTTTATCGAACACATTAAAACTAAATCACGTTCAGAATTAAGAAAGTATGAGGCCCAGTTTGGAATACAAGTATGAATTATTTTCATTAATGAATCGAGAAAGCTTTAAATAACTACAAGTACTTGGTAATTTCATTTTGTGCAACACCCCACCCCATACACACACACACACATCCAGAACGTGTCTGAATATTTTCAACTTCAATACGGTTACTTATACAAGATGTTCAACAATCCAGGTAAGGTGGTTGCGAAGTTCTGTGCTAAGTACCTACATCAGCAAGTGAAGAAAAATGAAGCTTATGCAGCTGGAGATATAGGAACTTCTGTGCAGAAAGCATACTTGAGGTATTTCTCACTATTAGACTATGAATCAGAGTTGGTATTTATTTCTATTTCTCAAATTGTTGGGTGTTTGGACTGTCAAGTGGATGCTACCCTATTTATGTCGGTTCCTCTGGATTGAAAGAAATAGGTGGTTCTTCAAAGGGAATGGAAGGAGATTTGTAGTTCTCATGATCATTGGATTTTTCCTTGTTACAAAGGGGTGTGCTTTTAATAAGATTTTTTAAAAGAAAAAAAATTATGCATATTTCTTCATCTCTTTTTTCCCTTCATGATTCCAACTAGAGGGTTTTTTTTTTTTTTTCCTTTTTCTCAAGTTCCTCTGTGAATTTGAATCCCCAGGTTAGTAATGTCTCCAACTTGTTCTTTTTTATTTTAATTTATTATGTTTATTTTATAGAAACAAAGCTTTCGTTTAGATCTTTTATGAATTCTTATGACATTGACAGAAACCCAAGTTTTCTTGGTGGAGTCAATGGAATTAGATTACACAAAAGCTTTGAGTGACCCATGGCTTCTTAGGAGGCAACACTTACTATGAGATACATTGGTTGCTGAAACTATACTAATTTAAGAAATGGATATTTAGTTATCCAGAAACACTGTTCTATGATTCTACCACCATTCATCGCTTTATTTTCATCTCTTTTGATTTTCCTACTTATAACTAATACTGGTTCCCCAGAATGGATGAAATGATGCGTGGACAAAGAGGATGGAGAGAATTAGCTATTTTGGGTGACAGATTGAACAAGTTCACTGGCATGATAGAGGGGTTAATCTGGTCACCAAAAAGCAGTGACGCAAATGACCAGGCTGATGATTGGGCTTTTGAGGAGGTAAGTAATGAAATTTAACTTACTCTTTTTTAACTACATTATCAATGAAATTGTGAATTAGGAAGAGTAGTGCCACTCTACCGAAGTATTGATGGCTGAGAACTGCATGATACATTAATTCATATTCATAACAACCACAACTAGTCTTATGTACAAGGTGCTTTGTTATTCTTATAGACGAAATACTTCTTTTATATTAGTAAATGATTTTAGTTGTCTCATAAATAGGCAACTTGAAGCTATTAATTCTCTCAATCATGGGTAAATCAGCACCCAAAATTATTTAGAATAGGAATTATATGAGTTGCAATCAAGGTCATTTGGATTAATATTGTGGTGGCTACTTTTTTTATTATTTGGTTCAAGACATGGCAGGACTGTTTAGTGATGAGAGCACGTTTACATTCTCCCTTGATTTAGGGTGGGAGAGTGGATGCCTTATGGTTCCCTTACTTGTGATTGCCCGACTCCTGCCTAGTAAAATAATCTTTTTGACTCAGAACTTACCTTCTGGAGATTCCCTTTAACTTATGGGCAGTTCTAACCTTATTCCCATGCTCTTTGACCCACTAAGAAGCAAACACAAACATGGAACAAGGATATGAACATGTCACAAACGTAACGACACTCAGTTTTTGAAAAATTAAGGCATGATATCGTTTCGTTTTAAGCTCGGTTTTTCACTAAAAAAAAGTGTGACATGGTAAGAGAACATTGCTTAAAATATAGTTTTATCGTAATACGTTTCAGTAATTACCTATTGATGGATGTATAAGAGTTCATAATTGGAGATAATGAATCAATTGAAGTCCATAGAATATGATGTTAAAAAACGTAGAATAATTGTTGCACATGCAAACAACCATTACATAAAATCTTACCTTTCCCTAAATTTCTGCTTGTCTTGGTCCTGTCATAAGTGAAGGTGTCATGTCCTTCAGTTCCCTTTAAACTGTTAAACATTGCCAAATATTTATTTGTAAAATACAGTTCGTAGCTTTTGGATGCAGTTTGATTCCACCTGATATGTGTATCATTTCAGCTGAAACATTTTAGATTCAAACTTAATAATGTGATTGTGGGCAGGGTCCGCACTCTGATTTTTCTGGCCCAACTTCGGGGTGTACAGCTTGTGTTGCAATTATTAGAAATAACAAACTTATTGTTGCAAATGCTGGTGATTCACGTTGCGTGATATCAAGGAAGGGCCAGGTATTTATTTCGCTTGAAAGTGTTGAGTGTGGTTTTTTTTTTCAGCACTATTGCTCTAAAGTAAAAAATGTGTTAAAAACGAGAAATAGTTTTTCGATGTAGAAAACTCTTCTCCTGAAACAGCTTTAGAACAGAATCAGCAAGAAAAAAAAAAAAAAAAAAAACAGAAAAGATCTTATACTTCAGCTCTCATGTATTTTCTCTAATAATTTTCTATACAGATTGTTCGCGTGTAACCATTAGTTATAATTTTAAGAATAATTTGATTCAAATTTTTAAATATTTTAAATAAATATACAGAATGAGCTAATGAAAACGTAAAAACATAAAATCTTTCCAAACAGATCTTGAACTAAACTGCAACCATAAACAATTTTAATTAATCAGTATACAAAAATATTTTTAAGATCAGTTTTTTAGATAATGAAACCAAGATGTTCCAAAGTTTAAAGTAAACAAGTACGTATGGACAAGACATGTTGCAATTAGATATACACATCAGTTGAGAAGTTCAGTGAAATGGCTTGCATGCTTTATAAGGATAGACATAATATAAAGGTCCCAACATGATTACTCTTGTTCAGGCTCACAGCCTCTCTAGGGATCACAAGCCTGATCTTGAGATTGAGAGGGATAGAATTCTTAAAGCTGGTGGTTTTATACATGCTGGACGGGTCAATGGTAGCTTGAACCTTGCCAGAGCTATTGGTATGTGAATTTCTACTTGGCAGATTTCTTTCTCTGATCTGGCCCTAGAACAGTCTTTTTTTTTAATTGGAGACTGCAAGTTTCTTGAGTATTACTTGTTTCATGTTCAGTATCTTGGTTGATCAACTATTATACTATTTACTTTCTCGGCAACTTTTCTATAGCTCCTGATATCTATATGATTTGTGCAACACACTTTTTTCCCTGGTGTTTGATGAATAAGTAGACTACGATCTAGTAATTTGGACTTAAAAAGCTAGTAATTTAGGAGGTTTGATCCTTGTAAGGTTTCATGTTACTCTTTGGGACTCAGTCTAGGTTCTCTGTAACTATCCTAGGTCGTATTTCATTAGATTGGAGCCACTTTTTACTCCAGTTTGGTATCTATTATTTGGCTGTCTTTATGTATGCCTTATATTCTTTCATTTTTACTCAACAAAAGTATGGTTTCTGACTTCGAAAAAAAATAATAATAATAATAATAAAAAAAGAGAAGAAGAAGAAAGAAAGAAAGAAAAAGAAAATTGGACTTAGAATCTCTTTTCTGGTTCTCAAATGCAACCTGAAGATGAAAGCTTTTAACATTTTAATAAAAAAAGGGTGGAAAACAATGCTCTTCACTCCCAGTCTCTCTGACCGAGAAGCAATTAATTGAAAGAGAAAACATGAACAATAAAATTTAGCAACTTACAAATTTGTGGAGGTGAATTTGCAGTCGGCTGATATCTTTAACTCCTTAGTGTTATCTCACCTTTCAACTACTGCAGGTGATATGGAATTTAAGCAGAATAAATTTTTACCTGCTGAAAAGCAAATTATCACTGCAAATCCTGATGTAACCACTGTACGTATACTGCCTGCTGTATTTACAATTCAAATTTCATATGGCTATGTAAATTTCACTATCTACTTCTTATGCAACCAGCTAATAAATTGTGGGTATTTTTATTTGTGAATTAATGTATTTTAATTTGGAGTATCCTACATGTTCTTTTTTTCTATTTTTGGAAAATGAGTTAGTTGTATCAGAGAGGGGGCAGAGGGGGTTCAAAGGAGACCAGGGAATTATTTAGCCATTATACTCAGGGCGTCTTTCCTAATCAGTCTCATTAATCTTTCTTTCGTCAAGGGTCCACCCCGAAACTAAGGAGGTATGCAGTAAGGAGATGGTTTGGGATAAAAGCCCCTCGTCTGCTCGTCGAGTGCGTCCCTGGCTCTTGTTCGTCTCTAGTAGCCAATTGAGTTTCTTCGTCCCTCTCCCGCTTATTGATTAGGGAGAGTCACTCTCAAGTCTCTTAGCACTCGTTCCTCTTGTCTTTTACGAGAATCCCGGTATTTATGCATTTTGAAAGAGAGTTTGTGCTTGGTAGCGCGTAAACATAAAGAGAGTCGGTCCAAATCTCATGCACATCATCTCTCTCTTTTTCACCCATGACAATCCTTTTTTTTTTTTTTTTTTTTCCTTCTCAAATTTCTCAAAGAATGTCTAAAATAAAGCCTCCCACTTTCCTCGTACTTGAATTATCAATTGTTTCGTTATATATACTTCTCAAGGTTTAAAAATTTCATGATATTCTTTTTTCCTTTCTTGGGTAATCTTTTAATTAGGTTGAGCTTTGCGACGATGATGAGTTTATTGTGATAGCCTGTGATGGGATATGGTATGTATTTACCGTTCCTCCTTAGCTTGGTTTTTATTTATTTTATTTATTATTTTTTCTATTACACTTCCATATCATTTTCACTGGGTATTTTCATTAAACAAGGATTAAAGGTTGAGTGGCATTGAAATTTCACTTGGTTTAGCTTAATATGATAATCTAATTCACTTTCTTTTAGCAAAATGGTGATGATAGTGCAGACGTGCTTATCTGAACAGTATAATTAAATGTATGTCCTTAAAGGAGTGTAAAACTGAAAATTTATTGAATAGAGCATCAAGTATTTGTCATATTATCATTTGAATTTGGTTTTATTGAAGTAATCTTGAAATTTTGTGCTAATATCTGTTCTGATGAATTTCTTTCAGGGATTGCATGTCTAACCAGCAGCTAGTAGATTTTATCCATGAACAGCTACAATCAGTAAGTAAAATAGTTTATCTTTCAACAATGCAGATCAGGTTTTGTTGTTGTTGAGATTTACCAATATATTTTTTTCAATGATCGGTTATTGGGTAGCTTAAAACTATGTTCCTGATCCATCCTACTAATTCATGCAAAGTCTGGTTGACAATGAAAGCTTTAAATTATTGACCTTTTCTACCCTGGAGCTGCAACTTGAACCTAGAGCTGAAAAAGGATGTGTCAAACCACATCCTTCATTCATTGGCGTAGCATCTTTGGGATTAAACTGCTAATCCTGAAACTACCAGTAACCCATTTTCATGGATTGATTGAAGAGGTCAAGATTCTGAATATTTTCTTGTGAGATTCCATATCTGTTGGGGAGGAGAACAAAACACACCCTTTATAAGGGTGTGGAACCTCTCCCTAGCGGACGTGTTTTAAAAACCTTGAAGGAGAGGTCGAAAGGGAAAGCCCAAACAGGACAATATCTGCTAGCGGTGGGCTTGGGCCATTACAAAGGGAAGAGAACGAAACACCCTTTATTTATAAGGATGTAGAAACCTCTCCCTAATAGACGCATTTTAAAAACCTTGAGGGAAAGTCCAAAAGGAAAAGCCCAAAGAGGACAATATCTTCTAGCGGTGGACTTAGGCCGTTACATTTCTCCTCCCTGTTCTCTCTCCCTTCTGATTATTAACAAGTGCTATAACTTATGCAGGAAAGTAAACTCTCTGTGGTTGTAGAGAGAGTACTCGATAATTGTTTGGCACCTTCCACAGCTGGTGGCGAGGGATGTGATAACATGACCATGATTTTGGTGCAGCTTAAGAAAGATATCCAATCAAACTCCTCTGTCGACGAGCAAACTTCACCCGCTACCGCTACCGCCACCACCAAACCAGACAGTACCAAATCGAAGGAAGGAGATGAATCGAACTAGTGACTTCGACCTCTCACATATGGTATCTTCTGTTGTGCCTTCTTTCTTCTTTATGAGGGAAGTACACAAACCTCTGCCCCTTTTTGCTGGAAATATGGATTGTGGGATCTGTAACCATAGATGTCTTAGTTGAGATTCAATAGATCGGATATACCAACACATTTCTTCTTCGCCTCTCTTAGTGCTTTTCTTTTTAGCTCTGTGTATTACATGAACTGCTTTAAATCTGTACAACCCCCTCTGTTTCTGTATTATGTATATTCTGTTTTTACATAGCTATAAACTCCAAAAGATATTAGAATTGGTGATCTGCATCATAGTGTTGCTTATGAATATCTTGTTCTTTGATATCTAAATGACTGGCAGCTTCTTGCCTATTCCAATGGAGTTGAAATTGAGTTATTGCATGCTCCTCCTACTAGCCTTGGAATTTTTAAGCATTTTCTGTACAACATGGTGTAACGACCCCAAACCCACCATTAACAGATATTGTCCTCTTTGGACTTTCCCTTTCGGGCTTCCCCTCAAGGCTTTAGAACGTGTCTCCTAAGTGAAGGTTTTCATACCCTTATAAACTTTTATAAAGGGTGTTTTGTTATCCTCTCCGACCAATGTGGGACATCATACGTAGTCACAATTCATTGTTGGTTATTATTACTCACAAATATATATTTATTTGTGTAACTATAAAATTGATTTCTTTTTTATTGATACTTAACTATAATGGTAAAATATATGTAGAATAATATGACTTTGAACATCTAAAAAGTTCTGCCTTGAAAAATGGAAGAGAATGGAAGAGAAATCAATGTTGGGTCCATAGCTGAGTTGAATTGGAGGGTCCATAGCTTAGTCGAAATGGGTTGAAAAGATATGGTTTATGAGATTCCACAACTAAGGGGAAACAAATCATTTCTCATAAGGTGTGGAAATTTCTCCTTAGTAGATGCATTTTAAAACGATGAGAAACTATGAGGCCGATGACGATGCATAATGGGCTAAAGTGGACAATATTTGCTAGCAGTGGGCTTGAGCTGTTACAAATGATACTAAAATCAGATACCGGGCGGTGTGCCGCAAGAACGCTTGGTCCCAAGGAGAGTGGATTGTGAAATTGGTGGGCTTAGGTTGTTACAAATGGTATTAGAGTCAAACACCAGGCAGGCAGTGTGTGAGCGGAGACGTTGAGCCCGAAGGGGGTGGATTGTGAGATCCGATGACAAATGATACTAAAATCAGATACCGGGCGGTGTGCCGCAAGAACGCTTGGTCCCAAGGAGGGTGGATTGTGAAATTGGTGGGCTTAGGTTGTTACAAATGGTATTAGAGTCAAACACTAGGCAGGCAGTGTGTGAGCGGAGACGTTGAGCCCGAAGGGGGTGGATTGTGAGATCCTACATCGGTTGATCGGTTGGAAAGAAGAACAAAATATTTCTTACAAAGATATGGAAACCTCTAAAGAAGAACAAAATACTTCTTACAAAGATATGGAAACCTCTCTTAGAGGTTGATGCTGCGGGCTAAAGATTTGACCGTGTCTAGTAGAGTTTGAAATGGTATAGTAGTAGAAGCTAAACTAAATATAGAGTGTGGGCACCCAAACTATTTGGACGCTGGCACTTGAAACTTGAAAGGGACCCATAAAAATTAGAGTCGTAATTAAAGTTAACCTCGGATCGAAAGTGCATTTAACCCTTTGAAAAGATCTCCACACACGGAGATCGGACGTGTATTGGTTCAAACTGCCGCCATAAACCCCTTCCAGTTCGAACCCAAAAGCCCTACCCGCCCCCTCTCCCACCTGCAAATTCACAACGACGACAGTCCGATCTCCCCTTTTGCCATCGTCATCACCTTCGCAAATAATCTTCTCCTCAGGATTTGAATTTCGCACCTTCGATTTCTGTGTGAGCCCGTGATAGTGACGGAGTTCAAAATCGTGGGCAAATATGGAGGGAGGTGTTCGAGAATCTGCTGTGGTACCTGAGAAAGTGATGGATTCAGTGAAGATGACATTGGACAACGTAGAACAAGTCCAAACTCACCTTATTTCCTTCCTGTCTATCGCGGAGCCTGATGTTCTTGCTCAAATGCGGCCTCTCCAGCGGGCTCAATCTATGCTTTTGCTTTCTAGAGCCACTACCACTCTCTTCGCATGTAAACTTCTTTGATTACTCGTCATTATAATTGATTTGTTTCTCTTTTGTTTTGGACTATGGAAGCGAAATTTTTGTTTGTTTTGGTGAATTTCAGTAAAGTTGAGGTGTAGCGGAGTTCATCCAGATGATCATCCTATCAAGTCAGAGCTTGTAATTATTCTACCTTGTATCTGGTGATTAAATCTGAAATTTTCTCATATGGATAATAATGTTATTCTCCCATGGGAAGAATCATTCTTATTCTTTCTTTATGCATGTAGGAGAGATTAAGCTTGTATCAAGAGAAACTAGAACGGTTCATAGGCTTGAGTAAAGGTATGTTTGAGTTTTGATTTCTAGTTTATATCAGCATTGTTCTTTGTTGTTATGTTACTATTTCCTCTCACGGTAGATCGATCATTTTGCATCTAAATTTGTTCATGAAGCACCATTGAAGCGTTCAACTACCTTGAATTATCAAGCAGCTACTCGCTTTATTGAACATTCTCTGCCAAATCTCTCCCAAGGTTGGTTGAATCTGTTTGCAATTTTGTTCTGGGGAAGGGGAATTTCTGTGCTGGATTCCTTTTGATGAAAGATATATTTCATTATTTTCAGAGCAAAAACAGGGTATGAGAGATATTAGTAGGGGGAAGGGACCCAAAATGAAGCAAGTAGAGAGGACTGTACAAAAGAAGAGGAAGTATCAGTCTTCTGAAAAACAATCTGTTCAAATTGCTGCCAAGGAGTTTCTTGAGAAAGCAGCTCGTGAGCTTCTTGGTGATAATAATGGAGGTTTGCAGGGACCTCTATGTGGGGACGCTTCAAATGATGATCTGCAGGAAGATTGAATTCCGAATTTCACTTGGTACCTGTTTGATACATTTATTTCTAACTTTGGCGTCAGTTATTTTAATAAATTGGTTGCTAGAATATGATTTGATTACTGGTTAAAATTTCCAGTTTAGTTCTATTGCTCATTCTTGTATTACTGGTTGTTAGGTTGATAAGCTTTGCGAAATCATATGGATTGTGAGTTTTAAATGTAGAATTGTAGTCTGTTTCTCGACCTTTTCGATGTGTTTTAGCTTCATGATTTGTTGGAAAGATGAGGTTTAGGAGATTCCACAATGGTTGGAAAGATGTGGTTTATAAGATTCCACATCGATGTGGTTTATAAGATTCCACATCGATGTGGTTTATAAGATTCCACATCGGTTGGAAAGGGGAACAAAACATTCCTTATAAGAGTGTGGAAGCCTCTCCCTAGTAGACGCGTTTTAAAACCATGAGGCTAATGGCGATACGTAACAGGCTAAAGTGGCCTTAGACTGTTATAGATGGTATTAGAGTTAGACACTGAGCAGTGTGCCAGTGAGGACGCTGGTCTCCAAGGGGAGTGGATTGTGAGATCGGTGAGCTTGGGCTGTTACAAATGGTATTGGGTGGATTTGTTCGTTGGTCCCCTTTTCAATGTGTTTTAGCTTCGTGATTTGTTCTTTGTCATTGTTAAGCGATAGAATAGCCCGACTAGTTAAAGTATGTACCCTCGACCAAGAGGTTAGAGATTCGGATCACCCACTCCTCACTCCCGTGTTAATAAACAAGGCCTTTTGCACTGAATGCCATCAAGTAAACTTACATGATTTTTGTTAGCTCCATGCACAGCTACAACACTTCTCCTCATATATATCTATATTTATGTGCTATGTGTTCCTTTATGTTTTAACACTTCCTCACATTTACATCTTTCAGGATTATGAAAACCAGGTACGGCCTGGTGCCCTTATAATAACCCAACTCCTGAAGATTTGGTCCATTTTGAAGTTGGAGAGGATCCTCTGTTTCCTTTTTTCTCCCCTCCTAGTTTCTCCCTACAACATTAAGTCGTTTTCCTTCTACTTTATCTAAGAAGTCTTTATTTATATATATATATGCGTTGGGAGTGTCCATCTCATCCGATAAGTTACTATTAGGAGCTGGTTGGGATTTGGCACTCTACTTTTCCTGGTTTCTTCTGTGCCGTTTATATGTAAAGTAGCCTATTATGGTAGCTGAATTTCTATTGTTTTTTTGGTTGTATATCAATCATCATCTTGTTACGTGGATTAGCCTTTTGCCATAAATTAATAATATATGTTCGTTCTGATAAACCACCACCAAGAATTTTGTTCTGTGTTGTTTGATGGGCTCTGATAAATTCTTGTTTTAATCAACTTCCAAGTCAAGCGCAGCTGCAGACTTGTAGAGCCCCACCGCTGTCGTAGTAGGGACGTTGCTGGAACGGGGTTGGAGAAATGCCGGAGTCTCTGTTACATGTGCTGCTCAGATTGACTCTCTGTCCCCGTTTTGAAGTACAGGCTTCCCGTTTTGAACTACAGGCTTAAGCTTTAACGGTATGAAGCTTTTTGTACAGTCAAGTCTACTGTTAGCAGATATTGTCTTTAGTCCATTAAGTATCATCATTAGTATCATAGTTTTAAAATGTGAAATGCTTCCTTTCTCATGGTTTTAAAATATGAAATGCTTCCTTTCTCATGGTTTTAAAATGTGAAATGCTTCCTTTCTCACTCCAACCAATGTGGGATCTCACAATCCACTTCCTCCCTTAGAGGTTAGTGTTTTCGTTGGTATACCGTTCGATGTCTGACTTTAATACCATTTGTAATAATTTTGACCCATCACTAACAAATATTGTTCGCTTTAGCTCGTTACGTCAAATAGATGTTTCATTCTTCTCTCTAATTGATAGAGGATCTCACACTTCCTAGTTAACCCTTAAATTGAAAAAACAAAGAAACCCCGAAAAAACAAAGAAGGATGGAAGGCGATTGGTTTTGTACTGCGTAATGATTTTGCGCAACTTTTGGACTTCGTGAAAACGAGAGGCCAAAAGGTAATCGAATCGAATTGTACAGTTCGAAAACGTGGGGTAGAGATAAATGAAACACATGTCCTGCTATCTTTGACATGCAACTGGTACGTGTTCAAACTCCACCACTCCATGAGTCTCCCTCGCTCAACAAAGAACATTTTCAAGTCCCAACTCTCACAGGGCTCAAAATTTTGAACGAAAAACTCTTCTCCTGCAGCTGAAAATTTGAGAGAGAGATGGGAAGCAACGAGGAGTGGAGGAAAAATGCAGATACGCACAAAATGAAGCCGGAGGATGTAAAAGCAGCAGGAGTGGAAGCCTCCAAGAGGCCTCCAGGACACCACCCAGGCACAACCCTACACCAGCGCCGGAGTCTCCCCTACAGCATCACCACCATGACAATCGCTGGCCTCTTCATCGTCGGCACCATCGGATATATCACCTTATACACCATGAAAAAGCCCGAGGCCTCTGCCAAAGACGTCGCCAAGGTCGCTACGAATGTCGCAGAGCCTGAAGACACCAAGCCCAGGAAGTAGGCTCCATTGCTGGGAACTGTTTTCTTTTTTTCCCTTGCCCCCCACTGTGCTGTCTTTCCTTCATTTACAACCTGAATGCAAAATATGCTTTTCATTCTATAAAAGAATCTGAAAAAAGAAGAAGGATCTATACGCGTTTTCTTTCAAAAAATTGTGAATCCTTTGTCAATATGAAGGTAGGTAGATAACAGAAGCCCTGAGAAGCGAGAACGAATAATCTGGCTATGGCAACAGGAATTGTCATCATTCAAAATTGAGTACAATAGGTTACATCTGAAAGCAGCACATAGTAATTACTAAAATTTCAAAATCTTACAAGAATATAATTTCGGCATCCTGCAAATGTAAGTAAATGGAGCAAAATGTGTCGAAGATCAGCTCGTTTTCGCTTTCATTAATCGATTTTCACCGATGAGTAGATGAGCCTTGTGAACCAAAAGCATGCATAGAAGCCAATGGTACCGGTGAGCACAAAGAATGCATATGAGACAATCAGCATATATCCAAAGTACAATAACCCAGAGACCAGCTTGGTGATTTCAAGCTTGGTGAAGAAGTAGAAGGTCGAATACAGGAAGAGGTAGAGGGCGGATGAGCCAGAGGTTAGGTAAGATCTCCACCACCACAGGTAATCTTCGCTGCAGAGTTGGAAGTAGCAGAGCACGATGGTGATTTCGGCGCAAGTGATGAGGAGGATAATGAAGACCAAGAAGAGGAAACCAAAAATGTAGTAGAACTGGTTCAGCCAAATTGAGGTAAGGATGAAGAAGAGTTCAATGAAAACGGCGCCGAAGGGGAGGATTCCTCCGATCAGAACTGAGAAGGCTGGGTGCATGTACCACGCTTGCTCTGGGATCTGCCTGGGAATTTTGTTCGTCTTCACTGGATCTTCAATTGCTGGTTTCTTGAACCCAACGTAGCTACCCACGAAGACAAGGGGGACTGAGATTCCAAACCATAAGAAGACTAGAGCAAACATTGTTCCAAAGGGCACGGCTCCGGATGATTTCTGTCCCCAAATCAAGGCATTCAAAACGAAGAACAGGGCGAATATGGTGGCAGGGAACATGACTGCGGTGTTTAGAGCAATCCTCTTCCACTCTGTTCCTTTGAACATTTTGTACAGTCGGGACGAAGCAAAACCAGCAAAAAGACCCATGAACACCCAGAGCAAGAGCATGGCTGTCATGAGTCCACCTCTGTTTGAAGGGGAGAGGAATCCAAGGATGGCGAACATCATTGTCACGACGACCATTCCCAAGAACTGAACTCCCGTTCCAACGTACACACATAATAGATCTGAATTCTTAGGAGGCCTAAAGACATCCCCATGGACAAGCTTCCACCCTGTCTCTTCCTGGGCTTCTTCCAGGGTTTCAAGTTCGTTGTACTTGGAGATATCACGGTATAGTGTACGGAGCATGATCATTGCAACCATGCCGGAGAGGAAAAGAACAATCATCAATGAATTCACGATTGAGAACCAATGTATTTGGTCATCGCTCATCAAAAGATACGCATCCCATCTAGAAGCCCACTTCACTTCACTCTCCTGGAGGAAACCAAAAGTGGGTCATAAATAAAGGCTCTTAAATTTAACCTCTACACATACTCGAGATTCTATAGATGAGCGAGAAACGAACAAAGTGAAGATAAAAATCTAATTCAATAGATGGCACCTCTAAAATGAACTAGACTGTTAGTAAAGATTAAAGCACTAGCAGGTCTGCGAGCACACCTGAAACTCAATATCGTAGGTAAATATGATTTCCTTTCCCTCATCAACTTCCTGCGGAGAGTTGGAATTAACAACCATGTGTTTGGCATGCGGGTCGCAGGTTGTAAGACGAGTGTTCTTATCATTCCAGTTCCCTTCGTATTCATGCTTGACGCTGAACGCAACGTAACACCGTAAGCAAGTTGCACTACAGATTAATATTATACCCAGCAAATGAAAAGCTTGATCGAATAGAATAAGTGGGGAAATAACCTGAATGGTTTGACCTCAAATCCTACGATTCTTGCAGCATCAGTTTGCATATCTTTATGATACCTGACTGTAAATGCTAAATGATTGTGGATAAAATACTTCTCATCTTTGCTCTGTAAGAATCAGAAAATAAATAACCTTTGAATTTTTGCAAACATAGACATTAATTTGCTGACGAAAAATAAATCACTTGCCGCAGTATATTGGCCTTTAAGCCCGACATGGTAACCCATCTGGTAAACAACAGGAGACTCCTGGTCCTGCCTTTGAATGGGGAAAACCAAGGGAAGGTTATCCAGAATCCTGTCACATAAATGGCAGATTGAAGATGTCAAATCTCAAATACATGTCAATAAACAACAGCAAGCAATAATACGCTTTTCTTTCCCCAAGAAAAATATCGTACATGTTGACGCGATACTCATCATTGATCTTCTCTTTGAAATCCTTTGCTTCTTTAGCATCAAGTTTAATCCGGCCAACAATACTACACATCTGAGGTTCCCGCATTTTGAACTGGAAAAAAGCTCTAATGGAGTCAAGAACTTGACTGCGCCAAACAGAAAGGAAGTTTTCTATTTTCAAGTAAATCCTAACTCACCACATAGGGGGAATTTTCAATTCTGTCCCCTCGAAGAACTTCACCCAGATTTTCTGCGCTGTCCAATATCTTTTCTGGACGAGAAAACGGGAGTGAATAATACGAGTAAGGAAGCTGAGTCTTTGTTGACGTCAATTTGTTTACTTTCACTTTTAATTCATCTCCCTGCATTCAAACGAGAAAAGTACAACGATAATCTCTTAGATCTAAAACGCACTGAGCGCGTTATGCAGGAGGTACTATGCTACAAACACACGCACGCACACGAAATTCTGTTCTCAATGAAAGATTGAACAACATTCAACATATTTTGAAATGTTTTAGAACTCAAGTAAAGAATAGCAAAATCCAGCATAAGATGCAATACATTATATACAACATACAGAACGCGAGTGGAAACACGGTGTCTTTATCCATTCAAAACACGTGTAGAATCAACACTCGATTAAAACAAAGAGATTACTCGCGACTCGAAATGCTGCGTATTCCCTACGATTCCTACCACTTCTCCAAACAAAATTAGAATCTATGAAAAAATGTCCTCTGATACGTAACATAAATTTTCTACATTACAAAACACCTACAATTTGATACATTGCACCAAAATCTTCCACACAGACAATCCCCGCTGAAGATTTTAACGTGATCTACTACGATTCAAAAACCACAAAGAACAAAAAACCATAAACAAGATTTCCAGATCTAGAATCCCCCACACACATTCCATTCCACTCACAAACAACCGACAATTATTCCAGTAGCTCCCAATAACAAGCGCAGATCCGACAATACAACAAGAATCAAGCAGAAATTACAAAAGAGCCACAACAATGCAAACATTCAACACAAACAAGTCTGAAACAAGCGTATTCAGAACAACTAACCTTCTCGAAATCCTCGGGTGCAACACCAGGAAGGTAGAAACAGCTGACTCCATGAATAAGAAGCAAGAGAACAGCAGCAATGAAGAAGTTCCGAATCGATGGAGATCTCCGAGTCGCCATGGCGAGGCAGAGAAGAAAGGGGAGAGAAGAGAAAAGGGAGAGAGGGAGAGATCCGAGAAGAGAGGATTTAACTTCTTCCGCCTGTTCTCTGTCTGTACATAAGGGGGAAATGGGAAGGAAGAAAAAAAAATGAGTGCAAAAGCAATCAGATAGTAGCAGTACACCTGATTATTACCTCCCCACCCTTTCTTCATTGTTACGGTGACGTTTTACCAGCGCCCTCCTGATCTTGCCACGTCATTGTGTTGAATCAATCTGGTCCGTAAAAATAAAATAATTAATGGAAATTTGTATGCGTTAAATGCCTTGAATTTTCAGTGTGGAGCTTACGTTATTTGCTTCTATTTTCTACGGCTAATAACCTATCAAACACTTCATTATAAAAAAAAAATATATATTTTATTATAAAATAAGTAAATAAATTTAGCAAACACATGCATAAACCTTTTAATTTACGCTTTTTTTTTATTTTATTTAAGCATATATTTGCTTTTGAGTTCTATATTTCTTAATTTTCAAATTTTAATTTTAATTTGTAATATTTACTAATCATTTTTTTTCTATTTTTTAAAAAATAATGCCTATTTTATTACCACAGTAAAATTTATGAGTTTTTTTTTTCTTCCTTCAAAATAACATCAACTAATTTTTATATAAAAAAAATACTTGAATTTTTAAAATGATTTATAAAATATTTATTTTTTAAATATTTTCAAATTAATTTATGTCTTAATAAATGGTTTAATGTTTGTTTTAGTGGAGTGAATGATAATTATGAACTCTCGAATAGTGTCTTTGAGGTCGGAGGTTAAACCAATGCAAGGAATGAAAGACAAGAACCCGATTATCGACGCTCTACTAATAAACTACTAATGAAAACATTGCAGTAAACTCGTTTGAGTATCGTGATGTGATGCTCATTGCATATCTCATAGCTGTTTAATATTGTTTCCGATTTAATCGTCGACCATTTGACAATGCATAGTTATTTAAAACTTCAAACACTTTTATGTCGGGTTCTGTTACAATCAAATGATTATTTATCTAATGATAAATTTCAGGCCTCGGAATGAATGGATACGTTTTTAATTAACTCTCCTAGATACAACGAGTTGATTCAAGGGCGCAGTGATCCTTAACTACCAAAAGCAATAGATTTAAAAAAAAATAAAATAATAAATAAATATATTTCCAAATAAGTGTTTTTAGGCCATTGAATTCATCTTGCTTTTAAACTATTATTATTATTGTTGTTATTTTGGCACCGACACACTCATTTTTACCCTAATTTGGCGGAGTATAAATAGCTATCGCACGATTCTCAGGGAGGGGAAGATTCTCAGGGATTGCACGATTCTCAGGGAGGGGAAGATGGAGAAGAGAAGAACAAAGTTGAATTTCCACCTTGTTGACTTTAGAGCGAGTTTTGTACTCTACACGCTTACCAATAGCGTCTCGAAGTTATTCTCCGGAGTCGATATGGACGATCTCTCTCTCAGATTTCTGTTTCTGATTCACACGGCCGACTGTTTCAACGTATTCGTGTTCATCCCGTAGATTTTTTAAGAAAGGTGAATTAAATTCAAACTTCACCAATGCATATGAAAATTTTACAATCATTTGATGGATTCATTAGGTTTCCATTTGTTTATAGGATTAGATTTCGAAATGTAGTGAAGTATATTTGATTTAAGTTTTATGCCGCTAAGGTGTTTGATAATATGCCTGAGAGAACGTGTACCGATTTATCATTTTGTCTTGTCGGTGGCAGAGGGATGATTTGAAGATGAAGGTGAACGGATTAACTTCTACGAAGATCTAGCTTCCGATTTCTTGTTTCTCGATCGATAAGACAGAGGACGATGCAGTGAACATGTTGGAGAAAATTTTACTTGGTGACTGAACTTAAAATTCCCCTTACACGGTAATTTTCTTATGTGTGCTCAAGAATTGAGCACTTTGAGAGTATTACTTGTACCGATGTGAAAATTGGTCTCTAGCAAACACATTTTAAATAACTGTTTTCTAACAACAGAAGTTAACGATTATATGTAACGGGACAAAGCGGACAGTATCTACTGACAGTTAGATTTGTTACCGATGATATCAGAGCGTGGGTGGTCTGACTGGTGTGACATCGATGACATTGGGTCTTCAAGAAGGAATGAGTTTGAGATTCCACATCAGTTGGAGAGAGTAATTCACTCTTCTTTTTTTTTTTTTTTTTTTTTTTGTAAAATTAAAATGTTTTGTTTTAAAAAAATGAAATTTTAATTTTATGTTTAATAAATTTTTAATATTTTGAACCATTTTTATGACAAACCTAATGAACATAATAAAATAATTTAATGTCAATTATTAATTGAAGTCTAGTAATTGAACAATTCACTATTTTAAAAGTTTTATTTTATTATTTCATTTCGTAATTATTGAATTAAAAAAATAATACATTTAAATATATGAGGTGGCACTAGAGTTCCTTGGGCGTACTTGAAGGATTTTTCCTATCAATTTGTCCGAAGAGTTAAAGACGGTCATTTTTTCCTTTTTCTTTCAGCCAAGAATACTTCTCGTCTCCTCTCTTTTATAATCCGTCGGCGTTGACCAAGTGCAAGTGGCGGGGAAGATGGAGAAGAAAAGAACAAGATTGCATCCCGTTGACTGTAGTTCGTGTTCTGTAGTACTCTTCATACTCGCCAATGGCGTCTCGGAGCTCTCTCTCAGTCCGGACATTGACGATCCCTCTTAGCTTTCTGCTTCTGGTTCACTCCGTTCACTGTTTCAATTTATTTGGCATTCGCCCAGTGGATTTCAAGAAGGTAATCCAAACTTCATCAGTTCATCTAATGAATTCATTAGATTTGCATTTGTTTATAGGATTAGAGTTCGAAATGCAGTGAAGTAGATTGAAGTTTTTTCTTGCCGTCAAGGTGTTTGATAAAATGCCTGGGAGAATTTTTGCTGGTTATCATTGTGTTCTTTTGGTGGCAGGGGGATGAATTGAAAGTGAAGGTGAAAGGATTAACTTCTACGAAGACCCAGCTTCCAATTTCGTATTATTCACTTCCGTTCTGTCGTCCCAACAAGATACAGGACGATGCAGAGAATCTTGGAGAAATTTTGCTTGGTGATCGAAGGGACAATTCCCCTTATGAGGTAGACTTTGATATGTTTGTTTTGTTTGTATTGTCATTATCAATCTCAGGAAGGTTTCATAGAAAATGATAGCAGAGGACTTAATTCAATTATTAAATTTGTGGCGTTTTCATGGCACTGTGTTTTCAGGCCAAAATGATGGAGTTTCAGCTGTGCAATATTGTATGTCGGATTACACTCGATGAAAAAGGAGCTAAAGCGTTGAAGGAGAAGATTGAGGATGATTATATGGTTCATATGTATGACAACCCTTCACCTAGCCATATTAGACTCCTTGATGTTGTCATGTGCATTTTTCTAATTTATATTCTATGATTTGATAGGACCCTCGATAGCCTTCCTCTGGTTCGTCCGATCAGAATTTTCGAACACGAATCTCCTTTTACTTATCAGCTTGGATTTCATATGGGGCTTAAAGGGTATTATCCTGAGGCAAGTTTGTCATTTTGTTTTAATGAAATTTCATTAGCATTGGTATTACGTTTGAAAGTTGTTTCACTTAAAACTCCGAACTAATAATGGTACCGATTATATTTGAAAATGGTCACGTTTTCCCTCTATGTACAGGAAAAAGCTGAGAAATACTTCATCTACAACCATTTGGCATTTACTATCAAATATCATGTAGATACACAATCAAATTCTACTAGAATTGTGGGATTCGAGGTTCAACCATTCAGGTTTCCCCTTTCTCCCTCTCTTCCCTCTCCCATTTGATTAAGTTCAAAGCTTCTTATGCAGTGCTAAGCCAAACCTTAATTACGGCCATCCATGCTTCACAGTAGAGTTCTTACATGTTTATGATGTTACATGGCCTCTTCCCTATAATTTTTTTTAATGCAAAGCAGTGTCAAACACGAATATAAAGGGACATGGAAAGAAAGGAATACTCGTCTATCGACTTGTGACCCAAAATGGAAGGCTATGGTTCTTAACTCCGATGGTCCTCAGGAGGTCGAGGAGGGAAAGGAAATCATTTATACTTACAACGTCGACTATCAGGTACGTCTCAATAGTTAATTGGAACTGCATCAAGGATGGATTTATTTATGCTAATTTCCTTGCATTTTATTGCTTTGCTGCCAATAAAGAGGATTATTCTTAACATGTGTGTTTCTTCCTAAATTTAAGGAGAGTGATGTGGATTGGCCATCGAGATGGGATGCCTATCTTGCAACGAGGGATGACCAAACGCATTGGTTCTCAATACTGAACGGTTTAGAGTCTATTCTTGTGATCTCTGGCATACTGGCTGTCATTGTGTGGCGGATTTACCGTGATATTTTTAATTACAATGATCTTGAGACCCAAGATAGAGTTCAGAAAGAGACAGGATGGAAACTCATCCATGGGGACGTTTTCAGGCCACCGTGTAATTCGGATCTCCTTTGCGTCCATGTTGGAACCGGAGTTCAGATTCTTGGAATGATTCTTGGAACTATGTTTTTGGCCATCCTGGGACTCCTCTCCCCTTGTAATAGGGGCGATCTTATTACAACCATGCTCGTGCTCTGGATCTTCACGAGCCTCTGCGCTGGTTACGTGTCTGCTCGTCTTTATAAGATGTTTAATGGTACAGATTGGATGAAAATTGCCATTAAGACGGCCTTCACGTTTCCGACTATCATCTATATGATCTTCTTCATGTTAAACGCTCTCTTATGGGGTCAGCAATCATCTGCAGTAGTGCCATCTTGGGCAATGCTTGTTCTTGAGTTTCTATGGGTTGGAATCTCTGCTCCACTTGTTTTTGTGGGAAGTTACGTTGGATTCAAGAAGGAAGCAATTGAGAAACCTGTGAAGATCAACTCAATTCACAGGCAAATCCCAAGACAGTCCTGGTACATGAATCCGATCTCCATCGTCTTGATCGGAGGATTACTCCCCTTTTCGACTGTCTTCATCGAGTTGTCGTTTAGCCTTAGCGCAACTTGGCTAAATCAATTTTATTGGTTCTTTGGCTTCCACTTGCTGGTTTTCATCATCCTTGCGGTGACTTGTGCTGAAATATCCATCATGCTTTGTTATTTACAGTTATGCAGGGAGGACTATCGCTGGTGGTGGCGATCGTACATAACGTCGGGTTCGGTTGCTCTTTACCTCTTCCTCTACTCAATGGCGTACTTCTCCAAGTCCCTGGAGATGACCAAGCTTGTTTCTGTGGTATTGTACATAGGATACATGCTAGTTGCTTCATATGCTTTCTTTGTGCTAACAGGTACCATTGGATTCTTTGCATGCTTTTGGTTCACAAGAGTCATATATTCCTCTGTGAAATTTGATTAGCATGGTTTTTCTTTTCCTTTTTGTTCTCTCTTTTCTTTGATTTTAGCGGTTGATTGACATTTTTTTTGTGTGTATCAAACTTGGGAAGCTGAAGTTTCATGCAGTAGAACTGTTTGAACTTATAACTTGTCTCGTTTTTTCTGTGTTTTTAATTGATACAAGTGTCGGATCTTATTTGGGTTGATTATTAAAATTTTAAATTATTATCTTTCTCATAAAATAGAATTGTACAAAGATTCTCAGCCATTTTTTTCAAGTTTAGAAATCTATTAGAGACTTATCAACATGAGAAGAGCCAATAGTACCGATCCATACCTCAAGTCTCTCTTCTATTTAAACATCTACTGTAGTTTCTCATAATACAATGATTGTTTTGACAAAGTTGATATCAAGAACGGGCGAAGTCATTTAAACATCATGGATCGACCTAAAGATCAATAAATATGTAACAACCCAGATCCACCGCTAGTAGATATTGTCTTATGTGGGCTTTTCCTTTCGGGCTTCTCCTCAAAGCTTTTTTCACACCCTTATGGGCTTTCCCTTTCGAGCTTCCCCTCAAAGCTTTAAAACGCGTCTGCTAGGAGAAGGGTTTCACACCCTAAGGTGATTTTTTCTCCTTCCACAACCAAGGTGAAATATCACAAAATATGTTTTCCGAGCGAGGAAATTACATGTTATGAACCCTCTAATATATATATATTAAAAAAATGAATTCATTCTTTCTATTTTCCTATGCATTTGTCCTGAGTAGTTAAGAATGCCTTTTAAGTTGGACGTTTTTTTTAAAAAAATAAAAATGCCAAATAAATAATCTTAGATTAATATATTAAAAACGACTAAAATTGTATCAAATCTGCATGGGCCGTATGCTGGACCGGGTTCCGAGAGTATTGGGCCATTACATAGTTGGGCTTGGACCCAATCATATAAGAGCCTTTGGCCCAATCCTCTGGAATCAGCGCCGAACGAAATGGGCCAGTTTCCCTCCAACTTGCAAAATCTCTGCAACAAGAACGGTCTCGTAGCCGGCTAGCCGCAATGAAGAGCAAAATTTCTGGAGCCACTCGAATAAATTGTTGTATGCGCTTCGGAACTTCGCTTGAAACTTGAAAGTGTGTCCTAAGCTCCGAAGCAGCGGAGACGAGAACAAAGATTGTGAAATCTAGACTAATTCACCGCGATTTCCAGAAAGATAGGCAGATATGCAGAGATTGAAGGCACTGGAAGCAGTGAGATCTTCATTTCGGCGTTCTTGTTCGTTTTCTAACCTGAGGAGGGGCTTTTCTGCTCTTCCAAACTATGCTCAAACTGAGGATCTTTCGGACCAGGTTTGTGTGTGGAGTTCTACTTTAGTTTGTTAACAAGTAATCAAATGAGGAAATGCGTCTCTTCTATCTGTTTTTCTGTCCTAAACTTGATTCATTTTCGAAGGAGCTTACTGAGCAGGTATTGGTTTTTTCTGAAGTGGTGTTTATGTGATGTTTAGGTTATAGTGAAAGGAAGGCCGAAATCAAGAGCAGCTATCCTCAATAGACCATCAGCTCTTAATGCTCTCACTACTTCCATGGTTCTTTTTCTATTTTTGATTCTTTGCTTCCTTTGTGTGTCGTGAGTTTTTCTTGCTGTCTTGTTTGGTTCACAATTGCGTCGTTGAGAAATGTAAATCTAAGAGCCGTATTTGTTATAGGTAGCTCGGCTAAACAGGCTTTATGAGTCGTGGGAGGAAAATTCTGATATCGGATTTGTCTTGATGAAGGTGTGGACTGCTTTATGAGTACATTCACGGATGGTTCAACTTTTAACACTTTCTCCAATTTAATGTTTGTTAAAAATCGCTCGATTTGTCTGGAATCTATTGAAGGTTTATCTTGCGTTTAATCATTCGCACTTGTTCTGCCTCCGTACCTGAACAGCGTTATTTAAATTTTTTGAAGGGTAGTGGCAGGGCTTTTTGTTCCGGTGCAGATGTTGTTGCGCTTTATAATTTATCAAATGAAGGTGAGATATCTTATGATCGAACTCAGCAAACTTATCATTGGCATTAGTTAAGGCGCTCATACGATCATGAATTTTTATTGCATTCAGTTTCGTCATTAAGCACCGGGAGTCTTCAAAGGCATCAATAGGATTTGACATTGGTTGTTCGGTGTTAATATTTTGTTCGTACCTAACTAATCCCATCATGAATGGTGAATATCATTAGTTTATCACAGATTATATGATTGTCGTTCCAGCAGTTCTTTTAATAAGCAACAAATGTATGAAAAGGATGAAATATACAAATGGAGATGAGAGATGACTGGAAGTCAAGACCAATACCATCTTAGGGAAGTCATGAGAGCATTCTTCAACTGGAATCAAATTAATATTTCCTATATACTTTCTCTAGAGAAGAAATAGCTTAATGTTCTGCACCATTTGGATAGATGAAGTAGGTAAAACTTCGATTGAAGGTTCTTAAACTTAGTGGGTTTGATAGTGTTTCACTATGGTGATCTTTCCCACGGTTGGTCCTTCTTTTAGACAATAATCCACCTCTATTGATTTGTATTTAAGCCTTGTAACTGAGTCAAAAAAAGAAGAAAAAAGTTTACACTAACAGCCTAACAGGTTTGCTATCATCTTACATCCAGCGTATAGTGTTTTAAATGGGATTCATTAACTCATGCAAATATGTTAGAGAACTTAAGTGAATCCTTTTTCCTTTTGGACACAGGGAATATTGAAGACTGCAGGAAGTTCTTTGAGACATTATACAAATTTGTGTATCTTCAAGGAACTTACTTGAAGCCACATGTGAGTAACAACTCCTCATGTCCTCGCTGAGATGTTCAGTGTTATGATTGACTAAGTAGTGTTCATCAGTCTTTTATGATTTTTTTTTTTCCTCTAGGCGTAGGGTTACTGTTGAGATTAGAGAGAGTTTAGGTCATTTTTGATGTTTCAGTATGCACTTTATGTTTTTTTTTTCTTTCTTCATTTTGTTTGCTTATGAATTTATGTATACATTTTATGCTACCTTTAAAACACTGTAGCCTGTTATTATTATTTTCATTAGGTGGCAGTGTTGGATGGTATCATGATGGGAGGTGGGGCTGGGATTTCCCTTCCAGGAATGTTCAAAGTGGTGACTGATAGAACTGTAAGTGAATGCAGGAGTAATCAACTTTTGTGATGTTTTTCTATCTAGATACCTAGAAGATTCTTATTTGACATTGTTCATTATACATTCGTATAACATGATATTTGAATAAATAAATTTAAGTATTTGAAAATGGAGAGATTTAATAGAACTAGATGTATGTCAACAAATGTTGATAGCCAAAACTTGAGTAAAATATGACATATATATATAAACAAGAAATGAAATTTTCATTTATTGATGAGAAGATGCAAAATTGTTCGAGGAAACATATCCCAAAGGGAGAGAAATGAAATAAAGGAAAGTACAACGTATAATTTAATACAAATTTTGCATATCACTTGAATGTGTCTGACTGAGTGTATATCATTTTTCTGAATCAGATAGATAGCTAGCCTTTCCTTTCTGCACAGATTTCATATTTTGGAATTCTGTTGGACCACGAAATTGGGAATGAGATTAGGCTTTTTGTTTCTAAATAACATTCCAAATATTCCTGAGTTGAAGCACAATTAGTCAAGAAAGAATAATCTCCCTTCTTCAAATTCCAATTTTTTTGAAGTCACCCGAAATATACCCCTTCTGTATCACCCTTCAATTCAAATTAGCAATGTTGAGTCCCACATTTATGTATTTGTCTTACATTTAATTATTACAGGTATTTTCTCATCCTGAGGTTCGAATGGGTTTCCACCCTGATGCTGGAGCTTCCTTCTATCTTTCTCGTCTTCCTGGCTACTTAGGTAATGTTTACATTAATCAAGTTGTGCAGCATTTTGAAGGTGTGAATTTTTTTTTCCTAAATACGTATAAACCTGACCAATGTACAGTACATAACAATTGATTTAAGTTGAGGGCATCTTCATTTTAAGTTGGATGCCTCAAATTTGTTCAATTGGAAGATAGAGCTTATAAAATTCCTTTGGTGAGCACAATGCAAATCCATGTAGGGGAGTACTTAGCTAAATTCAATTGCTATCCTTCAGTTGGTTTCATATATAAAAGTCTCTAAATTCAATTGCTATAAGCTTGTTTGCGCTGAAAAACAATCATTTTTCTTAGATAATTTTCTTCCTTGTAGGGGAGTACTTAGCTCTAACTGGTGATAAACTCAATGGTGTGGAAATGATTGTCTGTGGCCTTGCTACACACTATTCGCTAAATGCAGTTTGTTTTCTATTCCTTCTTCCCTTTTTTAATTCACATTCTCATTCATTCATGGCTTGTAATGATCAATTTATGACTGTGGCAGAGGCTCAGTGGGATTGAAGAACGCCTTGGTAAAATGATAACAGATGACCCTTCTATCATAGAATCATCTCTTGCTGCATACGGTGATCTTGTCTATCCTGATAGGAGGAGTGTTCTTTCCAAGTATTGTTCTTTCTTTTACACCTTTCCTCTTCGTTATGGTTTTACTTTTGAGAATTTGTACTTACTGAAGTAGTATTAAAAGTGCTAGGCTACCAGAACTGTTGGCTGAGTTAAATAGTGAACTTTGTCGTAAATCAACTAGCAGTGACCTTGAACGACCATAGGATTGTTCTTCTTTCAATTAGGCCATTGTGGACATTCCTTACATGTCATTGATCCCCTCCCCCCCCCAAAAAAAAACCCAACATTCACAAATATGATTAGTGGTTTAAATTCTTTTCTTTTGGATCCTAACCATTTACCAAGCCTTTCTTGTTCCACAGGCTCGATGCAATCGATAGGTGTTTCGGCCTCGACACTGTTGAGGAAATTTTGGAAGCGTTGGTAAGTATTGTATTCTGTTTCTAAAATCTTTATAATTGGACACTTCAGCCAGTAGAATTCATAGACTAAGTGTATAGCTCGATGACTTCTACTTAGAATCAAAACCTCATGAGGTGCATAGTCTAAGTCGAGTCCAAGCAAATGAAGATGATTATATTCCAGCTTTCTTTTTAGTTCTCCAACCTGCGGGAATCAGACTGATGTTCCATTCTAGAAATCTCAATGGGGACTTTACTCAAGTATTGTTTTTCATAATCCACTCGTTCAGGAAAAAGAGGCTGCAAATTCTTATGATGAATGGTATACTTCAACCTTGAAGTTGCTTAAAGAAGCCTCGCCATTGAGCCTGAAAGTTACTTTAAGATCTGTGAGTTTTCGCCTTTTTTATGGAGTCTATTATTCTGTTGGGAACACCTTATCTGTTATCTCACCAAGTCTTGATTTATCTCATTGTTTTAATAGATCCGTGAAGGTAGGTTTCAGAGTCTCGATCAGTGTCTTGCTCGTGAATACAGTATATCCCTTAATGGAATTTTAAAACAGGCATCTCCTGACTTCTATGAGGTAATTAGCTTTCCAAATCCATTTATGGACAGTTCGTTCAAATATGTTGTCTGAAGTTTTTATTTGTGCACTGATAGGGTGTCCGAGCGCGGCTGGTGGATAAAGACTTCGCTCCTAAGGTTCCAAATTTGTACACTTCACTAAGCTTTCAATTTAAATCTCATTTTAATTTCTAAAATTGTCTTTTAATATCTTTCAAAATGTCTGTCTATTTTATTTTGGGAACTCTAAAAGAAATAACTTTTAAAGCAAGAATGAAAATAGTCGTTTTTTTTTTTTTTAGGTTCCGAGATTTAATAGGTTTAAAGCCGATAATATTTGATGAGATGTTTGAGGTAAAATCATTAATAATATGTTGATCCCGTACCATGCAGTGGAATCCTCCGAGTCTAGACGAAGTGAGTAAAGACATGGTAGACTGCTATTTTTCACAGCCAGGCGAACTACCAGAATTAGAGCTTCCCACAGCATTGCGGGAACCATTCATTTGAGGTTTGTAAAAGGATCCAAACCATACTCCCGACGCCTGTCTGGTGGGGTAATATTTCTCTCTTCTTTACGACATATTTGTTACCTCGGTCAACTCAATTTTCTCCTATTTTTAGATGAGGAATTTCATCTTTAAAGACCATTTTGCTAGGTGTTTTTTATTCTCTCCCATCTATAATGCATTGCCCTTCTTTTCTTTTTTTCTTGTTTTTTTCAATCAGCCAATTAAATGGATTTTTTTTTTTTTTTAGCATTTTTACTTTATAAGTGTACGTAGAGATGTTCATTTAACCTGCAATGACCTACCTAAATGGAACAATAAATCTTTGGTTAAATGGTGGGAGTGGGAAAAGATTCATATCTGTTAGCTAATTAGTAACAGGAATCATCTCCATTCTCCGGTATTATAATATTTACACTTCTGGCTTCCTTTTGTTTGGGTAAATATATTGATCTTTTAGAAATTACTATGATAAAATATTATATTATATGTTTTACTTATAAAATATTTGTCAAGATGTTTTCTATTTTTCAATATAAATTATTCATTAAAAGAATTCTTGAATGAATGATTTTTTTTAGAAAAATAAGAACACAGAAAATTTTATAAAAAGAATAGATGTGGATGAAAATTGAATTAGGTGACAGAGGTAGATAGGAAAAAGCTTTCTTCCCTATACTACCGACTGAAATTATCTTTTGATTTTGATGTAAACTAACCTCATTGTACTAAGACATGTTAGCATAGTGGACCCAACATTGGCCGATCGAAGGTAACATATCAGTTCAAAAGTTTCTAATATTGTGGTTTTTTAATTTAACAATATCTATGAATGAAAATAAAGTCAAGAAATTTTCTCCGCATCATACGAATACCGGAAAACTAATTTAGGTTTTCAAGTGAAGCACTCATAGCACTATAATAATCATTTTCACTTATGTGACGTTTTATTTAAATTATTTTTTACATGATAAAGTAATTATACCATTTGGAAATCGCTTACAAGTCCATTTACTCTAAAAATCACTTTAATAAACCGTTCTTAGTATTGACCACAATTTTTTAGTATATTTTATCCTCATAAAGTATATCCTAAACTCAACCCGAGCTAATGCTATGGACGCCACCTAATTTTAAAATTCATCTACGCTAGGCTGGCCACTCCCTTCATTTAACTGAAAGTACAACACCTTTGAAAGAACTGGCTAATTAACTACCCCTAAAATCAATTTTTATTACTAACTAAAAGTACTAGAAATTATAAAAAGCAGTTTTAGAGAAAAATACCTTTTACCACTGAACAGTTGTCCCTCGGAGACCGCCGCTTCATTTTTAGCATATAAAGATAACATATAACAAAAGCAAATAAGAATCCTCCACGTCGTCATCACCACCATTTCAGCACACAATACCCTCAAAAACATCTTCAGAGTTGGTCAAAATATTAGAAAATGAAAGCCAATTATTCCCTCTGGCGATCATATCATGATCAACACACCTGTGTTTCAAACTTGAGATTGATGCCCATGCTGAAGAGCTCCTGGCACAACAACTTGGCTCCATACGGTACATTAACCCTCACAATGTCATCCACCGACTCGCAAACACGACAGTATGGACCCCTTATCTTACGACCACCTGCCACCGATCGTTGGATCACATTTGCAACATTTTTACATTTCTGGCAAACGTGCATCTGGGAGGAGTCACTGAGGGTAAACAAGCGTTCGTGTAAGTTGGCCGAGGCGCCATGAGCTATAAGACAGTCACGCTCCATCTCCCCAAATTTGATTCCCCCAAAACGCTTCCTGTCCGCAACCGGTTGTCGTGTGAGAGGGTGGACAGGTCCAGTGTTACGAAACTTAACCTTGTCTTCAGCCATGTGAATTAAGCGCTGGTAGAATGTTGGACCCATAAATATGAGTGAGCGCATCATTTCACCAGTTCGGCCATTGTACACCCTCTCACTCCCCCATCTTGAAAACCCTGCCCTGCTCACAAATTCAACATTAAAAATCACTCTCATTTCTCAATTGCACGTTTTTTCTGTTTCTATGACGTTATATTTCAGTTCAAATTTCCAATATTCTATTTAGTCCCTAAACCTTCAATTGAACATAGACGTCCAAGTTAAAAAAAATGATTTAAACCTATTAATAAATTGAGATAAGTGCATGTATTTAATAAACTTGGAGATAGCCATGAAATCTACCAACTTAAAAATAAACAAAAATAAGCAACTATCCCGTATTTATGATATATGTGATTCGAATTACCAAACAGTTACCTGTGAAGCTGGTCTGTAATGGCATCAACAGAAGGAGTGGAAAAAGGAGTCGCATATTTAAGCGAACCGCCAGAAGCAATCCCTTTCCCTAGAGCAGCTTCCAATAATTGACCAGGAGTCTGTCGTGAAGGAAAAGCATGCGGGTTAATCACGATATCTGGAACGATCCCCTGAATGGTGAAGGGGAAATTCTCTTGAGACTCCAAAAAGCCCAGAACTCCCTTTTGTCCATGCATACTGGAAAACTTGTCTCCAAGACATGGTGAACGAACCTAGCAAATGAGATAACGCATCTGAGAATCGAGCAACTATAATGTATGGTTAAGATAGAAAGGAAGTATACAGCATAAGAAAACAGTTTCCACATCTAATATGATCTCCTAGGAAGCATCCTTGATTGAGTCATACTAGCTATGCAGAGTATGTTATTACCTGTCTCAGGCTTACAACAGCAAAATTCTTGCCATCGTCATTAGAAGAGAGCACAACTTTCTGAACCATACCCTTCTCAGTGTGCTTTAGTTTGATACTGTGATCGGCCCCAGATTCTGCACACCTACCAATGACAATGTCTCCACTTTGCAAGTTTGCACCGATGTAAGGGAAGCCATCATCGTCTAAGCTGTCGACTCTTCCAATTTTACTTTGAGTCTTACCAAAATTTATTGCATCATCGGATTTCCTCCTCTTTTCGGAAGATTCTTTATTATCAACTTCAGCCTTGTAGCTCCGAGTATGCTCAGACCGAAACATGCCACGCTCCAGAGAGGCACGGTTCATAACTAATGAATCTTCTTGGTTGTAACCCAGGTGAACATTGACTGCCACAATAGCGTTCTGACCATTATAGAACTCGGGTTTTGGTAGTATACCAGTGTGAGATGACAGGTATCCAGGTGTCCCAAGGCAATCAGCAGTCATAGTACGAAAAAGCGGCCTTTGTGGATAGTGTAACTGGTGAGATAAAGTATCTACACGAAAATTAGTATTGGTTGTTGAAAATCCAATAGCTTGATTAGAGTGTTTCTGGGATTGAAATAGAGCCCTCCTAGCATGGTCATGATTTGCAAAAGGGACAAGTCCACAGCTTAAACCTAATAAAAATGACGTATCCAGTTCACAATGGGTATATTTCGAAGTCCCTTGATCTTCCGTAAGATGCTTAATACTCCAAGCTGTACGACAGTCTTCTTCTTCTTCAGTTCCAATAAGTTCAATTATTCCCTTGTCCAAAAGGGATTGAAAAGTGTAGCTTTCCCCCTTAGACTTATCAATCCTGTTTAAGTTCTCTACAACTAAGAGAGGACGTAATATCCTTCCAGCATCGGAAAATATACGTACTTCTTTCAGTTGTTCATCTCTTTTGACTTCTACCTGCAGTACATGGAGAAGTTAAAAAGACATCAATAGATCATACCTCACATAAGATGATCAGAGAATATGTTGAAAACAATTTTTTTAAGAAAAACATCTATTGGAAGTCCGTGAAAGTCATCTGTCACCTTTGATGAAAAAACATAAGAGGAAGAGCAATAGAGATGTCTATCACGCAACAAAATGCCCAATGAGATACATGGTAGTCTAATAGGATAACATATAACTATAAATGGAATACAAACTTTTGTTGGCTAATGGAGTCAAATTCTTGCAAACACCAACTGACCAATATAAGGCGTTCAAGACAAGTTTCCAAGTCAAGTAGACCGTGGCATATGTAGCATTAGTAGACCACTGAAATAATCCAGACAACAATGACAATCGACTGCATGAAGAAGCCTAAAAAAAATAAAATCTCAAATAAGACCATCAAAAAATTATTTAGTTAATAACCTGATGCAGTAACAGATTCCTTCGCCGCTTGCGTCTCACTTTCGTTACAAATGAAAGGGAATCTTCACAAACTCCAACCCATTCCCCATTGAGAAAAATTCTGTGCTTCCCACTAAGAGAAGTAGATGTATCGTCCACCACATTCTCCATCCCACAACGAAACAAGGTGGGAACTACGGGCTTCAATGTGTTTAAGCTTACAAGTCCTGTGATGGACAAATTTTTAATAAGCCCACAATTTTCACCATCCGGGGTGGAGAGAAAGCAAACCCTTCCCCAGTGAGAAGGATGCCTGTCCACAAAAAAAGAAAAAAAAGCATTAATTACAATCTCGTAAGCTCATTCACATTTGCACACTTTGTAAGAGGAAGGACCCGTTGTTTCTTATAGATGAGAGAGGCAGACAGAAAGGAACCCCAAGAGGTTTGAAAATTTGTTGCAAGTGCCACCTATAAACTGATAGTTAGAGACAAGGCAAGGAGAGAGAAATCCCATGAAGTTTAAACCTATACAATGAGAATTACTGACAAGGCATAGAGAGTGAAACCCCATGAAGATTAAAAAATTGCAGTTTGGTAGCATTTAGAACAACCTATAAAATGAGTATTACAGACACGGTACAAGCGTCCTTGGAATCAGAGCTCAAAGAAAAAAATATATAATCATGCATCTATGTACCATCATGATAGCCAATAATGCAAAAATGCAAACTTAAAAGAAGTTCAGATAACTCACGGGTATCTAGCATCACCAACTTTCCCAGTGTATGCAACCTGTTGACGTGTTCTCCTCAATTCAGCCATTGTCTGCAGGGGATTAGCACGACCAAGCGTTGCCACCACACCTGAAATTCTTTCCATCCTCTTGAATGAATGTGCCCATGCTCCAGTAGAGAATGCTCGGGATAGACCATTAGTGATTATGGAAGCATCAAAATAGTGTTCAATTGGACGCACATCACGATCTCCATAGAGGTCCCTTTGCAAAGCCTTTTCCATACGCCTACGTGCATGTGCAATATGTACTTTAATCTCTCTTTCAAGCAATTCTCCAGCCAACTCAAACCTCTTATTGCGGAAATCATCCCTATTATCACATTTCCTACGGCCAGTATAGGCTTGCAGGAGACATTTAACCATATAACCAAGGAAACGACACTTCTGCTTTAAGCCTTTCAAGCTGGCAAAAAGATAAAGGTTCAAGCAATCTTCAATTTTTTCAGCAGGTGGGAAGCTCGTCTTTTTAACCTCATTCTCCAAAAAATTCAGAGCTCTTTTACCCCTTCGAAAGTCTTTCCACTTATCATCATTATCGACTACACGAACAGAGGCAAAGAGAATATTCAAAACAGTTGGATCCTCTCTGCCAAAGTCGATTAAATCTACTATTTCTCTGTCCGAAGAAACACCAAGTGCAAAGAATAAAATCCACACAGGAATTTCTGTAGACAAGAAATATACATTAAGGACTTTCTCCTTGCTTTTTAGTTCTTCAGACTTGGAATTTTCAACTAGTCTAATAATAAGTCTATTTCTCTTAACTTCTGATCTATATGCCACAGTCCAACCTTGATTATTAGAAATCCAGAGTCTTCTCAAACAAATTTGCTCTTGAGCAATAAATATCTGAAATGAGCGTGAAAACAATATTTAAGTGGTTAGAAAAGAAAAAAAAAAAAAAAGTTAACCACCGAAAATTAATACATGCAAAATAGGAATAATATCCAAACAAAAGTTACATGGTATAATTAATCATTTTTATAAAATAGTTAGTACTGAATTAAAATTATATAGAACTAAAGTTTCTTGACTAAATTTGATCCATCAGGAGGCAGATCACATGCCTGAACATTGATAAAATAATTAAGTCTAATAGCTCCCACTTCCAGTTCAACTAATTTTTTAGACATACCATATTCTGTTTTTCAAAATATGCAAGCCAGTGTGGCGTAAGTAAGATTAGATTATGAGAAGTCCTGGAGTCATAATTACGTCAACTTGTCAAGTAATAATAATCTCTTCAAACAAACAATCAATTAGAAGTTCTGAAATGATTATTTTGTGACAGTAAAATTTAAGAAAACGGTGCATTTTATTTACAGATTATATAATTACAAAGGACACAAATGGAAGGAAATGCACTCACTTTTTCTGCACCTTTGATTAAAAAATAACCTCCATGATCAAATTCGCAGTCACGTTTCTGATCATCCTTCATCCAGCAAAGGTCAGAATTCACCATCACAGGCAGCCTGCCTATAAATATATCCCTGTTATCTTGACTTAAGAGATCCTTGTCGACATATTGATCTTGTCCAGTTTTGAATTTATCACTTCTGACTAACCTTTGAGTATACACCTATTACATTGCAGGTATCCAACACCTCATTAGGCATTTATTCAACAAACTGAGGGTCCACAGGTCATAAAAGAATCTTAGCAATTTATTAGTCACGAAAGGTAAGAAAAAGGAAAGAAAACAGTAAAAACTAAACAGAAATTTCAATCACCTCTACATTAATATTCATTTTCATCCTTGAGGAATAAGTCATGTTCTGTAGTCGAGCGTGCCTAGGAAGCATGTTATACTCTTTTCCACTTGCTGCACCACCCCAGAACTTTGGCTTATCAAGAGTTACCTTGCCAAACTTCACTGAAGCATATCTCCATTCTCCATCTCCTTTCTTTGAGGGGTCATATCCTGGCTGAACTACGATCTCACCAAAGTAATCAAAGGACTTCTGAATGCCACTTTTTATGAAGTCATTGTACGAATTGAGTTGGTGACTGATAAGGCCGTACTCATTAAAAAATGCCATTGATGACTTCTTACAGAAATCCTTTAAAAATGTTTCCCCTAGATCATGAATGTTGACTGGCTCAGAATAATCATCATCGTCTGTATCCATATCAGTTCCAGGTGATAAGTCTTCCGGCTCACTATTCATCTCTATATCGTCCTTTGCGCCTGATGTCCCCATTAAGTTCAAGATCTATAAAAAATACCGACAAACTTAAGAAGCAGAGATACACTAAAATCTCTCAAACAAATAACATCACAGAACCTGATGAATTTTCTAGATAAAACAGGCAGACTGAAGAGAAACGTGTATCAAACAATCAGCGAATTTACAATGTTGTTCGTGGAGAAAGGTTAATCGACATCTTTTACATATGTACGGCCCTGTGAATTAAGCATCAAGAAGTACGCATATAATTGGGAGAAGCATCCTCAGCAACTCCTGCTCTGAATAAAGTAATAGCACAAGAAGATTCGGGGATTTTAACTAGCCTATTCTTTCCTCTCCATTTCCAAATCCATAGAATGATCATTTTTCATTTCTCACAAGGTAAAACCCAAAGTAAAAGCAAAACTGCTAACCACTACCGGTCCACATACACGCTACACTCACTGAACTCCGCAAATGAAAACAATCAAAAAATTTAAAAAAAAAAAAAAAAAATCCTCACACTACGATGCTCAAAACACACACTCAACACTTCACCATACCTAAACGAAAACAGCAAAAAGCCGATACTCTCGTAACTAATCAAACTGACCACCACGCGATCACGCAGGTTAAAGATTCAAGTACCTTCGAGATTAAACCCTAAGCCACTTCCTCCGACGACTCCACAAGCTTTATACGTTCCAAGCAAGATCAAAATGGAGCATCCACGCAATGCCGTCGGTCCTCGCTCAAGTCAAACGCCAGTTTCCGAGAGAAGACGATCTCTCTATGCTGCCGAAGCAAGAAACTGCGAGAGAAACGGACTAAATTAGCGACAATCGTCCTGAAAATTTGGCATTCACGAAGAAAGCTGAGCAATGAAAGAGAGAGTGAAAGAGAGAGAGAGACCTTTGAATTATGGCAGTACGGCGAGGGGATACGAAAAAGACTCATGCATCCTTTCGAGAACACTGCGAGGGAAATGAAGCTGGGAGACTGGAAGTACGAATGGTAAATGTAAAGAACGAAGAGGGTCCTAACTGTAAATTTTCACCAAGCCTGAGTTTGGTTGGGAACCGGGATTTTTCGTAATTACGACAAATGTGGAGGACCTAAAAATAAAATAAAATTTTAGGCCTCCCATTTATTTATTTATTTATTTATTTTTCTTTTTTGCGCGCGCATTATGTGAATTTAGGGGTTTAAATTTGCGAGTATTTATTAAGATTATAATATTTTTATTACTTCAACTATATGATTAAATAAACTAAAGAGTTTCACATCAATATTAATTATTTATCTAACAATATTTTCTTTTAATATATAATTAATGTTAGGGGTGATTTTGGAAATAAAGTAAATTAAAAAAATTTAAGGATAACTATATACCAAACACGGATGCCTAGAGCAAGATTGGACTTGTGCATCAATACGTAATAGTAGTTAAATTTTCTTAATTCACGGCTCAATGTGAGATCCTACAACGATTCGAGAGAAGTTTCCTTATAAGGGTACGAAAATCTCTCCTTAATAAACACGTTTTAAAACCGTAAGGTTAATGGTGATATGTAACGACAATATCTGCTAGCTATAGGCTTGAATTTTACAAAATAGTACCAGAGCCATACACTAGGTGTGCTAGCGAGTATATTGGGGCCTCCATACGGAGTGAACTGTGAGATCCCACCTGGCTTGGAGAGAGAATTTCTTATAAACTTATGGAAACCTCTCCCTATCAAACAGGTTTTAAAACAGTGAGGCTGACAACAATACATACGAACCAAAATAAAGGTAGACTTGAGCTTTTACAATCAACATAAATATAACTATAAGTGATTCGGTTTTGACTAATTCGTGCATAAGTCAATAGACAATAAAAAAATATAAATCAAAGGCATGGACAATCTTAAAATAATTTGACAATCGAAACATAGCTCAACTAGTAATTAAAGTTTTCCAGAGAATAAAGTATACAAATGATAATATTACAGTCATAACTCTTTAAAAAATCTCGATTGGTTGTATTCTAAACATAACTCAACTAGTGATCATAGAGTTTTTCAGAATAAATAATATAAATGATAAGATTACGGTCATAAATCTTCAGAAAATCTTAGTTGATCGTGTTATTTATTTATGGTCATTGGATAGAATCATTCAAGACGACGTAGAAGGTATTCGACTTCGACTTCCTTCGTGAGCGGCATTACCCATTCGTCGTAAAGGCGAGCTGCGAGCAATGGATCAATCTTATACTTTCCCCCATCAACTGTGTTGTTGAGGGTGACTTCTTGCCCAAACACCCTAGCCTTCTTCTCTACTCTCTTCTTCACCATCTCTTCCACAGCCTCGAATGTTAATAACTTCATCAAACTATCTCTTTCCTGAAAGAACAGTAAATTAAATTGGTTTTTACCAAACCCCTTCCTCTTAATAACGTCAATTAACTATTCAAACGAAACAATCCTAGAATACGAAAGGTCATGTTCATTCATTCTCAAGGTAGTCTTCCATGAACTTACCGATAAGAATGGGCGGCATGATAGACCTCGCCTAAGACGGGTGTAGAGAAGGATGAAGGCGAAACTCGAAAGGAATTTACTTCTTTTTCTATTTTATTTCACCAAGAACTGAAGTAAATGACCCGACTAAATTTACCATACCTGAGAGCGAATAGGAGGCTCGTATTCGTGGGGGGCGTCCCTAAACTTCACCTCAGCTACGTATTTTCCACAGTGAATCCTCCTTGAAAGCGCCTGAGATTCAGTTGAATCGTGGCACGTGTAAGAAATAAATCCGACAGGGTTTATGAACTTAAAGTGATAGCTAGTTTACAAAGTGTTTTTACCTGCAAACATGCAAGATCACTAGCAGCAGTGGCTGCATAATTTCCATCGTCGCCATCGGCAACCAACAATGGTAAGAATTTATTGAAATAGAAATCCCATATGGGTTTGTTCATATTAATTGAAGCACCTGAAGGATGCAAAACCTGGAAACATGAATGTATTCAGGTCACAAACAGAAGAGGCATAGTTCAAAAGCTTAAGAACTTGTTAAACGATCTCTCACCTTTGGATACTTGCGAGGGTGCACCAAAGGACGAGGCAAATGTTCTGGGAAGAATGCATTTTCTTCAGGATTCTCATATCTACCGGCCTGTTCATCAAAATCGAAACAGATAGAAGAAAGAAATTTCAAACTGAACCAGATGATCAAGAAGTAACAAAAGAACCAAAAAGAAAAACACCCCAGACTAGAACTGCTCTTTCTTGTGAAATTATATCCATATCTGTCCACTTTGGCTAGTTGCGTATGCCCGTCAGCCTCACGATTTTAAAACGCGTGTGTTAGGGAGAGGTTTCTACACCCTTATAAGGAATTTTTCATTCCCCTCTTCAACCGAGGTGGGATCTCACAATCCATCCTCCTTGGGGGCCAGCGTTTTCGTTGGCACATCACCTAGTGTCTGACTCTGATACCATTTGTAACAACTAAAGCTCACCGTTAACAAATACTGTCGGATTTGGCCCGTTACGTAATATCATCAGCCTCACGGTTTTAAAACGTGTGTATTAGGGAGAGGTTTCTACACCCTTATAAGAAATGTTTCGTTCCCCTCTCCAACCGATGTGGGATCTCACAATCCACCCTCCTTAGGGGTCAGCGTCTTTGTTGGCACATCATCTGATGTCTAACTCTGATACCATTTGTAACAGCTAAAGCTCACCGTTAGCAAATATTGTCGGATTTGGCCCGTTACGTAATATCATCAGCCTCACGATTTTAAAACGCGTCTACTAGGGAGAGGTTTCCACACCCTTATAAGGAATGTTTCGTTCCCCACTCCATCAGATGTGGATCTCACAATCCACTCCCTTGGAGGCCAACATCCTCGCTGGCACATCGCCTAGTGTCTAGCTCTGATACCATTTGTAACAGCTCAAGCCCAACATTAGCAAATATTGTTTGCTTTAGCCCGTTACGTATCGTGGTCAGCCTAACGATTTTAAAATGCATATGCTGGGGAGAGGTTTCCACATCCTTACAAGGAATGTTTCGTTCTCCTCTCCAACCGATGTGTGATCTCACAATGGCCTACCCTCCGATCTAACAAATACAAGAACAGAACATAGCATGAAGATAGAAATAGACAAAGTTCTTTATCTTCTCAAATTTCGCCATTTGAGACGCCAAAATTTCAATTCACTTTCACAATAGTGTTCCAATGAGGCTCACAAGGCCTTTATGCAGCACTTCTACTTCCAACCAAGTCAGCCAAATCCAAATAGCCAACGGCCAATGGATCTAAACATTTTCAAAGGTATGTTAAAGGCTTCAAAGCAAAGAGATGAACATAGGCTAAAGCAAGTATGCAACTCAAAGGAACAAGCATTAATTTACCTTAGCTTGAATGGCCTCGGTTTCTCTCACAATGAACTCAACCAAAGAACCAGTAAATCCATGATTACGATGGTACAGCTTTGAATTAAGAGGAAATTTGGCTCTCTCAATGAGACAGAAAACAATAGTATCCTCTTGTCTGATCAAAGAATCTCTAATTTCATCAAGTGATAGTTTATTCGAAGCCAAATCGGGGTTACAATTAACATCCGCCATGGCTTCTTTAGCCAATATCAGAACAAACAGGCCAAGAAACAGCATGGTGAAGACAAAATTGTCAGCCTCAACAATCAAAGAACGAAAATGCAAGGTTATAAATACAAATAAGTGAACGATTACTATAAATACTAACAAAAAAAAGCAGTTGAAATTTCACATTATCATTGAAAAATCAACAACTAAACAAGGAAAGTCTACGCCCCATAATGATGAGCGTTCACCAATCACATAGAAAAAAGGAGAAAAGGACGGCATGAAAATTAAAATCGATCAAAATAAAAGGGCTGACCTCTGCACGATTCAACTCAGCTATGACAATAATTTGTTGTTGAAGTCAGAGCTTTGAAATACGAGAGGATTACGAAAAATGTCAGCGCTCGGAAACTTGTGGCTGCGGTGGAGAAGGGCTGAAAGTGCGCTGAAGCCTAAGTGAAATACACGTGAAAAGCTCTGAGACGGTGAATTATTGGTGAAGCGAAAGAGGAAATGGCTTTAAAGTTAAGGAAGAAGAGAAGTAGATGGCGGCGGTGGACGGATCCGGCCGCCGTCGCCGGCGAAGGGGTGATTTGGCGCGGAGTGATTGGGTGGAGTGTTTGGATGAGGAATTTTTTTGGAGCGACGAGTGACGAGGCCCCACGCGGAATTCCAATTTAGAAATGTACGGTTGAGTGGGGGACGAATTTTCTTTTTCTTTTACTTATTATTTGTTCTTTAATGCCTTGGCCTGTTTTGGTGGCGGGTGGTAGATTGAATAAAAAGATAAATTATAATTACATTTTTTTATTAAAAAAAACAAAATTTTAATTAAAAATTAAATATAGTTATATTAAATTAGCTTTTAGTAATTTAGAGCTTGAGTTAATAATTTTTAATTTAGAAATTATCTAATAAATTTCTAAAATTTTAACAAATTCTCAAATATTGTGTTATGGATTAAAAGGGTAATAATTAATATTGTAATTTCAAAAATAATAATAAGTACGTAGCTTTTATGTTAAATTTTGAAATTATGGAAATAATTAGACGTAGCTTTTATGTTAAATTTTGAAATTATGGAAATAATTAGACGTCTTTAATCATAATTAGATAATTAATTTGTGAATTGAATAAAGAAGTTAGGTTTAATGGGGAAAGCTTTGAAATATCCGCAAGTCAGTGGGCTTCACGTGTCACCGCATTATCTAAACACAAATATTTTCTTTTCTTTTTGTAGTTTGAAAATATTTTTTTCTACAACAAAAAACAACAGCCGAAATTATTGAAGGTCAAAAGGCTAATTTTAAAAGTATGAACAGATTTTCAACCCAAAGAAATCACTAAAAAGATTAATAAATACCGCATTTTCCTTCATCAACCCAATTTAATTTCATAAATATTATTTATTTATTTATTTATTCTTAACTAACTATTTAAAAAAAACATTTTTAACCATTTGAAGAATAACTTATCAAAATTTACAAATTTTAGTTTTATATTTAAAAATAAATAAAAAGAATTTTAAATGACATTTTGCATTTTTTAAAACAAAATAAATATTTAAAAACAAATAAATAGATAATTTACTAAGGTTTATGAAAAACAAAATAAAATTGAAAAGAATGATCCAGAGAACTCAAATCATCCTTGGTTAACAATCTTAAAAAGAAATGTCCGGACCCGACCCGACCCAGCACAAACCCATGAACACTCCTACAGTTTGGGAAGTATACTTGTGACTACCGATTGATTATAGAGCTTAGTGCATTCGCAAAAATTATTTGACTTGGATTATCAAAATAAGCAACCAAAAACCCAATAACATTACACCCAATATCATAAAATAACACAACATAAAACACAGTAATGATGCACGAACCAATCTTACAACCTTGGCCAGAAGAAGGGGAAGATTGAAGCGTTAACAGATACAAAGTCATTAATTTTATCATCGTTCAAAGATTCATCAATCGAGGGATGATTCAGCTACTAGAGCAGTTGATGACCACAACTTCACTTTGTTTGAAGCAAAGCTAGTTCTTCGGGCCGATATCCTTCAGGGCACAAATTTGTTCCTCTCCCATGGCAGACATCACCGACACGACAAGGTCCTTTCCTTCAGCAAATCCATCCTTAATCTGTGGATACAAACAACGGATTCAGTTCGTACGTATTAAATAGACATCAACACAAAAATGGAATAATATTAAGAATAAACCCACATGACCATATCTTAAAAATATCCCAAGGACACAGAGAATATATTATACGGGGAAACATGGGGAACAGAAGGAATCAGGTACCTTCTAACAGAATATGGAAATGAGCTAGATGATAATACAAAATTAGGGTATGAGATCTACTCGAATAACTTCGAATCCGTCTAGCCATAGTAAGGTTTCATATGTGACTTTACCTGAGAGAGCAGGTTATCATCAGTTGGGAGCCTCAAATCATCCTTGGTGTTACCATTGTCAGTCAAAAGGCTCACCTGCAGCAAAGAAAACAACATGAATCGAGATAAAAGGCTTTACACGACAAGCTGCAGCATGTATGAATGATTCATTGCTTCTATCTACGGTTGCTTATCTATGAATTGAAGTAGAGACACCAAGCCAAGGAGATTCACCTCTATAATTAATTATAAAAACACATTGAACTATATACATATAGACAAATATATTTAACATCAGAAATAACTAAAATTCTTGAAGTCGGGAAGACAAATTTAAATCAAACAATCTCATGTAACCAAATTACTCACAAATCCATCCTCAGAGATATCAATCAGCTGATAATCGGTACGATTAACATGAGGCACCTACAAAGCATGAAATAAGAACCATTAGTGGAACGGATATAAACCGGGTAAATGAACGCAAGCTATATAATACACTCCTTACATCACAATTGTGGGATGATGGAACGATATCTTCGAGCTTCTTGGCAGTGAAGATGTCAATTCCGACGAAGTGACACTTAGCATGCCCGTGCTTGCCAGTCTTCGAAGTTGAAACCTCAACCACCTGCATTACCAAACGAACCAGAGGGAAAAAAACCAAAATATTGAGATTTGAACACACAGATGTAGCCTAGAAAGTAGCCTAACAAATAAGGAAGGGTAGAGGCAATTCTACTTTAATGCCTAAAAGTATAATTTGGAAGCACTATTCAATTAGCCTTCTAGGAGCTTCGGATAGACTTCTTCACTAATTATTATCAGGTAGCAATAACAGTCTCAATAAACACAAACGCACCCTCACGCTTCAGGACAAGGAAACATCAAATATGGGAAATATGACACTAAGGAAATTAATCTGCGGGATTCAATAACAACTGCAGTGTAAACACCAGCGTGCTCTCAGAGTTATGAGGAGAAAAATCACTGTTATTCGTTGAACGAACAAAACTAAACCATCAAGAAACTCTGTGAAATCATAATTCCAACCCTCGGATCTCTCAACAAATATTGATCCATATGATCAATAATGGTAATTTCAGATTTATCCATTTTCCCAAATCCAACACTTGGGACAATTCTCACCATCTACGCTATGGCATATACGATAAATCGCACAGAATCTATAACAATCAATTATCAAGCGAAATAAAATTTTCAAATCAACCAAAGATCTAAAGCGCCCGACCCAAACCCAACCCTAAACACCACAAAAGATTACACCGGACGATCGAAACAACGAGAAGACCAAATCATCGCAACAAACACAACAAATCATTACACAAAAACAACAAATCACCTTGCATGGACGGTTCTTGATGACGATGTAGCCGTTCTTCCGGATGGTTCCAGCCTGTTGAGGGTAGGTTTTGGAGGCTCCGGCGTCGGCCTTGGATTCAAAGTGGTGCTCCTCGTCCGACATGGCTGAAGATTCCGCACTTCTACAGCTTCCGAGCTTTTTCTTGTGTGTTGTACAGTGGGATTTCGGTGGAAACGGAAGGAAAGCGGGAGGAAGGAGGAGAATACGAGTCAAGAGGACGACAGCAATTTATATCGTCTGTTTTATCCGGACACGTATGTGCCAATTAGGGTTTCCACTGATATTTTCCTTTTCCATTTATTCGGGTGAATAAACGATCTCCACCGTCGCTTTATTATTGTATTATTGACGGTCGAGATTGTTTCGAAAATATTTTTAGATATAATTTTATTTAGATGCTCTGTGTCAAAATGCCTCACTTTTTTTTTGTTATAACATTTTTCTAACCCTTTTATTATTAGTATTAGACTAAATTAATAATAATATTCCTTTATTTCGCACTTTATCTAAACAAATATCCTAAAAGTAAATTCCAAAAATACCTTTAATCTTAAAGAAAAGTTCTTAAAAAATAAATATTAAAAAAATACTCTGATGATATTTTATTTCAAAAATATTTTTAAATTTTCAAGATCGTTTCATAATGTTTTTAAAATTTCATTAATAATTTTAAATTTTTTATAAAAAAATACAAAATAATTTTATCGTCAATACCATGTTTCAAAAATACTAATAAATCTTCAAAATTAACATTAAAAAAGTTATAAATAATTTATAAGATATGGATAGACATTTTATTCATATAATTGACAATATAAACATTTTCCATTTTTTAATTTTAAATTTTTTTAGTATTTTTTAAACTAAGTAACGAGAGAAATAGTATTTTTTATTTATTTATTGAAGGATATTAATGAATTTTTGTTAAGTTTAAAGATGCTTGGAAATATATGTTTTAGACGCAAAGTTTAAAGGTATTATATTATTAATTTAGCATTAGGATTATTATTTAAGTAACTTCATACTTAAACCGAGAAGTAATATTTTGTTATTTTCAAATGTTCTAACTTTATTTCATATAATTATAATAAATTTTAAAACTAGTCTCGTTTAAAATTATTGATATTAAATCAATTATAAGTAATAATAATCTTCAGGCAATAAAATATTAAAATACACTAATTCCTATATACAAATTAAAAAAAATAATAATAACAAGAAAGAACTCAATTTTATTAGACACTAAAAAAATCTAAAAATTCAGAGGTTAAATTTATAATTAAAAAATAATAATTATTATTATTGTAAGAAAGAATGATCATGATTTTTTGTTTTCAATTTTTCTTTTTAATTTGTTAAAAATTCAAAGGCCCATGATGTTGAAGTGGAATTGTGGAGCCTATGCGGTGTTCATTACATTTTTTTTGTGGCTCATCCCAAATAACAACCACAAAAATAAATAAATAAATAAATAGAAATAAAATATTCATTATATTAAAATTTCTTCAACCCCACTAATTATCTATCAAACTTAAAAGGATTAAATCGAATCTAAATCCAAACAAAAAGCACACAGTTTAATTTGACCAAAAAATTACTTACTAATGTTAAGGATAAGAAATAGAATTAAGATTGAAGGTATGTATTCTCATTAATATTCACAACGTTTAAATAGGATACAAGCTACCAACTAATACCTACAAATAAGAAAAATATAAATGAATTAAATATTAAAAATAAAATAAAACATACTACTAATCAAATCATACGAAAAAATATTAAGATATAATATCTAATATATATTTCATAACTAATTAATTATTATAATATATTCTCTAAATATTATATTTCAACTACTAATTAGATCGATTTTCATTCAAACTTGACAAAAAAAAAATTCAAAATAATTCAGACTTAGGGAGGGATTTGTCAAAATATAATAAGCAAGAGAATTTGAAATGGGACACTCTACCAAGTTCAGATAAGAAGGAATATGATGTGATGTTTGAATGGGACTGTTCTTCAACTCTGTTCGTCGTTGGTGCGCATCTTCAAAATAAAGTAAGCCACAGAGCTGCTGCTTTCGGCATGTTTTGCATCCTTTTCATCATTATTGGAACCTGACATTTTTGGTTAAATGAACATAATTCAAACATCATCCAATAGATCTTATTTCAGATTTCATTTTGACTCCGGTAGATTTGATTTGAATCCCGCTAGTAATCTAGAAGGAGTTGATAAGAATCACGGATCTCAAGAATAATATATGGTCCAAATTGAATATAAATTCTCGTGACTTTGCTTTTAGTTTCCCAAAATACCCCATACCAATAGAGATAGTCTTCTGTATAAACCTATGATCTTCCTCTTAGTTAGTCAAGAGGAGGGTCGTTGAGAACCACATATCTCCACAATTGTATGATATTATCCACTTTGAGAGATATTATCCACTTTGAGAGATATTATCCACTTTGAGCATAAACTCTCATTGCTTTACTTTTAGTTTCCCAAAAATATTTCATACTAATGGAAATAGTGTTTCATACTTATGAACCTATGATCTTTCTCTTAAGTAGCCAATGTAGGACTACACCTCTCAATTTTCTCAACAGTGGTTTTTCAAAATAGTGTAACATTCTTGACAAACAAACGTGGTGTAATGGCATTTACGAGGAAGCACAGACACGAAGATTTTGACATGCTATTTCTTAGAAACCCAAGACACGAGGAAAGCAAACGAGTATCCGACACATGATCACAAAAACGTTACTCAAAGATATTTATCCAAAAAGTTCATGTAGTCAAGCATAAATTTGGAACAACACTCCTCGTACAACTATGAGAGTACGAATACTCCTCACCATAAAGTAAACAAAGGAAATTTCCCCTAGAAAGCATATCACAAAGACTTGATTGGCTTGTATCTAAAGCATCAGTTATCATTTTAATAAGTCTTTCTTAGAGCCTATTGTAAAGTGTAGAAGGATGCTTACCGAAGTTGCTGAAGCTGATCATGTTGAGAAGCAAGTTTAAGTCGTGAATGAGCTGGAATGTGCTTAGAAATGACTTTTGCAGTTTCCTTCCACCAAGAAACCTCAGATTCTTTCTCAATAACTTCCTGCTTGACACATTCTAAAGCGCCTTCAAGTTCTTTTATTCGTTCTTCCTGTCTAGCTTTGAGCAGCTCGTGCAACTTTCTTTCGAGTTCTACAGGAGGAACTCCATGTTGCCTGTTAGTGCCATCTTCTTGGAGATCAATGACTTCACCAGAACTAATACAGCAACTTCTAGTAGAGTCCGTGTTCTTTGCATTCTGTCATTTCACATATAACCCAGTTTTTCAAAACTTGCAATCAAGAACAGAATATACAACAGAACACAGATATTCATCCCTTCAGATCTGATTAGGAATTATTCGTACTCCATGAAATTAGAGAATTGTGAGATCCCACGTCGTTTGGAGAGGAGAACGAAACATCTTTTATAAGAGTGTAGAAACCTCTCCCTAGCATACGCTTTTTAATAACCTTGAGGAGAAGCACGAAAGGGAAAAGACTGAAGAGAACAATATCTGCTAGAGATGGGCTTGGGCTATTATAAATGGTATTAGATTTAGATATCGAGCGATATGCCAGCGAGGAGGCTAAGCCCCGAATGGGAGTGGACACGAGGTGGCGTGCCAGCAAGGACGCTGGGCCCCGAAGGGGGTGGATTGGGGGGTCCTACATCGATTGAAGAATGGAACAAGTGTCAGCGAGGACGCTGGGTCCTGAAAGGGGGTGGATTGTGCGATCTCACAACGGTTAGGGAAGAAAACGAAATATCCTTATAAGGGTATGGAAACCTCTCCCTAACAGACGCGTTTTAAAAACCTTGAGGGAAAGCTCGAAAGAGAAAGTCCAAAAGAACAATATCTACCAACGGTGAACTTGAGCAATTACAGAACGAATGTTGGAGGTTAGAAAATCACCCACTATTAATTTTTGAACTTTCATGTAGGACGTGTGATCATGAACTCCCATAGATCTAAGATGTTTCTTGTCATAAGTAATGTGCTCAAACCAAGACATTGGAAAACCAGTAAAGATATTCTCAATCATGTGAAGACTGCAACAACTATAAGAGTGAGCATTTCCAAACCAACCAGTTTCATTTCCATCAAATCAAACTTAAAAAGCAAAAGTAATCTAGAAGTTTTAGTATGTTCCCATGTACCTCAATTTTTAGCTGCTCTATCCGTCCAGAAGAACTTTCAACTTCCAAATGGAGCTGCAAGCGTTCCAACTCGGCCTCGAACTCAGATTCCAGTTCGTCGATCCGTTCCTGACGTTCCCCTTGTTCATGCAGACATGACTTCTGGTGATAATTTGGTATATTTGATTGTGCATCAGACAAAATTTGAGATGAAAAATATTGTTGATATGAACGCTGGCTGGTCGAGCAAGGACCGTCTTGGCAATCAGTGGAAGAACACGCCATATCTGTATTCAAGTGGAATGGCTCAAACGGATTGTTCTTTCTTCCCATCTCTTCTTTGATATCTTGAAGAAATAGTTCCATTTGTCTCCGCAAATCTACCATCTTCGAGAGTTCATTTTTACTCGCAAGAACAAGATACAACAAACTACACCCAACTCCCATGTTGAATGAGGTATCGTCTTTCCTAATCAGTCCTGTGAATTTAAAGAACACAATCAAAATTGAAACATTGGAGAAAACATCCATGAAATTGAGATGTAGAAAGTTCAAACTCTTAAGAAATTCGACATTTAAAGTCAATTGATCTTAGTTCTTTTCTTACAAATCTTACCTATTGGATATAAGAATGTTCGTGTTTATGGATGAACATACAGCCACTTGATCTTAGTTTTTGAGATCTTATGAACTCTTATAACTATTCCAGATTGTTGGACTTTTAAATTTCAAAGTCCGCATACAGTTTTCTCTGATTCGGCATTACACAATTACCATTTCTTCAGATCCTAATCGTTTTGATTATAGTTTCAATCAATCCAATTAAACATCGATGAAATACAGTAGCATTGCAAATTCGAAATAGTTTCGATATAACAAAGAACATTCAATCGCTTAAAATCGCAATATCACAGATCAATTCAATCATACTCACTCACCAGGCCCTGCAATCTCCGTCGCTGAAGACGACGAAGCGCCGCTGTCAACTCCATTCCTCGCGCACCTACTACACATCAACCGATCATCGGAATCTCCACTTTCTTTCTCTCTCTTAACCTCCGTCGCCGCTCTCCTCCGCTTCGGTCGCCGGAACGAAGCCACCCACCGAGCAACAATCCGTCGTGGTGACAAACAATGAACGGTCACCGACTCATCCACCAGACGCTCTCCAGCATCAGACATTCCAAAATCGCCGAAAAAACCGTCGCCGTCGCCGTCTTCTTCCCGGAGAATATCAACCACACGCAAGAGACGCCCCGTCGAATTGCAGGAATCTGAAACTTCGTGGGATTTAAAGAGTGAACTCATAAGCGAATGTGATTACTTCGAATCAGTAAAGGGGCAGAGAGGATATTAAATTCGATTACAAAGTGACAGAGAAGAAACTGAAAGGCTTCTCGAATTGCAGAGAGTGAGAATATTAATGGCGTGTTGGATTGGTCTGCGATTCACGAGATTTCTCAAAGCTTCATTAAAGAATTCAATGGCATCGTCGGCTTTGATAATGAAGAATTGGGTCTCAATAATTTCAAGGAATTTATGATTTCTAATCTGATATCGATTGACCGATAATGGAATTGAATTGACTCAATAATTCCTTTGCGCTCGATTTGTTACATTTCAAAATTCCCTCCAATTCAAGTTCCTTAAATTAAAATTTTCTTTTTTTGTTTTTTTATTTACCTAATATGATATTTCTTACATTTCCTTTATTTTGTTTTCCAATTTTGCCTTTTAAATATTAAAATATTATTTCTTTGAAGGTCCAGATATCAAAAATAATTATTTCGTCATAATTTTTTTAAAAAATTAATAGTAATTTTAAAATTCAAAAGATGAATTATTAATATTTTATTTTAAAATTATTATTGAATTTTCAGTGTAATAATTTTTTTTTTATAGTTCACAAATATTTTGGAAATACAGTACTAATAGTTTCGTGTATATATTGATAGTAAGAGTATTTCAAAACGCTTTAGAAAGTTTAATGGTATTTTTTAAAAACAAAATATTAATGGTCTGTATCCAAAACTAACTATAATAGTATTTTTTAAACTTAACTTCGGGAGTTAATAAAAACCCTCGATCACACTAGAACTAGGCGGGTATTTATCAACACATGGCTTAATGAATTTCCATGGTTGTTGTTGGTTGATTAATAGGACAAGTAGTATAACATAGTATTCAAGTCGACGTGAGTGAGAGTCTAGATCATAACAGTTTTAAAAGCTTATTTTTTACTTTAACGGTTTTCTGATAGGCTGGGGTTTTCAGTTCGCAATAAAATTAGAGCTTCGATCGAGCAACAACTACCTGTGTACAGACTCTCTAATAAATAATAAAATAAAATAAAAAAAAAAAAAAAAAAAAAGCTTCCTTGTTCCGACTATCTTCCTTTTCGGTAGAGATTGTATCTGGAAAAATAATAATAATAATATTATTGGAGAAGTGGGTCTAATGTCGTGGTCAGTTTTCTAATCACGTTCTCAATAAAAAGGACAATCATGAAATAAATAGTTACATTTTACTGTCATTTTTCCTGACCGGCATCGTAAATGAGAAGGAAGATCATCAAGGTTGATATTCTTTGGGTCCGATCAACTTGAAAATAGGGTTACAACTCAACCCAGTTTTCGATTTGAGTTGGATTGTGAATTCTCTTTGAGTTGCTCGGTTCACTAACTTAATCAACCCGAAATTAATATCTAATAACTAAACTTATAATAAAATATTGAATTAACATATTTGAAATTGAATATTAAAGACAAATTAAGAAATGATATAAATATTACAATACAAAAATATACATTTAATCTTAAAAAATTTAAATTGGAAAATAATAATAATAATAATATTGAATGTTATAGTTTTTAATAAATATTATAATTAAATCAGTAAAATATATTTTATTTAATATAGCATATAATTTAATGTGCATGGGGAACGCACGTGCGAAAAGCAACACGAGTACAGATCTCGTCTAACCAAATCATTTTGTTTTAATTTTTTACGCAAAGAACAAAAAAAAAAAAAAAAAAAAAAAAAAATTACAGAGAGCGCCAAAGAGAAGATACGACAAACCTGAGATCCTCCATTAACGACCGCCATATCCGATTCTTCATTGTTTACAGTATTTTTCTTGTGAATTCTTCTTCATCTCGCTAACAAATTTTGTTGGAATATTCCACCACATTCTTTCTCTAAACCCTAAACTACATTTCAATTTTTGTTTCCGCTCTATTTCTCTCTCAATTTCTTCGGGCGGGGACATGGGAGCTTGAATTGATTGAAAGCTAAGTCAATCTTCTTTTTCTTTTCACCATGAGACGTCAAGTGTGAACGTGACGGCAACGACGGCCGTACCGAGAGGGAAAGTGTTGCCTTCAAGGTCAATCAAAAATCCATTTCCATTTTGTTTACGGAATTTACACTCTGCAATACAACACAATCATGGCGTTTCTGCAATTATCCCTTTTGCGAGGGAATTTGGTGATCGGTGAGGCTGAAAATTAGATGCAATATGTCTTCGTAATGCGGATTCAAATTGGGGATTTGATTCCTAGGAGCTTCGTTTTATGCTTATTTGGATCTCGAGCCGAATATCACAATGGCCTTATTTCGCAAATTCTTTTATCGGAAGCCACCGGACGGGCTTTTAGAGATATCCGAAAGGGTTTATGGTATGTCCGACTTTGGTTAACTGTTCTACGACTTTGGCTTACCAGAATTATTCATAATCGTTCTTTATCGTTAATTTCACAGCATATTCTTCGTAGTGAAGGGGTTATTAGCTCTGGTAATCGTTTTCGTTGTTGCCTAAACTGAATCATCAGTGACATTATGGTATTTTACATGAAATTTTGTTACTAAAAGTCACTATAGCTGTTGTATTTGTGGGCCTTTTATAATCATTGTGCCGTCCCCATTTGAAAGTAGCTCTTTCAAGTTATAAGATGCAACCCCTTTGCTATGATTTCTCAGAGCTCCCTGTTGTGGATTCTATGTCCCCTTTGGGGTTAGTCCACAAATTATCCTTCTCCTTCCTTTTAAGTTACAGTTATTCTCATGTATTGACTTTTTGTTTATTGTATCTGCCTTCTTCTTCCCTGGGATTGTTTATGTTCCACTTTTTCTTGTCTTAAAGATGCTGCAAATTCAGGCCTTAACTCCCGAAAAAATTCTGAGCATTGAATGAATTTTTGGAGTTCTAAATCTTTTGCCTTGAAACTTGTGGAGGGATGTGTAGTCTTGCTTGATTATAGATGATTGGGACGTTGGATAAACCTGTGAATGTATGTGCAGTTTTCGACTGCTGCTTTACAACGGAGGTTTTGGAAGAAGACGAATACAAAGTCTATATTGGAGGTATCGTGGGACAACTTCGTGAAAGTCTCACCGACGCTTCATTCATGGTGTTCAATTTCCGAGAGGGGGAGAATCAAAGCCTCATCACTAATATATTATCTATGTATGACATGACTGTCATGGACTATCCTCGACACTATGAAGGTTGCCCTCTTCTCACCATGGAGATGATTCACCACTTCTTAAGATCCTGTGAAAACTGGCTCTCACTTATGCAACAAAATATTCTTTTGATGCACTGTGAACGAGGGGGATGGCCGGTCTTGGCTTTCATGTTGGCTGCTCTTTTGATTTATAGGAAGCAGTATGCTGGGGAGCAGAAAATTTTGGACATGATCTACAAGCAAGCACCTCGGGAGCTTTTGCAGTTGATGTCGCCTCTTAATCCATTGCCTTCGCAATTGAGGTATCTTCAATATGTATCAAGAAGAAATGTGGGATCAGAATGGCCTCCGCTTGACAGGGCGCTTACTCTAGACTGCATAATTATTAGACTTATTCCTAATATGGATGGTGAAGGTGGTTGCCGCCCAATATTTAGGATATATGGACAGGATCCCTTTATGGCTGGTGATCGAACCTCCAAAGTATTGTTCTCAACACCCAAAAGGAGTAAACTTGTTCGCCAGTATAAGCAGGTGACTACTTTTTCCCCTTTTAAATAGAGGGTTGAGCGTACATGACCCCCTTATTTCTTGTCTATATTTATTGATTTTTTTTTTGGTTTATATTTATTACAAAAATTATAGAAGTCATGGCGAGACCCTTCTCTCCTTTTTTATTATTTCCATGTGGTATGAAGTCGAACGCACTAATCCATGGCCAAGAGAAGAGAATTGTTACATTACAGAAATGCTTGATGACCTAGAGAGCTTTACTTTAAGAAAGCTCGGCCCAAAGAAGAGTGCCACCCCTTGACCTGACTTATTCGTAGCTTTAGTTTCTCATTAAAAAAAAAAAAAAAAAAAAAACCTATTAACAGTTTTATTTCTTTTGGGAATTGCTTTCTCCGTGTATCGACTGTTTTCAAGATTTACTATATCTGCTTACTGGTAATTGTTTTTCTTTAAATGTGTTTCTCTTTAGTCCCAGGTTGTGTGTTCATCCATATAGAACTACTATTCAGAGTTCCGAGAGCTCCTTGTAAGGCTTGTTGGAAAACCTGTTGTCGTACTTGATTAATCGTTTTTTGTTGTTCAAAACGAAGGGTGGTTGTAGTTTTGAGCAACGAGATTCTGTTTTTTTGTCCTGCTCTGTTTCTGTGTGTGTGTAATGTCTTATAGTTTTAATGTGGCTGGGATCATATAACAAGTCTTTCATCGAAGTACCAATTATAAACCTTAAATGGTAAAAAAAAAGGACAAATTTGTATTTTAGTTCGCAAGGATATACTTTCCTGGCTTTGTTTGTGGTGGGAAGCCTACAGGATTTTTGTTTTTGTAATTCTTTCATATTTTGTTACAGGTTGATTGTGAACTAGTTAAAATTGATATCCATTGCCATATCCAAGGTGATGTTGTTTTTGAATGTATAAGTTTGGACAATGATCTGGAAAGGGAGGAGATGGTGTTTCGAGTTATGTTTAATACGGCATTTATAAGGTCAAATATTTTGATGCTTAACCGGGATGACATCGATATCTTATGGCATGCAAAGGATCAATTTCCAAAGGATTTCAGAGCAGAGGTATGTTCAATTACTATTTTTGTTTCATCCCCCTCATCCCTTTCTTCTTTCTTCTATTATTATTACCTCTTTCTTGTGTTCATCTTCTCAAGACTAAAGAAGTTGTGTTTGGATGAAGGTTCTTTTCTCAGAGATGGATGCTAACGCATCGCGTATTTCAGTTGAATTGCCGAATATTGAGGAGAAAGAAGGTCTTCCAATTGAAGCATTTGCTAGAGTTCAAGAGATCTTTAGCAATGTGGAATGGCTAAGCCCTAAGGCAGAAGCAGCTCTTACTGCGCTTCAGAAAATGACAGCTTCAAATTTTCTTCAGGAGAAACTTATTAGTTTCAACTCTTTAGACAGAAACCAGTTGCTTGACTTATCTTTAGAAAAACTAATATCGGAATCAGAGACATCTGAAGACAATATTAGAAGTCCCCAATTGAAGATACAAAAAAATCAATCCGAGCCGTATTCTGAACTATATCTCACTGAAAGATCAGTGAGATCGAAGATTGAAACCCCAGAATTGCAGGTTGCTCTCGAACTACCACCTCAGACTAAAATCGTTACCCAAAGAATACCTCAACCTTCCATGTCTACACCAGTCTCCTTCCCTAGTTCTGTGCAAGGTTCACCTTCCCCAAAATTAAGATATCCCAGTGCACCTTCTGCTCCGGGCAATACAGCATTATTACACGATCATTCCAAATTTAGTGGTAAGGAAGTCATACATCCAGCGACAATATCTTCACCATCATCTTATCGCTTGGCTCCAAGTGCTCTAGATTCATATAAATATATTCAACCTGGTAAGCATCCTATTTTGCATCCCCCGCTGGCACTGGAGCCAAGTTCTACATTAGAAAGACCTTCTACCACCACATCAACTTCAACCATTTCTGATCCATTTGTACTCCGCCAACTTTCTTTGAAACCTATTAAACCTTCAATTTCTCAACCGTATCAAACCACGTCACTAGGGAGAAGTCAATTATTACCATCTTCGTTACAACCAACGCCTAGCTCTTTTCTTAGGAAGTCCACACCTTCATACAGTGAGAGCTTACCTTCGATATCCTCTTCTTCTTTATTAAGATCATGTCCATGTTCTTGTGCCAAGCAATCATTTTGTCTTCCCACTCCTCCCTCTCCTCCCATCTCTCATCTTGATTCATCTTCGTTTTTAGTAACATCTCCATCTTTTGGCAGGATGAATGGTTCATTTTCCCCATCTCCACCACAACCTTCTTCTACAACAATGCTATTGTCCTCGACAAAGACATCAATTCCAGTTGTTCTTCAATCTTCTTCGTCTAATGATCGTTTAGTTTCTTCTCAGTTGCCTAAAAAGAATTTGTCAATTGTCCCTCCCCCTCCTCTATCTCCTCATCCTCCTCCTCCATGCTCTAGCCCCAACTTGGGCACTAGTGTTGTCTCGCCAACATCGGTGCCCCCACCGCCACCTCCACCTCTGGCCCCACCCTTGCCCCCATCTTTGAGTTCATCGACTTGTGGTTCTAGTACCATGTCTTTAGGGCCACCGTCGCCACCACCTCCTCCTAGTCCTGCACCACAGGGTTCTACCACGGTAGTCAGGAACTTGAAGGTTGTACCTGGCCCTCCACCTCCCCCACCTCCTCCCTCTCCTAGATCTTCCCCAGATCCTAGTAATGTATCTTTAGCACCGCCTCCTCCTCCTCCTCCTCTTCTGCCTAGTCGTGCACCAAATGTTTCTGCAACAACGCATGTCTCTGGCCCCCCTCCTCCTCCTCCTCCACCTTCTGCCAATTCAGGATCCACCTCAAGTCCAGGTGTTGTAAAGTCAGCTCCACCTGCCCCACCTCCTTCAGGTTTTTCAACGACGGGACCTGCTCCACCTGCACCCCCTCCTTCCTCACAGTCTCACGCTGGCACTAATAACGGCAACATACCTTCTATTCCTGGACCACCTTCCAGTGCTTTACTTGCAAAGGGACGAGGCCTTGGACGTTTGAACTCCAAAAACGTGTCTCAACCTAAAAGGTGCAATTTGAAGCCTTACCACTGGTTAAAATTAACGAGGGCCATGCAAGGAAGCTTATGGGCAGAGTCACCAAAGAACGATGAAGCTTCCAAGTACGTGCCATATATTTTTGTTCTCTCATATGTTACAAGTTTCCTTATGTTAATTTAGTTAACCTATTTGTGATAGAGCTCCGGAGTTTGACATGTCCGAACTTGAAAGTCTTTTCTCTGCAGCTGCACCAAATTCGGAGTCTGGAGGTTCTGGTAGAACAAATCGCCGAGCCTCAGGGCCAAAGCAAGAAAAAGTTCAGCTGGTAATCAAAGAGATTAACTTACTATCACATTTGTTTCTTTACTGAAAATTCAAGCCACTTTTGACTTAATTTTAGCCGTAGAAGAAGTTCAATCCCATTTATTGGATTCTGTTAGTGCAAAAAATGGTTTTTCTCAATTTCTGAAGTTGTGAACCATCCTTCATTTCGGTATTGACGGGTGCATCTCATACATCCTTTTCTATGTGGACTAGAAGCCGTGCAATTATAGCAAAAGATTTGTGTTGTCAGCTGAACTCTGTAGGTTTACTCTTAAGTTTATTCTGATATAGTTAATCTACATGTCATTGAATATTTCATTGGTACGGAACAATTTTAAGTTAGTTTATTTGTTGCAATATGGAACAATTGAACTTATAATTTTTAACCTTGGAACTACCTTTTAGATCCCGAGTTTTGTGTTAATTAGTTTCTTATCGAATATTGACTGCCTTTCAATTGTGTTAAAATATAAGAATTGTGGCTAACACACTGTGACCTTGATACATTGTTATATACTTCCATTGAAGACAATTTATGTTTCATGTAACTACTTGTTCTGGCAGATTGAACTTCGACGGGCCTATAATTGTGAAATTATGCTCTCTAAAGTTAAGATTCCTTTGCCTGATATGATGGTAAGCTATTAATTTGCTTCTTTCTTGGAGTGAAAGAGAGGGTTTAGAACAATCTATGAACGAGATACTAAACATAATTGGGACATGGAAATCATACACATTACATAGTTCCTTATAATCTGTTTTGGTATTATCATTGTCAGTGTTCAGTCCTTGCATTGGATGACATGGCGTTAGATGTGGATCAGGTTGAGAACCTAATAAAGTTTTGTCCAACAAAAGAAGAAATGGAATTACTTAAGGTACTTATTTCCTTCTGTGCAACTTACATTCAGTGGTCTGAATCATATTCTATATCCTTTAGTTTGCACTAATTTTTGTGGTCTGCTTGATCTCTTCCATAATTTGTTGAAAATTTTCCTTCCCCCTTTTCTAACATTGACATTTTTTCTTTTACGTTCAGGGGTACACTGGGGACAAGGACAACTTGGGAAAATGTGAACAAGTGTGTTAATACTTTACTCTCTTTCTCTCTCTCTCTCTCTCCCCTTTAAGTTTTTTTTCTTCCTTTTACTTCTTTCTTAAATTTTTCGATGGGAATATGTTTCTTACAAAAAAAATTAACCTGGTTCTGTCTTTTTCCTCAATAGTTCTTCTTAGAATTGATGAAGGTCCCACGAGTTGAGGCCAAGCTAAGAGTTTTTTCTTTCAAGATACAATTCGGGTTGCAGGTGAGGGGACAGCCTATTTAATTATTCCTTTCCTTTTTCCTTTTTTTCCTTTTTATATTATTTGTCACCAATTTCACTATTTTCACTTTCTAGGTCTCTGACCTTAGATATAGTCTGAATACTGTCAATTCGGTATCTGAAGAGGCAAGTGATATTCTTTTTAAATTTCCTTAATTTAGGTACGTCGTTTGGACATTTTCACATTTTAAACCCTTTCTCTATGTGCTAGTCAGATCAGAAATTCGATAAAGTTGAAAAGGGTAATGCAGACTATTCTTTCGTTGGGTAATGCTTTGAACCACGGAACGGCTAGAGGTGAGATAATATTTTCCCTTGCAAATAGCATCACAATTTTTCTTATCTCAAGTATGGACAGTGGAGAATTAATTTTTTTTTTGCCCTCAGACCCGAGGTTAATCTCTTAATAATAAATGCCTCATTTCCAAAGTGAAGGTTAATATTTATTACAATAAGTATTACTTAGATTCATAGCAAACGATTGTTTAAATGTCATGCCAACTTAAGAATTGAGTATAAGAGTTAAAAAAACACCATTTGTGACGACAAAATGAAAAACACGTGTTTATTTATTTATTTTTGAGTTCAAATGAATATGTTATTGGCATAATGAATATTTTTAAATTTCAACCTCTTTTAAATCTTAAAATACTTTTATGAAGCGCAAGTGTTTGCTAGTTCTGCCTCTTTTATCCTTTATAATTGTGTACGCTGTCAATATTTTTATTTATGCTGTAACATGCCTTTAGTTTCTGCTTTATCATAAAATTTTTTGAATGGTATCACCAAGTCTTCAAGTGTTCTGCTCTTATGAGTTCTTGCCATTGTTCATGTAGGTTCTGCTATTGGATTTCGGCTTGATAGTCTCCTCAAACTCACTGATACGCGAGCCAGAAACAATAAGATGACTCTCATGCATTATCTATGTAAGGTAGACTTCTCCTGTTCTGTTCAATACATTATTCATTTTGCTTGTCAAATAATTTTACAGGCTTGCACTCATAGTATCGCAGTTTTCTAGTAACTCCCGTCCCACCGGCATTAAGTACAAATGATTTGCTATAATTTCATGTCAATGCTATTTGTGTAATATACATACACGACTTTCTTCTCGTTGATTCTGCAGAATAAGGTAGTTTCGACATAAATTATGAATACATAGTAAAAAATATATTGAACAAACCCTTCTCTGAGCATGAACCATAATGCATTTTCTAATGAATAACAGATTACCTCCAAGTTAATGTGCAACTTCTAATCTAGCAACAAAGATGAATCATTATCTAACCATCGTATCTTGATAAGATAGCATTTAACCCGCCCTCGAAAAAAGTTCTGGATGGCTGGTGGAGTGGACTTATTGAATTGAAGAAATGGGTATCTTCTAGTTTTACCGTGACCTGCCATTTTATAAAAATATGACGTCCGTTGAGATCTAGTTTATTTTTCGAGAGGAAGAAGATTTTATATGCTGGATTGTTGATCTTTGAACTCGTATATCCGGTGGGGAAATTGATGAGCCAATAATTAGAAATTGTAGAATGCTATTACCCCTTTCTCTTTGTTGCATGCCTTGGATGAAAATGGAAAAGAAAAGGCGGAGGGAGGAATAAAATTGAAATTTTCATTCTGTTAAAGCCATTTTTGAGTAATTTTTTCTTCGGCAATTTTTATTCATGTATATATTAATTTGTGAGATATCTACCTCAGGTGATCGCTGAAAAGCTACCAGAACTTATAGAATTTCCAAAGGACCTTGTGCATTTGGAAATTTCTACGAAGGTATTGTTACTTCATTTCTTTCTTTCTTTCTTTCTAGTGTTGTTTTGTTTGTAAGGCTAATCGTTTGGTTATCATACAGATACAACTGAAATATTTGGCAGAGGAAATGCAAGCCATAAGCAAAGGGCTTGAGAAGGTTGTTCAGGAATTGGCTAATTCAGAAAACGATGGGTCCGTTTCAGAAACTTTTTGCCGGGTACTGTATAACAGTTAATCAAGGATAGCTTTATTTTTGTAAAGTTCTAAAGTAGTTTGCTTTAAGGCATATTTTTGTTAAGTTCTAAACTCATATTAGTCTGTGATCGATGTTGAGTTCCAGTATTATTAATCGGTTGGATCATTGTTTTTTTGGCTTTCACTCATTTATTTCCTTGTCTTAGAATGGCTTCAAATTATGAGTTTTTGTTGCTTCTCCTCTTGTAAAGATGTGGTTTCTTCCAATTTTTAGCTGTTTCTGATCTCATCATTTACTTCGATATATTCAGACTTTAAAAGACTTCCTTTCTCATGCCGAGGCCGAAGTGAGGTCTCTCGCATCGCTTTATTCTAATGTGGTACGTATGATGCTCTTTTCTTTGATTTCGTTATACATCATGAAAGCAGCATTAGAATTTCTCTGAACTGTGGGTATTTTCAGGGTAGAAATGCTGATGCGCTCGCTCTTTATTTCGGCGAGGATCCAGCACGTTGCCCTTTCGAGCAAGGTATGTTCATCGACTGATAGAGCTTCTTACTAATCCGGAGCATTGGATCAAAATGCACCATTAATAGTATTGAACAACTTAGAGTTGAAATGAATATTACTTCTAAAATGCACATATTTTTGGTACTGAAATCCAAGGCGTTTGTTTATGATCAGTTGTTAATACACTGCTCAATTTCATGCGGATGTTTGTGCGAGCACATGAAGAAAACTGTAAGCAGCTTGATTACGAAAAGAAGAAAGCACAGAAGGAAGCAGCAGAAAAGGAGAAGTTGAAGATTGGTAACCCGAAAAACGAGTCAGGAATCTTGATGAAGACTCCAACCTAACGTAGCGACATCAAACGATCCCGAGCATTTCTAACAAACATTTCTGCAACATACTAATTTATTCTCCATACAATGTGACCAAAGTAGTAACCCACATAACCCATCACACATGATCGAAGAATGCCATCGTCGTCGTTGCTGCTATCTTTGGATAGAAGAACGTTTCGGACGCACAGGATGTAGAATAAGTAGCCTGTGTTCGGACGAAATCAAAATCTTCTACCAAATTGTATTATTTCTTAACAAAAAAAAAAAAAAAAAAAAAAAAAAAAGAGAAGAAAACTTAGGGGTGTTGAACTCATCAGCCATTGTTGCTGTCATGTTTGTGTAACTAAGTAACTGGGTAGGATGGTAGATTGGTGAAAGTTTAAGGAAGTCTTGTTAGAGGAAGCCCTCAAATGGGACTTGGTTAGATCAGAGTTTGGTGTAAAATATATGTAATAGTAGCTTGTTCATTGTTTTACATAATATAACGTATTTTTTCCTTCATAAATCTCATAAATCTCTTCATTGTTATGTTAATCATTGTATTGTCATTATGAGTACGACGATCATCTGGACAAAATTTTTCTTGAGATAAAAGTTCTCGAGTTTTCACTTATACATAGCCACTATAGTAGTATTATAAATACTATTATTACTCCTACTCCCATCGAGATAAATCTAATCTTTTCTTCTATTCCTTCTAATCGCAAAGAAGGAATAGAAAAGACGGAGAATATCTTATATTCCTATTATAAAAGCTATAATATGAATGTACGACACTAAAGGGTCGCTCGGGAATTTGGTGGGCTTAAGAGTGCTAGAACAGCATGGGAAAAGAACAAAGAGAGAAGAAATTTGAAGTCAATGGAATTGGAATTCAAACAATTATTGATGAACTCACAAACTACCAAACTCCCAACTCCTTTTCACGCACTAGTTAAGGAGTAAGTGAATCTTTAGGTCTCTCTTTTCAGTCAACTTTTGCGGTTCTCATTTGCTCCACTTTCTCTATTTTGTCTTATTACTTTTGGTAACACATTTATTTATTCTCTTCATATTATAAAAGTTTAATCGAAAGAACTTAGGGTTCGGACACAACCCAATTGGTCTAAACTCATACATTTGATCAAGAGGTTAGCAGTTTGAATCCAACCATTCGTGGATTTCATGGGTTGTTGAACTCAAAAATATATATATATATATATATATATATATACATGATTAGTGATATTATATAAAATTCTATTTTGTGGATGAAAATTTGGAGAAGAAAGAAAAAAAAACCCATATATTATTCAATGGTTCTTTTTCAGTCATTTTCTTTGAATATTTTTTTTGGAGAAATATTAAGTATACTTTATGTGAAGGCTTTGAATAATATTGAGGTTTTGAAATTTGAAATTTCCACTTAAATTTCTTAAACCGTCATGACACGAGTTCGTTCTTCTCATATCCCGAGCTCGAAAAAGGAAGAGATTATCAACACCGAGTACTAGTTAGTATCTTATTTCATGAATTAGAATGAATTTAGGACGAGTTTTTCCATTCATTCCAAACACTTTTCAATATTTTCGTAATGTTTGGTTAGATAATCAAAAAGGGGTTTTGAAATTATAAAAACGCTCGTGAAAACTTGAAAATTTAAAGTACTTAGAAAACGTTCCTTTTAAAAATGCTAACCGAAAAAGCGCTTTTTACTATAAAGTTTTACCCTAATTCTATATGCATTTATTGACTATGGTTTTATTCCATTTTGAATATTTGAAAGAAGGTAGAAAATAAGTAAGAATTTATACCACTTTTATATACTTTATTTTGAATCATGATTGAATAGAAGAACATTTGGGAGATTAATGCATTTAGAGAAACAAAATACATAAGAACAATGGAAGATTCATGAAGCATTTTAACCTAATTGTGTTTATTGATTGAAATTGTCTCTAAAATCTTTGCCAATTGAACCATAATTCCAAGATCAAACCAATTTGTTTCATCCAAACAAACACATATTCACAAAAGGCTAAGATTGTACCAAAAACAAAGCAAATTTAGAGCACGATTTAGGGTTTCGGGATTAGGGTTTATTCTCGATTTGTTTGGTTTCCTAAAACCTTCCCTGAAATGGCACCTGCAACGATACCTGCAAATTCAGGATCCTTTTTCAACGAGGAAGCCATTTGTTGTACCAAAAACTCTTGCCAAACCGCTGCCTCCGTCGAGGCTGCTGACTCCGATGCCGCGTAATCTTTTGGACTCTTGAACAACCCGTCTTCGTGAATCAAGTCGAGGGTCACGGAGGCGCACGACGGTTTGATGGTGGCTAAGACCGGGACGGCACTGGCTTTACCGCCATTGATGGACCTTAAAGATAGCTCAGTTTGAAAATGGCTGGCATGGCTGTGTTCTCCTTCATAAGTAGCCACCAAAATTGTTGGATCCTCCAAACTTCTTTGCACCTAAACATAGGAAAATCCGAACGTTTAGTGTTTTGTTGTGTCGTTTTGTTGGGTCGTTTTGCAATTTTAGGGCAAAGATTTGGAGGGTTACCTTCTTTTTGACAGGACAATTTGGGGCAGATGAGCACTTGAAATAAGCCCTTGGAGAAGGGTTGTCTCTAGTGACTTTTTGGCCATATTTCCTCCATTGATACCCATCTTTCACCACCTTTTTCATCAATATCATCATATCATTTAGGGTTTCTCAATCAAATCCTTAATTAAATTTCTGAATGAATCAATGAATCAATCAAAAGGGTTCCAAATTGATAATCTAATAAACCCTAATTAGTAAAGTTTAAAAGAAAATCGTTATTGAACCGAGACCATAACCCTAATTAGTAACGTCTAACACAAAATTGTTCTCGGACCTAAACCCGAGTCACAACCCTAATTAGTAAAGTTGAAAACAAAATTGTTATCAACCCAGAATCATAATAAAAACCCTAATTAGCAAAGTCTAAAACAAAAGCGTTATCAAACCTGAACTCGAACCACAACCCTCGTTAGTAAAGTTGAAAACAAAATCGTTATCAACCCAGAATCATAATCAAAACCCTAATTAGCAAAGTCTAATACAAAATCGTTATCAGACCTGAACTCGACCCACAACCCTTATTAGTAAAGTTTTCAAACAAATTTGTTATCGAACCAAAACCCTAATTAGCAAAGTCTAAAACAAAATCGTTATCGAACCTAAACCCAGACCACAACCCTAATAAGTAAAGTTGAAAACAAAATCATTATCGAACCTGAACCGAGACCACAACCCTAATTAGTAAAGTTGAAAACAAAATCATTATCGAACCTGAACCCAGATACCACAACCCTAATCAGTAAAGTTGAAAACAAAATCGAATCAAAACCAAAACCCTAATTAGTAATCTCCGAGAACGTGTAGCTAGGGTTTGGTCGAATCATGCAAACCGAATAGGGTTAGAAACATATCATACCAAGCTTGGATCTGATGCATCTTTCTGCACAAAAACCTTAGAAACCTTTGAGTTTCCATTGAGCCTTGGCCTCTTGAGCCACCTGTTGAAGTCTTCATCTCTTGAGCTGCAAATCCCTTCCAAATTCTCATACTCTTCTTCTCCTTCAGCCCTTCTCTTCCTTGAAACGCCTTCTATTTCTGAGCTCTGAACCTTTTGTTGGTTCACCAAATACATCACTTGTTTTTGAAGATTCATATATTTCTCATACATTGCTCTTAACATCTGACTTAACCTCCCATTCTCTTTGATTTTTCTATCCAATTTTTCTTCCAATGTCGCCCGAAAATCGCTTCCCTGCTCGATAACAAACCACGTAATTTCCATTAGGGTAAACCCCGACACGGTACGAAAGGTAAAAGGTACGGGACGATTTGAATCCTTGACTATTTTTGTGGTTCGAACCCGATGTTTCTTACATCAAATTACTATTGAAAACCATGTAATTTCGATTAGGGTTAACCCCGACACTGTGCGAAAAGTAAAAGGTATGGGACGATTTGAATCCTTGACTATTTTTGGTTCGAACCTGTTGTTTCTTACTTCAAATTACTATTGAAAACCATGTAATTTCGATTAGGGTAAACCCCGACACATTACGAAAAGTAAAAGGTATGGGACGATTTGAATCCTTGACTATTTTTTTAGATTGAACCCGATGTTTCTTACTTCAAATTACTATTAAAAACCACGTAATTTCGATTAGGGTAAACCCCGACACGTTATGAAAAGTAAAAGGTACGGGACGATTTGAATCCTCGACTATTTTTTTTGGATCGAACCCAATATTTCTTACTTTAAATTACTATTGAAAACCCCGAAAAACCCAAAAAAATCCCATCAACCCGAGCCAAATTCTTCGTTTACTATCTGAAAACGGGTCAAATGAGGCTCGAAAACGATTCAAATCGGTTCGTATCGAAAAGAAACTCATTGGGTTCACCTTATTTGCCAAGCTGAGTGTGAGTTTTTCCTGATCCAAGTTCATTTCTGCAGCTTCAACCTCTCTTTTCTGCTTCAAAAATGGAAAAAAAAAAAAAAAAAAAAAAAAAAAAAAAGGCAAATTTCTTCAAATAAACCTTATTTTTAAGAGAAATTATGAAGAAAAAAAGGAAGAAAATGAATGGAACTTACAGAAGAATGAAGAGCTTCATCCATGGCGGAATTAGGATAAGAAGAAGAAGGATTCAGGTTAAGGTCCAAGAAAATATCCATAATTAAAGAAAAAAAGAAGAAGAAGAAGAAGAATTCTGCAGAAATTGAGGGGTCATAGAGAGAAAACTTATATATAAAGGGGCAAAAACCAAAAAAAAGAAATTAGAGGGGAAAAAGTTAAATTTGCAAATAAGGGCCTGGGTCCCATTCTTCTGGAAGTCGGTTTTGGACTTCTTTTCTGACTCCAGCATTAAACAGCACAAACTTTTTTTTTAATTTAAAAAAAAAAAAAAAAAAAAAACAAAATTGTTTTGTGGTTATGTTGACTTTGAAGCTGGAGTGGAATGGTTGACTTGGGTGCGTTTGGGTCCCACGCGCTTTTGAAAATGAAATTACATTTTTGCTCAATTATGTTTTTAAATTTTGTTTTATTTTGTTACACACGAGAAAATTTGTTAGAGTGTCGGGATAAAAGTCAATGTGACGTGAATGACGTTCATTTGAACTTAATCCAGACAAGTATCTACATCGTTTTAGGTCATTGCCATGTCTAGTTTGTTAAATAAATAATTTTTAAAAATTTAAAAGTTTAGGGACAAACTTGTAATTTACTGATTAAGATTCTTTCACATGTCTTTTTCTTTTTTTAAAAAAAATTAATTAAAAAATAGTATAAATAAAATTACCACAGTGGTTATCTTTTTATACAGTGGTGGCGTAGAAGTTAAGAAATTAAAAAAGGGATTTCAAAATGTAATGGTCCCTTATTATATTATATACACAACTTTTGTGTTGTCAACTTTTCTGTAAAAAAAGTTAATTCCATCGGTGAAAACGAATAACTTTCTAAAATGCACGAATTTAATTATAGTTTCAAAAATGGATAATATTTGCACGTGACCTAACCTAACAACAATAATAATAATAATAATAATATAATAGTGGTTAAGACACGTATTCCTTCTCTAACAGTGGATCAATGTGAGGTCTCACATTGATTAAAGATAAGAACGAGTATCGGCGAAGACGTTGGATCCCGAAAGGGAGTGGACTGTGAGATCCCACATCAAATGAAGAGAGGGAACGAGTAGTTTAGACACGTATTTCTTCTCTAACAGTGGATCGATGTGAGGTCTCACATTGATTAGAGATAAGAACGAGTGTCAGCGTAGATGTTGGGTCCCGAAAGGGAGTGGACTGTGAGATCCCACATCAAATGAAGAGAGGGAACGAGTAGTTAAGACACGTATTCCTTCTCTAACAGTGGATCGATGTGAGGTCTCACATTGATTAGAGATAAGAACGAGTGTCAGCGTAGATGTTGGGTCCCGAAAGGGAGTGGACTGTGAGATCCCACATCAAATGAAGAGAGGGAACGAGTGCCAACGAGGACGCTGGCCCCGAAGGGAGGGTGGATTGTGAGATCCCACATCGATCGGAGAGGAGAACGAAACATTTTTTATAAGGGTGTGGAATCCTCTCCCTAAGAGACGTGTTTTAAAAACCTTGAGAGAAAACCCGAAAAAAAAAGTTGACAATATCTGCTTGCGGTGCGCTTGAACTATTACATTCAATCTTCTACGTACGAATATGTTATCAACTTGAGTATAACTCAATTGATTAGAATCTGGGGTTTTGACTAAGAGGGCAGAGGTTTTGAATCCTCAATTCTCACATGTTAAATTTTAAAAATAATTATTCGGTTTCATAAATTAACACTTGTTAACTTGAAAACGCCCGGGATTCAGATAAACATATTACTTACTTGTCTTGAAGTGCTTCTAAAAGCGAAAACTATTCTCATAAACCAACACGACGTAAATTTTGTTCTTACTCACATGATTCGTAGGAAAATGCTCCTACAAGAGTAAAAATTATTGTTACTATTGACGCCCGTAAAAATTCAATTCAAAGTGAAAGATATAATTTTTAATGGTCAAGAATAAACCACGAGGATTAAGGAAATATAAAATATGATTAGAAATAATAAAGTTTAATAAATATTAATCTTAATCTTAATCTTAATTATGTGACAAATATGATTCTTTCGACACAATATTGTTATCTCTTTTCCCCACACAAAATTATTTTTTAAAAAATTTATTTGTTTTATTCGTCTAAAATTTTGATTCTTAATTATTTTATATTTAAATATATCTTCGAGCTTTATTGAGAGAATTTTTGTCTCAAAAAGAAAAATTCTAGAGAAAAGAAAAACTCGATCTAATTCTTACAGCTTTCGAAGTATATAGTTTAAATTCATCGTGATATCAATCTTAAGTTAATAACGAAATAGTTAAGGCATCTTTACCTCTTTTAAAGAGCGGAATATTAAAATAATCTTATAAGATTTTCGGGACGGCTAAAGTTATGTTCGATAACGATTTCGCTGTCAGTTTTCCATTTTTTCAAAATTATTCTTTGATTTTTTTTTAAAATAACACATTTGGTGGATTGGTTCGGGATTGGTTCGAGATTGGTTCGTTATAGTTATTAATTAAATATTTTATCTAATTATGTCTTAAAATTATTATCTTTGTAGTTTTTATAATAATAACAAAAATAACTAAAACAATTGATTGCATTTTTATAAAATAATTTATTTCGTTAATGTAACAACTTAATCACACCGCTAACATAGGTTGTCCGTATTGGCCCGTTAGATATCATTGTCAGTCTCACAGTTTTAGAACACGTTTACTAGAGAGAGATTTTGATGTGGAATCAACCCAAGGGAAAGTATGGAACGGATTACCTTGATGATCAAGATCAAGAGTAAAGAAAACTCGTGATTCGAATCACTCCACAACAGGTTTGATCAATACCACTCGAATGATGAGTCAACACAAGAATTTGCAAAGAAAAACTTAGCTCTCAACAAAGCTAAAATAGAAATTCTATTCTTAATTCCACACTCTTATAAGCTTAATCACACCACTAACATAAATTATTCGTTTTGGCTGGTTAGGTATCATTCTCAGCCTCACAGTTTTAAAACGCGTTTATTAGGGAAAGGTTCCCACGCCCTTGTAAGCTTAATCACACCACTAACATAAATTGTCCGTTTTGACCCGTTAGGTATCATTATCAGCCTCACAGTTTTAAAACACGTCTATTAGAGAGAGATTTCCACACCCTTAATGCTTCGTTCTCCTCTCCACCCTATGTGGTCCCAAAATGAAAGTGGGTGCAGACATAATTATCAGCTCTTTTAAGTATTTCTTAACTATCATATGATTAAAATCACTCTCGTTCCGACATGATCTTAGTTCATTTATATACTCCTCGTTTACTCAAACGTCGCAGCATACATAAAAATAATAATAATAATAATAAATAGGTCAAAATAGGGTTCGTATGCTTAATTTAATTTTCCGAAAAAAAAAATAAAATTGAAAAAATTGAAATAACTTAAAATTCAAATTTCTTAAAGAGTTTGAGTTTAAATTAAAATTCTGTATGTTTTTTTTAGTCAAACTTAGTAAGAATGACGATTTGATATTAAATTCATATTCTTTTCGATTCTATCTTATCGCTTTTGTTTTTTTATGACATTTTTTTCTTCTTAATTCGAATCATATGCTATTGCTTTTTAAAAAATAAAATAAAATAAAATTAAATTAAATTTTGGATTTTATATTTATTTTATAAATTAATATTTTACTATTTACAAAACTGTGATTGCATATATTCTTAATTATGGCACTTTTTGAATTTTGTTTTAAATTATCAGATTTGAAAACTGTGATAAATTCACCTCGACATATACTTTTTTAAAGCTTGGACTACGGCCCACTGCCATTTTATTTATTTTATTTATTTCATTTAATATTAAAAATTTAAATAAAACTAATTTTAAAATTAAATTAAAAGTAAAAAAATAAGATGTAGTTAAATATGTAATCTAAATTAAAAATTAACGATATTTTCAAAAAAAATAATTATTTAGAAAATTGTGTTTGAATATATTCTAAATTCTACTGCTTTGGAATTTTTTTTAGTAAATTCAATTCTAGATCAACTTTTGTGTGGATAAAAGGGTTTTTGGGCACGATGAATTTCGAATATATGACAGGTTGATCGAGTATATATTTTTATTTAAAAAAATAAAACATATTTTTATGAATTTCTTAAATCTTTTTTATTTATCATTTATTCACGATCACTTTATTTATATATTCTTATTTTATTCGAGTGTCACAATAAAATAATAAAATTTTGAAGGATTTAGAGAAATTGAGCACAAAATTGAATTTTTCTTAAATTTTTTTATTATGTTTTAATTATAAAAAGAATAGATAATATCATATTAGTTTTTATTCATTTAATTCCAAAAAAAAAAATTAATAAAATTGTGGTCTTCAAATATACATTATCCAAAAAATAATAAATATCACACGTCATTTGTTTTAATCTTCTTTTTTTTTTAAGAAAGAATCATATTCTAAACGTCAAATTAGAATTTAGTTCCTATAATTTAAAATTTAAATTTTTTTTCTATAATTTGAGAAAATTATATAAATGTTTTTTATAATTTAATAAAATTATAAATTGTTGAGGAGAACTATTTCAAATATTAAAAAAATTATAGAAATTAAATTAATTTTTTTAAAAGAATATAGAGACTAAATTTATAATTTAATTTATTTAAAAGGATATATATGGTATAGTTATATTATCATATGTGCTGGCATGCAATAATTAAAAGAATGTTTGTTTGTGTCAAAAAGGAGAGAAAAGAAAGAATGTTGCTTTCCAAAACGTCACTAGAAAATACATATTTTATTTCAAAATCAGATTTTAAAAACATTGCTGATATATTTGAATCTGTTATATATAATATATGCAATTTGATAGTAATATATTTAATATGTCAATAATTATTTAATCTTCAAACAAAAAAACAAAAGCTATATATTTAATATTTAATAATACGCCAATTTAATACGATGGTTATAGTAAAAAACAAAAAGGGAAAATCCACGTGGATCCTAGCTTTGGGCTCCCCAAGGCCGACAATGAAAATGGGCCGACAAACAAACTCAAGCCCACTATTTAACAGGGAAATGTTTGCTAGAAATTTAGGTATGCAATATTTTTTTTAAAAAAATAATAATAATAATTATAAGAAATTTTAAAAAATCCATTACTTATTATGTATTCAAAATATTTTTGAGAATTCAATAATTGATTTACTTAAATATTGATCACCTACACCTATTATAACAATTATTGATGTACTTATAATGTTTTTAATTGCTAATTTTTAATTATATTTCATCTCGATTATACTAGATTTGTATTTCAATAATTATGGAAAAATCAATTAATAAACCTAAATTTTTTCTAATATTTTAATTTCTTCATTTAAAACAAATGTTATTAAGAACGGATAATCCAAATTAATTTTGTAAATCAAAACAATTATTAATTTTAAAATTTAAATAATAACACGAAAAACGAATTAATTACAATTAGGTGGGGGTTGGGCGAGGAATCCCACCGGTTATTATTACACCAATTAGGATTGAATTGAAGCTTCCTTTCCAACATTTCCTTTTATTTACAAAAACAAAGGAAATTTATGTGTTTTTAGAAATTAAAACAGAAGCCAATTTTCACAAACCGGCAATGCATCACCGTTTGTTTCCGCTTTCACAAACGTTCGTCACCGTCAAATCGGCCGTTATGTCCGTCAACGTTAGCGGCACAATCACCTTGCCACGTCCAAACGATGTCTTTCAACGCCGGACGAACGTCTTCTTCACAGAACTTCGAATATTCCAGAGTATCGCCGGACGACTTTGAAAATTCCACTATGGCAACTTCCGGCGCTATCTCGAACACTTCCGCCGTCATTGACAGCTTGCCTTTTCGCCCCTCCGTCTGACCTTGCAGCCGGAGTTTGAAATCTTTCACTTCCGATACATTGAAGCTCAGTCTCTTCGCCACCGTCTCGATCTTTTCCATGATTGTCGGCACCGTGCATCTCGATGTAAACATGGATCCTGCCTTTATTTTGTTCTCGAATAAGTTAGATAGATCGAATCCGGATGACATTGACGATATCAACTCAAACGCATTGAAGAATTTTGGCGTCGATAGTTTTGGACTATCGGAATCGAAATCCTCTGTTTTCTCTGCGATTATTTCCTTCATCGTGAATGAGAGCGATCTTGAGAAATTTTTCCGGCACCAAGGAACTCGCGTCATTTCGCCGATTGTGATTCGTCTTTCTGGATCTACAACGAGGACTTTTGAAATTAAACGCTTCGATTCGGCGGAGAACCATGGCGGACACTCGAATTCGGCCTTGAAAACCTTCTTGAACATCGTTATGATGTCTTCATCCTGAAATGGAAGGAATCCTGCTAACAGAACATACAAAATCACACCGCAAGACCAGATATCGGCTTTTGCCCCGTCGTAGCCCTTTCTTCTTAGTACTTCCGGTGCGACGTACGCCGGAGTACCGCACTGCGTGTGGAGAAGGCCGTCGTTCCGAAGCTGTTCTGGCAAGGCGGAGAGTCCAAAGTCGGAGATCTTGAGATCTCCATTCTCATCCAGCAACAGATTCTCTGGCTTCAAATCGCGGTGAGATACTCCACGGCTGTGACAGTAATCGACGGCGCTGATTAACTGCTGGAAATACTTCCGAGCCACATCTTCCTTGAGTTTGCCTCTTGCAACTTTGGCAAAAAGTTCACCACCGCGAACATAATCCATTACAAAGAAAATCTTCGTCTTCGTCGCCATTACTTCCCTCAACTCAACGATGTTCGGATGACGAACAAGACGCATAACGGAGATCTCGCGCTTGATCTGCTCCATCATCCCTTCCTTCCTGACCTGATTCTTGTTTAAAACCTTAATCGCCACACTTTCACCAGATTCCAACTCTTTTCCATAATACACCTTCGCAAAAGTTCCCTTCCCAAGCAACTTCCCGATCTCATATTTACCAAACAGAACATTCCTATCCTCCATTACAACAGAGAATACGCAAACAAACACAAACAAACACACACACACACACGGCACAAGTTTTCAAGTAAAGCCAATCCGAAATCTAGACAAGAAACTCACTTACATTCGTGGACAAATACTGCAGCGGAATCCAGGAAAGAACGGAGAAGATGCTGATTCCGACGGATTCCATCAGTGAGATTTGAAGATGCTGTGTGAAGTTACAAGAAACAAGTGCTTGAGAATCGGATAAACGACTGACTAAAGAAGAGAAAAGAGAGAGTAAAAGGTGCCAAACAAGGAGCAGCCGCGATTCTTGGTAACTTTCCAGGAACATATCAAAGGGATCCCTCACCATTGCTTTTATATGTGGACGAGAAGACCCATCAGAGTCAGAATGATGAAAAGCTCTTGGTTCGCACACCACCACATTACTCGGTACACTTAACATTAATTTAACTTTTAAAATTTTATTTTATTTATTTAAATTAATTTACAAAATTTTCATTTATTTGAACCCAACTCAGACCATACTAATTAAGTTCAATCCATAATTGCGTTAGTTTACGAGGATAACCTTAAAGATTACCATGGAATTTTGATCATTAATTTTTATTTTTTGCGACCTTTTTTTTAATGGAAAAAAAATTATCATGACAAATTTCTACCCTCTGTTGTTCAGTCGTATAAAAAATCTTATATCGTTCAATTTGCAAACGAAGCGTTTATGGTAAATCAGCTATTGTGTAACACTTATTCTAACTATACGAACAAATTAGCCAACGAAACTCGAACTTTATAGACGATCTTAAACAAATTTTTAAGATCGGCCCAAATCAGATAGTGTTATATATGGTAAGAAAATAAAAATGGTGGAGTTTTCAAAATATTTCCAACTCAGCTACTTAATAATTCAGATATAAAGTTTAAATAAATTGGTAATTTAATTTAATCTCTATTTTATAATTATCACTTTAACGCTAATTAAGACAATAAATATTAATTTATTTTTGGTTGGTTGTAAGAATCAAGCCAAGCCGTACCTTATGCCCAATATTTTTGGACCACAACTCATTTCTTGCTTTGTATGACTGGCGAGAAACGTCCATTAGTATGATGCCACGTAGCACAACCCCTACATTTTTAAAAATTATTTTATGTGATCCTCGAAATATAATGTATTTTCAAATATATCCTTAGGGACAATAATTCTCTTTACAAATGGTCCCTAGACAAAGAAATTCTCATCTATTTCCATCTCCCAAATTTATTTATATTATTCGAATAATTATTTATTCATTTAAGAGGATTTTCTTAAATTAAATTAATAAAAAAATACCTATAAAATTTATATTCGGTCTGAAAATTATCCTAAAATTTTTAAAAATTTAAATAATACCATTTTAATTTTTAAAAATTTACTATTAATCTTGGATAAGCTTTATTTTAAATTTTCGAATTTTAACAAGTTGAATTAATACATTTTAATTTTTTTTTATTAAAAAATATTCATAAATATTTTATTTATTCAAAGTCAACCCAATTATATCGGGCTTAATTGGGCCCAACAAAAGTCGACGTATTTCAGGCCCAATGGGTAACGTACAAGATAAGCCCATTGGGCTTAGACTGGAGTGTTTATTTAGGCCCAATAATCCATTGTCTAGTCCGCTGCCTATTCAGTTACGGTGTTCCTTTCACCTTCCGGTTTCTTTGAGCGAGAAAGAGAAGAAAGCAAGTCCGAGCAGTGGAGAAGTGCGGGAAGAGGAAGGGAGAGCGCGCAATTTGTGGAGGGAGGAAGTGAACTACTGAATGTTGCAGAATGGACGAAGAACAGATAGCGGATTTTTTCAGGAGTTTCGTCAGAACAAGACTAATTCTTCGTGTTCCATTGATCTCGACTTCGCCAAGCACTTGCATTCGTGCTCCGAGTACTTTCTCGCCCCTTATAATTCATCTCGATTACCTATTTTCATTTGCATTCTGTAATTCTTGGGTGATTTGAACATTTGAATCAGTCAATCCTTCGTTTCCTGGTTTTTTATGTTGAGAAATTGAAGATTTTAATTTGTTTTTTCTGGAGCTATGGTTTTGGAGAGTGGTTGTCAGCTAGAACTTTTGGTGTGGGTGTTAAGGATGATGGCTTTAAGAACTAGGGCGAGTGGATTTCTCGTAGGATTACTTGATTTTAAATGCTTTTGTTTATAAGACTAGATTTATACCTTAGCTAATGTAAATCCCTCGAGAGCTACTGGTAGTATTCTCATCTGATATGTATAACTAGGGCTTAGGAGCTTACTCGAAATCACTTCATTTAGAAGCAATTGCAAAAAGATTATTGGAGAGACAGAGTTCAACCTGTACCTAGCTGACATATTTTGGATGAAAAGGATTATGTTCAATGCAGTAGGCAGCTTTTATAGCATTCGTCCAGAGTACTTCATTTTTTTTTTTTCCTTTGGATAAGATAACCCCACCAAAATGTTCCATACAAGTTGCTGAGGAATTGTGAAGGGCCCCATTCCGATTTCGACTTCGTTGAAAATGGAGTTCCGAAAAATCGTGTTGAAGGAACAATGAACTAATAGATGGGCTTGTCTCTTCTCCACTCCTGCAGAAGGTACACCATCTTAGGAGAAAGCTTCAATAGGGAATCTCTTTTTGAGTTCTTTCTGCTGTTTTCGAATCTCCTTGAAGCACAGACCAAATAATATTATCATCTTCTCCAGAGTCTTAGTTTTCCAGATAGCATTTGTCAGATTGGTGAACGAACTACTATGAGTGGCCGTCAAAGGTGAAAATAAGAATTTAGAAGAAAATGTATCCGAAGCTTCAAGGCCTTACCTTCATTTTTCACTTTGGATGATTGGACTACTTCTGAGAACTTATTAAATTCTCCTTCATAAAAGGACAGTAATCTTTGTTTGCCTGTTATCCATCAATTACAAATCGGCCCTCTTATTTTAGCATAGAATCTTTATGCATGCCCTCATGCATGTAATGTCACATTAGAAATTCTCTTTGTGATTTCTCTTTTCTTGCTTTTGGGTTTGGGAGGATGCCAACAATGTTATGGTTGCCATCCTCATTCTTGTTTATTTGCTTCTTTTGTTAACTTATTGTATTTTTTTTTTTTAACAGAACTAGAGTTATATATATATATATATATATATTTTTTTTTTTTTGCTCTTTAATGATTGTTCTTTCCAGAGCAGAGAATATTCCAGCCAGATACCTTGAAGGATATAAAAAGCTTAGGTCCTGGGCTTGCAACTCACTAGATTTGTACAAGGTAAGTAGTTGTTTTATTTTTTTCCTTAAAATTATAATTCATATTGAACTTTTTTCTTCCTGTAATGACAGCCTTACTTCTTGCATTTTCAGCATGAGTTGCTTCGAGTGCTATATCCTGTGTTTATTCATTGTTTCATGGATCTTGTGGCTAAAGGACATGCCCAAGAAGGTTTGCAAACTAATATCTTTATTGACAGTCTCATGTAATGGAGGAAAATATGATCAAATTTATTGTATTTTGCTTGATACCTGCCAGCTTGAACCTTTTTCAATAGGTTCCGTGAAGACCATGAAATGATGCACCTATGATATCTACAGAAGTTGGAAGGCGTACTATCTGTCTCTCATTTGGAGGTATATTGTTAACCAGTAATGACTTTCTTATGTTTCTATCATTGTTTAGTGAAGACAGTGCTGGTTTTGACATTATTATGATAATATATTCAAGGAGATGGAATTTGCACATTCGCTTAGGCAGAGCAAAGTCAACATAAAAATATGCCAGGTAATTCCTAGGTTATCATTCATTATTTAGTAACATGTTCATGATTATCATGCATTTGCTCTAGTTATCTATAGGTCATTTTAGATCTCTCATGAACAGAACTGAAATAATCAAACTATATTTTCTGAAAGATTTTATTCTCAATTATGTTGTTTAGTACTCCCATGAGATGCTACTTCAATATCTTCATAAGACCCAAACCACGGTGATACTTGGATTATCAATGAGCGCATCAACTTCCATGGTCTGTTACATTTTTACACTTGCTTCATATTGTTTAGTTTTTATGCAAGCTCTAGGAGTTTTATCTTCTGACCCCGTTATTAGCTTCACCTGGTTTTGCAGTTTTTCATGGTCAGCCTACCTCAATTTCTGGATGATTATTATTTTGCTTGGTTCTTGCCTTTTCTATTATATTATTTTTTGACAAACTGTGACATCTTTCCTCTTTTTCTCTATTTGAAACATAGAAAGATTTTCTTCATTTTTTTTTCTAAGGAGGAAAAAAAAAAAAATGTTAAATTATGAATAACAGTAAAATTCTGTATTGTGTTGTTTGTGGGTTTTCTTTTCTCCCTTCTTCCTTTCTTTCTTTTGAATTCTTGCTGATTTGATATCCTCTTCAATTTCAAATTCCTTGATTGTTATATTTAAAATTATGCTGGTAATAGTTACTTGAAGATTCTTTAGAAGAGCGCTAGGAGAAAGCTGCTGGTTTGCTTTCAGATTCTGAAAAGGATGATGGTGATGCAGGTGAGGATAAGGTACCTGTGCTGATCCAGAGCTTCTTATCTTTAACGGCGATACTCTCTTTTATCTATTATACTCTCCTTTAACTATTACTCGTTATCGTTACGTTGTTACCATTTTATACATTTGAACGATCTCATGAATTGCACGTCCTTATTTGCTTGTTTAGAAAAGAACAACTGAGGGAGGCAAGCAAGGTACTTCAATCAAAAAGGTCAAGGACAAGACTGCAGGTGCAGCTGGGAAAACTCTGATGGTTGAAGCTAATTCGCGTCTATGGCACCACAAGTGAAGCCAGAGCTTGCTTTACTCGTAATGTATTTTCTTGAATCTTGTATTATGTTATTTTGCTGCTCTCAGTCATAATATGTAGCTCTTAGCCAAGTGATTGCGGTGCTACTACAGCCACACTGCTCCGACTTAGTATGGGTCAGTGGATGCAATCGGCCATGTGCTGAGTATTATCTTTTTCTATGATGCTAGCTTTTGTTAGATGTTATGGGGTTAGCTCATGATCTAATTATGGTTACCTCCTCATATTAAGGCTGAGTCTAACAAAGTTATTGTATAGAATTTGAAGCATTATAGATGTCAGAGGGAATGATGTGGGACCAGTTCTTTGCTGAAGACGTGTAAACAGTAACGGTATTAGTTTTTCTTGCTATTGATTTGTCCTGTTGATTTCTTTCAGTTCAACAGAGGTGGAACAATCTATTCTTGAAGACTTGAGAAGCCATGTGCAGTTGAGTTCTGTTGCTCTGCCATCAGTCAGCCTTTATAATGAGTATTTATCTACCTTCCTTTCTGTTCCCATTGACAGTTTATTCAGTCTCAATGCTCATGCAGTTGATATCATTGATCCTGATGTAGTTTAAACTGTTCATCAATATCGCATGATGGAGCTTTGAAGGTCTTCTTTGTAAGTTGCTTAGTACGGCCTAATTGTTGGGTTCTCACCTCTAAAATCTTGGTGGGTTTCTGTGCAGGTATGGGACATGGCAAAGCTGGGACAACAAGCTGGCAATAGTAAGTCTGTTAAGTAAGTTTAACTATCATGGGATGCCTTTTCTGTTTCTGGCTTTTTTGTTTGTAATAATATACTGTTAATATATTATGCTTTAAGAAAGATTAAAAAAAATCATAAAAAGAATTATGGATAAAAACCTTTTATTGTATACCACTGCTTATTTTAATTTTCATATGATATAACAATAGCCAGGGGCTCTGGAACATAGAGCAGTTTTGTTATTTCAAGGCCTCCGTGTTTATCGTAGTAAATTGGTGTGGATTTATGAGTATAAACTCATTCTCAAATGTCAAGTTTATAGACATCAACTACTGATTTCTTATAATTTAACATATTGTTATTGATAACTCGTGTTTACTCTTTAGAGATTTTCTGGTTTTTGATAATATGAACTGAAGTTGTTTAAAATTCTATGGTGCTTTTCATTCCCCTCCACCCTCCTAATTCTCGAACATATTCCTATCTCCTACTTCAGGAGAACTATTCATCTTCTCCATGTACCAATTTTGAGTTAAGTCTCCAACTATTTACCATTTCCCTCTTCCAGATTTCATTATCAGTTAGAAAAGCTTGTTTTCTCTTGGTGTCACACTAGGCAAGAATTTTTTTTGCTCAGATATTTTCAGAATGGATTTTGACCTTCGCTATCACGTCTACCAGCTGTTTTGCAGGGTGAAAACGGCTTGTCTACTAGTGATCAAATGAGAGGGCATACAAATGGGAAGTGGTCTTATACATTGTTTCAAGGTCATTCTGGGCCTGTTCACTCTGCCACTTTCAGTCCCATTGGGGATTTTGTTCTTTTCTCCTCTGCAGACACAACTGGTATGATCTTCATTGCACTTCTGTTTTCTTTTAAGCTTGGTTATAGTTTTCTTTCTTGAGATTATGAATATTTCTGTTGTACTGTTGCAGTTCGTTTGTGGAGCACAAAACTAAACGCCAGTCTTGTTTGCTACAAAGGTCACAATTACCCAGTATGGGATGTTCAGGTAATGATTTTATTAGATATATGTGGTTGCTGCGTAGTTTAACTGGTGTATAGGCTATCAGTATCCGTTAGAGTTTGTTGAAGTGAAATATGGAGTGAGGAGGTTGTTAGCCGTGAGTTAGAGTGTTAGAAATAGAGTCCAGCAATGGTGAGGAAGGGCGACAATTTTCTAGTTCTCTTTCACTATTTGGTCCCACCACTAAAGGTCTTCACTCTTGACTTCATTATTCAACATTTGTAGTGGTATCACACGGGAGACGCAGTGAGAAATACTGTTCATGATCCTACTCAAATTTGTAATTATTTAATCCTCAACGTCTTTTGATGTAGAATATCTCAAGTATTCGAGTTGCGATCTGAAACAAAGTAACTTAGCCTATACAGAGGGGGAAAAAAGAGGGAGAAAAAAAAAAAAAATTCAAGCTGTTCTGAGGTGATATCATGAGGATTGGGTAAGAAATCTGACTATTTAGAAGCCCCTTGCAAACACACTGCGAGGATGTCTCACTCTCACTACTCCCACCTCCCAACCAAAAAATAAAAATAATAGTAATAATAATAAAAGAAAAATAAAAGAAGAAGGTATGTGATAGATTCTTGAGTGTCCTAAAACCATGCCTCTTTCACTTTTAATACATGCTCGCAACTTTTCCAGGATATTTGGATTTCAGCTTCTTTTTCTGTGAACATATACACAACTCCCTACAGCTCTTCTAGAAAAAAAGGGGAGAAGTGATTTTCGAGCAGAAAAAAATGGAGTTGTTAAATAATAGTATTCCCACACTTCCTAATATAAGACTTGATAGGCAAGCTATCGTCCCACTAAAAAAAAGTATTCTTCTGATAGGGCTTGTTCCTGGTCAGAAATAGTGAAATCGCCTTTCCTATTCTTTCGCCGGACCTTGCGACTAAGAAAGATGTTCACTTCTTAAAATATCTCATATACGTAGGCAAGAACGTTTGCTAAAGTTTGCTAAAGTATAGAATAAGGATATAAAAACAAGAACCAGTCCTGATCCTAGTATTTAAAGAGGGAAACAAAAACAAAGAACTGGGTGAAAAGACACAATCAAAGAAACAGACTTTTTTCAAATTACTAAGACGTGGACAGAGCAAGGGTTTAACTATCCTAGTATTTAAAGAGGGAAACAAAAACAAAGCACTGGGTGAAAAGACACAATCAAAGAAACAGACTTTTTTCAAATTACTAAGACGTGGACAGAGCAAGGGTTTAACGATCCTAGTATTTAAAGAGGGAAACAAAAACAAAGCACTGGGTGAAAAGACACAATCAAAGAAACAGACTTTTTTCAAATTACTAAGATGTGGACAGAGCAAGGGTTTGTTCATTAATTATACGTACTTTTAATAAAGAATTGAAGGGAGGTTAGGAGGCCGATTAATGGTTTGATACTGTGATCTTGAATGGTAACTCCTTTGCTTGGGTTAGTACGTAGTTTATGGATGAACACCATATCTAAAAGAATTGATCTTGTTCCTTATTCCTTCTGTTGTTGTGTTGTTCCTGTCTGCGCAAGGTGTTGTTCCAGTGTTTGATTTGTTATTTTTTGAATTCTAGTTTCTTAATTCTTTATCGATAGAAAGGTTGCTCACTCTCTCTTTCTCAAGTTCCAATAGTCTTTTCTGTTTATTCTTCATTTTAATCGCAGGACATTTGTCCGATGTGGATGTGAGCAGTTCATTCTTTATTCCTTCTATGATATTTTATTGCTAAGATATTAAGTTGGAACCATATGCAGCCATCCAAATATCCCTAAAAGCAGATCTATTTTTATATTTAGAATATTCAAGCAGATAGTGGGGCCATTTTTCTTCCTACTTGGGTTTGTCCTTTTCCCCTCAAATTTGAAGCATCATTCTCTTTCTCTGCATGCAGTCGTTTTCTTATTTGTAACTAGTCTTCTGCAGTACAATTCCCTCTCCCTTTAATAATGGAAGTCGTAATCGTAACACTGATTTTTTTTTTTTTTTTTTTTTTGTAGTTTAAAACCTTATCTTCGAGAACAAATATCTGAACTTTTTATTGATGATTTTTTTGTTGCTTGATCCTAATGTTTCTGGTAAATATGAACAATAACAAATCTCACGATCTCTTCAGTGTGTTCAATGGCATGCCAACTGCAATTACATCACAACTGTTTCAAGTGATAGAACTGTTAGATTGTGGGATGTCGAAAGTGGGGAATGTGTTCGAATTTTCATGGGTCATAGGAGCATGATTCTATCGCTGGCAATGTCACCTGATGGTCGGTTCATGGCATCTGGTGACGAAGACGGTATGATTATGATGTGGGACCCCTCACTTGGTCGCTGTGTTACACCTTTGATTGGACACACATCATGCGTTTGGACCCTTTCTTTCAGGTGGATAAAAGAAAAATTTTCACCCACCCCACATCCCTGCCTACATTCAGAGTTTAGATGTTGACATAAACAATCCTCCAATACTTGTTGTTTTCCACTTCAGTTGTGAGGGCTCTCTCCTTGCCCCTGGCTCTGCTGATTGCACAGTGAAATTATGGGACGTAAATTCAAGCACAAAGGCACCAAGAATAGATGAAAAGTGAGTTCTCCCTAAAATAGTTTTAGATGTTTCAGTTAAAATTTGACATTAACAAAGTTAACGACTGCATGCATTGTACTGCAGAAGACTGAAAAGTGAGCCCCATAACTGTTATCTAAACTTGATTTCATTTTCTTTCTGATTAGGAATCTCTTATTTGCAGCTGGGGCTCTTTCCAAAAGTGCATTAACTGCTCGACACTCTTCCACAAACTTTGTAATCTTGTTCAATTAAATTTTCCTGATAAAATCTCTTTGAAATGTTCATTTATTGGCTATTTAAGAGTACATCATTTCCAGCCAAGCTTTTTGTGCATAAGTAAGTCTTGACATTATCTTATCGTTAGAAATTCTGGAGTGATATGACACAATACTTGCAGGCCCTCACCTCACCTCAAATGATTGTATTGTAAAAGAGAATAAAGACGAGAAATTCTGCAGCAAAAAAAGCAGATTGAGATAAGCAAAAAGTGAAAGGATATGAACTGTTTGTTCAATTGGGTATGTGGAAGTAAGAAAAAAAAAAAAAAAACAAGTGCATCAAAAAAAGGACAAGAACAAGAGTACCGATAAAAAGTGACAAACTTCCACTGTTTCTGAGGGCAGCGGACAGGCTGATAAAGTGGTGCAATTACACCTGAAGTAAAGGTATCTTTTTTCACTTCTGCCATTTCAGTTTCAAATTGTACTGTTCTTTTCAGTCTTATTCTTCATTTACAATTTTATGAAAAGAAAGAAAAATGTACATGGAAGCTCATCAAGAACAGTAGATTCTGACTGGGTTCAGGCAATCTTAGACATGATTCTCATGTTAACTGTTTATGAGCGCATTTAGTGCTAAAGCTCTGAAGTAAAATGTATACAGCTGCTGTACTTTTCCCTCCACTTCTAAGCATTCAACAACAATCTAACCCTTGTTTTGCTTTGCCAAATCATTATATCATATGTTTAGAGCTTCAAACTTTGCTCCCATTGGTTGTTTATACTAAAATTTCATTCGTGCTTCTGACGACTGTGATTAGTTTAATGCGAATCGATAAGGTTACGTGTTCTTCTTTCGTGTTTTTGGTGCTAGGTTCTCTCCTTGGTTGGCTCCAGCGTATCGTACTAACTGGTTAGTGATTCAACCAATAGTCTCTCAGTTACACATTCATGAACTGATGCACTGTTTAGAAGTGGGTCTACTTTGGGATGCTGCAAGTATTTTGACATTATCTAAGTCAGATACCAATAGATTTTCATTTTTTATGATTATTACAGAGTATGAACACCATGAAACTGGCTAAGGAAATTTAAATTTGTGTACTTGCTTTCTATATATGGTCTATTTTCTGCTCCCTACATCTCAAAATAAGAGAACTTATGCAGCAATGTATATTCAAATTGTATTACCAAACCTACTAACTACGATCCATCTGGGCGCCGAAGTCCAAAAGCCAATACGATTGAACTTTAGAGTATATGTTCAATCTAAACTCATTGGCAGCATCAGCCAAACAATCATTTCCTACTTGAAACCAAGCTTTATAAATGAATGCCCAACAAAACATCCTGAATCAGAAGTCTAGATTTTGTTTCACGTCTAACCCTTTCGGAGTTTTTATTTGCAGAATGTGTCGTCGTATGATTCTTTTGACCTAGATGACATGGGGACGGCTTCGAGTCAAGCTCCATCCAAGAATCGGCAATGGTAACTTTATTGTTCTCATTTATCTAGCATATGTAGTCGGAATCATTACTATATCGTATATTTGTAAATTTGTGCAAGATTTTGACAAACTTTGTTGCAGTAAGCAACTCGACCTTGCTACAAGGAGTCAAACAATTGAAGTAATTCACTAGATTTTATGATTCATTACCATGTGTTATTGGGGTATAATTTCATATCGTATGAGTACATGAAGATCTTCACAAGGAACTTCTATCTCTTCATTTACTTCCTTTGAATGCCAATATATATATATATATATAACTTCAAACCCTCAAACCAACTGAATAAAAGCTCAACAAGCAATTAGTATCAAATGGTTCATAGAAAAATGTATTGGAAAGTTAATATCTTGAAATGAACATACTTGCAAAATCATCTACCAATGAACCCACTTTAACTTCCTTGTGAAGGAAGATTATGAAATAAGCATTGTTATATTTCAATAGCCCAAGAAAGCGATTAAAGCTTTGAAGAAGTATATCTATAGTATGTAGAGCAAACCAAATTTATCCAAGGAATTGATCCATTCAAAAGCATTACCTGCTCACGAAATCTAACAGAGAAGCTGTGAGAATCATTTTAACCATATAGAACCATCAAAAAGTACTAGAAGAGTAATCGAAACAAACAAAAAAAGATCTTGCAAGTGATATCGCCGACCAAATATCGAAACAAACACATAAATTAATATTAAAGTTGCTACAGATGCGTTTTAAACTTAACATTTTAGAATAAACACTTTTATGATAAAAAATCAAAATCACCTAACTTATGATCAAAAGACTTGTTACGCTCCTCGTAAGTTCGAAGTTTGATCTCTCATCCTACATTTGTTGAACTAAAAAAAGACCATGTTCATCAATGGAAAAGACCTATTACCTCAGTTGCCTAAGCTCGTAACACTAACTAAAGTGGAGTTTGTACCACAAACGACAATTTCTCTTAGCTACATTTTCGAATCACGTGATTGTTCTAATTTTAATGCCAACTATACACCATAAAATTAGATCAAAATCAAATCGAATCAACAAGTACAAACAAGAAAAGATGAGTTAAAATATATTGGTCCTTTAGCCAATATATAATGAGTTAAAATATTAGCACCAAAACAAAAAGATGTAAAAGTAGTCAATGATGTAATAATTGAATTCCAAAATTAAGTTAATACAAAAAAGTTCCGATTACTTCTTGTCACTGCAATTTCACGTTCGACTATCTTCAAATGTAGGATAAGATCTTCAAAACAAAATTAAGTAAAAAACAGTAAAAAGATTACCAGTTTCCTTGTTTGAAAAATCCTCAAAAAGGGTAAGTAGGAGGAGGAGGTTCGACCTGCCCTTTGTACACACCGCTTGCCGCTCCTATTGATTGAATAGTTCAATGAATTGTTCGGATCACCGCGATGTGAGGAGGAGGAGGTTCGACTTGCCCTTTGTACACATCGTTTGTCGCTTGATTGAATAGTTCAATGAATTTTTCGGATTGCCACGACGTGAGCAATTTCTATCTGCAACGTCGTGAGAAATCCACTGAACCTTATCATTTAGACGAAGGAGAAGTCGTAACAAGGTTTCAGTAGATGAAGATACGGAAAGATTACTGTGGATCCCTTCCATAATATCAAGAATTCAAGAAAAAAGAAAACTCTTCAAGAGAATTCCACCAAGATTTAGGTTCCAAAACCAACAAAATACACATTATTAACCCTAAAATTGGATTTACAACTCAAAATATGAAAACCCATCTCAATTCATCCCTAAACCAAAAGATTTAAAGCAGAAAAGGCTAAAATGAATGAAAAAGATGAGTTAAAAGAGAGAGAAAACCTGGAAATTGAAGCATTATTGGAGAGTCCATTACCATTAACAATGTACTGTAGCCGATTCCATACAGTGAAATTACATAAACAAAATCATCAAAACCAAGAAAAATATAACAAAAACAATAGAAGAAACTTCATTTCAAACAAAAATTAGGCAAAAAAAAAAAAGAGAAGAAAGAAGGAATTGACGATGGAAGCTGACAGAAAGAGAAGTGGGCACGCAAGAGCAATGGCATATAATCATACCAAAAGCCTCTGTGTGCTCACTCTCTTCTGTCAACTTCAAATCTTACAAACACCATCGCCGTAAAATCAAGAAAAATAATGAAAATATGCCAATGCCTATGTATGACCCCTGCAGGTTAGGACGGCTGCTCGTTTAGTATTGCTTTGGCTTCTATTCACTAACGCGTGAAACACTCTGCCTGGGGAGTACAGAATCCCTTTTGAGGGAACGCTTTGGAAGAAAAAATGGGGTTTTGGCAAAATGGGTTGAATCAAATGAGAAAATTTTGGAAACCCAAATAAAGAAAAATGCCAAAAAAGCAAGAAATCTCATAATTCTAGCTGCCCATATGGAAGTTTTTAAGTAATTAGGGTTTTTAGGGTAAAGAAGAGAAAAATAATACAACAAAAACAAACATAAACACTTGCTTTTGGTCGTTGTTCTGATGAGCTGATAAAACAGTGGCGACACTCATTTGAAGAACAGAAAGAAAAAAAAAAAAAAAAACCAAACAAAGAAAAGAACAGAGAAATTTCCCAAAAAAGGAAAGATTTTTAAGTTAAGAGGAAAAAGTACAGTGGGGAGTGAGGAAAAGGGGAAAAAAAGGACTAAAATTTTGTGGGTTTTTTTTTTTCATCTTATCAATCATACTGTGTGTTTTGATGTGTTGGGTTTTGTCTAATAAGAAGAAGAAGAAGAAGACGGACACTAAGACTCAGTTCTTCCAAGCTTTAAATCAGTTCATGGAAGCATGAGGAGGAGGAGGAGGAGAGAGAAAGATGAGAGCTTTAAAGCTGAAAGTCATGGGAAAACCATAAGTTAGTCTAATACTTGTGCCGACCATGTCGGAAGAGCAAATACTCGATGTCGTGAATCAAATTATTTGAGTAGTACACGAAGGTGTTAGTGTATTGAATGAAGTAGAAAGACTGGTCAAGGACAATAGGGGAAAATTCATGTACTACCTACTCCTTAATGGTCCAGAGAGATGGAAGAGATTAGGTTAGTGTTCAAGGACACACTGTGTCCCTGCTTTTTATCCATCGATAATTATTAATTTTTTTTCAAGAAAATATATCTTTTTATCTTTCTAATGAGAAATTTTTTTTACTTTGTAGATGCGTTAAACTTACCATCTTTTGATCAGATTGTATATGTCTTAATATGTTGAGCGGTAGGTAGGAAGTAAGTGATAAGAGAGGTGGATGAATATGGGCGGTAGATGAGAGGGGGGAAGTGAATCCCTACCGTTGGATTGGGAGGGGAGGGGAGGGGAGGGGATGGTTTGTAAATGGTGAGTTTTTGATGTGTTGTTGGAAATTGGGATTGATGGGACTGCGTCAAGAGAGGAGACTCTTTCTTCCTTTATTTTATCCTTTTTGTTTTGGTTCTATTTTGTTGGTGCTTTATGTGTGTGTGTGTGTGGATGAAATGGGTTGCTCAACCTTCATTTTCCTGACAACAAATTGTGATGCTCATTGCCTCCCTCCATTCAGAGAGAGAGAGAGAGAGATGTAAGGATAGAGAAAGTGAGAGAGAGAGAGATGCAAAGAGAGAGAGAGAGAGATGTAAGGATAGAGGGAGAGTGAGAGAGAGAGAGATGTAAGGATAGAGGGAGAGTGAGAGAGAGATGTAAGGATAGAGGGAGAGTGAGAGAGAGAGAGAGAGAGAGAGAGAGATGTAAGGATAGAGGGAGAGTGAGAGAGAGAGAGAGAGAGAGAGAGAGAGATGTAAGGATAGAGAGGGAGAGGGAGATGTTAGAGAGAGAGAGAGAGAGAGAGAAGGATAGAGAGAGAGAGAGAGAGAGAGAGAGAGAAGGATAGAGAGAGAGGGAGAGAGAGAGAGAGAGAGAGAGAGAGAGAGAGAGAGAGAGAGAGAAGGATAGAGAGAGAGAGAGAGAGAGAGAGAGAGAGAGAGAGAGAGAGAGAGAGAGAGAGAGAGAGAGAGAGAGAGAGAGAGAGAGAGAGAAGGATAGAGAGAAAGAGAGAGAGAGAGAGAGAGAAGGATAGAGAGAAAGAGAGAGAGAGAGAGAGAGAGAGAGAGGAAGGAGGAGGCAAAGGAAAAGAGGAAACAGAAGAGAGAGGAAGGGGATGAAGGTAAAAAAAAGTTAAGGTTTCTCCCCTCCCTTTCTTCTTCTTCGTTTTTTACTTTATTTATTTATTTTTTTTTATAAATAACATTATCTTATATTATATTTAATACATTGATCGTTTGGTTTCAGGGACTCTCTATTGTTGGTTGGTTGCCAATGCCAATGCCAATGCCAATGCCATTGAATCATATCATGCATGGACCACTCCTTCATTAACTCTCTATTCAAATCCTTTCTCCCTTTTCCCCTTATACTTACTCTTTCACCAAAAACAGAAAGAAAAAGTGTGTTATTATGTATATGCAAGTATCCGAGCCCGTTTCTACACTTCTTAACTAATCACAAGATGACATAAAAATGCTCGTCAAAACTCAATAAGCATACAAAAACACAATCATATAACTTAAAGACTTTTTGGTATCCTATTCCCCTACGCTACCAAATATAATCTATACCTCCAATTTGCCAATTCCTATTATTTGTCTCAAAAATATTTCATTTTAGTAATATTACAAAATAATTGATGAATTGGTATTATATATTAAAGTAGATTAAAAAAATGTTACCTATTTGAAGAAATTTAAACTACAAACTATCCTCTTTTCAATTTCAACCACTCACCCCTAAGTATTACTATAATAATAAATAAAATAATAAATAAAAAAATCAATCAATCAACAAAGCACTCAATTTTTTTACCTTGTTCTCAAACCTTAGCTTTCGACTACTCTTCCTTAATGATATGTGACATCAACTTGCACCTAGTCGCAACTTTTGACCAAATCTGTCTACTCCCACAAAATAAATCTTTTCATTAAATCATAATCTATGTCGCATTAACTTAGAATTCAAAGGACACGAGCAATACAACCTGCAGAACAATTGAATAGTAATGAAGAAACCGATAGAGCAATTTCTATACTGTCACAGTCGAGTCGAGTATAACTACATACTTCGTTAGGCGAAGCTTAAGCTAATGAAGCAAAGAAAAAACAAAAGAAAGTTAGAAAGCCACAATGTTAATAAAAAGTAAGGGATTTTTTTTTTTTTTTTTTTTTTTTTTTTTTTTAGTGATGTGGGAATCTGAAATTGAAAGGCACAAAGACAACCACATGGTCACCAAACAAGTACTTTGAACTTTGAATTCAAGTGGGGAGCAAAGAATTTGTAGCACTAAGGATTGTGGGGTGTCCTATCTTTCTCATGCTTTCCACTAACAGGCAAAATGGATTATTGCATCTTCATTCAATAACTATAGGGATAAAGATACCGGTCGAAACACTCTAGATGACCAGCAGCGGGTTACTCTTACTTTCACTACTTATTCAAGTTTAGAGTTGAACCAACATAATTGAATGATTAAGTTTAAACTAACCTTATAAACTGTTACGTTGACCTTCTACATCATCTTATTATTAAAGTCGTACCTTACCCTATGAAATTAAATCGGGGTCATATGTCTAAGAAAGGTGTAGATGAAAGGATTCCTAGTCATTCATAATTTGACAACCAAAATAAAATAAAGAAACTAATGATGAAATTAAACCATACTAACCAACTAACCAACCAACCAACTAAAGCCTTTTTTTAATGAAATAAATGGTCACAATGTTCAGTGGAGCAAGAAGGACAACAAATTCTAAAAGCACCACCACAACCAAAAGCAATAGTTCCTTGGCAAATCGTGGGGGTATGTATTTCAATGTCAATTTAATACAAACATTCAAAGTCAACGAATCCCGATCAAAATATCTATAGAAAATAAACTAATCACCGTGATGGTCACCGTCGTTAAATTACAAATTTAATCTCTACAAAGTAGAGATTTAGTTCCTAAGTTTCATCAAACCATAGAGATTGTTTATGAAATTTTATCAAACTACTATGACAATTTTATGTTTTAACCATAGAGAATAAAATTAAAATTTAACCATCATTTTAGTGTTCCATACTCATCAAAATTTTCTCTCGAAGTGTTTTCGGGTCGAGCAATAGGAGCAGATAAATACCCCCCAAACATAGACTAAGAGTGAGAGCCATAGAATCAATTTTATGTAATACCTTTTAAGTGAGTGCTTTTTGATTAAGCAATTCCACTAAAAGCACATGGCTTTTGATTATAACAAAGGTTTTAGAAGCTCTTTCTATTGTCCAAAAGTCAAATAAAACTCACCCTAATGCACAAAGGCCCAATCACTAACAATTTTACTCATATGATTACCATCAGAGGCAGAAAAACAGGGCAGGCTATATAATGAATATTCAACTTCATATCCAGAATATGAAAAATAAAGGGAAGGGGTAATGAACCTTTACCTTGTCTTCCACTTTCCCTTGTAAAGATTTTGCTTTCGGTTCCTGACCATTGTTCATAAACGTAGCACACACGGCCCTTCTCCCTGTAAAAGCTTTTGGATAAACAAATTAGTGGACAAATCATTTCCAAAATGTAGCCATAAAAGACGACTTTTGCTAGCACCAAGAACGATTTACTGCTATATGCTGTATTGGATGCTAAGAGTTTCTTGTGAATTTCTCTATCATAGATTCATAGCAACAGGATTAGCAGTAAGTACAAGTAGAGGAATGTTTGGAACAACATTGCGAGGGTCTGTCCAGCCATCCTTCTTAGGATATCTACCAGCCAACAGAATCAAGAAAACATAAAAGGAGGATCTCCTTATCTCAGAATCAGAAACCCTTTTTCTCTGTACTTACCCTTTGGCCTCCCCTACTACTTCCAAAAATCAAGAACATAACAGAAACTTAGTCACCATGATGTTCGGGTGATAGTAATTAAAGCCATTCTTAAAAATTCTGGTGGACTTTTTTAAAATCTGAAGGGCGGAGAAGGGAAACATGAAGATATTTAGTGATTTGATGAATGAATTAATTTAAGTTTCCTAGAGCAACTGTGTAAAGAATAAAATGACATTTAAAGATACAATGGCTTTCAGAAAAGTAAGAACAGTGCTTAACTACTCCCATGCTGTGCTTGAAACAGGTAATAAAATCAGTTGGGGGCTGACTATGTTTAGAATTGAGAACTTTTAGCTGGACAGTAAAGGGCAAGCAAATCTGATCCCGAAAAGTAGCCTTATGTTGCAGATTACAGAAATATGGAAAAAACCATGCATGCATTGGAGAAATCAGAACAAAAAAACATCAGAACTGTAAATTTTTGTCTAGCTTTTCTTATGCCAAAAGAGAAACGATCGGATATCACGTACCATTTACTCTGCAGAACAGTTGATCTTTTCCACATAGCAGCTTTGCTAATCAAAGGTTTTGACTTCTCCAATGCCAAATTTCACTTGGCAGTGTAGATAAAATGTAGAAGGGTGAAAAAAGAAATAACAATCATCAGTTACAAACAAAGGCACAGAATCAAGATTAAAACGGAATCATACACCTCAGGAGAGAACATTAGCACTTTCTCCACAAGCTTGACATGCAGCTTCTTCCATCAAGGGAAACGTAAGTACAACAGAAATTAAATAATCAAGAAATAAATGGCCTAAAAACATAATACGGAACATAACAATGGTAAATATAGCAGAATCATATCACCTCTTTCACCAAAGGTAACAGAGTCAAGTGTCAAAGGAAAACATGATAACCATTTCAAATGAAGACTACTAAATTAAATTTCCACTTGATATCTGTCAATTTGAAGTTCAAGAAGTTCAAGAACACATGGAGAAATATTGCACCAGAAAACGTTATCAAATGCACTCGACAATTCTATCATTCAGATAGAAATTATTTTTTTCACATGCTAATTAGGGTAAAGTTGAAAGGTTTAGGACAGCATGAGCCATAAAGATAGGGAACAAAAAGGGGCTACGCTGGATTTGACAAATGTCAATTGCAAGTATCTTCACTGCAGAGCAAGAGTATCAGTGAGAGTTTCATATATACAAACATATATCGCTTTCATTTCGTTTACATGAAACTTCTTGCTTCTCATGGTGGACACGCCTATAAACCTCCTAACTATGTAGCTGAAACATGACAAAACTTGCAGCGTTATTATCCTTTGTGACAAAAAAACAAACAGTAGAAACGATCCCTTTCAATTGTGTAGAGGTGTCCTGTTATATCATAAAAAGTAAAGAGATGATGATCTTCGGCAGACTAAGATAGGGTGGGGGAAGTGACAAACCCCTTCATGTTCTCGACGAAGGCTTCAAGAACAAAACTCAAAGCAGCTACCTCCGTTTAGTGAAAAATCAAAGCTGGCGAATGGACCAACTCCATATCAAAAAGAATAGGTTTAGAGATAAAAAGTCTATCCTCTTAAAGGTTCTAACTGAACTTCCATAGTTCCTGAAGGATGAGATTCTTTTCCTTCAATTGAAATAGTCGGACCCAATAGATCAACAGAATCGTCCTCATTACCGAGCACCCAATTGCTTCTTCCATTTATTCTGTCCCGCCTCCGCTGCCTCTCCTGATGCTCCAAATAAATAGCCATCAATGCAATGATCATAAACCATATAATTAGAGCCCAGATAAGGCCATGGACGTTTTCGCTGTCATATCGATCGCCTAGATGCTTCATTCCAGTGAATTGCGCTGCGATACCAATACCAATTGTACATCTGCCCACAATTGCATGTGAATACTCCCATAAAATTCTATTGGGGGAAACCAATTCCCCATTGGCTGGTTTTTTCGGTCTGAAAAATGCATTTACTGGCTGTATACATGCCAAGAGTATAGCAGCAATCCCAAACTTAACATGAACTGAGCTGACATAAAAACCACGAAGCTCGGCAATAGCAAAAAGGAGGCCAAGTAGGACAATTGACAAACCCGAGTACTGCAAGTAAACATGAATCTGATACCATCCATCACCCTTCACATGTTTCAAGTATCTAGCAGCCAATATCCCACCAGGTAACAAAATACCCCAAGCAAGGAACATCATGAACCCATGAACAGCTAATACTGGTTGTAAATCTTGTTCAGCCTCTGCAGAACCACGCATAAGCAGCACTCGCATAGGCCTACTGCTTCGAGAAGAATGCATATTTCCGTCGCTTAAATGTTTATCCACCCATTTAGCACCCATTGCCCATATAACCTTTAGGGGAGTGGTGGGATCAATTATATTTTTACACTGTGGTCCATGGCCATCAGGACATGAAGGTTTCAAGGGACGTGTAAACTCCAGAGTAATGATACCACTTTCTGACTTGCACCTCACAAAAGTCAAATTCTCTTTTGTTGGATGTACATTTAAAGCTCCCTTTCCATCAATCCAGTAGGTATTCACTCTACCTTTGCCAGCTTCATCCATCCAACCCACATAAGCATAGCTATTAATCATTCCACTTCCAAAGCCAATAGCAAGATAACCGCTCTTTTTCTCACCACGCGCTGCAATGGTTATCGAATCCTCAGACAGTGTCCAAAAAAATGTAACTTGTTGGTCATCCAACAAAACACTGTTGTTATACATGTCTGATAAACCACCATCGACAACCTGCACTCTCCAACCCATTTTTTGTTGGAAAAGTGAGTGATAAAAGACTTGGTCAGGAGTATTCCTATCAGGTGCCCAAGTTAATTCCGTGGGGCTGGCTTGTACTCCTTCAGCTTCCGGTCCTCCAGCATAAATAGTCTCAGACATGTTCCTCAGTGTCGCATTTCCACCGAGCATGTCCGAAGTAATGTAGAGTGCAACATCATGCCCGGCTTGTAATGAGAACTTCACTGGCACCCCCCTCTCAACTCTCAGTAAAGGAGCCTCCTTCTTGTTGATGTAGAGAACTTTTGCAGGGTTTGGAGGATTTGGATAATGCAAAGCCGGACCACTAGTTACAACAAGAGGAGAATTTGCATCTGCAATAACAACATCTTGATCCTCCTTGTCTTCTGCATCAAGCGGACCCAAACAATCATTCACATGCTCTGAAACATTGAGAACCAGATGCCCGTAAGTCACGCCGTGATTTTGAGGCAGATAGAACGGCCGAATTGCATCAGGCGGCTTCATTGGTCCAACAGCCCAAATGACATCCATACTTGCAGTATGATTGATCGGCACATCATACTTCTTATCAACGGTAACCAGCGGCCTTCGATACCGAACGAACGACACCCCATCTCTCCTATGCCCATAAATCAACCTAGTATTGTTCACCAAACCAACAGGATCTGAACCTTCGAAAATTGTATCCGGACAAACACCATGCACCATACCATCCTTGTTTATCATACATTCACTGAGCCTTGTGATGTAGAAATCATCCACAAGAGGCACTCCATCCTCGTTGATCCCCATCACGGCGACATCCGCCCCAATCATGAGATTAGAACTCCCATTCGGGTTTGCCCACCCAAATGCCATGTAGTTCGTCGTCGGAATCGCCCCCTCCAGTCCGATCTCGATCAACTTATCCTGAGTACTCAATGTCCACCTAACCCTGTAGTTATCAGCCAAAACTTTGCAATTCTCGAACGAGGTGGGCGCAATAGAAATCGAACCCGTATCTTCCCATGGATTCCCATATTCCGACGGAGACGGAGCCACACTGGGACTACCCGTCGATCCATTATTCGGTTTCCGGAGAATAACATGTCCAAAATCTGATGCGGCAGGAAGGTCCCAGGCGGCGATGACTTGGATCTGATCCCATTTAACATTCTTCTTCAAATGCACAATGAAGGAAGCGTTTTTGTACGTCTCATTAAGCTTTTTATCAGACACGACAAACCCGGCCGTGAAATTATTAACATCAGGAGCGATCGCACCCCACCAGTGCACATCGGTCCCAGAAAGCATATCAAAATTCGAAACCCTAAAAGAGCAATCATCGATTATCCTAAAGGAACCTCTAAGTTGGTGCTGTACCATTTCAAATTCGGACTCGAAATCGACGAGAGGACTGGTTTTAGAACAACCAGATCCAGCATCCGCATAGTAACAAACAATCGAACATATCAAGATAAAACACCCAACGAAAATGGGTGTGTGATGCATGAGGACGAGATTGGGATCCAAATCGACTCACCCTCTCGCTAGGATTAAAAAAAAAAAAAAAAAAAAACCAAAAACACCTCTGGATCTAGATTCAACAATAGATATATATATCGAACTTTAAAAACGAAATGAATCAAAATTGTTCCATTACCAGAGATCTCGGACGGTGATAATGGATTCCCGATCGGAAATTCAATTGCAATTGCAAATGCAACAACTCAACAATCGAGGACGGTTTCTAGGCCGGACCTTGGACAGCTTTTTTTGCTGGCACGTTGATCTTGGTTAGTGCGTTAAGCAATGGCAACAAATTCAAGATCGTGTACAAAAAAATGGAAGTAATAAAGAAAAATTCCATTCGTGGATTTTGATGCTTTGGTCTAAGTTCAAGGAATTGTTTACGAGCTGCAATGAAACGTACACCCAAATAAAAAATTAGAATTAAATATAATCGCTTAAATTAATAAAAATATAATTGAATTTTTAAATTTTTATTAACCATCTTTAAATTTTTAAAATTACCCTTAAATTTTTTTAAAAGGTTTAAAAATAGTATTATAAATAAAATAATTAGTAATATAATTTTTTTTATAATTAAGATTATTTTTGGAAGTTTATTATATATTTTTTTAAAAACGTGACGCTAGAGTATTTTTTTCGATGGAAAACATATTTAATTAAATAATAAAATTTATATCTTCGAGTGTGGTTGTTCTCTCGATATCGATAAGGACTTTGGTGACATTAAAGGTGAAACTGTTGATCGTCATCCTCACCGAACAAAATGACAACATCAGCTCTAAGATATGTCCTTTTGTAGCAACGGTCGAACTCGAAAAAATAATAAATATTTTTTATTAAAAAATTTAACAATTATATATATTTTTTTTTTAAGATGAAGAGTACTTACTAATAAAAGTTATTATTATTATTATTAAATCATTTATTTAAAAGTTAAGTTGTATTAATGAAAATATTGTGCGCAATTAATCCCTTATTTTTATCGTATAAATTTAGGGCACCTACACTATCCTATTCTACTCAAAATATTTTAATGATTAGCAATTATACATCAACTTTTCATATATTAGATTGTTTATCGAAAAATTAAATTCAGTGTTGACCTAGTAGTGACTAAGACGCATATCTGAATTACGTCTAAAATAACGATACTTTGACACATTGACTTTTCATCATTGACCTAGTAGTAATGCACGTATGGTTTACGTCTAAAATAACGTCAGTTTGACATATCGACTTTTCGTCTATTAGATTATTTGTTGAAAAAATCGAACACAATACTGATCTGATGGTGACTAGGATACATGTCTTGATTACGTTTAAAATAAACGATAGTCTGACACATTGACTTTTCGTCTATTAGACTGTTTGTTGAAAAATCGAACATCGTGCTAATCTAATAGTGAATATGATGCATGTCAGGGTTAGGTCTAAAATAAGAGTTTGACATATCCGTTTATTGTCCGTTAGATTGTTTGTGATATAGATCTATTAATAGGACGCATGCATGCTTGAAATATTAATTTTTATTGAAAAAACTAAATATAGTTTAAAATTTTGTAATGGCTCTCTCATTTATTTAGAATAATAATAATTTAACTTATTTTAATTTACAAGCTTATTTTTAAATTATATATTTTTTAAAATATATATATTTTTGGAAATTGTATTTATTTCTTTAATTTATCTATTGTGGATTTTGAATTTCATATTTTAAAAGAAAATATTTAAATTATTAATAAATTTAAAACTTTTTAATTAAAAAAAAAAAAGCAAAGAAATCAATTCTCGCATTTATAGATTTAATTTTTAATTTTTTTTAAAAGAATATATTAAATATTGAAATAATATGTCTATTTTTTCTTATTATCTAAATTATAACAATTTTGTATTATTTTATTTATTTTATTTAATGCCACAACTGATTTTTCGGTACGCCATTTTTTGCCGCTGAAGTTGCCAACTCTTTTCTAGTTCTGAGCAGAGTGTGAAGCTCTGCAAAAACCAAACGAAATTTTTCAAGGAGATCGAAGAACGGAGCAAAATAAGAGCAATAATGCAGTTCAATGTTGTTGTTGTTCTTCTTCTTCCTCTGGAGATTCCTCGCGGTGTTCTTCTGTCTGCAATCTAGTTTCAGAAGCAGTTTCCGGTTGCCGATATGGTCAAGTGTGAAAGAAACAATGTCGGATCTGTAGTTTTTGACCGAGTTTCCACTTCCACTGCCGCTTGCGGAAATTTTCGCCTTCGTACGTCATTCTCCGCTGCTTCATTCCGTAAGAAGATTTTTGACGCTGTAAGTTGTAGCGGAAGTTTTCGCTATTGTTATCACCACGACGGCGATGGTACTGTTGCCTCGGCGATTAAACCGGCGTCCGAGATTGTGAATCAACGGAAGTCGGTGAGGCCGAAGCGGTCTAATGCGAAGTCGGAGAAGCTGTTCGATCTTCTGAGGTTGGAGTCATTGCAGGAATCGAAGCAGGAGACGGAGGAGGAGGAGGAGGAGGATCTGGAGGAGTTCATATGCGTGGTGAAGAAACTGCAGGATGATGATTTGGTGAAGAGGAGAGCTGCTGCGAGTCGAGTTAGGTTGCTTGCAAAAGAAGATGCAGAAGCGAGAGAGACGTTCGCAATACTCGGAGCCATTTCGCCGCTGATTGGAATGCTTGATTTGGAAGACAATGAATCTAAGATCGCCTCGCTTTATGCATTGCTCAATCTTGGAATTGGAAACGATATGTAAGTTCTCTTTTTCATTGGAATCTTCCGATTTTGAATTGTTTATTGCACTTTCTTCTCTCCATTTTCTTGATTTTCACATGTTTTAACTTAACGCGCGTTTTTTTAATCGGTTGTTTTTTTGTTCTTTCTTTCTCTTTCTCTTTCCTAATCTCCATGTGTTCTTCATTCTGCGTGGGATTTGTGATTATCCAGTTTCCTATATTTTTGTTTGGGTACTGAGGAGTCACTTTCAGTATTCTCTCCAACATGTTTCTGCGATTTTTTGTTTTATTGATGCTTTCTATTCCAAGTTCTATAAACTTCTGATTCCATTGTGATTTTCTCCAGTGATTGATATGTGGATGTCCTTGATGTCCTTGTTTTGTCTTAATTCCCCTGCCACATGATAATCTTTTTTTTTTTTTAATCTAATTTACATACATAGATTGACAACTTTATTTCCGGAATTATGAGTTCTTTGGATTTAGTTAATTGGTTACCCTCTTTGCAGGAACAAGGCGGACATTGTCAAAGCAGGTACTGTTCACAAAATGCTTAAGCTGATCGAATCTGATAATTCCATAAATCCATGTGTCTCCGAAGCCATAGTTGCAAATTTCCTCGGCTTGAGCGCATTAGATACCAACAAACTGGTAATTGGGTCATCAGGTGCAATTCCTTTCCTGGTGAAGAACTTATACGACCCAGACAAAAAAGGTAGTTCACAAGTCAAACAAGATGCTCTACGTGCGCTATATAACCTCTCTATTTTCCCATCCAACGTTCCATTTATCTTAGAAACCAAGTTGATCCCATTTCTTCTAAACTCGATGGGAGACATGGAAGTCAGTGAAAGAGCTCTCTCTATTTTAAGCAATGTGGTATCAATCCCAGAAGGCCGAGAAGCCATAAGCACTTTTCCAGATTCATTTGCAATAGTAATTGATGTATTGAATTGGGGTGATTCGCCAGGGTGCCAAGAGAAGGCCTCGTATATTTTAATGGCAATGGCGCACAAATCTTATCGTGATAGACAGGCAATGATTGAAGCTGGGATTTCATCCACTTTGTTGGAACTAACTCTTTTGGGCAGTACGTTGACTCAAAAGAGGGCCTCGAGGATATTGCAGATTTTGAGGGTCGATAAAGAAAAAGAGATATCGGATGATTATGGTTGGAATTCTTCTGCTCCAATTTGTGGTGGTTCATCTTCTTTTACAAACCCAATTCTTGGTTCTGCAGAAGTGGAAGGATTGGATGATTTGGTGAGTGAAGAGAAGAATGCTGTGAAGCAATTGGTGCTGCAGAGCTTGCAAAACAACATGAGGAGAATCGTTAGGAGAGCGAACTTACCTCAAGATCTTGTGCCTTCTGATCATTTCAAGTCCCTCACATCAAGCTCCACTTCAAGAAGCTTGCCGTTTTGAGTGCCTAACTGCCAGGAATTCTGGTATCCTCGATAATTCTGAAGTTAGTCGTCTCTCTTCATAAATCCATCTATCTTGTGCAGTTTGTTTTTTTTTTCTTTTCTTGTGGGTGTTATTTAACTAGCCTTATTGTTCATCATAAAGTTAATTCGACTCATTGTTTATTATAAATTTAATATCACAAATGTATTTAGGATTTGTTTAATAATTTAGGTTAAATATATGCTCTAGTTATCATTGTTATGATGTTTTTGCAATATAGTTCGTATGGTCTAAAAAGTTTTAATTTGGTCCTATTGGCCAATGATATGAGCGTACATCATATGCTATTTAATTTCTAACACCATTTTAGAGGAAGATCTGAAACATTTCATCTATTTTGTAGCTTTGTTCTCTTCTAAATTTGATTAACTCTTACTGCTTAAACTTACATGACAATGGAAAATAGATCTTTATTACAAGTTATCTTGTGCTCCCAATAAGTTTAGGTTCATAAAATCAGAACCATACCAAATGGGGAATAGAATTTAGTGATAGAACATAGTCGAGGACTCTTAGATTTTTGGAGATCCCAATTATTCTTTCTTGTTCCTCATATAAATCACTGGCCCCCGTAGTATTTAATATTAGCAACACTGGTACACATATTTCTCTTACAAACATTATTTTTCCTCCTAGAAAGTAGAAACCTGAAAATGCTATTTATTTATTTTCCTTGAATTTGGAAGGTGTAGCTGAAACAGGTACTGTTCACTGCCCCTTCTTGTCTCCCAACATCTTGCCTCTTGCTCTCCAATATTTTACTCTCTATCTCAGGATCTTCTATAACATTTCTTAAGAACTTTATAAACATGATATGATTTGAATTATACTAACAAAGCTATATTATATTTCTTCTTCAGGAATGATGCAGTTTTCCTTGTAAACGATGATGCGAGCTGTAGAGGTAACATCTCTACTGCAAATGTAGCATTATGCTACAGTGCTTTTAATTCAATATAGATTTGGAAAGTTGATCTCTGCAACTTCTTTATTTTCATTTTTAACTTTTGGGTCTCTTTAACTTTGGACTAGCTAGCTATTCTATAGGTCTTCTGCACAAAATCAAGTACTAACTTTCCCCAAAGATGTCATATATTTATTAAAATGAGGTGCTGCAATTGCTTTGTTGTTAAACCAGAAGTAGCTGGGACTTGCAATAAACAAGGGGAAGGAAGTGGAAGGTGTAGGCAGTTAATGTGTTTGAGAATTATTTGAAAATGACACCCTCTCCCTGTGCCTCTAGTGGTCTAGCAACAATAATTAGAATTATTTGGAAATGCACTGTTGACAATAATTTTTTTAATAAAATTAGTATTATTACATACCACTTTCATTTATTGTCCATCACGTTAAAAGGAGTATGATACTTTCATTTATTGTCTATCACGCTAACGGGAGTATGATACGTTGATAGGCTGAGAATAACTTGTTTGTCTCTCTCGATTCTTTTTTTTATTTTTATTGGGAATTTGATGTGTGAAGTAATGAGAATTATGATCGGTAGTTGAGTTATTTATGAAGGTCTTATCTCGAGCAATGAGGACAGAATGAGAATCCTCCTGAATATCAAGTGGGTGGCGTTTTGAGTCTTAGAAACCATATAGTTACCTTGACATTGATTTTTATTTAATTTTGATGTTCATCATCTTCAGCTGCTGCATTTGGAACCTTAAAGCTCCGGGTGCTTATTTGCTTATACTTAATAAATGGTGTCTAGTAGATTTGTGTTTGTGTTTGTGTTGCGTTGTCCGACAGCGATTTTGTGGGGCTGTACAATTTGTGAAATCTTAAAGGATGTTTCTTTGGACATTGGATTTAATTTAATTTTCATATCATATTTGTTTCAAAACTGGAAAAAATTAATAAATTAATTTTTTTAAAACTAAAAAAGTCAAAGGTTATCAAGTGAATATTTAATGGAAAATAAATGTTTCTTAACTTTTGGAAGATTATTTATTAAAACCCATAATTATTTTTATGTTAGTCATTGTTTAATTGTTTATGTGATGTGATTTTTTACTATGCTTGCTTGAATTAGAATAAGATGATTTTTTTTTTTTGAACTAAAATTGATATCTAGTAAGCATTTTTTTATGGATGATTTTAGTCACAAATATCGGCATGAACCATTAATTTATATCAAGGTTATGTGTTTTTTTCAAATTAAGACTTGCATGAGATGAGTTTATTTAAAATAGTTACTGTTTTTCAAAAAATAATTTAAGTATTAAAATTTTTGAATGTGAATAAAAATGACAAAAAAAGGAAAACACCCTCTTGAAACGTATTCATTAGTAATTATACTTAAATTAATTAGAAATAGAAAAGAACCACTTTCCTTAAATGAGACTTACAAACTAATATCCTTCCCAAACTGTAACGGCCCAGATTCACCGCTGGCAGATATTGTCCTCGTTGGGCTTTCCCTTTCGAGCTTGCCCTCAAAACTTTAAAACGGTCTGCTAGGGGAAAGTTTCCACACCCTTATAAACGGTGGTTTGTTCTCCTCCCCAACCAATGTGGAACATCACAATCCACCCCCCTTCGGGGCCCAGCGTCCTTGCTGGCACTCTTTCCTTCCTCCAATCGATGCGGGACAATCCACCCCCCTTCGGGGCCCAGCGTCCTCGCTGGCACTCTTTCCTTCCTCCAATCGATGCGGGACCGCCCCCAAATCCACCCCCTCTAGGGCCCAGCGTCCTTACTGGCACACCGTCTCGTGTCTAACCCCCTTCGGGGAACAGCGAGAAGGCTGGCACGTTATCCGGTGTCTAGCTCTGATACCATTTGACCCAGATTCATCGCTAGCAAATATTGTCCTCTATGGGCTTTCCCTTTCGAGCTTCCCCTCAAGGCTTTAAAACGCGTTTGCTAGGAGAATGTTTCCACATGGTGGTTTGTTCTCCTCCCAACCAATGTGGGACATCACAAAAACAAAAATACAAAAAATAATAATAATAATAATAATAATAAATAAATAAATAAATGAAAGTTCCTTGATATATGAATTAATTTATAGTAATTAAAAACAATTGGCCGAGACAAAAAGACCAAACTGCCCTGGCAAGGAAGAGGAGGTGATTGAAAGTGGAAGGTTCTTTTCATTAAATATCAGTTTCCCCCCAGAGTTGAACTATATTATCCAAAATACATGATGTAATTGTAACATACTCTATCAATGAATAGCAGCAATCTATGGAACACTTCATCCATATTTCTTTAAGTAATAATGATCAGCTCAACTTCATGTAAAACAGGCAAACAGTCTCTCAATATTTCAAGAACCTAGAAGTAGCCTAATTTTGAAAGTTAATACATTGTTATCTCACCAGAAAGTTTCTACTTCGTCTCGGTGATTGGGAGGTAAACGCCCTCGGCAGCCAACCAGACGTTGTCAGCTCGCTTTTCTCGGACTCCACAGACCTGTAAAGCCATATAAAATGGTTAGGAGTTCTCACTTCCAAATCACTATCATTTGTTTGTTGTTCTCACCTCCTGCTGCCCTCCGGCTATGCGGCTGTACTTCTTGTCATGGCTGTGTAGGTAGCCATTGGTGTCGACGTGCTGAAGCCGAACTCTCTGTTCTTGCTTCCATGTCTTCCCACTCCCTTCGATCATAAGCCTGTTGAATTTTGCAGGTGAGGAACCATTCGTTCGTATCGAGATGTGTAGTATACATTTTTTAAATTGTCTCACCTCCAGTAGTCCCCAGTGTCGGAATCAGAATCTCCACCAAAGCAGCTGACCTGCACCCAGCAGAGTCTAGAACCGTTAAGGAGCATAAAAGCCATAATTAGGATTTGAAATCAAAATTGTCATGTCTAATGACCATATATTAATGGAAAGTTGGAAAGCATGACCAGAAATTGGATCCAAAATCCTCATATTCCCTAACCATATACAATGAGGCATGCATATGGAATAAGCCAATTGCATAAACAAGTCCAACAGAAAACATGTCATCATAATGACTGGGAAAACTTTGATATCGTTCAAAATAGAAAAAGTGATTCAGAACTAAAAAAGACATTGCATGAATGTCTTGTACGAAGAAGAAAGGAAAGCGTTATAAAAAACGAAATGATAATTAATGTCATACTATAAAGTTAAATTTTGAAATACATTTGTTATGCAAAATATAATGGCGACCAACCTCGACTTGGTTTCTTCGGGAAATTCAAGAACAGAATCTAGCATAGGGCAAAAATTTATAAATGCAGAATGAAATACTCAACCAACAATTTTTAGAGGTCGTGAATGCTAGAAATATAGTACATGTACATCGAAAACGAACAGAACATTCTCCAAACAGATGAGGCAAAGTCATATACTTGAAAAGTTTGGGCAGGCAAGAGAAGACGAGGAAAGCACATATTAGTTCTACAAAATGTATGATCCACTATGGCTTTCGTTAGTAACTAATAACTGAATTCTCGGGAATACAATCCCAAGTTCAACATGCATCGCAAACAGATTAACTTTCTACCTCCATGATGCAGAAACAATGTCGAGCTCAATAAATGCACTTGAAGAATGGCAGCGTTGAGCTTATATTATTAATTCAATCACCATGAAGTAAAAACGAAAGCAACCAAAAAAAAAAATCAATACAAGAGGAACATCACAGCAGTAAGCAGATAATATGGAGAGATGCAATGCAATCGACGCATATGAGATTATCCAGTCCTCAAAAAAATTGTTAAATGTGAAATGCACAATGCAATAACCTCTAGATTTCCCGATATTGGGGATGCATGCAGGTGGCTGTGCAGCCATTTCCTTGTTTTCATGTGTTGCAACCTGATAATTGTTCCACTTTTAATGGTGTCTCCCTGTTTTGCTGATGTCCCAGGCTGAGGTCTTACTATCTGCCAATGATAAACTTGTTACAGTTGCAACCGAAACACGAAAATAATAGAGGGGGACAAACAGATGACAGCTTTTGTTCCACATGGAAATGTGGAACGAGTAAAATTGCAATGGGAAGAGATTTACCCAGTAGCTATTGGAATCGTCAACATTTGGAAAACCGGTGACCGACTGTTGCCCACTACCAGAACCATAAGGCACGTCGTGGGAATGCAAACGGAATTTAGTTTTCTCGTGCATTAGCTTTAGCACTGTCCCATAAGTAATCTGTCCAACAAACACACCAATCAATATATCAACTCCAAGTACATGATTCACTTACCCAATTCAAGCTTTGTTCAATAGATTAGGATTAAAGAATTACAGGAAAGAAAAAAAAAATCAATATCTGCTTAAGAGATGGATTCAGTGAAAAGAAAAAACCAAGCGATTTCCATCGAGTTTTCTATCTGCGTTTGAGAAGATTCCGAGTGCTTCACACTTCTAAGTTCAATTCCAATCTATATTGCCGTTTTCCTCACTCATCAAAATCTTTCCTCGTCCATTTCATTTGATCACTCCTACGCCAAGCAGGAAAATCCCAAGAGAAAATCCAAATCTCCTTAAAAGACAGCTTCCCGCACATTTTTAAGCAAATGAAATACGAGGTTGAAAAGTTAAATTGATTTTCAATGTATCACCTATCTACCTCCTTTTAGTGATCTTTTTTCATCTTTCATGATTTATAGTTCAAATGAATCAACATTGTCGATTTACTAAAAAACTTAATCATAAACTTCTAATCAGATTCCAGTGCAAAAGAATCGATGCAAACACGAACAAATCGCTTAACAAGGTTAACAGATTCAAACCTCAACGCCCTCCGAGGATGACGCAGCAGAGGCAGACGACAGAGAGCCATGGTCGAGATCAAGACCGAGGAAGAGAAACAGCGCAAGAGCGAAGAAACCGATAGCCATAACGAAAAGCAAGGCGATGAACCAGTTACGCTGCCAGAAAGGCAAATCGGAATGCGACGGCGAAACTCTCTCTCTGTAAACGATCCTCGTCGGCGTTGACGGCGGAGGAGAAGCGGAAGACGAAGGTTTTCTCCGAGACAAACCTGAGGACCCTGAAGAAGCCACGGTTGATCGGAAGAACTCGCCAATACCAACGACGTGAAGAACGAAAATGGAAGAATTTTGCAATTTCGATTTTGAGTTCGATCGGTGGAACTCAAAATTAGATTTAAATAATTAATTAATCCTTTTCTCTTTGTGAAGTCACGGAAATTGAAGTAAATTGGGTTTTCGACGTGGCTTGGGTGACACGTAAGAAACCTCTGTTCCATCCAATTGGAAATATACACGTGGCATTTAGATGACGTGGGTTGTTTTTATTGGATGGAATTGAGTCTTCTCTCCGGTCTCTGGGAAGCTCTGTCGACGCTGACGTGGACTTGTTGACTTTGACCAAAACACAGTTAGTTAAATTAAAAGTTGTGTTTTATTATGTAATTGGACATTATTTATAAAAATAATAATATTTATTTAATTTTTATAATTATTTTTTCTCCAATATCTTTTTTAAAAAAATTCTCTATTTAAAATATATCGGTTACAAAAATTAATTAAAAATTTAAAAATAAATAATTAAATGTTTTATCGGTTAAACTATGACTGGAACCAACCCAACCCAAAAATTTTTATGGTTGGGTCGGATTATATCATTATATAGTAACAGCCCGAACAATTAGATCTAAAAAATGTCTCAACCTAACACGATCCACAAGCATCCCTAATTTAAACCTCTAATTTTTTTTATTTATCGAAAAAATAATTATTTAATGTTAATAAACTTCATGATCAATTTGAAATGATATATGGCAATAGGAATGATAGTATCGGGAAAACTTTCCTATTATGTAATCAAGTCAAATTTGCATCTATATCGAGACAAAAATGACACATTTTTCAATACAAGTAGTTATGAGATTCCCACTTTTATTCCGTTGATAAATTTTAGGCAAATATGAAATAATTTGGTAAAAATATCATTTTAGTCATCGAGTTATTGAAATCATGTTTTTTGAATTATTGGAATGAAGTGAAACTGTGCTCGAGTTAACATTACAATTAGTCGTGGACGAAAATAGTTTGTTTTAAAAATACATTTAAACTTTAAAAAAAAAAAAAAAAACCCTTGAATTTTTTAAAGTTTCGTTAATACCCTTGAACGTTTTTAAAAACTTTAAAACACCTTAAAACTTCGGTAAAAATTTAAAAAATAAATTTAGAGTTTGTTCCACGTTTTTTAAATATTAATGAACTTTCAAAAGTAACATAAAAATAATAATAATAATAATTTATGGCGTAAATAAAATATTTTTAATTTTTTTTAATATAAAAATCAAGGGTATTAATGCTGTTTTAAAAATTTCGTAGGTATTTTTTGAAATTTTTTAAAAAGTTGAGGATGTTAACGAAACTATTGAAAGTTTAAAATAAAATAATAATAATAATAATTTATGGTGTAAATAAAATATTTTTAATTTTTTTAAATATAAAAATCAAGGTGTTTTAAAATTTTCGTAGGTATTTTTTGAAATTTTTAAAAAAGTTGAGGATGTTAACGAAACTGTTGAAAGTTTAAAAATATTTTTAAAGCGCTATTAAAAATATTTTTTTAGAATTTTTTAAAAATTTAAGATTATTATTGAGCATTTTTTTTATTAATGTAGCCATAAATTATTCAAATAAGAATGATCAGGATTACAATTAAAATATCTCACACGTATATAAATCACAATTTCGTAACCCTAATAATTTAATACATACGAACTAAGAGTAATAAAAACCCCCAAATAGCTTAGCACGTATCTTAATTCGTTAAGCTAATATAAAACACGTGAACCCGACGAATGTACGAGCGAGACAGGTAAACCAATCCAAACGTCACTTCCTCCGACGGTGAACACAGTAGTTAATTTACAACTGACGACAAACGGTATAACTGATCGAGACAAATTTGTAAGTCGAATAATTAAGTCAGTTCTTAAACCGAGATCGAACACGATCGAACACAATCAATTATTTAAACTAAACTACTATATATAGATTACTTCCATTTATCTCAACAAAAATGATGAAGATATTTCAAAATCTCCGATGATCTTACCAATGTCGGCCATTGATGAACTTGTTGAAGCTCAAGATTTAAGAAGGAAAAAAAGGCCCAAAATCAGTCAAAAGCCCAATTGACAAGGTCAGTAGCGGCACTTGCTTTTGCTTTGGGTAAGGGAAGGGCTCCCCGTTCGGACCTCTTCTCCAAATTCTCTGTATCAAAAAGCAACCATTCCTGTTTACAGACGAGTCGTAGAAGAAGAATTTAAACATCATCTTCTCTGTTGAGATTCAAGATGAGAATGAGACGATGGAATTAGATGAGCCCGTCCGCTGATCTGAGTGTAATTCTTCTTCTTCACTTCTCATTTACCGCTTTTTTCTGTTAATCTTCATACAGGAAGCTTCTCACATGCATAATCCTACTTACTTTCTGAGATTAGCGTTGCTTTTTGTTCACTCTCTCTCTCTTCAGACCTCGTTCTACTCTCTCCTAACTCGAGGTGTGATTTCCCGCTGATTTCCGACAATATATCGGCCTCAAGATCCGGTGTTCTTCGGTAATTCTCGTATTTTCTCTCTCCCGCCACATTTATATAAGAAGTGGAGCTCATTTAGTTCTTTCTTCAGCTGGTTTTATCATGTGAGGGATGATTTTTTTGTTTCTCTATTTTGAATGTTGTTGATGGAGCCGTGTAGAATTGATGATTTTGCTTCTGGGTTTGAAAAACTTGTGTTAGGTTTTCTGAGTGGTGATGAAATGTTTGATTTTCTTTTTGTTGAGATTTCATCGTCGTTTATGGCAGTGGCATTCGGTCATGCGTTCATATTTTTTCGTTTCTTTTTTTTGGGATTGAATGTGCTTAGTAAAATTTCTTTGTAGCTCATATGAAAATCTTTGTTTCGTTGTTTATTTACATTTGTTTTCTGGGCAATTGTTCATTGCGTTGGGTGTTGGAAGTTTAATACTGTTTTGGCGTGTACGGTACAGTTCTTCTATGCTTTCATGTTTGTTTTGATCTTTTTATGGTAATGTATTTGAATATGAGCCACTGTGGACGTAGGATTTTATTCAAGGTTAATTCTTTCTCTGGCATTTCACATGGTTCATTCACGTTTGTTGCATACTAATGCGAACCCTAGAATTGAGAACTTTGCTGTATATTTTGAGCTAAAGGTTTTCCTCTGCAATTACTACGATTCCGACTGTTCTCAGCGCTATCTTATTACTACAGTTGTCATGACTTCATTCAGAAGAATTTGTTCCTTTGTTTTTTTTTTAAAAATTTTTTTACGAAGTGTTCAAGTGTTGTTACTATTTGTTATTGTATGTTAAGTCGCTAACGTAATGATTTCTTGGTGCAGAATATGAGTAGCCTGGTTGAGAGGCTTCGTGTTAGATCAGAACGGAGGCCAGTGTATAATCTCGATGAGTCAGATGACGATTTCGATTATAAGCATAAAAAACCTGGCTCAACGCAGGATAAATTTGAAAAACTAGAGCGGGAAGACAAGGTTTGTGTACTTTTCTTATTTTCTGTAATTCAAGGCTCAGCAGTCTTTTTCTGTCGTATTTCATATGGTTCTTACATAAATAGTTTTTCCTTCTTGTTATTTTTGTCTGAACTAAATTTTAAAGCCCCCTCTTCATATTATATCAACTGCCTGTGAGCCCGATGAAAATGGGACTGTTCTTAGAAACCATTTGTTCATGTCGAGTGGCAGTAGTAAGTGGGACTCACTTATCTATCTCGCTCACAAGCATAACGACCCCTTACCAAGTCACTTTCTCTTTATCGGCTGTACAAATTTACATCAAGGGATGCAAACCTTTTATTAACTGTACGGAAGGACAAAATATTGAATATGTTAAGCCCATTCTTATAAATCTCTCTAGCTTACTCTAATTAGCGAGGACTTCGTTTGTCTTTTTAAAGAAACCAAAATTTCATCGAACAAATGAAAGAACACAAAGACGTATGAAAAAACATAAGATCCCACATCGGTTGGAGAGGGGAACGAAACATTCCTTATAAGGATGTGGAAACCTCTCCCTAGTAGACGGATTTTAAAACCATGAGGTTGACGGCGATATGTAACGGGTCAAAGCGGACAATAATTTGGTAGCGGTAGGTTTGAGCTGTTACACTAAATGTAAGTTATTTTAAGATGCTTATATAAGGGTTATTCCGGATAGTTGTGAACGTCGATTGGCAGCTATCAAGTGGGTGCATAATTTGGTAGAATCCTCTTTTGGAAGGCTTGTCATGCTTTCCCATATCATTTACCGCCAACTTAAGTGGAAGTGATGGTGTTATTCTGTCAATTTTCTAGTCTACTTATTTTATCTCTGTTTGATTTCTGCCGTCCTTTCACTTCCTATGACAGAAAGAAGATGCATGTCAAGCTTGTGGAGAAAGTGAGAATCTTCTCTCTTGTGAAACCTGTACATATGCTTACCATCCTAAATGTCTAGTTCCACCCTTGAAATCGCCTGTCCCTAGCAACTGGAGGTGCCCTGAATGTGTATGATTCCTTTTTCGGAACCTTGAGTCGTTTTTTATGAAGACTTTGTAGCGCTTATTGTCAACCAATTTTTTCTCACATCTATTTACATCTCACAGGTAAGCCCCCTAAGTGATATCGATAAGTTATTGGACTGTGAAATGCGCCCTACTCTTGCTGAAGATAGTGATGCGACAAAGCTCGGTTCAAAGCAAATTTTTGTGAAACAATACCTCGTAAAGTGGAAGGGGTTATCTTATCTACATTGCACATGGTAACTTATTTTGTTATTTTCTTACTGATTCTGCTTTTTTACAGCAATATCTCTGTTTGATGTCTGTTGTCCTTTCACTTCCGGTAGCAGCCCTGGTTTTTCTCGTATCTTTTATTATGTTCCCTTTATTCTTAATTTTCAGGGTGCCCGAGAAAGAATTTATTAGAGCTTTTAAAACTCATCCTCGCTTGAAGACTAAAGTAAACAATTTTCATAAGCAAATGGCATCAAACAACAATGCCGAGGAAGATTATGTTGCTATTCGACCTGAATGGACTACAGTGGACCGGATTCTTGCTTGCAGGTTTATTCTTTTCTTGGTGTTTGTTGCATCAGTTCCATTGTGACTATAATCTTTCAACCATCAGTGCCAATTCGAATCAACAGAATCGTTCGACCTTTTGATTGTTTTTTAATTGATTAAATTTTTTTTTTTCAATGAAATGATCTAACGCATCCGCATTCCTATGTACCCACCCTACACATGTATGATGTTTCTCCTGGTTCTTGTCCAGCATCTTTTATATTATTTCTCCAATGTTGAATATTGAAGTCCTTTATTGTCTGTTTCCAAAAAGTTCCTTAAATCTTTTTATTTCATTCTTTGTTGCAACATTTTATAACGCCCAGGCATTGTGGGGTGGCAAAATGTGACATACCACTATTGTCATTTTTCTTGTCCGTATGCGGCAGTCATATGGTTTCTCTTGTATGGGTATAGATCTCTTTGACGCTTTAAATCACCTGTACTGTATTCCCATTACATGTTATAACCAATTTGAATTAGAATGATGGAGCGAAAACTGAAAACTGATTGACGTGGATGCTGTTTTTCAATGATGTAGGGAAAACGATGAAGAAAAAGAGTATTTGGTGAAATATAAAGAACTTTCATATGATGAATGCTATTGGGAATTTGAATCGGACATCTCTGCCTTTCAGCCCGAAATCGACAAATTCCATAAAATTCAGTCTAGGTCCCGCAAGTCTTCTAATAAGAACAAAAGCATCCATGGTGATGTTGGTGAAGTAAAGAAAAAACAAAAAGAATTCCAACAATATGATTGTAGTCCTGAATTTCTTTCTGGAGGTACATAATTTTGTCCTATATGTTGAAGTGTAGTATATTATATTTTTCTCATGATGATATGATAAGCTGTCCTTTCGATGCAAATGAAGGAACATTACATCCATATCAGCTCGAAGGGTTAAATTTCTTGCGTTTTTCTTGGTCCAAGCAAACTCATGTGATACTTGCTGATGAGATGGGGCTCGGTGAGTTATCGGTTCTCTCAATAAAAAGAAGTGTAAAAAGAGGTTCCATTTGATCTTTAACTTGAAAAAAATCATTTCTACTTGGTTACAGGAAAAACCATACAGAGTATTGCCTTTTTAGCGTCCCTTTATGAAGAGAATTTATCTCCTCACTTGGTGGTTGCTCCATTATCGACGCTTCGAAATTGGGAGCGTGAATTTGCTACATGGGCTCCACATATGAATGTTGTATGTATCTGTTCATTATTAATTCGTCATAATGTTTGTTGCCTTGCATTATGTTAATGTGTTACTTGCTGTAGGTTATGTATGTGGGCTCTGCGCAAGCTCGTGCAGTTATAAGGGAATATGAATTTTTCTTTCCAAAGAATCATAAGAAAGTGAAGAAAAAGAAATCTGGCCTAATTATTACTGAAAGTAAGCAAGATAGAATCAAGTTTGATGTTCTGCTAACGTCATATGAGATGATTAACTTTGATGTGGCAACACTGAAGCCTATAAGATGGCAATCCTTGGTGAGTAATATGTTCTGTTAACACCCATGCTAAGTGTGATGTTCATTTAAGGGATCATAATTGCTAACTTACCATTTTTTCTTATTGTTGATTTTTCTATTAGATTATTGATGAAGGCCATCGACTTAAGAACAAGGATTCAAAATTATTTTCTTCATTGAAACAATTTTCAAGTAACCATCGAGTACTCTTGACTGGAACTCCTCTTCAGGTTTGTTTTAGATCATATTAGTGCATTAAAGATCATATTATTTGATTTTGGATTTCTTATTGCTATTGTATAGCATGACTTACCAGTATGGTAAGGTCGTTCTGTTCTTAGTTCGCTTCTTGGAAAATAAAACGGAAGATGTAGCTAACTCTTTGCCTTTTCATTCTGTTGATGCTGAATTTATTCATCTCAATGCAATGGTGCCATTGGTATTTGCAACCTTCAACATGTTGAAAAAATTTCCAGTTTATTGTTTTGATCTAATTTTTAGCGTTTTTGGTTTGCTTGTTACTTTTTCCTACTATTTTGGCAATTTTTTTTTTCAAAATTTTTATTCTAAAATTACTCCGCTCATTTTAAGGAACAACATGATGTTGAATTAAGTCATACATTTATCTGATGTTCCCATCTCTCAACTTGGCTGTTCATATGTAAATGCATGTAGCCAAATTTGTGAAAAGGGTAAATGCCTGCAGTTTTCTCACAGTTACTCGTGTTTTCATTTCAGAATAATCTCGATGAACTTTTCATGCTGATGCACTTCCTTGACGCTGGGAAGGTTAGTGGGACACTCCAGTCGAATCAGATATATTGCATATGTTGGTTATAAATCATACAAACATGATCAATGAATTTATTAGGATTTGATCACTTATGGATGCCTATATTCTTTCAGTTTGGAAGTCTTGAGGAGTTTCAAGAGGAGTTCAGAGATATCAATCAAGAGGAGCAAATCTTGAGGCTACACAAAATGTTAGCTCCCCATCTCCTGAGAAGTAAGGTTCTTAAACTTTGTCTAGTGATAGTTCAAATGTTCACAAAAATTAAAAAATTTTGACCTTTTTTTTTTTTTTTTTTTTTTTTTTTTTTCTTTTTGCAGTTTAGTTTTTTGAGTTATTAGTTTCACAGCACAAATAGAATATTTTTGTCTCCATTAGTTTGAAATCATTGTGTTTAGAAGTGTTTTTCTCTAACCTTTAATTTCTGGCAGGGGTCAAGAAAGATGTCATGAAGGACCTACCCCCTAAGAAAGAACTTATTTTGCGTGTTGAATTAAGCAGTAAGCAGAAAGAATATTACAAAGCCATTTTAACCCGAAACTATCAAATATTAACTCGCCGTGGTGGTGCACAGGTAAGGCTGCAAGTTCACCGTCTACAATTTTTTCCTTTTCTATTTGATAATTATAAGATTGTTGAAGTTTAAAACATTTCCATCAGATTTCTCTTATCAATGTCGTTATGGAATTGCGGAAGCTCTGTTGTCATGCTTACATGTTAGAAGGAGTTGAACCTGATATAGACGATGCTGAAGAAGCGTACAAGTAATTTTCTACCTCGATCTTCAGCCTTCCATGTTAAATAGTTAGATTCGCATATATAAATTTATGATTTTTTCCATATTCGTAGAGCGAATGCTAGTTATTTATGGAATTTGAATTCCTATTGGTTAATTTTGTACTACTGTATTTAACTTGACAGACAGCTTTTGGAAACTTCCGGGAAGTTGCATTTGTTGGATAAGATGATGGTGAGACTTAAAGAACAAGGTCATAGAGTTCTCATATATTCACAGTTTCAACACATGTTGGACTTGCTAGAAGACTATTGCTGTTACAAGGTAAGAAAAAGCAGTAGCGATTCTTATTGAAGAGAAAGGAAGACTGCTATTCTTTTGAGTATAGGTCTGATCGGTATGATTGTTTTATGGGTCAGAAATGGCACTATGAAAGAATTGATGGCAAGGTTTGTGGAGCTGAAAGACAAATTCGAATAGATCGATTCAATGCCAAGGGTTCCTCCAGATTTTGTTTTCTGCTTTCTACTCGAGCTGGGGGTCTGGGAATAAATCTTGCAACTGCTGACACCGTAATCATATATGACAGGTGTGATAATCTTCTCATTTTATATTTCATAGTTCAGAAAATACGTTAGCTGTGATTTGCCAGAGGTGAATGCTTAAGAAGTGAGGTGCTTGGCTTCTCCCGACATCACTGATCGATGTTACTACAGTTTAGTAGTTGCTTGGAATACTGAATAAAAAAATGCCTTGGTTCCAATATTTTTTGATTGGTCAAGCTAATCATTTGGATGATTAACATGTCAATGCATATGATTATTACCGAACAGTGAAAAACCTTTTTGTGGTTTTTGATGAGTTTTCACTCAACCAGCTTTATTAACCAATATCATTCTACTAATGTCTATTTGTAGTGATTGGAATCCCCATGCTGATCTACAGGCTATGGCTAGAGCTCACCGACTTGGGCAAACTAACAAGGTCTTGAATTTTCTCTTTTGGAATGTTTTGTGGCATACAGCTGCTGTTCACTGTTTTTACTCGGGAGCTTGGTTTGATGTTGCAGGTAATGATTTATCGGTTAGTAACACGAGGGACCATTGAAGAAAGGATGATGCAGATGACAAAGAAGAAGATGGTTTTAGAGCATTTAGTCGTCGGAAGGCTGAAGGCTCAGAACATCAATCAGGTATACAAATTCTATAATATGTGTAGTTTTACTTTAACAAAGAAGCACTTTGTATTCTTGTTCTTGAGTTTTACTGAACATTTTGCCTATCTCATTTCATTTCAGGAAGAGCTAGATGATATTATAAGGTATGGCTCAAAGGAATTATTTGCTGATGAGAATGATGAGGCAGGGAAATCTCGTCAAATTCATTATGATGATGCTGCGATAGAAAGGTAACTTTTAATTCCGTTAGTTTAAACAATAACTATCGATATGCTTGTTATTAAATCTTATGCATAACATTGTTCGCAGATTGCTGGATCGTGATCAAATTAGAGACGAAGAAGCAACCATGGATGACGAAGAGGATGATGAATTTCTGAAGGCCTTTAAGGTTTTATTTACACTAATTATTTTCTCGTGCATTCATAAAGATTTGTTAGTTGAACTGCGTATTCGAGGTATTGTCATTGTGTTATTATGCCTTTCAGATAACAGTATTTGTTTGAAATTTATGGAGCCAGCATGCAAATTGGGAAGGAGAAGCATGACATTTATATACCCTTTTATTCACTTGTCGGATTTCTCATTTAATCTACGTTTGGCATGCCTTTTAAAATATTTATGGATGATTACAGATATTTTTTTTTTTTTTAAAAGTTGACATGGTTTGGTTAAATTTTTTTATGTTCAAAAGCACTTTCGAGAAATTCTGAAAACAGATTAAAGACAAACAAAATCGCTTCACTTGAGAAACAATTTTTTCGAAAGGGGTATGCCAAACAAACACTGATAACAATACGAGGCAACCCAGTTTTATAACGTGAAATCTCTCTGAGAACTGTTTTTTGCATGCGGAATGCTTACAACATTTGCTTCACTTTTGTGTTCATTTTCATTTTGTGAGTGATGCAGACCTAATTATATGCTGTAGGTGGCAAATTTTGAGTATATCGACGAGGTAGAAGCTGCAGCAGAAGAGGCAGCCAAAAGGGCATCCATGGAAAGTAAGCCTGTTGCAAGCAACTTGGAAAGAGCTAGCTATTGGGAAGAGTTGTTGAAGGACAAATATGAAGTGCATAAGGTAGAAGAGTTCAATGCTTTGGGTAAAGGAAAGAGGAGCCGGAAACAGGTCAGTCAGATATGATATGATTGTTGTATATGTGGTTATAATCAATGCAATTCCTACAAAACGTGCCACGTTCTTCAAGTTGTAAAATAGCTGTTCTCTCTCCTGGACCCTCCTCGGAAACATTACTATAAGTGCGGTTGTGAAACATTACTATTATGCTCCATTTAACTTGATTGAAATTTAAAATGTTCGTCGTTCATCGGTTTGTTTCAAATAGTGTTTTTGAGTCATTACTGATTGAAGTTTGGGTGATTTGAACCTTGAAATCCATTTAGATGGTATCTGTTGAAGAAGACGACCTCGCTGGACTAGAAGATGTAAGCTCCGAGGGTGAGGATGATAACTATGAAGCTGATTTGACTGACGGTGAAGCAAATTCAACTGGTATTCCTTCTGTGAAAAAGCCTTATCGGAGGAAATCTCGCGGTATAATTCCAATTTGCTCCCGTTTACTCTGATTATTTGATAATCCCTTAATTTATTGATCTTGACTCTTCATGGTTCGATTTCCAGTGGATAGCACTGAGCCACTTCCCTTAATGGAAGGGGAAGGAAGAGCATTCAGAGTTCTTGGTTTCAACCAAAATCAAAGGGCTGCATTTGTGCAAATTTTAATGAGGTTCTTGCCAACTTTTGTGCTTTATTTTTTATTTTTTCTGTCCCTGATTCCCGATTTGTCTTTAACCCCGTAAGTGTTTTACGTTGCCTACTTTCTCGTGTTTGTAAATGAAGCTTTACCAATATTTTCATTGTTAGCGTTTCTATGCTGTCAAGTGATAACAGTTGATTTACACGACACAGGTTTGGCGTCGGGGACTTTGACTGGAAGGAGTTTAATTCTCGTATGAAGCAGAAGACTTATGAAGAAATAAAGGAGTAAGTGCTGTAGAGCAACTATTTTTTGTTTCTTGTTCATTTTTTTTGGAAAAAACAAGTAGAAACATGTTTATAACCCTTTATTGTTTGTTGTTCTCTGAAATTTAAATTAAAACGTAAAAGTTATATATTAAAATAAGTTTTTTTTTTAAAAAAAGTTAAATATCGAAAAATTCAAGGTCATATTTATTTAATAGATATTTATGAAGCATTTTAGAAGTAAAAAAGATAATATTATGAATGTTTGATGTGTTGATTTACAACCATTACTTTTTGTTCAGATATGGGACTCTTTTCTTATCTCACATTGCTGAAGATATCACTGACTCCCCCAACTTTTCGGGTATTGTATCCTCAACACTTGTTTTGTGTAAAAAAAACAAAGCTTTCATGAAAAAAAGAAAAGAAAAATACATATACATACATACATATATATATATACATACATATATATATATATATACATACATATATATATATATATACATACATATATATATATATATACATACATATATATATATATATACATACATATATATATATATATATATATATATATATATATGTATGTATGTATGTATGTATATGTATGTATGTATGTATGTATATATGTATGTATATATGTGATATACGACGGTTTTATATGAGAACTCCCTAGCTAATAATTAAGAGGAAAAAAAGTGATATTTGGAATCTCGACGTTAATGCAGACTTAAAATGAAGCTTTAACATGCACAAGGCTTCAAATCTCGTGCATCCTTTGATGCTTTGTCTTTAACTGTTTCTGCATTTTAATTTTTTTGTGGGATACTAATATTTTAATATTCTACATGATGTTCCGTTTAGATGGTGTTCCTAAAGAAGGACTCAGAATACAAGATGTGCTGATCAGAATTGCAGTTATACTCTTGATAAGGGATAAAGTAAGCTTTGATATGTTAACTGTTTTATTGTTGTAATTCCTTGTACTTCAGCATGAAGATCTACTGGGTATCTATTCTTCAAATTATGAACTATTTTGAGGCATTCGCTTTTCTCTAAGGATGGAAATGTGGCTTAAATGCTATGCAGTCGCCTTTTCAAGGGAATGCATAAAACTATAGATTAACTACAGACGTGTTTTAAAACTTTGAGGGGAAGCTCATAAAGGAAAGCCCAAAGAGGACAATATCTACTAACGGTGGGCTTGGGCTGTTACAAATGGTATCAGAACCAGTCACTGGACAGTGTGCCAGTGAGGACGTGGAGCCCCGGAGGGGATGGATTGTGAGATCCCACATCGGTTGGAGAGAGAACGAAGCATTCTTTATAAGGGTGTGGAAACCTCTTCCTAACTGACACGTTTTAGAACCTTGAGGGAAAGTCTAGAAGGGAAAGCCCAAAGAGGATAGTATCTGCTAGCGGTTGGCTTGAGCGGTTACAGAAACTATAAAATTAACCCTCTGGAGGATTTACTTGGCTGGAAATAATGAATATAGTTTTAACTTGAAGGGGAAAAGGTTGGGGGTTGATGAATGAATTAGCCAAATTCCATGGCTCTTTTTGAGACGGAGTATAACTACTATAGATTGTCTGTAATCAGAGGGTTCTTGTATGATTCTTTGGGGATTTTGTTCTTATAGTAATCTTTTTACATATTTTTTGCCAATGCATGTTTACTTATGTGATCATTTTTTGTTCTTTTTGGTGGAATTATAGGCAAAATTTGTCCCAGAAAATCTGAATGCTCCACTTTTCACAGACGACATTTTATCTCGTTACCCCGGACTTAAAGGTGGAAAACATTGGAAGGAAGAACATGATAGATTGTTGCTACTTGCTGTTCTGAAGTATGGATTTTCACTAATTTGTTTCATTCCTTCAGATTGATGACTTGATTTTGTATTACTACTATGACAAAGGGTTATCAATTCATAGGTTTCCACAAATATGTCTGCTAGATTCATACTTGAAATTTTAAAGCTTTGATCTTCAAGCACTAATCTTCAAATCTTCTCCTATCTCAAGGCATGGCTACGGTAGATGGCAAGCGATTATTGACGACAAGGACCTCAAGATTCAAGAGGTGATTTGTCTGGAGTTGAATCTCCCTGTCATTAACCTACCTGTTCCTGGACAAACCGGTTCGCTTGTTCCGAATGGTGGAAACACGTCAAATACTGAAGCAACTGGTAGCGAGTCCAGAGAAAAGGAAAACGGCGGTGGAAACGATGCTGCCTCTGATGTGCAGGGAGGAGGAACTGATACTGCTAACCAATCCCAGTTATATCAAGATTCGTCTATATATTATCATTTTAGAGATATGCAGAGACGACAGGTTGAATTCGTCAAGAAAAGGGTGCTCCTCTTGGAAAAAGGGCTGAATGCAGAGTACCAGAAAGAATACTTTGTAAGTTTTAAACTCCAAGGCATTAGTGTGGTCACAGGTTTTCAAAATATGGACTGCATTGAATGCCCGCCATAATCACTGGCGTTGCGTCCGCATGTTATTTATGGAACCTTGAACTGAACAAGAGATTCTAGTTCAAAGTTCAAGTCATTGAAAGGTTAAAAGATATTTGTGAGATCCCACGTTGGTTGGAGAGGAGAACGAAGAATTCCTTACAAGGGCGTGGAAACCTCTCCCTATTAGACGCTTTTTAAAACCTTGAGGGGAAGTCTAGAAGGAAAAATCCAAAGAGAACAATATCTGCTAGCGGTGGGTCTGGATAGTTACAAATGGTATCAGAGCTAGACATCGAGTAGTATGCCAATGACTACGTTGGGCCCGTAAAGGGGTGGATTGTGAGATCCCACATTCGTTGGAGAGGGGAACAAAGCATTCTTTATAAAAGTGAAACCTCTCCATATTAGATGCGTTTTAAAACCTTGAGGGGAAGCTCATAAGGGAAAAACCAAAGAGGATAATATCAGCTAGCGGCAGGCTTGAGCTGTTACAACATTTGTCGTGGTCCATCTTAGAAAATTTCATTATTGACTCTTTTTAGCTTGATTATCGACTCTATATTAAATTGTTGGGTTTTAGATATCATTGTATCAAATCAGTTTTCTTGATTCTTTTTTTTTTCTTCTTTCCTCCTCTCTTCTCTCAGGGCGATACGAAGGCAAATGAAATGACAAGTGAAGATATTGAGAATGAATCCAAGGTTTCGAATGTGCCAGGTCCTAGCTCTATGGAGACTGATACTCAAAAGAAGGATCAGTTGCCTCAAGTAGAACCAATTTGTAAGCGTCTTTTCTTTAATAATTGGTTACTTACGAATAGCATTCATAACTTCGTTATACTATGGTTTAAACTTGCTTGAAAATAAATCATCATAGGTTGGCTCAACAAGTACCATGAGCATAATAAAGAGTTCATGCTAGGGCAGCTACCTACTTAAAATTTAACATTTTACGAATTTCTGTAACAACCAAATGTAGTAGGGTTAGACGGTTGTCTTGTGAGATTAGTCTAGGTGCGCACAAGGTGACTCAAATACTCACGGATTTCTAAGATTTTTTTTCAAGTGTTTGAGATTTCGCTGTATACGCTGTGGTGTTTGGGTGTGAGGTCCCACATTAGTTGGAAAGGGGAACGAATCATTCCTTATAAGGTCGTGGAAACTTCTCCCTAATAGATGTGTTTTAAAACAGTGAGACCGATGGTGATACGTAACGGGCCAAAGCAGACAATATTTGCTAGCTATGGGCTTGGGTTGTTACAAATGGTCACAGAGCCAGACACCGGGTGGTGTGTGAGCGAGGACGCTGACTCCCAATGAAGGTGGATTGTGAGACCTCACATTGGTTGAGAAGGGGAACGAATCATTCTTTATAGTGGAAACCTCTCCCTAGTAGATGCGTTTTAAAATTGTGAGGCCGCCGATGATACGTAATGCTAGCGGTGGGTTTGGGCCGTTAAGTTGGGATATACAGATATATTTTGTATAGCACATTTGGAATACAATGATGATGGTTGAAAAAATCCTTTTTAGAACCTTGCCTTTTGTCGAAAAATCCAGGATTCTTTGGTATCAAACTATTTTGCCTTGTGCAGCTTCAGAAGAAACTTCTACTGCTTGTGATGACAATCCTGATAGATTAGAATTAAGTCGGCTTTACAATGAGGTAATTCTTTTCGTTTCTTTTCTCTATAAAACCGATAACGGCGTTCATCTGTGAACGTTTCTTCACAAATCTCCGTCTCGACTTTTAAATATATCATCGTTTTCTTAGCAGATGTGCAAGGTTTTGGATGAAAATTGCAAAGAGCTGGTCCATGCACCCTCTGGGAGCCACCATGCAGCTTCTGACTTGAAAAATAACCTCCTCCCCTTAGAGAAGATTTTTGACGACGTGGACCGAATTCTTTCTTCACAGTCAAACCCCATTAACGAACAACCAACTTCGGTTTCTGATCCACAACCCGTTGTCGTTGAATCACCGAGCACCGATTTGGGTCTTAAACCATCACTTGCAGATCCAGACAGTGAAAAGGATGCTGTTGTCACAGAAATGGAGATAGATCCTGCAAAAGATTCAGAATCGAAAAAAGAAAGCGACAGGTTGATGCCAATAGACCTTGATCTCATTGACGAAAAGTCTGAACCATCTGCTGAAGTAGAAATTCCCGAATCATCTGCTCGTGTTCCAGCTTCCGATGATCCATGCCCAGATCAGCCAGATTCTACACCTCTACCGGAGAAACATAGCGTCGTTGATGAAATGGAAGTTGAAGCGAGCAAGGACATCGCTTCACCAGAATATAACGAGGAAGGTAACCCGCAGGTGATCGTGTTAGATGATTAGAGAAAAACAAGCAATTCAGCAATGTAAGAATTATAACGTTGTAAAAGGAAAGAAAAATATTAACTACAATGAATAATACGATCTCCCAGTGAACAAACAGCTAGGAAATTCTCCAACAGTAATGTTTTGAAGATCTATTTGATTTTCTTTAATTTTCTATTCAACTCAAATATTATAATTATTATGCTATTATTTTAGGTGAAGAAAGCTAAGGTACAAAAATATATGTCAATTATTCATCTAATTGTCAAGATATTGTCTGTATAGAAACGGTGCTCCGAGGTTAGCTTAGGCGGGTTAGATTCAACTCAATTGGTCGGGTTGTAAATTTTTTCAATCTAAACTACCTTTATTAAATAATAAACCTAACCTACTTTAGACGAGACCGATTGTATGGCTAAGATGACTTGCAAGATGACTTGCTTAGAATTGATTTGGATTGTTCGAGTCATTTATTTAATTTTTTTTTAATAAAATAAAATGTTAGTTCGTAAAAACATTTATTTTTTTTAATCATGTTAGAGATAATAATTTTAAAAAATATTGTACCATAAATCAAAATGTATTTTTTAAAACTAATTCTTCTCATAAAATTTTTATTTATTCCAATCTAATCTAATTTAAATAAATTCATAATCCAATATTTTTTAATAGCGCATGATCAATAATAAGAATCACTACGAAATTGATTATAGTTTAATAATTAAAATATTTTTACGTTTATTTATTTATTTTTTTTTTTCGTGATGACAGAGATGAACATAAACCACGAATTTAGTATCGATTTTGTGTGCGGGTTTGAAGTCCCCAACAAATATTCTTCCTTTACTTCATTAAAGACACTATAAATAGAGGTAGCCCCTAATTTTTTAGTGTATTTAAGCTTTAACAATTAGGCTATTATAATGGAGGCACCCAACTCCCTTTCTCTTCCACTACTCAAATTCAACAAACATGTCTGGTCGGTTTGGCTTCATTATGAAGCCACTAAACTCTATTCTCCCATATTTCTCCTTCAATAAATATCATTCTTTACTCAACCCTCTCGAAGAGTAGTTTTACACTGACTAATTAAAGAGAAGATCGTGAACTTATAAGTAAGGAACATCATCTCCATTAGTATGAGACATTTTGACGAAGCCTCTAGCCCCGTTATTCAAAAAATATTTTAGAAAACAGGGACAAAGAAAGTTTTAGAAAACGTTCGAAAATCAGCCGTATTCAAACTAGCAAGTAACTAAACAACATCCACAGCTTTGATGGCGTATATATAACCTATGGATAGGAAGAATTCACGCCTCTTCATTATATCATCTGGGTGTATATAAAAACGAGATTTTTATACATATTCCAACTAATATACCCTAAAACTCTTATGTTCATCATGTAATATCATCTGGGTGTACGTAAAAACGAGATTTTTATACATATTTGAAGTGATATACCCTAAAATTGTTATGTTCATCATGTAATATGATGTGGGTATAGGTAAAAATGAGATTTTTATGCACATTTGAGCTGATATACCATAAAGTTCCTATCTTTTATCATTTCTTTCATGTGGGTGTATGAAATTTTATGTACATTTCAACTCATATATATATATATATATGTCAAAGGAGGAATTTGAAAAGGAAAAGAATGGAGGGCAGAGAAAAGTAGAGAGCAGAATATGAGGCTAAGTGTTGGGAAAGTTGGAGACATGAACAGACATCTGTGAGCTTCAAATCCACGCTTGTTTTTGCTTTCCCACACACAAAATACCAACTCAAATATCCTTTCCAAGCCATTCCAAGCTTAGCCAACCTGTTTTCTTTCAATCACTTCAACCCCACACATTCATCTCCCTTTGCCTCATATCAATACCTTTGCCTTTTGCTTTTCTTCTACGTGACATCTCACATCGGTTGGACAGGGGAGGAAATCTCTTTCTAGTAGACGCGTTTTAGAACCGTGAGGTTGATGGCGATACGTAACGGGCCAAAATGAATGATATATGCTAGTGGTGGGCTTGGATTGTTACACGTTGGGCTCCTAAGGGGGTGGATTGCGAGATCTCACCTCCATTAAAGAGGGGAATGAAACATTCCTTGTAAGAGTGTGGAAATCTCTCCCTAGTAGACGCGTTTTAAAATCATGAGGCTGATGCTATACGTAGCGGGTCATAGCGGACAATATTTGCTAGAGGTGAGCTTTGACTGTTACTAATGGTATCAGAGCCCGACATTGGGCGGTGTGCCAGCAAGGATACTGGCCCCGAAGGGGGTGAATTGTAAGATCCCACGTCGGTTGGAGAGGGAAACGAAACATTCCTTAGAAAGGTGTGAGAACCTTTCCCTAGTAGACGCGTTTTAAAATTGTAAGGCTAACGACGATACATAATAGGCCAAAGCAGATAATATCTGCTAGCGATGGGCATGAACTATTACATTCTATCATATAGAAATAGGTTTATATGGGTTTCATCTAAAAAAAAAAAACGTTCGAACTATGGTTGGAAGTATCGTTTATAAGCGTAAATTACAACTAAATAACACCGAGGGTTTCGTGTAAGTCTTTGCCATTGAACTAATGTAGTGTATTTGTAAAAACTCTGGGCTTTTCCTTTTGGGCTTCCCCCACAAGGTTTTTAAAACATGTCTACCAACGAGATACTTTAACACCCTTATAAAGAATGTTTCATTCTACTCCCCCAATCGACGTGGGATCTCACTCGTTTAAAATTTATAATGATTCAGTGAAAAGTATTGTTATCTAGGGTTTAATAGCTTACGAGTTATTTTGACAACTAAATATAGTAAGGTCATCTCCCGTAATATCAGTCGAGCTATCAACAAGATTAAGTTGGTGGAGTTTTTCACGGCGAGGCAAACTTTCGAAGATTAAATCATTACAAATTTTAAGATCACCGGACCATAACGACCAAATCATTACGAGTTTAAAAATACAAGCTTTAGTTTTAAGAAAGTACACTGACCCAATGTACTTTTTTGGCCTAAAGATATGAACCCTAGGTTTATTTTGGTACCTTCTTTTGTCTTAGGCTGGCCATTTAGTTTATTCTAACCCTTGTGGGTTCAATGCAAAGTTTGTACCTTCTTCACCGCCAACCCTGGTCGGGTTAGCTTGATTGACCGGAACTGGAGTCTCGAATTTCGCAGTTCCATGGCTACATATTCATCGAACATACGTGCCGGAATTGCCCGTATCTGAGCTCGAGAAATATTCTTTATACTGATCGTGACTACTTCAAATTTACCCGTTACTCGTGTCGTAATGATTCAGAGCCAAAATTGGTGGAATGGTCATTTTCTTATCTTCCTTGGCAGTACCAGGCAGTCGGTGATTCACCACATTACCTGTGATGGTTAACTTATCATTGAATGTTGCATATTTGTCACAAAATGTAATATTTTGAACATTATGTTATAAAAATATTAGGGAATTGGAGAATTTTGTACTTTAAATAAATATTTTAAAACTTATTATAGTTCAATTATTCGAGAAAATATGCTAATTGAATACCTTATACTAAAAAAAAAACACACATGAATGCATTTGTTTTGGTTTAATACGGTGAACGGTTGATCTCTCCTCGAGTCATCAACCAAAGACGTTCTTGAAAAGCCCGTAAAGCGGACAACACAAACCCTTTATTTTAGTCGGGAACGTGAGCACCGAAGCTCAATAATCAATACATTATCAACCCATCTTCTATGTCAAAAGTTCAAATCTCTATTCCGACCGCCACGAAAACAGTGATTTGGCTCACTTTAGCTAGCCAATCATTGGAATCGAAATTTGCTTTTCTCATACTACAAGTTCGATAATCGTACCAACGATACAAACCCTAGAATTCCCAAACCCTAAAATTCAAGATCGTGGACAAATACATGTAACCTACTATATATATTTTTGAGATTCGAATCTTTGACCTCTTGATCGATAATATATATCTATATTAATTAAGTTGTTATACTTCACGCGTTAAATAGAATATATACATTTATTCTCACAAATTTAAATAATTTTATATATAGAATTAAGAAAAAGAAAATGAATTTATAATTGTTACCAACCATAGTGTAGGCCCTAAAATTAATTAAAAAAAACTCACAAAAAATACAAGTTAGAGATGAACCCTAGCTAGGAATCTTCAACCCCAAGTCCTTATATTTACCCTAACTTTCTCTTCTCTTCTCCACACTCACAAAATTCAGCTCCTTCACAAAACATCATCATCATGGCCACTTCCCATGTTTCTGTTACAAAAACCCTCACTGTCTTTCCCAAAACCTTAAACTCTCCAAAACTCTTGGAGCTCTCAAACTTAGACAGGCAGTGTCCCTTGCACGTGTACCTTATTTTCTTCTACAAGCCATCTTCTAGCTCATCACTTGACTCGGTCTTCACCAACCTGAAAATAGGGTTAGAAGAAACGCTATCGGTTTGGTCCCCGGCGGCTGGTCGGTTGGAGCCGAACCCCGCCAACGGTAAGCTGAATCTACGGTGCAACAACCGCGGTGCAATTCTCGTTCAATCGTTCACCCATGTCGAGATTTCAGAACTTGGAGATCTCTCGAATTACAATGAGTTCTTTGAGAAGTTGGTTTATAAACCTGTTTTGAATGGGAATTTTTCTGAGTTCCCTTTGGTTGTGGCTCAGGTGAGAGGTTTGTCTTTATAAAAAAACAAAAGGGTTTTGGTTTTTTGTTAGAAAAAAGTGTTTTTTGTTGAAAATTTTGCTTAATTTCATGAAAAAGTGAAAGAAAAAAAAGGATTTTTATTGATTGAGACAAAGAAACAGAACATGTAAAAGGTTAGGGTTTAAGACAGCAGCTATGTCGAGGCTTTTTAGGGCAAAGAGACAAGCTTTGGATTAGACAATAATGAACACATTCTCACAGTCTGTAAAGACAATTATTTTTGTTCCTTCTTTCAAGATCTTCATAGATATGATCATATGATTCAAACCCAGTTGGCTTTAGAAGAAAACAAGACAACTTACGTTGTTGAAACAAGGTTTAATTACATGTTTGGTCGATTGAATTTTGCGTTTATTTAGTCTCTCGAGAGCAAAGTTAGAAATTTTTATAGGGAGAGACAAAATTTAACGCTCTAACCTAAAATTGAAGAACTTTTATTCCCGATTGATGATATATGTCTTAACCAGCTAAACTATACTCTCACCCTATCCTACCCTCGATAGGCAGTTAGCCGTCCTACAGCTACTAGAAAAGGAACTAGGGTGATCTTGAATAGGAATCTTAAAGAATCTCCATAAAAATAGCACTAGATTGAGCATAGGTGATTTTGTAGCTAGTCAAAATCTTGACTAATTGATCGAAGTAGGTAGTTCCAGTAGACTCAGATCCCAAAACAAATAGGATGGATCGGCCCAAATCGACAAATTTCAGTTATGACCCTAAAATTGTTAAGGTTTTTGAATTGGGGGCGGGAAAATTTAAGGTCGTTAAAAGTATAAACGGATGAAGTTGTTGTTTTTGTTTATTTTAATGATGTTTTAAAAAGCAGGTGACAAGGTTTGGGTGTGGAGGATACTCCATAGGAACAGGAATAAGCCATTCATTGTTTGATGGACCAGCTGCGTACGAGTTCCTAAGTGCATGGGCGGCAAAGTCTGCCATTTCCAAGGACAAGAAGGAGCCATATGGGGTTGAGTTGCACACGCCAGTGCATGAGAGAGGGAGGCTTTTGATGGGTTTCGACCCAAAACGGAGCTTGGAGAAGAGGGCGATGCCGGTGTCGGGGGCGGTGGCGATCGATCATTTGTATCGGTTGATAATGCAAAGCATGACGGGTAAGGAGGAAATAGGGAAAAAGGAATATGTTTATAGAACGTTTAGATTGAGTAGAGGAATGATCGAGAGGTTGAAGAAGAACGCTATGGGAGAAAATGGTGGCTTTGCTTGTTCGTCGTTCGATGTTATTGCTGCTCATCTATGGAAGGTACTAAGCTTACATTTTTTTAATGAGTACAATATCTGCTAGTGGTAGGCTTGAGCTGTTACAAATAGTATCAGAGCTAGACACCAAGAAACGAAACATTCTGTATAAAGGGCGTGGAAACCTCTCATAGCATCCGCGTTTTAAAACCGTGAAGCTGACGGTGATATATAACGGGTCAAAACGGACAAGTAGTTGTTACCGTTATTTCCTATATATATATGGGTTTGACTTTTTTTTTTTTAAAAAAAAAAAAAACATTCAATATTGGTCGTTGAATTTGGTTTGAGACATATTATTGTCTGTTACAGGCAAGAACTAAGGCTATGTCTGTGAGCAAAGAAAAGATGGTGTGCTTACAATTTGCAGTGAACGCCAGGAACAAACTGATGCCTCCTCTACCTAAAGGCTTCAGCGGCAATGCCTTTGTGCTCGCTTCGGTCGCCTTAACCGCAAGACAATTGGAGGACGAAAGCTACAAAACAATAGTCGAGATGATACGAAACGCCAAGTCTCGAGTCGACAACGACTACATCAATGCATACAAACAAGGTCTCGAAGGCCCTCAGGCTTCCCTTCCTCCGCTCAAGGAGCTCACTGTTGTATCGGATTGGACCCGAATGCCGTTCCACAAGATCGAGTTCTTACATGGACAAGCTCTCTATGCATCTCCTTTAAAGCCACCGATCCTCGACGTCGCTTACTTTCTACAGAGCCCCACGGATAGCCAAGCGATCGATGTTCGGGTCCCTTTGCTGGGAGGGACTCTTGAGGCTTTCTCCTCCTACTTCTTGACCGGCATGCAATGAGGCTTTAAAGTTACCCTTCTTTTGCAGGGTTGCTTTGTTTTAGGGTATCCCTCTAGTAAGGTTCTAAGTTTGAATAGCATAAGGGTTTGTTCATTACTGAACAAATGGTCAAATAGTGTACTAAGAAGAATAATATGATATCTTTGTAGAATAAGAGAGCCGACAAGCTTTTGTGGTACGGTACAGTCAATGTCAACGGTCCGATGGGCATTGTAATAATTTCCATCTAATCTAAAATAGATATCGTTCAAAAGTCAACAAAAACGTAGACAATCACGTGTAGTGTAGTTGTAATAGCCCAAGCTCACTGCTCGCAGATATTGTCTTCCTTGAGCTTTCTCTCTTGGGCTTCCCCTCAAGGTTTTTAAAACGTGTTTGCTAAGGAGATGTTTCCACACCCTTACAAAGAATGTTTCGTTCTCCTCCCCAACCGACGTGGGATCTCACAATCCACCCCCCTTCAGGGCCCAACGTCCTTGTTGGTACTCATTCCCCTCTCCAATGGATGTGGGATCTCACAATCCACTCTCCTTCAAGGCCTAGTGTCCGTACTGACACACCGCCCGGTGTCTGGATCTGATACCATTTGTAACGGCTCAAGTCCACCGCTAGCAGATATTTTCCTCTTTGGACTTTCCCTTTCAAGCTTTCCCTCCAGACTTTTAAACACGTTTGTTAGGGAGAGGATTCCACACCCACTTTGTTCTCCTTCCCAACCGATGTGGGATCTCACAATCCATCACTTTCAAGGCCCAGCATCTTCGTTGGCACTTGTTTCTTTCTTCAATCAATGTGGGATCTCACAATTTACCCCCCTTCGAGGCCCAACGTCCTTGTTGGCACATTACTCGGTATCTAGCTCCGATACCATTTGTAACAGTCCAAGCCCACCGCTAGCAGATATTGTCCTCTTTGGGCTTTCCCCTTCGGGCTTCTCCTCAAGGTTTTTAAAACACGTCTACTAGGGAGAAGTTTCCACACCCTTATAAAGAAACCGACATGAGAGAGAGCAAAATCATTACACAATCCATCCCCTGTCAGGGCCCAGCGTCTTCGTTGGCACTTGTTCCTTTCTCCAATCAATGTGAGATCTCACAATCTACCCCCTTCGAGGCCCAACGTTCTTGTTGGCACATTACCCCGTATCTGGCTCTGATACCATCTGTAACAGTCCAAGCCCACCGCCAGCAGATATTGTCCTCTTTGGGCTTTCCCCTTCGGGCTTCTCCTCAAAGTTTTTAAAACGCGTCTACTAGGGAGAAGTTTCCACACCCTTATAAAAGTTTCCACACCCTTATAAAGAAACCCAAAATCATTACCCATATGAATTACAATGTACAATTGTTGGCCAACATTAAAAGCAATATAAACAGTCATGGAATCAAAATGGAAAAGAGACTTCCTTGAGTACTTCTGCTCTGCCAAACAGGAAAACAGACCATGTAGAAAGCTAAATAAGAACATGGTCAGAGCTAAACCTGCAGGGACTAAATACATTAAAATCCGCTCGACGCAAAACTAGATAACGCTGGCAGTCCGAGTCGAGGACCCTTTGTTCGAGTAGGTCGGCTTCACAAGCACGTGCACGTTCCAAAAGGAAAATTATCACATCCAAAATCTCCTTCCAATAATTTTGCACCATCTTGTTCCTGCAGAGAATCAAATTGTTGTTCGTAATTGTTACAGAGAAGCTATGGCAATCTAGACGAAAAGTTGCATACAACTCGGATGAGAGGATCCCACATTAGTTAGAGAGGGGAACAAAGCATTCTTTATAAGGGTGTGAAACTTCTCCTTAGTAGACGCGTTTTAAAACCTTGAGGCAAAGCCCAAAGAGGACAATATTTGTTAGCCATAGGCTTGGGCGGTTACAAATGATATCAGAGTCAGACACCAGGAGGTATGCTAGCGAGGACGCTGAGACCCAAAAGGAGGTGGATTATGAGATCTCACATCAGTTGGAGAAGGGAATGAAACATTCTTTATAAGGGTGTGGAAACTTTTCTCTAGTAGACGCATTTTAAAACCTTGAGTAAAAATCAAAAGAGGAAGCCCAAAAAGAACAATATCTGCTACAGGTTGGACTGTTACAAATGATATCAGAGCCAGACATCATGCGGTGTGCCAACTAGGATGCTGAGCCCCAAAGGGGGTAGATTTTGAGATCCCACATCGGTTGGAAAGGGGGAATAAAACATTCTTCATAAGGGTGTGGAAACTTCCCCTAGTAGACGAGGTTTAAAATCTTGAGGGGAAGGAAGGGAAAGTCCAAAAGGGACAATATCTGCTACCGGTGGACTTGAGCTGTTACAAATGATATCAGAGCCTGACACCGGACGGTGTGCCAGCTAGGACGCTGAGCCCCAAAAGGGGGTGGATTGTGAGATCCCACATCGGCTAGAGAGGGGAACGGAGAATTCTTTATAAGGGTATGAAAATCTCTCCCTAGTAGACGCGTTTTAAAACCTTGAGAGGAAGCCCATAAAGAAAAATCTAAAGAAGACAATATCTACTAGCGGTGGACTTGGGCTGTTACAAATGGTATCAGAGCCAGAGCCCCAAAAGGGGGTGGATTGTGAGATCCCACATCGGCTAGAGAGGGGAACGAAGAATTCTTTATAAAGGTGTGGAAACCTCTCCCTAGTAGACGCGTTTCAAAACCTTGAGGAGAAGCCCATAAAGAAAAATCTAAAAAAGACAATCTCTGCTAGCGGTGGACTAGGGCCGTTACAGTTAACTTGGTCGCTAACTTGCCCTACTCACAATTTCGATACTATACACTCCCCGAGTAAGTGCCATTTAACCGAGGCTTATCGGTTTCGAGTGAACTTTTTGGTTTCAAATGGGAAAGGATACACTCTTTCTCCACTAACAAGACAAAAAGAAAAAGAAAAGATGTTACCTGCTTCATCATTGCACATGTTATGTCTTCCAAGGAACCACAGTTACTTGAACAAAATCTAGCTTGCATTTTTTGCTGATGATCATACAAAACTCCTTGTTTCAACATGATCGATGTCTCGATAGACGATTTCTTGAATTGATCGTGATCCACCATTGCACGATCGAGATCATTTGCTCGACTAGGCACGTTAAAATCCTTGCTTCTAGAGAAGATTGTGTTCTGATTTTCGAAACGCTTTGGTAACGTCTCTGCAGCACCATTCAGTGGTACGAATGAATTTGATGAGCTACAGGCCACGGTCGTGTCGTAATAGGCGTCCTCTAGATCATTCCAATCTTGAACAGGAACCTTTGTGATTACTCGATCATATCGATTGCTATTCGTGGCTGCTTGACATTGAGTATCTGTTCTTGAATCATGGGATTGAGTAGATATTGAAGCAATGTCAGAAACACAATTTCCTATATGCAAGAGCATCCTAGATGAACGAGCAGCCTTCGACCAATCGTCACCCGTGCATCGAATACTATCTACCGAAGGACGTGAACTTTCCAAGCTTGCAGATACTACTGAAATCAAGGGGTCATTACTCAAATGACCAGCAGCAGAAAACACTGTTCTCTGATCAAAAGCACGAGCGAGATCGTCCACATGGGTGCCGTGCTTAACGTGTTGTACTTGATCAAATCCTGATGACTCTGGCATTCCCTGGAACATATTCGCACTGCGGGTTCTTGGCTGAAATGTAGACTCCAGTGGAACGGTTCCCGGGGAAGAAAGGCCATTCATGCCCATACAAGCAGGAGTATTCAATCGACCGAGCATCCCGGTGGTCGGGATAGATCTATAAGCAGTGTTGGGAAACGGTGGAGGTCCTGTGACGGAATGGAAATTCCCGATACCGTTAAGAGAACCAATTCTCATATACGAAGGGTCCGCGCTGCTCAATGCAGTCACCATGTTAGCTTGTTGGTTTGCTACACAGCTGATTCTCCTGAGATAAAGCCTATATTTCTGCAGTCCATAGAGCTCACGTTGGTTAGGCTTCTAAAACTAATGACTGAGTGCAATATGAATAACAAGACTATTTACCTGAAGATGACTAGCAACGTTTTCTCTTGTGAGCTTTTCAACGTTCATCAAGTCCAAAATCCTTTTGGGCACTGCCTCTGCATAGCAAAAAGAGATGGATAGTGAAAGAAGCGTTGATTCGAGAAATCTTTTGTAACCGCCCAAACCCACCACTAGTAGATATTGTCGTCTTTGAGCTTTCCCTTCAAGGGCTTCCGCTCAAGGTTTTAAAACGCGTCTGTTAGGGAGAGGTTTCCACACCCTTATAAGGAATGCTTTGTTCCCCTCTCCAACCGATGTGGGATCTCACAATTCACCCCCCCCCCCTTTGGGACCCAGCATCCTCAGTGGCACATCGCTCGGTGTCTGGCTTTGATACCATGGTTACAGCCCAAGTCCACTGCTAGCAGATATTAGCTTCTTTGGACTTTCCTTTCAAGGGCTTCCCTCAAGGTTTTATAACGCTTCTGTCAATGAGAGGTTTCCACACCCTTATAAGGAATGTTTCGTTCCCCTCTCCAACCGACGTGGGATCTCACAATCCACTCCCCTTAGGGGCCAGTGTCCTCGCTAGTACATCGCCTGGTATCTGGCCTTAATACCATTTGTAACAACCCAAGCTCACCCCTAGTAGATATTGTCCTCTTTGGGCTTTCCCTTCCAGGGCTTCCCTTCAAGGTTTTAAAACGCGTTAGGGAGAGGTTTCCACACCCTTATAAGGAATATTTCGTTCCCCTCTCCAACCGATGTGGGATCTCACAATCCACCCCCCTCGAGGGCCCAACAACCTCACTAGCACACCGCCCAGTGTCTGGCTCTGATACCATTTGTAACAGCTCAAGCTCACCGCTAGTAAATATTGTTTTCACTAGGCTTTCCCTTCAAGGGCTTCCCTTCGAGGTTTTAAAACATGTTTGTTAGGGAGAGGTTTCTACACTCTTATAAGGAATGCTCAGTTCCCCTCTCCAACTTAGGTGGGATCTCACAATCCACCCCCTTGAGGCCCAGTGTCCTCACTGGCACACCGCTCGATGTTTGACTTTGATACCATTTGTAACAGTCCAAGCCCACCGCAAGTAGATATTGTCCTCTTTGGGCTTTTCCTTTAAGAACTTCCCCCCCAAATTTTAAAACGTGTTTGTTAGAGAAAAGTTTCCACACCCTTATTAGGAATACTTCATTTCCCTATTTGTTATGAATGAAGAACCCTTTTCAACCCGAGAGAGAGAGAGCGAGAAAGGATGAAGTACTCACTATCTATGCCCAACTGGTTAACAGCATTTACGAACTTCCTATGCAGCTCAACAGACCAAACAACACGAGGCTTCTTCTGGGTCGACGAGTCATCGTCCTCTTGCCCGTTATAATCCTGGTCATCATCCTCATCATAGTTTTGATCCTTCCTTTTCTTCTTAAACTTCCCATTTGGATCAGCTACTTCTTCACCATTCTCATAATCATGCTTGGCCTGATTGATAGAATTCATCTGATCCTTTGGATCAAATTTCTTTCTCCTGATAACATGCTGCCAAATGTTCTTGAGCTCCTCAATGCGAACAGGTTTCAGCAAGTAATCACATGCTCCATGAGTTATCCCTTTCATCACAAGTTTGGGATCTCCATTTGCAGACAGCACTAAGAACACGTTCACAGATCAAAATGAAACAAAGAACAAATTAACATTCAGTAGTGTCACACTAAATAAAGAATAGAAGTGCAAAATAGGCCACTTTTTAGTACGAAAACGGCAAACATAAGCCCACCGCTAGTAGATATTGTCCACCTCCTTGGGGGCCAGCGTCCTCGCTGGCACACCGCCTGGTGTCTGGCTTTGATACTATTTGTAACAACTCAAGCCCACCACTAGCAGATATTGTCCGCTTTGGCTCGTTACGTATCACCATCATCCTCTGTAATGACCCAAATCTACCGCTAGCAGATATTGTCCTCGTTGGGCTTTCCCTTTCGGGCTTCCCCTCAAGGCTTTACAACGCGTCTGCTAGGGGAAGGTTTCCACACCCTTATAAAGGGTGTTTTGTTCTCCTCCCCAACCAATGTGGGACATCACAATCCATCCCCCTTCGGGGCCAGCGTCCTCGCTATCTCTCGTTTGTTTCTCCAATCAATGTGGGAACGCCACCAAATCTACCCCCCTTTGGGGCCCGCGTCTTTACTGGCACACCGCCTCGTGTCTACTCCCTTTGGAGAACAACGAGAAGGCTGACACATCGTCCGGTGTCTGGCTCTGATACCATTTGTAACGACCCAGATCTACCGCTAGCAGATTTTGTCCTCTTTGGGCTTTCCCTTTCGGGTTTCCCCTCAAGGCTTTAAAACGCGTCTGCTAGGGGAAGGTTTTCATACCCTTACAAAGGGTGTTTTGTTCTCCTCCCCAACCAATGTGGGACATCACATCCTCACAGTTTTAAAACGCGCCTACTAGGGAGAGGTTTCCACGCCCTTGTGAGAAATGCTTCGTTCCCCTCTCCAACCGACATGGGATCTCACTATCCACCTCTTGGGGGCCAGCGTCCTCGCTAGCACACAGCCCAGTGTCTAGCTCTAATACCATTTGTAATAGCTCAAGCCCACCGTTAGCAAATATTGTCCGCTTTGGCCTGTTAGGTATCACCGTCAGTCTCACGGTTTTAAAACGCGTCTGCTAGGGAGAGGTTTCTACACTCTTATAAAGAATATTTCGTTCCCCTCTCCAACCGATGTAAGATCTAATCAACTTTAAAAAATTCAAAATTTCAGCAAAAAAAACTTCAAAGCATAGTGCAGTTTAAGCTTACTAATAACAGGAAGGTCCATCTCCAGCCCCACAAGCTCAAGCAGCTTAAATCCATCCATGTCAGGCATGTGGACATCACTGATAACCACATCAAACTTGTTCTTGTTTTCTCTCAATAACTTGAGTGCCATAATAGCCTGATTCGTCGTAGTGACTGCAACATCCAATGAACACAATTAAATTACATTTGATTGGTTCTTTCGTAAATCAATGCATGAGCTAAGGCTCCCATGTCCCACCGACCCTTCGAAAAAGTCACGTCGTCAAACGGTTAATAGGGAGTCAGAAGCAAGAAGAAATGAACTTTAGATGAGTTGAAATTCTTCATGCCACCAAAACGGTCAAACCATTTTGGCCCGTTACGTATCGCCGTCAACCTCACAGTTTTAAAATGAGTCTACTAGAGAGAGGTTTTCACACCCTTATAAGGAATGCTTCGTTCCCTTTTCCAATCGATGTGAGATCTCACAATCCACCCCCTTGGGAGCCTAGCGTCCTCGCTACCACACCGCCCTATGTCTAGCTCTAATACCATTTCTAACAGTTCAAGCTCACTGCTAGTAGATATTATCCGTTTTGGCCCGCTACGTATCGCCATCAACCTCACAATTTTAAAACATGTCTACTGGGGAGAGACTTTCACACCCTTATAACAAATGTTTCGTTCCCCTTTCCAACATGGAATCTCACATGAACCGAACAAGAACAAATCATTGGCATATAGAACTTAAGAGCTAACCACATGTCAACACATTAAACCAAATCAAACCATAAGATATTAAGGGAGTCCAAACTTCCAAATTAAAGCTCAACATCAATCTTATTCCCTTGCATTCAATCAATTCAACAATCTTCACAAACAGAACAGAATCCTCAATCCACAAACCACAAACATTAAACCGACAATTACCATGATAGTGGCACCGGCGAAGCAAAGTCTCCAAGATCAAAAGACAAGTGGGGTCGTCGTCGACGGCGAGAACACGCATTCCAACCGGAAATTGGTCATTTGGGTCATCAACTCTTGGCTCAACCGTCATGGTTTCAGCTTCCGACCGACAAGAACTTCGATTTGGGGAAGTAATTGAGCTGTTTGAGTGATGTTAGGCGACACCCAGATGAAATAATGAGGAAATGAGGGACGTGAAATAGAGAGAAAGCTGCGGAGGAAGCAGAGGGAGTCTCTGTAGACTTCGCTGAAAATGGAACAAAGAAATGGAATTTCGTTTTGCGTTTTGTAATTCCGGCGCGTGTCATGTACGCGCTTTTTGACCAGTGGTTGACCCGGCAAAACATACATTTTTTTCATTAAAATTGTTTTGTTTTTTTTTACATTTTTTATTATTATTTTGCTAAATAACCTCAAAACAAAACCGTGTAAAAATAAGAACAGAACATAAACCAAACCGAGTTTAAAATAAAACCGGTCTACAATTTGTAATTCCGGCGCGTGTCATGTACGCGCTTTTGACCAGAGGTTGACCCGACAAAACATCCTAATTTTTACTTTTTTTTCTTCATTAAAATTGCTAGTAAAATGTTTTGTTTTTTGTTTTTATTTTTACATTTTTTATTATTATTTTGCTAAATAACCTCAAAAATAAGAACATAACATGAGCCGAACCGAGCTTGAAAAAAACCGGTCTACAAATGGGTATTTCATTTGTAGATTCGGAACAAGATAAGGTACAAGATTCCCGGAGGCTGAGATCAAGTGTGGACAGGAGCACAGCAAAGCTTTATTGAAGACACGTGTGAAGGCGCATGACCGTTGATGTGGATTCAGTTCACTAGAATACAAAATAAATTAGTTAACTAATTAATTAAGGTGTTAACAGCTTTAACTTTTATAAAGTGGGAAAAGGGGAGCTTTTGAGTAATTTTTAAGGGGAAAATGATGTTGGAGTGTGCGTTTTGACTCTCTTCGACCAAGAAAATCATGTCCCATTCCGAACAAAATCCACGTTTTGTTTCATTAACTCGGCAGGTACTTAAATTTTGGACAAAATTAACCCTTTTATGTAGGAGTCGATAAAACGTACGATATCTCCTAGAATTGAATTTTTCGATATCACAAATCAGCTCTATTGGGTCACTAGAATTTTTGATAAAATATTAAAATTATATAATTTCTACGTGTATATAGACGTGACAAGCTCCATATACTGTAAAAAGATATCACATTTGAAGCATGGTAGACCCTTATTATATTGGTATGCTAACTTGAGTGTAAATAAGAATTAATACAAGGACTAAAAAAAAAAATGTATGAAAACCAAGTTGATAGGGACTAAAAGGAAAAACAATATAATTTGAAGGACTAAAAAATAATAATTATAAAGTTTGTGGACTAATCTCTTCAAAATTAAAATATATATATATATTAAATTTATCTATAAAATATTTTTAATGCTTTAAACTATAATATTACTCTCATAATTAATCTTTAAAATTAAAAAATTATTAAAATATTAAAAAAATCAATGTCGTTATCTTACTCACATCGTGTCATTGAGTGATCACGTCAATATCTTATCTAATATTCTAATAAATTACAGATAATTTTAAAATATTTATAAAAATTAGGGTTAATATTGTAATTTTTAAAAAATATAGGCATTTTTTTAAAATAAAGAAAAAGATGAGCCTTTGGTGACATGGGTGGATGAGCTTTCCTTGAATGGAAGTTAGTGGACTAAAGATTTTGTAAATAGATATTCATAGATACGATGATGTTACATATTTATACTATATGCTTTTTATTTATTTATTTTATTTTATTAATTTTAAATTATAATTATTATGTACTTTTTAAGGTATCTTTTAAGATACGTATAAATAAAATATATATTCTTAACGATAAGATCAAAATATATTTATAATCTTTATTACTTTGAATATGATTATGTTATATATTAGTATGTTGTCACGCTGATACTTTTAGAACCTTAAATTTAAATATACAAAAATAAAAATATAGAAGGCCTGAATTGAAAATTTAAACTTCTAACCTCTTTTATTTATGCATTATTTTAATTAATAATAAATTAATTTAGTATTAAATATTGATGTTCAATCATATGTAACCATGAAAACATACTATTAATAAAAAAAATATATTAAATTTAATTTGTAAATATAATCATTATTGCTAAAAAGAAATATTTCGGCCCAATGTTAAGCCCAGGCCCAGTGTTAAGCCCAGGCCCAATGTTAAGACCAGGCCCAATGTTTGCTTATTGAAAATGATTGTCCGTGTTTGTAGGCCCATGGGCCGACCAGATGACCATGGGCCCACAATCGACAATACTCCCTCTGGCCCGTCGTGAAATAAAATTTATTTCCTTGCAAAAAAAATCATATTTTTTATTTTTTATTTTTTAAAATTTACCCCTCAAATTTGTGCAAATAGCTAGCGGGTCACCGCCACGAAGAAAAATATTTGTAAATACATGTTTAAAGTTAAAAAACAACATTAATTGGCGAAGTGAGCATAATTCAACAGTGACTGATATGGACTCTCGAGTAAAAAAAATTAGAAAGTCAAATTTTTTTTGAGAATTAAAAAAACTACGGTATTAATATAACTCGTAAAATATTATATTATATTATCTTGCTTGTATATAGGATAATAAAAAAATAATTTAAAATACTAGTTTTTTCACACATGGTTTTATTAAATAAAAATTTAAACAAAATAAAGTTGAATTTAGAAAAATTTGAAATAAAAAATATTTTATATTCAAATGACCAAGTCCAATATTAAATAAAATAAGATTAAAAAAATAGTGGAATTTCCTTTTATTTATTTATTTATTTTCATGTCAAAAGATCTTTAAAAATTTAGTTTCAATATAATAAATACAGTAAATTATAGGTTGAATTTCAAAAATATTATTTATTTTTTATAAACCTTTTAGGAATTAATTATTTAAATATTTTTTAGTACAATATCTTTTAATAATTGATAGGTTAATTTTTAAACGATTTATAATTTGGAAATTTTTTAGAGCATTTTTTAACCGTTATTTATAATTTAACTAGTTATTTATGTCTAAACCAATTAAACTATACTTAAGTTGACTGTAAATTTATTTATTTATTTATTTATTTGCCTCTTTTTTTAACGAGCATGCAAGAAAGTAAACGACATTGATCATAAATTTCAAAAGAAGACTTCTCTGGTCTCTACCACAAAAATAAAAGATAGATAGATATACAGTAAAAAAGAAAGGACGTGGTGCCCTTAAGACTCGAATGACATAGTTTTTATTTGACTAACGTCTCATATTGTTCGCTTGTATCATGAATCAAATTCTTTAAACATTTACCCGTAATAAATGAATATTGACATTATGTAAACTTAGCATCAATTAGTGTCTAGACGTGGAAAAATAGTTAATTAAACAGTATAATTCTCGTATTCCTTTCGTTCGGGACTACGTAGTTTCTTTTATTGAGGGCATTTATCTGAATCTTGTACAGTGTCGAAGAGTGATATCTACTCAATCTCGGCACTTCATTGACTAAATTGAAGTATCTCGAACCCTAAAAACTTCAAATATATATATATATATATATATTATTTATTTATTTTGTAATTTTGAGTATAGTTTAAATTTCCTTTTAAAAAAATCCAAACCCTATCCATTTTCTCAATCCATTTCCAAAAAAAACCAAACCTCTCCCCTTTCAACATGGAACTCCAAGCCGACAAAACCCCACTTTTCGAGGACGTCGAGGAAGACGGCGACAAGAAAACCGGCGAACTTTCCGACGACCGGAGCACCGTTCTGGATCTTCACCTCTCAACAACAAACCCCAGAATTTTCTCATGCAATTATTGCCACAGAAAATTCCTCAGCTCCCAAGCTTTGGGAGGCCATCAAAATGCCCACAAACGAGAGAGGACTTTAGCCAAACGAGTTCAAAGATTTCATTGGGTGGCGGCCGAAAATCCGCTTCACGGCGGCGCGTTTCACAGACGGTCGTTGGGAATTCACGCGCACGCTCAGCAAATTCAGAAGCCTCTGGGCTTTTTTGGTGGGCCTACTTCCTCTCCTCCATTGTGGCCGAGGCCTGTGTTTATGGGTCAGCAGCCGGCGGTGGAGCGGCTCACTACGGCGATTGGTGACCGGAATTTTGGGAGGTATGATGACGTGGCTAGATGCCCGGCGATTGGAGGCTCAAACGCCGGTAATGAGAATATTGTTCATTCTCAGACCAAACAAGATCAAGGTCAGACCAATTTCCTTGACTTGTCTCTTAAACTCTAACTCCAATCAATTATTGTTGTTATTTATTATTAATAATAGATTATTTCTTAATTATTGGGTTAAATTACTTGTTAATTTTTAATTTAAATTTATATATCTTTTAGATTATATGTCTATTTAGCGATAAATTAATTAATAATAATTTTATTATTTTTGTATAATATATATAGTTTTTTTTAAAGGACTTTCTTCTTTTTCCATTTAATTAAAGTCAAGATTTTCATATTATATAAATTTAATTTGGTGCAAAATTGGAAATGAAAATTAAAAAATCTCACGTGCCACACATTTGCATAAATAAATAAATATAAAATATGATAGGATAATATTTTTTTATTTTTTTATTTTTTGAAAATTTTCAATTTTATTATTTCCTTTTGCAATAAATGTTGTTGGTTTCTTTATTCAGATGTATGCATTTATTGGATAAATATATGGAATATAAATTTGTTTACATTATATTATAATTAATTATGAAATTTGAAATTAAGTGGAGCAATCAACAAAATAAATATATTACTTTAGTAATAATTAAATAATAGAAAATAAGTTGAAAAATTAGATTGATTAATTTATTATTATTATTATTTATGGACTATTTTATCTAAAAAATTGTCCCTTTTAACTTATAAACATTTTAATAATATCTTTAAACTAAAAAAAAAAAAAAAAAAAAAACATTACGGGAAAATTAATATTTTGTTTCAACCAAAAGTATTAATTATTTTTTTTTAAATAATACACTTAAAACTTTTAATAAACTTTTAATAGTTTCATTCATATTTTAAATATTTTTTGAAAAGTAAAATATTTTTTAGCTTTTTTCGATTTTTTTTTTAAATTAACAATATTTTTAGATAAAGTATAAATTAGGGTTATTTTTATTAATTTAGCTTAATTTATTTACAATTTTTTTTTTAATTTTCAATTTTTTAATTTTTTAATTTTATTTATTTATTTGCATTAATTAGACTTTGTCAATTGGACGGTAAGAAACCAATTAGATTAATTGATTGATAGATTTGATTAGAAGACAAAAATGGCCTACACTAATCAAAATGTTTAGATGTTAATTATTTTAATTAAGGTTTAAGAATGACCTTGGCTACTTTTGCGCATCTAATTACATTTTTTTTTAATTTTTGTTTATTTAAAAAAAAAAAGTCGGGTTCAGTCAACATCATGAAAATTCATTATTTTTCTTATTTAAAAAAGTTTATTCGAGAGAGTTTAGTTCTAAACCAATCGACATGTTGATATTCAAGACACCAACATAAATATAATATATTTTAAAAAACATCAAAACCTTTTGTTGTTTACTAATAAAACTAAGAAATCTCTAAACTTTCAATACTAAGTACTTGACAAATCCAAAAAAATTCAAAAAATTTTAAAATTTCAAATATAAATTTGAATTCATGTCTAATTTGAAAAGTTTAGGGACTAAATAGACATAAATTTCAAAGTTCAGGGACCACCCAGATAATTCCAGTAAGATCAAGAATTTAACGTAAAACTCAGCAACATTCATGCAGACAAAACAGACAATCAACCCAAAAAAATCCTATATGATCATAATAATACCCTTTTGGCATGTATAGATATGCATGAAGTGAGGAGGACGGCTGTGTGATTTTGGGTCAACTTGCACGTACTTTGACTATTCTAACGAGAAAACAGTCTGACCCTACTACATTTAGTTGATATAGCAACATCAACTTAAATAGGTGGTTACAGATGGTTACTATAACTTGAGCTCATTCTCTCTAAACCCTTTACGTATTTTGACTATTCTCACGAGAAAACCGTATGACCCTACTATATTTACGTATTTTGACTCTTATTAACTACTAAGCCAACTCAAAGTGGGTGAAGAAAAGGAAATAGGAGATCAAACTCGACATTATTACGAGAGCACAAGCAAGAGAAATTGGCCACGACCTCTACGGTTTTCGAGTGACTGACATTCAAGAAAAATTTAGATCCCAAATCCATAACATGATTTGTATTTCCAAAAGATATGATTGCAGCTAGCAATTACAGTCAAACAACATTGATAACAAAGATCACATAGTTCTGCAACATATAACCAATAATCTAGAGAAAGAACAGTTCAGTCATTTCTTTCAATGATTCTAGCAGGATCAATTGTGAAGGCTTTTTGTCAGCTAAAGCTATAAGTTTTCCACCTTTTTTTGGGTGTTCTTAGCCAACTGGTAGAGACCCTTTTGTAATCACCAAAGGCACTAAGTTCTACTTGTTTGTAATCACTCGGTCCCTCAGCTTTTTATTAACAGATGATCCCCAAAAAATAAAACAACTGCATAGATGTTAACACTAATCATGATTCATGAACTATGGCTATTGCAAATGATGATATAAAGGAAGAAAACATAATCTTGAATACCTTCAAAAAATGGTAACAACCGTGTTCGATGTTGTCAATGAAGCGTATGGTTTATCTTTCCACAAACGACTCGACAGTTCCCAGCCATCGAATAAGTTCACATCTGTCTTTGTTCATCATATATTCATGCAAAAACATAGAAAGCTCCTTATCTATCCCCCTTTCTGCTAAGAACTCCCGAAATTTCGTCTGGATTTTGCCACTCAATTTCCTGAAATCAACAAATACCAAAAGTATCATTAGTAAACAAAGGAGTTAGAGCCCAACAAGCCTATAACTTAAATTCACTGAACTAAATTGTGCATTGTGATACCAGCCAACCAATATTGCAGCTCTAGAATACAATGTGGCTGACAATTTCATACTAATGGATGTAGGAGAAATTTTAAGAACGGTATTTAGCTAATCCGAGCATAGATCATAGAATAAAACATCAATTACCATTTTAAATATATGCGAATCGTTGTTAATTATTAAGACCAGATAGATTTGAGGTTGAATTTTAATTGAGGAGTTACTACAGGACAGCCATATTGAACGCTTTTTCCCTATATGGGGCAGCCAAATCCACAACAAAATGGTCAATGATCAGTAATCACCATACAAAAGCGGCCAAAGCAACAACAAAATCACAGAAAGGACGAGAAACTGAGTATCTGAGATGAGCAATACCGAAAATCAGGCCCCATGTAGGGTCTCGCAAGAGACATATCTCGTTTAAGAACATATAGCTTCTGAACCTCCAAAGAATCAGGCCATGCCGAGCACACAAACTCCAAATCCTCAGAACCTTCCCCCTTCGAAATGTCAACAAGCACGCTAATGTGAAGACGAAGGTCCTCTTCACCATCGCTATCGTCTCCAAGTTTGGGAACCGATTCACAGCCATCAAACATCGTCGCTTCAATTTTAATATCTTCAGTGTCTCCAAATTTCCCTTTCAATGTAATCCACTGCATTCCCGGTCGGTCTTCAACCGAAAATGCACCGAATCTCGTTGCAGGCTATAAGATTACGCAGCAAGAAGTTAAAGCAAACATTCTTAATTGCAAATTGCAAAATGTAGGACAAGGAAATGGATCGAGAGAAGGAAGAGAAAATAATCGGTGAACCTGATGAGGAGGAGCGTAATTTGACTGGTACTCAATCTCGTTACGAAGTACTCTGAGAGCGATGGCATCGAAGGGAGATTTGGGATAGGCGGCGGAAACGAATGGCCTGGTGAAGAGCGATTTTGAGATGATTGTGCTTCGTGAAGGAGAACTGTGGCGGCACCATAATCGACGAGTGAAGAAGGTACTGTAAGATCGAATCTTCCGGTGGGATGATCGGAAAATCGCCGACATGATTAAAGATTCCGGCGGTAAAAATTTACAGCTTCAGGGTTTTTGGTCCCAATTGGAACGAAGTGAAGGAAGAGGGTTTAGTCCCGGAGCTCAGAATATCCCAAAAATGAGCTTCAAAGGTTTTTACTTCGGCAAACGAGCACATTAAAAAAAATAAAAAATAATTGTCGTTAATATCCTAAACAATTTAACATTTTTTTTTTAAAATAAAAAAATAAAAATATATATATATTTACAATTATGTTTTAAAAATATACATCAATTTTAAATTTGAATTTGATTTTTTTTTTTTTGTTAAAGTAATAGGTATTAATTAAAATTTCATAAATATTAATATTTTCAAATTATTTTAAAAAATTGGAGAATATTAATAAAACTCAAATCGGTTCTTAAAACACAGTTAAAAGTTCAAGAGTATTTTTTTTACGGGTAGAGATAAGAGAAAAAGACTATTATACCCTCATGTGTAAAAAATGGTAGGCGGGTCCAATTTTTTTTTTTGATTTCCCTTGTCTTCTCGTTGCTTCCGGCCAAGTGCAAGGAAGTCGAATAGAAGTTAAGGAGAACTCGATAGGGGTGCTATAAAAATGAAGCTTGAGTTTTGTAATAGTCTAAGCTCACCGCTAGCAGATATTGTCACGATTTTAAAACGCATTTACTAAGGCTCGAACCAAAGGAAGAATAGTACTAAGCCCTACTTCGAACAGACTAGCAAACTATATCTGATAGCGGTCTAAATTATAACAAAGAAAATGGGTTTGTACAAATCATGAGCGAAGCTCCACAAGCATGGTGATAAATAGCAGGTGTCAATAGTAAATTATACAGCAACCAAGAATGAACATTAATTTTTGCAGCCTTATTTCTATGTACAAAGTCCCAATTGCAGTACTGAAATGAAAGGTATTAAATGTATAGCTACTGTGTACCTGTAATTGAAGCTTCTTTACTTCATGTCCTCAAAGCTCATCACTGAGGTAGCGGCCCTTTAGCTAGATCACTGTATTGTTTCTCTAGTTGTGGACTTGCACATGAGAACAGTGATGGCTTTTGCTTCTTTAACTTGATCCCGAACAAGAACGATCGTAAAGGAATTCGGGTTCGGGTTAATGCTTTCGATTGAGATTGAATGCTCTTGTCTGCTGAAATGCCGAATTCTTGATCGAGTCTTAGTAAAGACTTCTCGATTTGAGCTTGTAGAGATCGAACTCGATCCTGACCGACTTCTAACTCATCGGCTATCTTCCTGTTTTCTTGTTTCATGTTGAGAACTTCACCTTGAAACTTTGCAGCTTGATAATCATTCATTTCTGATTGTTCTTCACTTGATCCTTCTTCTGTGATTCTTGATATTTCGTTTTGTATGTCGTTTAAGGATTCGTATCGACTGCTTACTTCATCTGTCAATACGGCGCTATGTTCCAACCAAAGGGATAATTCAGTTTGGATCTCTCTTAGGTGTGTGTAGATAGGTCGAGCGTCGGATTCGACCGACGGCGGTTGATGTTTCACACTTCCTTCTACCATGTCTTCTCTTAACTTTTGCAGCTCTGATTGAAGGTCTTGGATTGAAGTTTGGAACTTTTGAATCTGATGAACTGCGGTGCTGAATCGCAGCCAGAATTCGAGATTCATCTCTAGTTGTCCGTCGATATGCGAGCGGATTCGTTCTTCCATAGGTGACATGATAATGGATTTACTCACACTCCTTGCTTTCCTCTTTGCTGTCTCTTTTCTTGGTAAGCTTGCATTTCTCAACAATTTGTAGCTTTCTTCTGTGGGATCGGCGCTCGGTTCGCCGTAGAAATCGGGAGTCGAAACTTGTTCTAAATATGGACTTGAGGATTCGGAGTACAAGGAGCTAGGAGCCTCATGAATGGTTTCTTGGGACTGCTCCAGCTCCTGATCCTGCTCCTGTTCCCGCTCCTCATCTCTTGCATTAGTTTCTTCATCTATTTCTGCATTATTATTCACTAATGATTTTATAACATCATCTTTGGTGGAAATGGCATCTTTTAGTTCTTTAACCTGCATCGCCAACTCGAAGATGCTGTCGCGATTCTTCTGTTCGACTTCGCTTAGCTTGTTTCTTACATCTTTGTAGTCCCTCAGCACTGATGTATACTCCTCCAGTAAAATCTTTTCTCTGTCTTCTAATCCTTTCAAGAACATCTGCCTCAAGGTTGGATGCTTTTCTTCCTCCAAATCATGAGGAGTATCATCTGTTTGAGCCTCGGATCTTTCATGTTCTTCCTCATGTATTGATTCCTTAGCTGTTTCTTCAGCTGCAATGCTTGGAATCTCTCCCAGTTTCAATCCTGAATCTGGTGAAAACGTTGATGTTTTCACATCAGGATCAACCATCATTACATCTTGTATGAACTCAGAATTTTCAGTCTCATTCATTTCCATTGTCTGTAATTTACCAAATAAGTGATCGAGATTACAACTCGCTTCGGTGAACTCGGTTTGAAGATTGTTGTTCTGTATTTGAACATTCTGATTTAGATTGTTAACTCTGGCTAATTCGGCCTCCAATTCTTGTATCTTCTTCTTCATGGTCTCTGAATTCTCCACAAGAATCTCCTTTTCTTGTTCCAATTGTTGGACGTTTGCTTGGAGTTCATCTGTTTCTGATTTAAGTCGTCTAACAAGAGATGTCTGAGAAGAAACTGTAGTTTCAAGTGTGACAATCTTGTTTACAAGTTCATCGATTTTCTCAGCCAATTCAGAAATGGTGAATGAGCTATTTGAATTCATTTCCAGATACTCTCTGATCTTCTGACTTAGAAGCTGTATATCATGTTTGTTTTCAGCTGTGCAAGCGGCCAGTTGATTTGAGGCTGTCAATTCTGTTTCAATGCTGAAATCTTCTTGTAAATCAATGGATTCATGATTCTCTGTTGGGTTTGATATGAACTTACATTTGAGACTCTCAAAATCTTCAACCACTTTCTGGATTCTGCCATTCTCTAGTCTTGTTTCTTCAACTGTTTTCTCCTGTTCTTCTTGCAACCTACTTAGAGATTCTCGGCAGGCGTTCAGAGCTGTGGTAGCCATTAACGTTCGAGCTTCGTTATCTTCGATAATCGAGCCAATGCCGAACTCATCCTGTAAGCTACTGATTCTTTTTTGCATTTGTGTGATACTGTTTTCCATGTTCCAATATCTTTCGCCCTCGCGTTCATACAAGCTCTTAACGAATTCCATTTCGGTTTGAAGAACTAGAATTTCTTTATGTAGCTTACTGATTTCTTCTAGAGCTTCATCTTTGGTAAGCCCTGATTTTGGAGTTGAAGCAGCTTTGCTACTAGCACTGCTTGCGTTTCTCTTGAGTTTTGTTTTTCTCATCATCGAAGGACTCCTAGAAAACCCCTTCTCGGGAAACTTCGGAACTTCTGGTACTCCTAGTTTTGGTGAGGCACCCGATTCAAACTGGTTAGGACCTTTGCCACCGAAAGATTCTCGAGAAAAGAAATCTACCTCACAATCATCATCATCATCATCAATCGTGTAATGAACTCGTTCTGGGAAGATCGAAGCTATCATTCGATTTGCACCTTGAAACTCTTTCGAAAGATGCTCGTATTTCTCTGCTAAAGCTCGGTATGCCCTAAAGGATTCTTCTACGTGTTCTACAAGTTCAGGCCTCTTCCTATAGTACATTTCAGCTCTCTTTGCGAAAGAATCGCCATCGCCTTCAATGATTCTCATCATGTTTTCAACCTTTTCCTCCATATCTATAGTTTACAGAAGCATAAGCGATCAGTCCAAAGATCGTTTTAAAGAACTAGCAGCTAATGATTTGCAATATTGATCTCAGATAGCGCAAAAAAACGAATCAAAATACAGGTAATTCCAATCCGATTGAATCAGTACGCCAAAACTACTACAATTTAGGAACAGAGCGTGGATTGCAAGAGCAGAGTATTCATTCAATACAAACTCCAGATTGGAAACCCTAAAACCTCGTTAGACGTAAGATAATCTCGAACCTAAAATTAATGTTCGTTGTGTAAAACGAAAGAAAAGGGAGAAAAACACAGAGATTCATAATCGACAGGCTTGAATCAAGAATGCAGATGCGAAAACCTGAATTAAAGTGCGAACATACCGTGGAGATTCTGTTCGAGCCATTTCGATTGCTTCGTCCTGATGTGACTGGCCCACCACCATGAATACGCATTACTAGCAGCTCTCTGCAACATCTCTTTCTCTCTCTCTACAGATTCGAAAGAGATTCAAAGTCCATCCGAAGAAGAAGAAGAAGAAACCGATCGACGATGATTACAACAATGAAAAGTAAAATATATATATATATATATATATATATATACGAAAACGATCGATATCGCAAGATCAATGGCGGCAGAAGGTTTTAGAGTAATGGAGGAGAGTTTTGCAATGCAAATCTCCAAAAAAATGTTTACAGAATCGCAACAAAATCCAAAAATGATGATGATGAAGATGAAGAAACGGCGGCAGCGAGCAATGGAGATGAGATTAAGAATATTGAGAGAGAGAGATCGCAGGCAGCTTACAGTCGTGGAGGAGAGGATACAGCGGCTTGTTTATAGGTGTTGGGAAGGGAGGACCAAGCCCTTCCATTGATTGCCACGTGGCAATGCCAGGCTGGCCAATCCTGTTTCTGTTATTAATTTTTAGTTACGTACCTCTTCCCGCGTTCAGTTGTCATTGTGTGCGTGTTTTTTTTTTTAAGGAATCATTTTTGTTGTCTTTGTTGCAACATCTTATCTTTTTTTTTTTTTTTCTTTTTTTTAATCAAAATTAATTATTATTATTTTTTTTTTAATAAAAAAAGCTTATTGTCAATATAGTCTCTCAATTTAAAAAAAAAAATATAAAATTAGTTCTTGAATTTTAATTGAATTTAATTTAAAATTCATCTATCTACTCGACATAAAATTTTAAAAGGGTAATATTTTTATCTTCACGTGACAAAAAGCGGTGTAGTTTGTTTGAGGGAGAAAAACGTGACGAAGAAAATAAAGAAAATTTGAACGACAATGTCATGCTTGCCAGACGGGCCCCAATCTAAGAGATTGAGTGAAGCAAAACTTTCGACACGAAAAAGGTTTAGATATGTAGGTTGTGTGACCTCGTGAGGTTGAGCATGGCTTCGGTCCCTGGTCGAGGGAGACCATGTGGGTTTAAGTCTGTCTTTACGGTCCTATTTCATCCCGGCATAAACTAAAATTTAAATGAATATATCCCTACATAATTTTATAATTATTAAAAAAGAAAATTTAAAATTAATAACTTTGAATTAGACTAAAAAAAAATAAAGAAATTAATGAAAATATAGTAATATTTCATGTTTTTAGAATTTTAATATTTAATTTTAACAATTATTGGAAATAGGCTGGATTAACTATAAAATATTATTAATTTATTCATTTATAAAATACTATTAATTAATTATTAATAAATTACCAACCAGACTAATCAAAATTAACTACTCTATTTCTAACATAAATTCATAAAATAGTAATAATAAAAAAAATAAAAATAATAAATTTAAAAACACAAAGATGTGTGCGGCCTTTGGGCCTCGAGCGGCCCAATATTATAAATGGGCTTAAGCAAAATCGACTTGGCCCGATATTTTGGGCCTCAAGGAAACTGGGCCGTATTTGGGCCCTAAGCTCGGAGGTAAAATAGACTGGGCCCAACATTGATAGGGCAGCTTTGAAAAAGGGCCTGCTCTTAATTAATTTCAAAATATTTTAATTACAATATCATCGTTTTATCATATCATTTAATAATTAATTAATTTGTCACGCAGATAAGCATATGATTAAAAATTAACAAAGTATTAAAGAAAAAAAATGCTCAATCATGTCTTTGTTAATGTAGTGAACAAAAGTCTACAAAGCTACATCAGAATAATTATAAGTTCTTCATAAGGGAATAACAGATTCCCAGAAACAGTGTATTTTGGTTCAGTATTGTGAATCAATTCTCTAAAATACATCAACACACAGCTTTTCAAACTTATCTACGCACCAGCACTGCATTTTCCCGCCGTTTCTATTCCCTCCGGCCACCGGAGAATGACCTGAAAGACAAACACACACCTATTTAACGGTTGCAGTTCTCTTTTTCATCCACTCTTTTTGGAACAATAAGTTCATGTTCTTTGTTCCCGCCAACTGAATCTTCCGGCTGATCGGAGTTCCTCTCCCTCAGTAGGTTGCTGCCATTGGCGGCGGCGGCGGATCGCATCGCTCGGGGAAGTTTCAACGGGATGTTGGCAACCTCATTTGAGTCGTTCTCTGTCTTCTGGATGGGCTCAGGTATTTCTGGTTGGGAAGATGGTTGTGGTGTAGGAATGAGTTGAATTGTAGATTTTCTCCATTTCTTTCTCTGGTTTGGCTTGTTTGACTTCGATTTCGCCTGTTTGGTTAGAGGAGGAAAAATAGTCAAATAAGTGAATAAGATGTGAGCATCAAGTTCGTTTGAAAAACTACAACCTAATCTATTCGTTTCGTCCACTTCTAGCAGATATTGTTCACTTGGGCCCGTAATGTATCGCTGTTAGCCTCACAATTGTAAAACGTGTCTACTACTGGGAAGAGAAGAGGTTTTCACACGCTTATAAGAAATGTTTCGTTCCCCTCTCCAACCGATGTGGGATCTCACAATCCACCCCTCTTTGAGGGCCTAGTGTCCTCGCTGGCACACCGCTCGTGCCTGATACTATTGTAACAGCTCAAAGTTCACTGTTAGCGGAGATTGTCCACTTAGGTCTATTACATATTGATTTCAGCCTCACAATTTTAAAACACATCTACTAGGAATAGGTTCACACCCTTATAAGAAATGTTTTATTCCCCTCTTCAACCGGTTGTGAAATTTGATAACTAGAATGGTTATTGTTATCTGAATCAAAAAGAAGTTTTAACCAATAAGGAGAATGAAAACGTACCAATGTGTTTCCTATGTCTGAAAGAGGCTTTCTTTTTGCGCCACCATCTTCAGCGGGAGGAGCCTCACTTGGCCTCTCAGCCAATGCATTCTGAAGCAACCTTGCACCATTCGAAACAAGGTCACGACTCTCATCCTCATTGGTTTCACCATTTTCAGTAGCATTTTCAACATCCCCGACTAAGTCCGGTTGCATCGACTCGTCCCGCTCGCTTATACTGCCTCTGTTTGAACACTTAGATGGAATGCAACCACATGACAAGCCACACGCACCACCATTGGCTCTACACTGGCACTTAGTTGTTTTGCAAGATGAGAATTTGCTGCAAAGGCAGCAAGTAGTGGTAGCAGTAGTGGCCTCACTCACACGAACTACCCCATCACCAGAACTATCCGAGTTGAAGTTTACATTGTTTGCATTGTTTGTGTCATCTGAGACGTCCATACTCGAACGGCCCTTAGCTTTAATGATTTGTTTTCTGGTATGTCGTCGTTTCATTGATTTCTCCCAATTGTAATTGGCATCATTATCATCTGAATAACGATCCGAGTAATCTGAGTCCGAGGTATCCATGTCTGCCAATAAAATGATAGAACTCCGCTGCTCCTGTTCACAACAACGTAGAATTCAATAATATAAAAAGAGGGGGGACTTATATGTTGGAGCCCAAGCCACCACCAAATACCAATACTAATTGTTGTGGCTTTCATTACAACAAGTGGTATTAGAGCATTGAAGGTTGTAGCATTACGGCGCAAAACAAGTGGTATCAGAGCATTTTTGGTTGTAGCATTCCGCTACAATAATTGGGTAACAAAGTATTTTTGGTTGTAGCATTTCGCTACAACAATTGAGTATCAGAGCATTATGAGATTACGGCACGACATTATATCGATGGAAAAAAAGTGTCACTTACCTGTTTGCGTAAATTATAGTTATGTCCCCCACTATTAATCTGATCTATCTGATCTGAAGTGCTTCGCATGGAATGCTTCTTCAAAGCTGAGTTCTGCAGTATAATAAAGATTTTAAAAGGCAAAAACGTTAAGAGGAGATAAAATGTTAAGATGAAAGAGAAAATAAACATCTTGACAATGAAGAGTCAGAAACAAGAAAAAGAAAATAGACTATGAATTTCACCTGATGAATAAGTTCAGCCTTTTGGGCTTCTGATTTCTTAAGCATGCCGCTAAGGTTCACTATTTTCTGTTTCAACTCTCTAATTTCTGAATCCTTCTCCCTAGAAGCAAACTCTTTATCCCATAGCAAACATCTAAAAAAAAAGCACAGATAAATTCATGATGACAAGGTATCTATAATGAATAAAGTTGCATGAGTTGATGCTTCATTACCTTGAAGAGGATGCTAAATTCATCAAAAAGTTCATTATATTCTTTGCATCTACAAGAGAGCGAACTTGATGCCAACGACCCCTACCGCCACCAAGAACGCGCTCACGTTCTTCTGCCTCTGATAAATGTGAGGCCATAGAAACCAGAGAGCTGGATGACGTAGCAAGCATGTTCTCAAGAGCAAAAATTCTTGAATTTCTTGCACCAGGTGACATTGTTCGAGTACAATCACTGTCCAGACAATTCAAACACATATTCATGTTGAAATACTTATTTGGCAATCAAATATAGAAACCAAACATCATAGTACAATACTATTTTATTCACCTTAAATTAGCTCCCCTAATCAATTCTTCTTCCTCCTTAAGCCGCGTCAATTCATTGGCCATCTTCGACCTCCTGTAATAGCAAGAATTTCCATTACTATAAGGGTTTATTGAAATAAAGATACATTTGAGGCAAGTAAAAAAATACGAATTGATATTAAATGTTTTATTGTATAATCAAAATGAGTTCGAGATTTTCAAGAATGCTAAGAAGGAAATACTCCAGAAGTGTTTTTCATAAAGGTGCTTGAAACTTACTCTTCCATTTGCCGCTCATATTCAGAACGAACTTCATGCACCCTTACTGTGACTTCAAGTTCATGCTCAATATTCTGCATTAAAGCCTACAACAGAGAAAAAAAATGTATTTAGTTCATTCATAATTCATCTGACAATTCGACCTTTATGATATTTTGGAATGCATGATTTGAATAGTCCTTTCTTCTTTTACTATTTGGTTACTCAAAAGTTCAATACCTGAATTCCAGGACCATTTGCTCCGCCACCTGCAGATAAAATACAAGTTCCATTAGTCAAACAACTTAAACAAGAATGCAAATTAAAAAAAAAGGACTTTTTCAACGCTATATTAAAATTTACTCACTGGAAGTTTCGCGTGCTGCCTTTCGAGATTCTAAAAGTTCTTTAAGCCTTTTTGTTGCCTGAGCAGCTTCTTCGGTCTTTCGTTGCAAGACCTGTTCGAAAACACAGAGACATTAGAATCATCCAAAACAAACTATGATAAACGAGTGTGCTCATTGATAATCGGCTTACCATTTTCTGCCTTTGATTCAAAGCTAAGAGCTTATGCATCTCATATTCATTTCTCCTGCCCTCCTTTTTCAGCTGATCATACGTAAACAAATATTAAAAAGAAATAAAACCAATAAAAATCTATCAATGAGATATTGCTTTTGCTTTACCCTTCATTTTATATGTTCATTTTTTTTAGGCTAAAGTTGTTAACCCGATCAACCCGAAAATAGAGTTACAATCTTAAAAATCTTACCACCTAATCCAACCCAAACCCAAGAATAAATGGCTGAGTTGGATCGAGTATGGTGGATAAAAAAACAAAAGGAGAAACAAAATTGCTTAAGTAAGAGCTTTCGGCTTCAATACCTGGAGAACTTCCTTCTCTCTCGAAGCCTTCCATAGTCTAAATTGCTCAGATTCTTGTTTAATCTTGTGTTGAAGTTGAACCTGGAATACAAAATTGCCTTAGGAGTTTCGACACGTTATATGAAGGTCCTCTAATCTTTAGGATACAAAGATACCTTATGGGACTTAATTCTGTGGATCTCATCCAGTAATCTTTTTGCTGCCTCATCACTCTTTTGTTTCTGTCTCAATATTTGAGCCTGTGCATCCTGTTTCTTCTTCAACTCCGAGACCTGAAATCCAAAATATGAGAAAATGACATAAATAAATACTTCGGGCCTATTTGAAATGAATTTATAAGTGCAAATAATTTTTTGAACTTGGAAACATTTTTAAGCATTCCCTTAACTATTTGAGGGTCAATGGCCCAAAGCAACTAAATTCACCTGGGTTTCCAGGAAATTCAACTTCTGAAGATATTCTTGCTTCAACTTTTGTGCACCATCATCAGATGTAGAAGATATGCTCGAAAGATTACATTTGAGTACCTCGATCTCTTTCTGAAAAGAAACAAGATAAAGGCTAAATATATATATGACGACAGTTAAGCTTGTAGTATATCTTGGATAGAGCAATGACCTGTAACGCTCTCTTTTCTTGTTCCAGTTCATGGACCTTCTTTTCATAATGTTGTTTAAGAACAGAGGTATCCGCACCAGAAAACCGTTTCATTTCAGCCTTCAGCAAAGGAGAGTGAATATACATAAAAAAAGACGAACAAGAACATAGAAAATAAAATTTAAATGAGACAATCTTGGAACAATCGATCTTATACAAAGGATAGGACAGCATGTTGAACGGTTAAGGACAATCAGGATCGAGTAAAAAACTGTGAGAAACAGGCTCCCTAGAAAATTCCATCCTCCAAATTATTCTTTGGAATTAATAATCAGAATCTTTTATTTTCTTATTAATTTGAATGATTATAAATTCTTAACAGATTAATAGTAATCATCATAAATAAAAAGCTACTAAAGAAAATTGATAGGTAGAAAGTATCAGCAAAGCCGGGATGTCAAATGAGTGTACCGTACCTCCTTCTGCTCAAGTTTCTTATCCAATTCTTTTAGCTCCCTATCCAATCTTTCTTGCATTGTTGAATGCTCAAGCTCCTTCTCATGATCATCGATTCCATCTGCAAAAATCAACCAGCCCTCTATGTGTTAACATGTCAAACTCATAGAAAATAGCATATCGACTCCAACTACATCCATAGAACAAATACCAAATAAAAAGATTAACAACGACGTTTATTTGCAAGTTTCTTGCTTCGCAGATACGATCCATCAAACCATAGTACAATCGATTGACATAATCCATAGAGGTTCTCGAACTCACCTGAAATATCTACAGCTTTAGTATCATAGTCTGACGAATACTCATTTGAACATGGAAATAAGATATTGCTAGAGTTGGGCCTATCATCATCAGACTCCACTAGATCCGCATATCGACTGAGTTTTGGGTTGTTAAAGCTTTGCATACGCAGTACCTCTCCTTCTAGCTCTTGAATTTTTGAAACATAACTCTTGACTAATTCACAATCCTGGAAGTGGAAAATTGTTCGGTTCTCATGTCCAAAGATGAGAACTTTTTATGCAAGCAAATCTAAGTAAAAATTGCATCAGACCTTATCGAAGTTGGATTCAATCTCATCTAAAGATTTTCCATTCCGCACTGATTCAATTATCATGGCAAGCTTGTCTTTTTCAACCTGAATTATTCAACCGAACAAAATTATTTATACAATAGGGATATCGATTATCGATAGTAAACTATTATTAAGTATAGAAATATCTTTCTAAAAAGAAAACCTGAGCATCAATAGCACGTTGAGACAAATGATCGCAAGTGACTCGGCGTTCTTGAAGCTCCCGCAACAACTCACCATTGCTTGCTTCAAGTAATGATATTTTGTGCTTTAGAATCTAAACACAAAACCGATGTTAGTTATGCCTCTATATCATATCACATGGAAATCCATGTAAACAATTCCTGAGAATGATTCGAACCTGAAGCTCCTCATATGGTAAACCTGCATCACCGCGGTAGAATAAAAGCTCAGCTTGCAACTGCTCAATTTGACTTCGCATTTTCTGTATCTGAGCTCCTACAGGATCTCGGTTGATCTAAAAAATAAAAAATCGAAATAAATAATAATGAAAAAAAAGATCTCAAAGAAAACCAAAAAAAGAATTAATTCTAGATAGAAACTTACAACCGCTTTATTTTGAATATTGCGAGCACGATTAGCATATTTTAGCGTGTTCAGAGTCTCCTCAGCATTTGAGTCGGCAGGACTAACACAAGCTATGCAGGTGGATGATAAACATAATTATTAGAAATGTGGAAAAGAAACTCTCAAGTAAGTTTAAATGCTTCCACTCAAAGAAATGGAATACCAATCATCACCGTTCTGCTGTTGCCTCCAAGAGAATCCTATAAATTCAACTCCAGTGGTTAGCCAGGATGCTTTGGGAAACAGGATACTGCACTAAAATTATTGGACAAATATTTCTAGCATTTTTTTTTTTTTTCTTCAATAAGGACTACACCATTTAACTTCCTCTTTATTCTGTAACGCGTGAGCAAAAACTAATTAAAGGTCAGGCATCCTAAGATCTAGAAGCATACAAATCTAAATAATCAGTCACAATTGAATCGTTTTAACTATTTTAACTGACATCCAAATTACAATGAGTCAGGTCAAAAAGTTTCTGAACACGAAAGTACGAAGTTCCATTAAAAAAAAAAAAACAAAAAGACACCTGTAGCAAACGTGTTAATTTGCTATCACGGTAGGGAACATGACACCCTTCTCTTCGTTTCTTCTCGTCTCCCAACGCACTTATGACATTGCCAAGAGCCAAAAGGCCTTTGTTGATGTGAACACCTAAAAAAAATCAGAACCCCTAAAAGATTAATTACAAGCATAGGTCAACTGGCAAATAAAAAATAGAAGTTCAATTCTGAGTTAGAGATAAGTCTGTCACAAGCCTATTGTACAATAGCATTATCAGCAATACCTTCTTTAAAGCGCATGCCGTCTGCACCGGTTCGTTTTGCTCTTTCAGATCCTGCAAGATCCACCAAATGTAGCTTTGCACAAAGAATGTCGTCACAAGAATCATCATGAGTCATGCCTCGCTTAGGCTTTTTCTTTTGCTCCATAGTAATCGTAAAGATGGCATGTGATCGACTGAAATATAATGCAAAAAGGAACCATGCTTATACTTCAATAGATGAACTAAAGAAAATATAGCAGTTACAAAATTTTAATACATAATAGAAGCAAAATTTCATGAATTTAATTCTGATTGCAAGAGTCCAACTTCAGAAAGTATGAACTTTGTCAATTTTATACCTTGACTGACTATTCATGTTGGTACTTCCAGTTGCACGTGCTAAGGAACCACAGGACAAGTGAGATGTCATTTCTTCTGTGGTCCGAACCTCGGCCTCAGTGACACCAACAAGCGTAATCCCACCATTCACAGTTTCTCTTATTTGTATTGGAACTCGCGGAGGAGCGTAAGGCTTTGTTCCTTCAGCCTTTGTGTTGGGGCAAGCATTTGCGTCGAGCAAATCAAACACTTCTTCCTTGAATATCTGTCATAAGCGTATTCATGAAATACAAACAGATTAGATATTGGTAAATAAATTTCAAAAAACAAGTAGAGAGTACTTCAATAGTCAGTTCTATATTACCTCAATAAATGAAACTCTGATCAAGAATTCTGTAGAATCCTCCATTTTCTTGACCTTTTTAAATATATTTTCCATTACTTTCGGTATAACTCCATCCTTACTTCCTTCGCCACTATAATTTGTTCCCATTGTGTAAGTCTTTCCAGACCCCGTCTACATAAATGACAATAACTACGATCGTCATACAAGCATCAAACCAACCACAAATAGTCAAAGTTGAAGCAATTGAAGAAAAGCAACTGAAAAATAATTAGATGTTAAACCTGTCCATAAGCCAGAACAGTGGCATTGTAACCCTGAAATAGTGCATCAACTAATGGAGCAACACAGTCGTCGTATAATGCATAACATGGCGATCCAGCACTACCGTACACATTGTCATATGTGAACACATGAGATCCAATTTGAACCTGTTAATAGCATCCACTCACAATCGAATCATTCAGTGAATGACAACGAAAATTCCACAAACACAAAACAGGGAACAAAAAACTCCATATCCATCGGAAAATATAACAGAATCAAAGCATTACAAATCCAGCATAATCTAAAAAGAAAAAGAACCAGCACCTGAGGTTCTCCAGGCACAACTGTAATACAATCAGTACATCCAACCATAAGCTCCGGTGTAATCAAAGGCCTAATATTAACAGCAACACGAACAGATTGCGAAGAATCTGCTGATTTCCCGTCCAAGTTCTCCATTGGAAACCTAAAACAACTAAAATCAACTTGTTCTAAGAAGGAAAACAAAAATTACAAAACCTCCAACCAACGAATCAACGGAAAACATTGCAAGTTTTAGATGAACTCTCAAATCAACCTACTCTGATAAAATAACAACAAGAATGTAAACCTAAATTACCTGAAAAGGATCGAGAAATGAAGCCGCAGAGATTTGGAGGGAGAAGGGAGGGGGGCGCTGTCCGCGAAGGATTTTGAAATTCGTAAAGACAAAAACAGAATGCGATTTTTAAAAGGGCAAAGTCACAATATCCATCGATTTTATTAATCGAAATGAATGGAGAATTGGCGCCCAGGTCCGGATTCAAATGACCGGGGTCACGTGCGTGTCACGTGATGGGCAACGGCTTTTGCCTTTTTTGAATCTAAAATTGGGAAACCCATTGATCGCCAAAACTTAAAATAGACGATCTATCTAATCCTCCCAAAATGAGTCACGTGCAACTCGCGTGACCTGGCTTTAATTATCCACTTTTAATCAAATATATTACCAAATTCAAAATGGATTCGGGCTCAACGGTAATAAGACTGGCCCATTGGGGCCCATTTGGGCCCATCGCATATCAGTCTGGGCTCGCTATGGTTTCAATGAGTGACCTCGTGGGGCCCACGCGGGTTTCGTTTCAAATCGAACAGGCGGGTGATCGGATCAAAGCAAACTCAAATTTAAATATCTATTTTATTTGTTAAGCAAACTCAAATTTTTTTTTTTTTATTAGGACACATTTTAGACATTTCCTTATTAATATATAAATTTATTAATCAATTTTAAAATATTTTTTTTTATTAAATTTTAAAAATTATTGAGGTGGACCACAGAGTCGGTGTCAATCAAATCAGAGCACGTGTATGATTTTTTTTAATTGCAGTTGACTCGTTGTATGACGCTGACACACGTGTTGGGATGGAACAAATAAATAAAAGGATTGACCGAGTAATAAAGTACACATACTACTCCAAGTTTTGCTCGACATAAATTTGTAACGAACGCTTACTTCTAAAGAATACAAATTGAATTGAAAAACTTACCAAAATTATGGAACCGAAACCGACGAGAGAACCTTCATCCCTCTTTTCTTCTTTTCCTCGAGTCTCCGTTCTTCTTATTTCTTTATTTTTTTTCCTCATTATTTTTCCCGTTCAATTATTCTTAGACCTTGAACATCTGGGTTCTACAAAAAACGATCGTTCGATTGGTCAATATTAAACGTCATTTATTGGTAATAGAATTTAATAGGTGGCTACTGTAACGGCCAACATCGACCGCTAGCAGATATTCCTATTTGGGCTTTCTCTTTCGAGCTTTCCCTCGAGACTTTAAAACGTGTCTTATATATTTTTCAAAGAAGGTGGATTGTGATGTCCCACATTGACTGGGAAGGAGAACAAACCACCATTTTATAATGGTGTGGAAACCGGAAACCTTCCCCTAGAAGACGCGTTTTAAAGTCTTGATGGAAAGCCGGAGAGGGAAAACTCAAAGAGGACAATATCTGGTAACGGTGGATTTGGACCGTTACAGCTACCATTTACCGCTCTTTTTTACTATTTACCACAAAAAAATAAATAAATGCTACTTACTAAAAAAGTTCAGAAATTAAATGATTACCCAATTTAAACGACAATTAATATATAAATGATTAAAGTTTGATGGGTAAATAGTAATTTTAATTAAAGATAGAGGTCAAATATGGGTTAACGTAGTACATAATGGAAGGGTAAAAAGGTCTTTTGGCAATGAAATTTAGCGGTACTTTTCCAAATTTCGAAATAGCGTGGTAGCTAAGAGCCTGGAAATGGATGAACGAATGTTAGGAGAATCCAAATTCAACAAAATTTCTGTTCTTTGGTGACATTTATTTTGGATCGGGAAAAAGAAGGAAGGGCAGCAGCTATTGCAATAGCGAAATCAGGCCCTTTCATTTTATCGATTCCCAAACAGACCCGTTAATTTCGGGAAGAATCTGAGGAAAATTTGATGGAAAATTTGATGGAAAATTCTAATAGGGCTGAAGCTGAACGATTGCTTGGAATCGCTGAGAAACTCTTGCAAAATCGTGATTTTACCGGCTCCAAAGATTTTGCAATCTTAGCTCAAGAAACGGAGCCTCTTTTGGATGGTTCCGATCAGATCTTAGCTGTTGTGGATGTGTTGTTGGCGTCGGAGAAGAGAATCAATAACCACAATGATTGGTATTCGATTCTTCAGGTTGAACGGCGATCTGATGATTCAGATCTCATCAAGAAACAGTATCGGAAGCTTGCGTTACTTCTACATCCTGATAAGAATAAATTTCCTTATGCCGATCAAGCTTTCAAGCTGGTTGCAGATTCGTGGGCAGTATTGTCCGATCACTCGAAGAAATCGCTTTACGATGACGAGCTCAATCTCTTTGATAAGATGGATTTGTCGGAGCAGAACAAATTGCCCGTGCGCCGAAGCCAACGCTCCAGTGGGAAGAAGCAGCAAGAGTTTGAGAGCAACGACAGTGCCAACGCTGATCTATCTCCAAATCAGCGGATGAAATTATCGAGTTTCTGGACCGCATGCCCTTACTGTTTCGTACTATTCGAGTATCCTAGGGTTTACGAGGGCTGCTGTTTGCGGTGTCAGAATTGCAAGAGGGCATTTCAGGCAGTGTTGCTGCCGTCGCTTCCGCCGCTGGTTCACGGCCAAGAAGCCTACTATTGCTGCTGGGGATTCTTTCCGATGGGGTTTTCGGCTCAAAATCCCGAGAAAAGTGAGAAGGGCACCGAAACAACGCCGCCAGCAGCGACGTTCCCCAATTGGATGCCCCCAATATTCTCGACCAAGCCGCAAGAAAATAGTAGGAATGGAGAAACGACGCCCCTGGCGGCGGCAACCACGGCGGGTATAGAGAGAACGGCTGTGAATGCTCCTCCTGTTGCTAGCACTCGGATAGCGAGGGGCACTGGCACAAGTAAGAAGAGGGGCAGGCCAAAGAAACCTTCGATTGCAGCCTAAGTTGTAAATTTTGTCAGGAATAATGATAACATTTATGGAGCCGATTGGAAATCTCTGATTCATGTTGTTGTAGTCTTGATATATTAAGCGATTATGTCCAGGTGGGCGAGTTAGAACAAAGAAGGCTGAAGCTGGGGAAACCTGAGGTAACCTTTCGTTTGTAATGTGGGCCTTCTGTTTTTTTTTTTTTTTTTATGTTGATTTTAGGCTTCAGATGTAGAAAATTAGATGGGTAGTTCCTGATTTTCTTCTACATGTTGATATGTAATATGTAACTTTATTCAAACCAGCAATGATAATTTGGAGTTTTTATCCGACCCCATTTGATTGAGGCTGCACTTACAGACACCTTCTGTGCAGTTTGCAATGCCACAGCACATTGCCTGCTTATCATATCATGAACTAAACCATGAACTCCAAATGGGAGTTGCCCATTTCACAGTTAGTAGTAGGGCCTTTGATCCTTCTTCTTGAACTAAATTATGAAGTTGCCTGTAGCAAGTCGGCGCAAGCACGAACTATTGAAGTAGCCTTTCTACTAACTTTGCTATTGTGTCTTGATGTTTCTGTATACTCATTTTTTGAAGTTTTCTTTGCTTTTACAATGATTAATCTGTGCACAATGGTGGATTATTAGGGATATCGTTTAATGATGTTATGAACGGTTTTCATATTGCCAAGTTCAAGGCTTCTTATTGGTGTTCTCTGTAATTTGTTCGAGTCCTTTTCTCGTGGAGTGATATCTGTTTTAGTTCAGATGCTTTTATTCACATTGCATAGGTTTCTTTGACACTTTATTTCTGTTTTTGCACTCTTTTTCTTTCGGAGTTTGTATCTCAAACATTATGTCCTTTTCATTTGTCGATGAAAAGTTTGTTTCCTGTTAGAAAAAATGAAGAGGCTGCCTTGCTTTCAGCATCATATTGTTGGAGAGTCAATTATTGATCTTTTTTCTTTAATCCATTATCTTGTTTACCTAACTGCTTAAGCATTGCTCTTCTTCTATCCATTATTAGTGTCAAACTACTAAATTTGACTACAGCCAAGCTCTTCCCTCCAATCAATGCCTGATTTCTGATCAACTTTAGTTGGTGATTAGTTCAAAACCACACGTCTCTTATGTTATATGCCTATCAGCATCATGATTTATTAGTTGATGTGTTGAGCCTAAAACTCAAACTTATGACTTATTACTGTTGGCCTTCATAGTTCTGTTTGCGAGCGATATGAAGTGGATACGTTTTTAACCTTGTATAAAATCAACTCGAGAAATGTTATGGTTCTTTTCTTTGGATCTGTCTATGCATTTTTGCAATCTGGTTATGGGCCATAGTTGCTTCCCTTTGGTCCCTCAGGAATCTCTTATTCAAGTAGGGTGGGGAAACTAGTATAGGAGAATTTTTGGTACTGCTAGTTTGAAGTATATATATTCCCTTCATTAGTTTAAGGTAGATAAATTCTTTTATTCTGTGAGATATACAGTATTCGATTATTTTAGCCGAAGGAAGTTTGTATGGTGGTGTTACCATAAATTTTCATGAAGAATGATCTTGATGTGTTCTATAGATTGTACACCTGTGCCTTTCAGTTTTAAAACTGTACGTTTCCCATAAAAAAATCGAAAATGTTCTCTGCTGCAACATTAGAAAACTAGTTGTAAATTCTCCATTGAAGTGTTAGGATGCATATTTTAAAAGGATTTCACATGAGGATATGTGATATCTACATTGGTTGGGGAGGAGAACAAAACACCCTTTATAAGGGTGTGGAAACCTTTCCCTATCAGACGCGTCTTAAAGCCTTGAGAGGAAGTCCGAAAGGGAAAGCCCAAAGAGTACAATATTTGCTAGCGGTGGGCGTGGGCTTGGGCCATTACAGGATCAGAAGAATTATTTTTGTGGTCCTAATTTACTTTCTTCCCTACTTTTCATTGCTAGCTCGGAGCAATGAGGAATAAAGTGAATTCTTGCTAATTTGGTTGATTTCTGTCTGATGAGCTAGATTTTAACTGATACATACACTGCTCTGCTGGGTATTATATAAGATGGTGTGAAGTTTATAAGATATGCTTCCATTAGAAAACCCAGTTTCTAAATACTATCGAGCGTGCTGCATATCGATCCTGGCAATTTCGATATCTTCAAGAGCATGCTCGGAGAAAGTTCTTGTAGATTATAGATTTTTGTTTCTACTTAACTCATTTGATTTAGGGCTGGACATAGCAATTCTTGTTTCGAAAGAAAGTACGTTACTCGACCGTTTCGTTTTATAAGGATATAAGGATCTGGTACGTTCTATTCCGCTCTATTATATCGCGCTATCCTGTGAGAAAAAAAGTCATTTCTGGCCTACTTGATTGCTTTATCTCTGATGGGTAGTCTCCAACTACAAATTCTACCGTTGATATTTGTTTTGTTTGTACTTGCAGATGATCAAGGGAAGGAAAATATGGGCTTCGCTTATTCAAGGTTGGTTCACTTTCTCACCCACTTTGTGTTAATGGCATTTCTTGTTAGCCACTAAGCAACTTGAAGGAGAAAAAAAAGGCATTATGGAGTAAAGAATGAATGATAGGGGGATTTAGACCATCTTATTTTGGGCAATCACTGTTTAATAGTTTAAAGTTATTTGTGTGTAAAGTTCTTGAGAATAGGTGGAAAGATGGTGGTGGGTGTTCTTAGAAGTCTGGTGTGGATAATGGGTTTGGAAGCTAAGCTATCATGTCATGTTACTTCAGATCCTTTTTGCCTTCCAAAAGATCAAATTTCACCTTTCATTATTCCTCCTCCATTCCACCCTTTCACATGGCTTTGCCAGACCACAAAAGTGATGGGTGTGGGTCTTTCCTCTCATTTCCTTTTCTATTTCATACTCTAAATCCAAACCCAAAAACAAACCTGTGTTATGTATTGCTGTCAACTTCACGGTTTTAAAGCGCGTCTGTTAGAGAGAGATTTTCACACTTTTATAAGAAATGTTTCAGGGATCTTGCAATCCATCTCCCTTGGGGCTAGCGTCCTTGTTGGCACTGGCCTAGTGTCTAGCTCTTATACTATTTGATACTCTAAATTCAAACCCAAAAACCCTCTCACCTCAAAAAACCTGTAACAACCCGAGTCTACCCTAGCAGATATTGTTCGTTTTGGTCTGTTATGTATCGCCGTTAGCCTCACGGTCTTAAAACGCGTCTCTTAAGGAGAGATTTTCACACTTTTATAAGAAATGCTTAAGGGATCTTGCAATCCCTCTCCCTTGGGGCTAGCGTCCTTGTTGGCACTGGCCCGGTGTCTGGCTCTGATACTATTTGTAACAGCTTAAGTCTACTGCTACCAGCTATTGTCTGCTTTGGCCCGTTACCCTTGTCTTTGTCTTAGGTCGACGGATCTTCTCTATTGAAAGATCCCCTATATGGATAATACACATTCCAATTCAACGAGCCTAATTCTAATTGTTTTGTTCCAAAGCAAACCACGGGCGGTTCGTCCTATTCAGATATTCACGACCAAGAAACACTGGATTCTCTTTTAGGTAGGCCTTGAAAAGCAGAAGGATGGGCAGTTCGTCCTATTCAAATATTCACGACCAAGAAACACTGGATTCTCCTTTGGGTAAGCCCCTGAAAGGAGAAGGAAGGTAGGAATATCAACAAACGTCTATTATTGAATTCACTCGACCCGATAGTACCCCTAAAACGGACTATGTAATGTACTTTATCTGCCAGGTTACGAGTGAGCATTTTACCAGAGGTTACGTATTACTCTGAAATACGTCTGTTATGGACAGGTTTCGACACAATGGTAAGAAACAAACATGATCACTAGCTTTTGTTTTTCTCTCGCATACCGAGCAATGCATAACAAGCATTAGGGGTCTAATTGAACAATTGTGTGATGATAATAATAATAATAATAATAAGAAATTATAATGATATAATGGGACAAAATGAAAGTAGTTTAGAAGCCAATGGGATAAGCGAAGAATAGAGAGAGAGAGGGAAATGATGGACCACCGAATAATAAATAAAATTAAATAAATCTGTCTTTCCAAAATTCAAATGTCTACAAAGTGGTGAAGTGGATATCAAATCTTCCATTTATAGAAACAGTCCTAGAATTGTCCTCATCCCCAATTTTTCTTTTTTTAATTAAAACATAAATAAACAATAAATGCTATTTTATTTATTTCTTTTCTGTTATATTATTAACACCTTAATTCTATTTATTATTATTATTATTATTTTTTAAAAAAATAAAAATAAATCATGATTCTAATTGAGGTAAAAGAAAAAGTAAAAAAGTTTACTCGCGGTAACAAAAGTAAAATGTTAAATTCTATTGAGTTTGACAATTATTTTTACTTTATTAGGTAAATAATCTCGTCTAAATTTGTTTTTCAATCATAAAATTTTTTTAAACAAGTAACTAATTTAGAGAGAGGGAATGAAAAATATATTTTTTCTCTTTAATTTAATAGAGATGAGTGTATAAGGTTTAACTTACAATACTTGGATCATTCTCGTATTTTAGGCATAATGTTTTATTGAAATCTTTAGATTAACGATCTATTAAAATGAACTAACTATATCTCGTATGGTTCGGATATTCATCTTGTATTGCTCGTACCAGACATTAAACAAGTGAAAAAAGCGCTCACCTCGAAATGTAAATACGAAATAAAAGATTTAAATATTTATTAATGATTTTTTAAAACAAATTAAATCAAATACATACAATATTATTAAATTTAGAAATATATTAAAATTTATTTTAGAAAAAAAAAACTATTTTTAAAATTATTGAGCAAAAATAAAAAATTTGTCCCGAACATTCTACATAGCCTTTCTCTCTCCTAATTATTATTTTTAATACTATATATTATATATATATATATAATAATGTTAAAAAAACAAAAAGAAAATTCATGCAGAGAATGCTTGTTTGAAGGATCTAAATCCAGAGAAAGCAGAGGCCTCAACATGTTCCCAAAACCCCACCATCAACCACCGCCCCATTTCCAGCCCTTTCCCCGCTCCTTCGCCGTCGCGGCCACTCCGCCACCGCGCGATTCTTCCACCGCCGCCGATGACGATTCCACCACCGGCCACTCGCCTCTCACGCACGCTATGCTCCCCAAAGAACCGGCCTCCGGCGGCGACGGAGCTTCTATCGAGGTCGTTCGCCGTCCCCGTGGTCGACCTCCGGGATCCAAGAACAAGCCGAAGCCAGCCGCCGTTGTCGTCGCTGCACGCGACGCCGAGCCGGCGATGAGTCCTTATGTGCTCGAAGTTCCTGGCGGCAGTGATATCGTCGAGGCTATTTCCCGATTCTGCCGCCGCAGAAACACAGGGCTCTGTATTCTCAACGCTTATGGAACCGTCGCCGATGTCACACTCCGGCAGCCGTCCTCATCTCCGGTGGCGACCGTCACTTTCCATGGACGATTCGATATCCTTTCCGTCTGCGCTACTTTTGTTCCTCATACGACGTCGTTTCCAATCCCTAACGGATTCACCATCACGCTAGCAGGGCCGCAGGGCCAGATCTTCGGCGGTTTGGTTGCCGGAGCTTTAATCGGCGCCGGAACCGTCTTTGTAATAGCCGCCTCATTCAACAATCCCTCCTATCAACGGCTTCCATCAGAGGACGAGGTCAGAAAATCAGGCTTCAGCGATGTCGAAGAAGGTCACTCTCCACCGATCTCTGGTGGAAAAGATAGCGAAAACACCAACGCCGCAGCCGATACCTGCGGCCTGCTGCCGATGTACAGTACTCACTCTTCCTCCGACGCAATATGGTCTCGACAACCAGCGGCGCCGTCGCACCATCGCCAGTACTAATACTTCGATTCCCCTGTTAATTTGTTGATCTGAATCTCTCTGTCTCTGTGTTTTGAATTGGTGAAATTTTGTTGTGGTTGGGTTGCGGCTGTGATTTTTGTTGTGATGAAATTAAAAGTTGTTTAGAAGATGAAAACTGTTTGAAGGAATCAAGAGAGGAGAGCGTTCCATGATCGGAGATGGATTATTGGTTCTTGAAATTGGGATTGAATGTTCATGAAATTATTGGCTGATGGGTAATTGGAAGCACTGCTTTTATCATTAATGTTTATGGAAGAAAAGACTTGGCGTTTCATTTCAGACTGCTGCTGTTCAACCATGAGTATCTGTGCTTTGCCTCTGCCAATTGCAGCCTTTCCTTTTCCTTCTTTTCTTTTCTTTTCTTTTCTCATAAGAAATGTGAAAGAATTGTGTACTTGGGTGCTAACCAGAAAAACTCCATCAATCCAACCGGTTCAGATCGGTCCTTTCATCGGTTCAGTTACCGTCTCAATTGGTCCTCCCACCAGTTCAGTTTCGGTCCTTTCATCGGTTCGGTTACCGTCTCAATTGGTCATTCCACCAGTTTAGTTGTGGTCGAAATAGGTCTTGGTTGAGTTGAGTTGAGTTGGGTATAACTTATTTAAATAAGGTTGAATTCAAATAATCGAAAATTGTATGAGTTGCGTTTTCATGAATATTTCAATAATCCGATCAATCCAACCAGTTCAGATCAGTCCTTTCATCTTGGTCCTTCCACCAGTTCCGTTGTGGCCGAGATAGGTCTCGGTTGAATTCAAATAATTGAAGATTTTATGAGATGCGGTTTCATGAATTTTGTAATAATCCAATCAATCCAACCAGTTTAGATTGGTCCTTTTATCTTGATTCTTTCACCAGTTCAGTTGTGGTCGGGTTGAATTGAGTTGAATTCAAATAATTCAAAATTTTATGAGTTGGGGTTTGATGAATTTTTTTAATAATCCGACCAGTCTCGACCTGTCCTTTCACTGGTTGAGGTTGCAGTCTCGACCGGTCCTTGTAACTCAACCTCGGTATAACTTGTTTATTGAAATAAGGGAAAAATTTATATAAATTGAAATTGAGTTAGTAAAGTTTAATTTAATAGGAATAGAGGGATTATTGAGTGAATATTATAATAATTGAATTAAGAGTAATACAAAAATATAATGAGAATTAAGTGAAATAAAATTATTAGTTAAATTTGGGTGTAATTAGTTTATGCATTGAAGAGAGTGAGGGGGGAAGGGGTAGGTGTAGGAGGTGTAGGGTTGTAGGATTGTAGGAAGGCAGCCTAATAATCTATCAATCTTATCTCTTTCTATCTCTTCGTCCCATTACATTTCAACCTCACTTCTAACCAGTTTTTTTTTTTTTTTTTTTTTTTTTTTTTTTTTAATCCTTTTCTCTTTCCTCTCAAACCCTAAATATTTCACCATCTTTAGATGTTTCTAAATTTTGGATGGACTAATAATTTTGATTCTTAATTTTTATGTTAAATGTACCCATGAATGATTTTCAAATAATGGGTTTTCAATATTTTTTAATTGTTTCGTTAGGATTTTGAAATTGAGAGTTCAAATCGATCCATTCACGAAAGTTTAGAAGTTTAATGACAAATGACAAAATTTTAGATGTGAATTGTATCCTTATCAAAGTTCAGCTTCAATACTCTCCAAGTTTAAGAGTATAAATTGATTAATCGATAGAATTATTGTAAATAACTCAAAACTATACCGAATAAATTCGAGCTTTCGTCACGTCATAAAAGCCAAATTTATGATTTAACGAATTATTATCGGTACGTGCCACGATAGCAAAATATAAAAAAGGAGTCCCATGGATTGGATTTGGATTTGGATTAAGAGGAAAAAAAAAAAAAAAAAAAGGAAAGTTTAATTTTCTTATCTTGTTGTTGCATTGAATATTTCCAAGTATGGAAGGCATTTGGAACACACTATGATTGCCTTTTCTTCCAAGTTGCCTCCAAAAGGTCAATAAATCTCATCAGAGCTTTGGAATTATATGAACAAAATGGGTATGGACAAGTTGGTATACAAGATGGGTATCAATCAACTCATCTGGTTTTTGGATAATCTTTGATTTCAATTGGGATGTGGAAAATAACATGTTCTACCTCAACTCTTCAATGCACGAATAGAAAAGTACAAATGTTTTTTTTTGTTCAACTCTTATTTACCAATTTCTAACTCAATGTTATATGACAGTTGAATAATTCAGTATATCCTTTCTTCCCTTCATTTTTTAATTACATACATTAGACTTTACATTGTTATATAACCTACATGGGTCAGTGTTAGTTCCCGAACTCTTTTACTACTACCACTAGTTACTATATTTCTACCTTACCTACACTCGAGTCAGATGGCAAAAAACGGGACGCTTCGTCTTTCCTAATCTGCAAGACCAGTAATTCTCACAGCCTCTGTGCTGCGAGGGGGAGGAGCGGATGCGTACATGTCCAGATCGATCAGCCAGATATGAATGCTTCAAATTCATGAGGGATGAAGATGAAGAGTTAGTTGACTTGGAATGTTTTTACCAAGTGTTCCATACACGCCCCGAATCACCGAATATATAATCTGATAACTCATCGGCACTCGTAGAGTCACGAGTGCTCTCGGTGCTGTAGGAACCTTCATCAGAGGCACTGCTGATGAGAGATGAATTATCACTGGACGAGTCCTCTTCAAAATACCTACGCATCTGAGGATGTCCAAAATGAATGGAACCAAAGCTCCCAGGTTCAGCAGGAGTATCCTTGGTGTAAGACTGATCTGTGGAAGTGGTTGTGGTTTTAGCTGTTGCGTTCCTTTTATCGGTCGGGTAATGTGTTGCTGCTCTGGTCTTGGAATCGGGAGCAACGATTCCGTGACGTAATAATCTTGGAGCCCTAGGCAAGCATCTGAAATATAGCTAACAAGATCAGAACAGAGAAGATAAGTAAAACAATTTTGGGATCTTACTAGCTCCTGAGATTGGTTACCTCGAGTAAAGAAGCATGTAGGCCCCTTTCGTCAAGACAGAATCAATGTCGACCGGAGTTACCTAAAAATTACAACGCGATGAAAAGAGAAGGCTTAGTAATAATGTCGATGTTTAAATGGAGAGACTATTAGAAGGAACTACTAGCTTGTTAAATGATTGTAGATAAAATGGCAACTGTAATAACTAAAAAGCAGAAATATGTAGAAAGGAGAAGATAAGGCTATCCTAGTAAAATTCACTGAGAACCATCGTTGTTGGAGTTGAGTTATGATAATGAAAGGAAAACATATCGAGACTTATGAACTAATGGCTAAAATGAAGCTGAAAAGATCATAAATGAGAAATGAAGTCGAAACGAATACCGTGCTATCATCAATCTTGAACCACTTATTTTTGGCATTCTTGACATAGCACACATAGTGTCCCGAAAATGAAGAATTCATGACATCCAAGTGAACAACCACTCCATAGAGCTTGTATACGGGTGATTTATCACTGGTTCCACGTACAAATGGTGTCAGATCTAACATCTCGGGAAACTTGATAGGCTTATTGAGCTTTCCAAAATTACCTGACTGCAAAACATTACAGATGAACATTAGCATATATATATATATATATATGCAATACAGAGCAAATAGCCAATGAATAAAAGAGGTACCTGAAATCGCTTTAATACAACAGTTAGAATATTGGGAGCTTCCAGTATTTTAAATTTCTTTTTCGCCCTTACATAAGTTTTGCATCTGAAAAATATTGAAAGGGAGTAATTTCAGGTAATGATCATAAAGGAAGTGACTAAAAGTTGGATAGCTAGACTCGTCAAATATCAGCAGAAACTAAGAAAAAACTACGAGCATCACAAAACAAATCTCTGTGCTAGAACCAACCTGCTACACAAATACTTGTTGTCACCGTCCAATATCTCTGTGGTAGTAAATTTTCGAAGAGCCTCGTCTAGAGTACCAATATCCCCTTCTATCTCGACCGTAAGGTCCATAATTCTTTCCTGTCGTTCTGACCTGGATTGGCACCTTGTGCACTTTATCTGATAATAGACATATCAACGTTAAAGGTGCAATTCATATTCTGATGACCTTATTCTGTAAAATTACTCGTGGATAAAATTCATAAATGTCTCAAGTTCCAAGTTTCAATTTACCTGAATAAATATGGAATAGCATTAATTACAGCATTATATGTTTTTCCCTCTATAAAGAAAAAATCCAACTTCTAAGTTCCAAGTTCAAATTTACCTTCGATAAAAGGTAGCCTCCAAAAGTAAGTCCTACTAACGTTGTTTCTTCTTCCCAAGAGCCAGATGGGCTCACTCCAGATTCCATACAGCAAAGAGATTGCATTGTATCAATAGCATGCCTGTCATTCACCTCGTCAATATGATGTTTAACATCATTTATAAGTTATACCACGACAATTAAGGCATATCACATACCTCAGAAATTCATGTGCATCCTCTTCTTTCCCATTACCTAGTTGACGGCCAATACTAGGTAAATGAGAAATTATTCCGATAGGAGATAATGGGGATCTCCCTTCCTTGACTTTCAAAATTATACTTTCAAACTCACAATTAAAACACCACCCCTTCTTTATACCTGATATTGGAAAAAAATATATATATGTACACACATGTAATGGAGCAATCAGAAGATTTGGAAGTTTGAAACTGCTGACAAAGAGTCAATATGAAACATACATGATTTGGAATGAAGTCCTTGGAGAAAATAAGCAGTCAAAGGTGGAGTGAATGCAAGGCACTGGAGTACAACATTAGCATAGCAGCTGCAAGGAAGTATACGAAGACAGGATTGAAAAATTATATAAATATTGGATGCAAGAACTCAACTAAAAAGGGCTACTAGACTACCACATATATCTTTCCAAGCAAAAGACCATGAAAAAAATAGATAAGTTGATGAACCTGAATTCAGTTCCAAGCATACAAGGCGCACAAAACCAAATCTAGCCTTGGTTTTTATCTGGTTTCACATTTCAATAAATCCACACCTCGACAACTGAAGGTTTCTATGGGTAACATAACAAACAAATAAAAGTTTCATTTACTATTATGACGTGTCAGAGGAAGATGCTAGAAGTAGGAAACAGAAAGTATCAACAGTTGAACTAATTCAACATAAAACTAGAAAGTTTCTATTACTACGTTAATGAGATGCATAAAATTTTAGAAACGTGAGATCATATATTCCACAAAAAATAAAATGGAAATATAATTCAAGACAAACCATATTAAATCAACATATATGTTGTAATCAGGGTTAACCAGCCAAGAACAAGAAGATTCGTTGTCCATAATTCCCGGACACAGCAACAACTTATTTCAAAGGATTCAAACAGAAACCCCTAACCTGTTCCCACAATTAATGAGGCCTGCCGGCTGCAATTCCAACTCGTTCCAATTATAAAGCTTAACAAAGTGGTCGTATGAGAAAAGCCCCTAAAAATGTATAGAATCATTAATTCCAAGGCTGAAATAAATTCCATACATAGAAAAGGAGAAGAAAAAGTAAATAGAAGAAAACCTTATAGTTAAGCTTTCCAGGAATTTCAGTGACAGTGCCCGCATAATTGTTCTTTGACAACTTGGACCCTCTAAACTGATCAACAACTTTCAACATAGACGATCTCAAATAATTTTTTGAGTTAAGAGTACAAGTGACTTGTGAGGAAATGCCAGAAGTTGCCTGCACGCTATCAACTCTTGCTGACTGAATTCGTGAAAGTGAAACTCCTGTCCCTCTAGCACTTGAAGGTAGAGAACATTCAGAATCAAATTTTCTTTGTAAGAAATTTCCATCTTGATTCTGTACCTTTGAAACTGTATTGATAGGCCCACCCACAACTTTACTTGACCGTTCAGGTTTCAAAGGTGGTGAGATACTGACATTTGAATCAAGTGATTTTCCTCCTGAACCATTCGATGGACGAACACTTGAAGTTGACCTGGATCTAAGTACATGGAAATTTGAAGCTGGCTTAAAACTATCCGTCTTTTTATGCCCTTGATAACTGGAAGGTGCAGAATTGCAGACATTTGAAGGGATACAATGATATTTTGATAAAATTTCCCCATCCACAGAATTTTTATCTTTCTTATCTTCTGAGGCATCAGGAAGAACGATGTTGGATGCATTGTTTTCCTTAGAGCGGTGTGCTTGGGAAACATTTGAAGAGTTCAATGAAAATGATGATGGACTAGACAACTTCCTACAATGACCTCCACTGAATTTGGGTAAGGCGGAATCATCCAGGGAATCGGTTGTAGATCCCTTACGGTCAAGAGTTCTAACCCAAAAATCAGAAGAAGCTGCTGGACCAGAATCTTTATGATTGCCATTATTTACAAAACTGGGCTTAAGCTGATTCAGTTTGCAAGATGAGGGAAAACGATCCACAGAATCAACCAAGTTACCAAACATGGGTGACAATGGCTTGGTTGGATCAGGAATGTCAATGCCTCTCGTAATTTCATGTCTGTCAGGAGTTGCATCAGCAGACATACATCCATCGAATTTCTCTGGTTCAATTTGACTACTACTATCACTAGTAGAAGTATCATCAGACGATTCGCTGCTTATATTTGTAGTAGAGAATCCAGAAAATGATGCAGTAGATGAATCAGAAGTACATGATTCATAATGATCTTGTTCTGTCACTTTCTGCTCGAAATCTGTCCTAGACGCAACAGCCTGGTTGGAAATGCTTGGAGGATGACAATTTTCCTTATGGCCCTGTCGCCAGTGTATGATTTGACACTTACCAGAACTGAAAAAAATTCAAAACACTCAACATAACTATAATGAAGAGCAGTTGAATAAACCCAACTAGCATAACCAAAAAATTAGAGGAAGTTAAAGGTTCACAGACAGGGCATTAAATTTATTTATTTTTTCATTTACTACTGATTACAAGAACCTGAGAAGCAACGCCAAAATGATAAAAAGCATCCCAACAGCCGTTGAAATTCAAATTAAAATGCAGCCTAATTTTGGTGCAATGGTTTTGATTTGGGAGCTTTCAGGGCTGCACTTTCATTCAGTACATGGAAGTTCGCAATTACTGAGTCATACAGGAATTAACACATCGTAGGGGAACAGAAAGACAAGAGACCAAACCTATTTCCAACAATAACACACAATACTTGCTAACAAGGAAATGTTGAGAAGTGTTATAAGTTCCTTAGTCGTGACTAATATGGATATTGCTTGGTATTGGTACCACAAGAAGAATGCTTTTAGACAGTTTAGTGCCCTCCATCAAACAGGAGACATAAATTTCTTTAGACTTCTTTTAGGAAACAAAAGTAGAAGTACAAATAGGGAGATAAAGTCCCCACACACCTAAGGGTATACACTTCCAATTGGTGAAGATTTGAGCCATTCCATGATTACAAAAATATTTTGTAGTAGAAGACCAAGAAGCAAAAGATTTAGATAGTTCCTAAAAAATTCTTTAGTGAAAAATATAAATTGGAATATTTAAATACCTAAAAGAAATAAATAAAACACTACAGTCAATTTCATTCGATTCCAAATAGATTATTCAAGAACTCCCAGTAGTATCTCCTTTTAGACACTTTAGTGCCCTCCATCAAACTGCAGAAGTAATTGCATTTTGGGTTGAGAAGGTTAAGCCAATGACTCAATGGACTAACCATTTCCAATCCCTTCAGAAAATTTGCACACCAATTGTATAGCCTAGCCTCACCAACAAGTTTGTGATTAAACTAACATTAACGGATGAGAAACTAATACTCGATTTGCCCTTTACGATAAGTAAGGCAAGCTAACATATGACTGGGCATATTGCTCTTCAAGAAGAACAGCAAAAGATGAATCTGACAGCAACAATTTCTCAAACATTAATTTCAAAATAGACCCGATCTAAAACTCAAGTGGTGAGGCAATGAAGATAGCAACAAGAAATAAACGAGATTCAACCCCTAGTATCAAGATTCATAGTTCTAAGTATCGGGGACTAACGAAAAACATACCAATACCGAACCGCTTTGCACCTAGCGCAGCGTGTGGTTGTTGGAGAGTAACAGACAGCACATTGGTGTCCAGGAGGAGTAAACGATAAAGAAGTGTACCCAGAAGTGGCCTCAAGCTCAGCTCTAAAAGCCTCCTCAGACGACAAAACTAACAAACGATTAATTTCTTCCTTCCTCGCCACAGAGAGCCGCCATTTCCGCCGAATTACCAAACAGATTACAGGGAAAACCACAAACACCAAGAGGACCTGAAGCCCTATATTTCCAAAAACAAGCATTTATCCTCCCCCGCCAACAACGTCCACCAAAAGAACTACGCCCTAAGCTCCTAACCGCGCCACCACGCATAAATTACAAGGACTGCGTTGGTTCGAAGGCCAACGATACCGCGAATGACGCCGATTAAGCATAAATAACCCCAAAACTCAGAACCGCATACAAAGTTCAGTCAAGAAACGAACAAACGCAAAAAGGAGAAGAAGAAGAAAGTAAAATCTCCGTCCAGGAGAGAAATAATACCCAGCTCAAGCAAGAGACAGAGCATAAGCTTGCGATAACATTAATGGCTTCGATTCGGACAATCCACGCAATAATCACAGAGCAGATCAAGAAGAATTTAGGGCTCCTTCAATTTATCGAGAAAGAGAGAACCAATCAGATTCTGGAACTGAAAAAAAGAGAGGGTAGAACGCGGAAAATGAAATTACGCATATGAATAAAATAATAAATATTTATATCCCAAAAAAAAACTTTTTTATTTTTTTTATTTTGTTTGTTTCGCGGTCGGGGCAAAGAATTCCATTCTCTCTTGGTGTTGGAAAGCGTGAATTCTCCGCTCCTCAAATATTCCCCTTTTTCTCGTACTTCCGGTTCGGTCCGGTTCGCTGCGGTCAGGTTTTTTTTTTTTTTTAATTAATTTCGGTTCGTCGTTAAATGCCGTTCCGTTATAACTTTTATTTCTATTTTTTTTGTAATAAATAAGAATAAGACATTTAATATTGATTTTTTTTTTTTTCTCAAAAAGGTTGAAGAATGATATAGAGGGACAACGGGGCGGTGATGGGGATGGAAACACGAAGGGAGCTAGCATCCACTAAAAATGAGATTCTCTTCCTTTTTCAATTTATTATTATTTTTTTTAAAAATACTTTGAGATCGTTTTCAAATTAAAATTCTAGAGATTTTTTAATAACCATTTTATTTTTATTTTGAAAATTTGTTGAAGTGTTAGGTAGTTGATGGTCCAGCTGATTTTGTTCTTTATATTATATTAAACCAAATTTATTTAATAATTATTCTTTTTCCTAAAAAAAACATGTGCATCTTAATTAATTTATTTGTTTTATAATACACTTTTTAATTATCTCCACAACCTTACCTATTTTTTATACCTATAAAAGTCGTTCCCAGATTTTAATTTCTTTCTTATTTATAAAATTTAGAATGCATTAAGTGTTTTTAAAGCAAACCATTTATTATATAACACTTCAGGAAGAAAATTAATTAATTAAATACATCATTTAAAAGTAGAATTCCTCAAACCCCTTTTAATAATCATAATTATTGAAAAGCATTTTACAACCCTCCTTAAAAAACTTAAGCCAAACACTATTTTTTTTTTTTTTTTTGGGTCATATTTAAATACTTTGAAATACATGTGAAGCACCCTAAAATTTTAAAAATGATGTTAAAGCGTCAAGGGTTCAACAAAGAACAAATTAATAAACTAATTTAGTTTCATATTATTATAACAATAAAAGAATGATTAGGAACAATGAAAATAAGATTACTTTAAGAAATAATGTAAACATTTAATTAAAATGAAAATTGGGTAAAGAAGGGAGTGAATAAGGGGGAAGTGGAGGGGCATGAAGAGGGGAATATTCGTGCGTGGCCGGCAAGAGAATTGGGCCCACCTTGGAAGAACAATTTGGACGGTTAAACATTCGAAAAGACAAAAACGTATTTTCCTGTAATTACTTTCCCACTTTTTTTTTTTTTCCCTTCCGTTTTGGATTCATATGTTCCACCTTTGGAATTTGATGGCTTCCAAACCATTCGAATTGTCCATTTCTCTGTTGGAAGGTATCTAATTTCTATCGTGATGAAGAGAGACTTACCCATAGTCATATTTTACGACTATAGGTGTGAGATCTCGCATCAGTTGAAGATGTGAATGAAGTATTCTTTATAAGGGTGTGGAAATCTCTCTTAGCAGACAAGTTTTAAAAACCTTGAGAAGAAACCTGAAAATAAAAGTCTAGAGAGAACAATATATGCTAGCGATAGGTTTGGGTTGTTATAAATGGTATTAGAGCCAGCACTGGAAAATGTGCCAGCGAGGAGGCTGAGCCTGGAAGGGGGTGGACACGAGGCGGTGTGTGCAAGCAAGGATGTTGGGCCCCAAACAAGGTGAATGGAGAGGTCCCACATCAATTGGAGAAATGGAATGAATGCCAGCGAGAACACCGAGGGAAAGCTCAAAGGAAACCCCACATCGGTTGAAAAGGGGAACAAAATATTCTTTATAAAAGTATGGAAACTCTCCCTAGCAAATGTGTTAAAAAAACCTTGAGGGAAAACTCGAAAGAATAAACCGAAAGAAGACAATATTACGTGTAAATTCAACCATCCTTCCTTATTTGCAAAAGATAAACATATCCCATCTTCTTTCCACTCCTCCCATCTTCCCCTTCTAATGGGGGCAGCTAATGCTATGCCTTCAATCTATTATTATCTGTAGTGAAGTTGGTGATGAGGCAATTCTTAATGTCAATGAACTGTGGGATAGATATGAGAAAGCTGTTGATAAGATATGCTTCCAAACTTTCACACTCCTTTACAATGAATTCTTGAAGAATGTCTTCATGTCTTATTGGAAAAACAATTGATATGTGAAGAGTAGAGATTTGAATCTATAGATAACCCAATAAGAAAAGTAAAGATGTTTCCTCTTAATCACTAAGTCATGCGAAGTTGTCCAATTCTAATATACTATTGTTGGTTAGTCTAGAAGACCTTTTGAGACCAATAAGTACTAAACCTTTTCTGTTCCATATTAAACCTGTCATCCCTGAACCTGAGCCCCACTCCAACATTTCAAGGAAGAAAGAAACTAGCAATGGTCAAGCCACACACTTTATATTTATATCTATATCTATATCTATATATATATAGAGAGAATTTAAAAGGGGAGGACCCCATTTGAAAGCACGAAACTGGAGTAGAATCAGGAAGTGGTCAGATGCAGGCATATTTAATCTTGAAGCCGTGAATTAAATAAAGAAGCCCAAACTTTACAAATTTGGAGGACAGACATTCACTTTAAAGGGAGCTGATATCCAGTTGATGGAAAATGGAGCTCTTGGACTGAAAGGCCCTTTGAGGAGGAATCCAGAGGACTGTTTCCCTCTAGGATGATCAAAAGTCCCCTGGTAAGTTGATCTCAGTAAAACTTTGTACATTATTCAAGGTCGTTCCTAGGCTTAAGAATAGGATCAATGTAAATAAGTGTTCTATTGGTCATGGGTGGCATTAATCTTCATGCCTATTACCTACTATGGTCTCCCACTAAAACTTAATCATATATCAATTGTGTTTTGGAATCTCATGATGAAATTTGAAAGAGGTTCAAAAGTACCTCTTTTCTTCAAAGAAATGCTTTCTACTAAGTGGGATTCTGCTTTTTCTTTTTCTAATCCCTATTAAGGATTCCCTATTCTGTCATGGATGGAAGTTGACTCTCGTTCAATCCGTGTCACAAAACATGCTGCTTGTTTTCATGATTTCTCCTCTACGTATCCCACTTTTAGTACCAAATAGATACTATAGCTATTGCATAGTGAAGAAATGAATGGATGAAAATTTATAGCATAAGAATTAAAAAGGAAGTTACTGTGATCACCAATCAGCAAATTGTAAGAAAGCTTTCTCAATTAGAGTAAAATGTCGAGTAACTAACAACAAATCAATCATCATACATTAGAAAACACTCCTAACATACCTTGTTTTGCACCATTGAATAGAGATGATAATGGAGTTGCGTATGTTTTCATGAACCCCCTCCAACGATTAAATCATAGACTACAAGAAGTATTTAGAGGTGAAATTTTTTAATGGATGTTCATAATAGTGTCGGGAATGATGCTACAACATAATAAATCTAAATAACCGTCCTATCATTGTTGCAGAACCATACTGAAGTTAACTAGCAGAAAAACTAATATAAAAGAGTAGTTTCAAGAAGGAGATGCATTACTGAGAAGAAGAAGAAGAATAAAATGGAAAGACATGGATGTCTGTGACAAATATATCAAGGATTGAGTGCCAGTTGATCACAGAAACCAAATAAACGATTGATGAATGAAAATCGAGCACAGTAGCAGTGGAATGACGTCTGTTCTAAACGAATTTAAATCAAATATATCAAGGATTGAGTATGAGTTGTTATAGACATCAAATAAACAATTGATAAATGAAATTCAAGCACAGCGACAGTGGATCTATATCTGTTTAATCTAAAAATAATTCAAATGAAATAATCGTCCAATCAAATAGATTATCACATTATTACCGCGAAATCTGACCTGACTCAAAAGCGGGAAGCGGCTCTCAAGAACTTCGGATTGATATGGCGGATGATTCGGCAATAGAATCCGAAAGGAAGACGAAGCCCTCCTGATGCAAAGATTCTTAAGGAATTAAACAGCAAAAGAAGAACAGAGGAACAAAGAACCCTAACTTTGGAAAGTCTGAAAATGTGAGACAGAAAGGGCGGGAAGATTGAACCACCCGCGTATCAGTCGTATTCCCAACTTTAAAAAAATTAATAAAAAAAAAAATGGATCGGAACTAAAAAATATCTATTAATTTTTTTTTTTTTTTTTTTTTTTTTTTTTTTTTTTTTGTGGAGAAAAAAACAATGGCCGTATATACATATTTTTTATAATAAAAATTTTTAATAGACAATATAATATTCCATATTTCTAGATCTTCTAGATGGAAAGATCCCCTATATGGATAATACACATTCCAGTTCGTCCTCTTCAGATATTTACGAAACACTAGATTCTCTTTCGGGTAGGGAGAAGAAAGACTGGAATGTCAACATGCATCTATTATTAAATTCACCCGATTCGATTCTCTTTCGGGTAGGGAGAAGAAAGACTGGAATGTCAACATGCATCTATTATTAAATTCACCCGATTCGATAGTACCCCATTTTTGAAACGTCCAGTGCCAAAGTCACTAAATGGTTAAGTCACCATTCCCTAAAACGGCTAAATGGTTAAGTCACCATTCCCTAAAACGGCTAAATGGTTAAGTCACCATTCCCTAAAACGGCTAAATGGTTAAGTCACCATTCCCTAAAACGGCTAAATGGTTAAGTCACCATTCCCTAAAACGGCTAAATGGTTAAGTCACCATTCCCTAAAACGGCTAAATGGTTAAGTCACCATTCCCTAAAACGGCTAAATGGTTAAGTCACCATTCCCTAAAACGGCTAAATGGTTAAGTCACCATTCCCTAAAACGCCATTCCCTAAAAATATATATTGTTTTTTTATTTTGTATTTACATATTTTTTATAATATTCATTTTAACTAAAAATTTCCATAGATAATATAATCTTAACACTTTAAATATATATATATATATATATATATTTATTTATTTATTTATTTATTAACTAATATATATAGCAAGTAAATAGACATTTAAAAACGAAAGAAATTGAAATATAATGTATACAAATAATTAAAATTATTTAAAAAAAAAAAGAACAGAAGAATTGGATCATTATTTTGTTTTTGTTTTTGTTTTTTTTTTAAGAAAAAAAAAAGAATAAAAAAAGGAAAAACTAAAAACTAAAAGAGAAAGAAATGGAAACTCTCTCTCTCCGGTGTTCGAATTTGATTCTACTGCGCTTTTCAGCCCCACCATTGATGAACCGCCACACCTTCATCTCGGAGCCGGCCGTACAAAGCCAAGCACTGCCAGTAAGGTCGTGGGCCGCCACCGGAAACCTTCCGTCCACCGTTACTACGAGGCTTGCATTCCAAGAAAAGCTCGTCGATCAACCCTACGGCTTTGGATGTTATCATGTCCTCCACAACCTCTGCTTCTGCTTTCATTACGACGTAATCTTCCGCTCTTACGTTATTCGACAGCCAGTCCGATATACCGACTTGCGGCGGATTCGAGGATGTCTCTTGATCGGTACTCACTGTCTCGATTTTGAACATTTCGAATTTCTTGTTTCTGGTAGGGTAGTTGTTGTCGAACCAGCTTGTGCCGCTTCCGCCTTCCTTCTCCGGAAGTCCGACGTCGATGAAAACATGTCGGGGATAGCCTTCAAGAGAATCGCCCATCAAATCTGGAAGGTATCGTGTTCGTTGCAAGTATCGCTTAGATTTTCGCGATGCTGATCGCGGCGGTTCGAGAAGGACGTCTTCGAGTTCTTTAAGGGCTGCGGCTCTTTTAGCGTCAGATTCGTATGCCAAGAGTCGTCGTTGAGCGAGGTATTTGATCTCATTTTGGCCTAATTCGGTCTTATCCACATCGACGTTTGTAGAAACAGATTGTTGGAGGTAAACGATTCTGTAGCTATTTGTGTTGCCGTTTAGTTGCAAAGTGACAGTGCCGATATCATTCTCAGAGCCAAATTCAGCATCCTTTAGCGATTGGGACGCGATCGAGGATCCTCCTCTGAGAATTGATCCTAAATAAGGCAATGAAACAATGAACAAAGCCAAGAGCACAGCTCGAGCAAGAAATCTAATAACCCTAGATTCTCCAGATGCTGCAGGGTGCTTGATTACCAAATACATACGAGGAACGTGGTCGAACTCCTGGGACTTCAAAGCATGTACCAAGCCGAACGCCATGAATTGGTTGCTGGAATGAAAACTTGGAAACTATATGGAGATTTTTTTTCTCTAAATCGCCTCGTTGCGCGGTTAATTTGGAGCAAAAACAGAATTAAAGAAAATTGCAGAAAGATACGAGCAAACAGGCAGAGAGGGAAAGGGGAAGCTAAAGCAGGGGAAAAGGGAATTTTAGCGAGTGCAAAATCTGGCAGCGGTGTGATTACCACCCACGAGAGCAACCCGGGAGCTTTGAATTGTTGACCACAACAACATCAACTGCCTCATCCGAAGAACCTCCATGGTTTTTCTTTGATAGTCCCCAGATCGATGGGTGTGTGATTCGTTCCAAATATTTCCAGTTTATGCGTCCTAATGACGACGCATTGGCTGAAGAAACCACACAACACCACCGATCAGAGAAGTTCTTCTCGGTACAATCCCTTTTCCCCTTGTTCGTTTCGGCTGGATCTGTCGAGCAGTGTGGCATAAATGGAAGAAGTAGAGAGATTACAGAAGAATTAGTGTGAGGTTTAACGTTCTTGGCGGAAAAACAGTTTGGGTTTGGCGCAGGAAGTTGAGGGTTCATGCCTAATTTTGCTGTCTCTCTCATTTGCATGGATCAAAATTCATCCAACCGATCGGGTCGCTGACTGGTTCGTTATTACACAGCGATCAAGGTGTGTCTAAGGTACTCAATGCCTAATTGCTTTTCTTTTTCTCTCCATATATATATATATATATTTAAATGATAAAATTGAAAAAGTAATTAATTAAATTTGATTAAATGGTTTATTTTTAAATATAATTTGGGTTTCTTGTGTACCTTTTTAGGCTAAATTATGAAAAATACCCTTTATCTTTACTATTTGTTTAAAAAATAATTTTATTCTTTAAGTTTCAATTCTAGGTTTATATTTTACAAATGTCTCCAAAATTGAAGCAAAACAAAAATACAATGTATTTTTATTCTAAGTGATTTACAAGAAAATTATTTGATTTAACGAAATAAAATAGATTTTAAAATTAAATTAGAACAATATTTTTGTTCTCTTAAGAATTAGGCTTGAAAAATAGAAGTCAAAGAGAGGGAAAAAAAAGAAGCAACAAAAAGAAAAAAAAAAATAGTAAAATTGACATAAATTGTAAGTAAGCTCTAAGTTATGTCAAAAAAAAAAAAAAAAAAAATGATAAAGGGTATTTTTGAAACATTTGTGTATTATCCATGTAGATCTTTCAATGGAGAAGATGGTCGACCTAAGACGAAGAGAAGGTCAATCTATTTTATTTAGTTATTCGTTATTATTGTAATAGATAGCAACAAATATTTCATCCCGGAAAAGCCATCTTTTTGTGAATAATGTCTTTGCCCTTTGATACAATAGTGTTTTTTTAAGATATTTTGAGGCTAGAATTGAAACTTTTGAACTAATAAAAATATTTTTAAGATAAATAACAGTAAGTCAAACGTTTTTTTTTAATTTTATTTTTTAACTTGGCCCAAGAACTAGTAACTTACAATGCAGGTAGCTTCAAACATGGCCAGTCTTCTCCTTAGGTTAATATAATAACACATACATATATAAAATGTGTCAAGTGCATCTTTGTTTAAGGGTCATTTCCTTCTTGAATATTCCCTCCTTATTTGCCTCGTTATATTTTACATGATGATATTAATCTGTGTGCGCACGATCCTACCTTAACTTATTAACTATTCAAAACATTTTTTATACAAAGATCTAAATTATGACAAAAAAATTTAAACAACTTGGAGGCAAAAGCGGAACAAGTTAGGATTTAAATATACTTTGACGTTACTGAAATATCCAATATTTTTTAACTTCAGTCTCTGTATTAGCAGTATATATCAATTATAAGGTTGAACTAAGCTCACTTCCTATGTGGCTGCAGCATGTTTGATGAACAGCAGTAGAGGTTGGAAACGTGCAATTCATGCAGGGAGGGTTCCATCCAGGTATCTCTTGAGCCCTTCTCGAGGTCAAACTCACATGGAAATTCCACCATTGGTTTCGGTATTATAATGTTCAAGAAAAAGACTAAGTCTTGTCTCTTAGCACAGCATTTAAGGAAGCATGGATTACTCAATCTACCCAAAGTGGGTGTGTTTTGAATATGTTTGTGCGACAATTAATCTAGAAAGTGGCTAGGCTTACTGTTTCTTTTTTGTACTTGAAGTTATTTTGTTGACTTTTACTTACAATTTGACAAGTTGCAGATTTCACCATTATTCATCTGGCCACTATATATATGGACTTAGCTCTCTTCTGTTTTCACAATTGAGTTTTTGTTCAAAGCCAATGGCTTTAATAGCTTCATTTTTTGTACTTTTAACTCTTTTCAGTTCTTCTTTTGCTGCAGATGGGTCTCTCAATGATTTATTCCCTGCAAAAGCCATTTGCAAATTCACCTCAAATCCTTCTTACTGCATCTCTGTGCTTCAAAAATCCTCAGGCAATGTTTATGAATCAGGTAGGTTTTCGATGCGTCGGTCATTGTCTAAAGCATCTGCATTCTTGAATTTGATTGAGAAGCATCTTCAAAACAGTTCCACTCTACCAAAATCTGTCACTGGTGGTCTTAAAGATTGCCAATATCTTGCCCAACTAAACATTAATTTCTTGTCGAACTCTTTTCGGGCTGTCAATGGCACTGATAAAAAGCTAACCTACTCAAAAGCTGATTATATCCAGAGTCTTCTAAGTGCTATCTTAACCAATATTGATACTTGTCTTGATGGCCTAAATACCGTAGCCTCAGGTTCTAGTTTGGAGAAAGATCTCTTAGCACCACTCATTGATTGTACCAAATCATACAGTCTTTCTCTAGATCTTTTTACAAAAGGCTGGGTGCCTAGGAATAGAAACAGAACACGTGATCATCCTGTGACCAAACACCTCCGGTTTAGGAAAGGTCCGTTGCCATTGAGAATGTCGAAACATGACCGTGTTGTTTATAATTCGGTGGCGAATCGAAGAAGGCTTTCATCTTCTTCAGATGATGGAATTTTGGTTAATGGTATTGTAGTTGTGAGTCAAGATGGTACAGGAAACTTCCTCACCATCACAGAAGCTGTAAATGCAGCTCCAAACAACTCTCTTGCTGTCAATGGCTACTTCTTGATTTACATCGCAGCTGGTGTTTACCAAGAGTATGTGTCGATCCCTTCAAAGAAGAAGTACTTGCTCATGATTGGAGATGGTATAAATCAGACCATCATTACGGGCAACCAAAGCGTCGCTGACGGTTGGACTACCTTCAACAGTGCAACTTTTGGTAAGCATTTTGAAATACTATGTGATTAGAAACAAAAGCATGCTTTTGATTAACATTGATTGTCTTATACGAAATGATTTAAGGTTCAATTGTGAGAATACGTGAGATCCTATATTGGTTGGAGAGGATAACGAAGCATTCCTTGTAAGGATGCGGAAACCTCACCTAATAGACGCGTTTTAAAATTTTGAGGGGAAGCCCATAAAGAAAAGTCCAAAGAGGACAATGTCTACTAGCAGTAGGTTTGAGTTTTACAAATGGTTTCAGAGTCAGACACAAGGCGGTGTGTCAGTGAGGACGCTAGGCCCCAAAGGAGTAGATTGTGAGATCTCACGTTGGTTGAAGAGGAGAACGAACCATTCCTTATAAGGGGTGCTGAAACCTCTCCCTAGTAGATGCGTTTTAAAACCTTGAAAGGAAACTCAAAAGGGAAAGTCCAAAGAAGACCATATCTGTGCTATTTTAAAACTTTGAAGGGAAGCCTGGAAAAGCCCAAAAAGATAATATTTGTTAGCGGCCGTTACTTACAAAAGTAAATGGTCTATTAACATGATTCAAGTTCAAACATTTATTAGATGGCTGGAAGTTCAAACTTCAAATGTGTAATCATCTAAACTAAACCAAATTTTGAGATGTCTTTTGGTTTTACATGAATGATGCAGCTGTGGCAGCAGAAGGATTCATGGCAGTTAACATAACCTTCCAAAACACAGCTGGAGCAATCAAAGGCCAAGCAGTTGCAATGAGAAGCGGGGCCGATATGTCCATCTTCTACAGCTGCAGCTTTGAGGGTTACCAAGACACCTTATACACTCACTCCCTAAGACAATTCTTCAGAGAATGTGACATTTATGGCACAGTGGACTTCATATTTGGAAATGCAGCTGTTGTGTTTCAAAACTGTAACATATATCCCCGTCTACCGCGTTCTGGACAGACCAACATGATCACTGCTCAAGGTCGATCAGATCCGAACCAAAACACCGGTACTTCGATCCACAACTGCACGATCCGAGCTACAAGCGATTTGGCTGCAAGCAAGAGTTACATGAACAAGACATATTTGGGAAGGCCATGGAAGCAATATTCAAGAACAGTTTATATGCAGACATTCATTGATGGGTTCGTAAATCCTGCTGGTTGGGATCCATGGTCAGGGGAATACTTGAGCACATTGTACTATGCAGAGTATAATAATACAGGAGCTGGATCAAATACAAAGAACAGAGTCACCTGGCCTGGTTACCATGTCATTTCTAATGCTACTGATGCTTCTAATTTTACAGTTTCAAACTTCCTGGTTGGGGATGCGTGGCTGCCTCCAACTGGTGTGCCCTACACTGGAGGTTTCATATAACTGGTCAGCTCTCCATATTATTCTTGCTAATATTTAATTTCCCCATATTCAACATGCCTAATAAAGTTGTTTGAGCTCTGTTTTGAACTAATGATAGTTCTTACACCAGCAAGTTAATTGTATGATTAAGGTTAAGTGAATATTTAGTCTCTTTTTTTTATGTTTTAATCTGGCCTCTATCGTTAATTTTAGTTTAATTCAATTTCTAAGAATTATTTAAATATAAATGAGTTAAAATATGTTCAGTTCCCATATTTTGGATATCTGATTTATTTATTGATAGTTTTAGAACTATATTTGAACCTTTGAAGGTAAGCTGATTTATGGATAGTTTTAGAACTATATTTGAACATTTGTAAGTAAACTATTTATTGATAGTTTTAGAACTATATTTGAACCAAGGTAAACTAAAGGGAACCATTCTCAACATATCGAAAATTATTTGAACATTTGAAGGTAAACTAAAGGGAACAATTCTCAACATATCGGAACGAAAATAGTATTTCGTGTATAATAGGGAGTGGATTGTGAGGTCTCACAACAGTTGAAAAGGGGAACGAAACATTTTTTTTATGAGGGTGTGAAACTTTTCTCTAATAGACGCATTTTAAAACTGTGAAGCTGACGACGATACACAACGGGTTAAAATGAACAACATCTGCTAGCGATAAGCTTAAACCGTTACAAATAGTATCAAATATGATATTTAGTAATTTGATAGATATGTAGAGGTGCTATTTAAGAGAAGGAATTAGAACGATCCTCTTATAAATTTGATCCTCTTATAAATTTGTACCAGCTTAAATATGATGAGATGCATGTAAATTAAAAGAGTATGAATAAACAAATGTTGATAGAGATTAAATTGAAACTTTTAATCTAACCATTAAAAAACAAAAAACTAGGATTAAAACAAATATTTATCCTAAATTATATGATAAACGATTTTCATACCAGGCCCATTTTCTAATTATTTTTATGAATGCAGTTGAGTATGTTCGAAGGCAGTGTCTCTAAGAATTGGAAGGATTATATTTATGTAATTGTTGTACATATACATCTGCATCTCTATAGTTAGTACATCATTTAAGAGACACCAAAAGAAAATTTTGGAGCAGCTGAGTTGCTAACTCCCTTTACAAAATGGAATCAGGATTCTAATTCTTTTCTTTCATCAAAATTGACTTCTAAAACCTTCATGCTAACAAGATTATAGGTTAGCCGCCCTTGGCTCTTCTTGCTTCTTGAAAATATATCTCCAATATATTTCTATGGTGCGATACGGTTTCCCTGCCCTTAATCCTTGCAGAGCATCGATCGCACTTCTGTGATAGAAGTTGGTGGCTCGAGGTCTTTCTCTTGTAGCGAATTCCCGAGCAATTGTTGCATTTGTGAGGCAAATGTGTCGTCGAGTACCTGCAAATGAACAAGTGACGAGAATGACAAAGGAACAAGAAAACTCATAGGTGACCATCATGACTTGCTAAGATCCCTTTATTATTTACATTTGAACTCTCAAGTAATTCAAGTAATTGCTTACCGAAACTGCAATTCGTGAGCCTCTATACCATGACCTGTTCTCTTTCCTGTTCTCCATGAAGCTTAGAACATCCTGTGCCAAATAAAAATCCAAAAATGTAAAGGATCAAAGAATGAATTCCCAATTTTGGAGCAATTTTGAAGCAAACATGTATAGAAAAATCCAGGTTTATCTTACCCGTCCCATTCGATCCCAATAACCCCGACAGATAGCGATAAAGACACGACTCTCAAAGACAGTATGAATCTGATTTATTGTGTTTGCCAACTGATCTTTCAATGGTTGCATCCTACTTCGTATTTCTGATTCAATCACAGCTTCCTTGGAGTCTTGTAGAATCTTTTTTAGCTTTGTAGCATTTTGTAACTTCGTCTGCAGTAAATAACGAGGCAGATAAAACAAGATGATCTCACTGAAACTTAAAGAAATATCCTACTTCTAGTCTAAAATCCCATACCGAAACGCTCGAGAGCGACAAATTTTAAACAAAAGACTCGATTAAGCAAAATGATACCTACATTCTCAACAAACTTTTCCACAATTGCTTGCAAATAGTTTCTGAACTTGGCTCTAAGCATGACTGTCACTTCACTAAGACGTTCTCCAGGAATTACATTTCCACCTTCAGGAATGCAGGAACCCCACTGCTTGAATTGGGCTTCTATCTTTGGGCGTAAAACGTCGAGCATCCTCTTCATGGAATTTAATAGAATCCCCAGCTGAAATCATCATTGAATTTCAATATTAAGGAACACACACATATGAAAGAAAACTAAGAATTTTAAGAGTCAACTTACCTCATCAGGAACAGTATAAGAGCTTGGGGTTCGTTTGGCAAGTTTCTGAACATACTTAAGTCCAAACTTTTTGGGTGCTAAATTCTCCTTAAGAGGAGCCAAGACATCAGCATATTGCTTGTCCAATGCCTCCACTAATGCTTTTTCAACATCTGCAATAGCCTATTATAGAAGTCCAAAAAGAAAGAAGCAAGTTAGAGAGACTTCTGATGACGAGACTAGAGAAGAAATCAGAGACCTTCAGAGATCCCATAGAAGTTCTGATAAAGATGACCTTAAATTACAGGAAAATTGTTATCCATGGTTTTTGGTTTAAAAATCAACTATTGCTATGAAAACCAAATAAAATTTAGTGTTGAAATTTTTTAAACAATAGTGGTGCATAGCTAGCATGTCAACATAAGAAGTGTTTGCATCTCGACACAAACAATTAAACAATGCCTTTTGAGATGGTATACACCGAGATGTTGAGATAAGAGACGGTGTTTACAGCAAGAAGAGTTACCACAGGATTATGAACTTACTTGTTCCAAAACAAAGGTGTACTCGGGCCATCGACAAATGAAAATCTCAAAGTCACTCAATGTTTCCTTTAATCGGTCATACATTTCATCGACAAAAGGTGTTGTAGAATGTTGAGTCCTAACTCCCGACCACTTAACCTGCATTAACCACAACCATGACTTGAGAAGTAAAATAAACTGAGCATGTTTTCCTCAAATACAGTGATCATAGTCTCATAAGCACAACAGTTGATGCTTAGGTTATATTTTCCTCTAAAGTGAATCTTTAAGTAACGGTAAGCTTGTGGGCAAGGAAAACAAAAATGTTCTACTGATATTCCCCTTGTTCATCTTTAAAAACTACATATTGTCCTTTTCTGATTGATAAAATTGTAATCTTCTTTCTAATGTTAATAGAAACCGTGTTCCTTCATGTTTCATGCTCGCAAGAAGTTCGTAATATTCAAAATATAGAAATGTAATTAATTTGACTGACCTTATCCAATCTGCAGGTTTCAAGCAACAATAGACGCTTATCCTGGATCCACACCAGAATGTACAAATGGAATAATTCTTTTGCATCAACACCCCCTTTCACAGGACTGAAAGAATAAAAAAATGCATTAGAAATTCACAAGGACATCAAGAAGTTCTCCTAAACATAACAAAATTAGTTTATGCATAAACAAAAAGTTACCTAATACTCCATCTGGCAAGATCCCTCTGAAAATCAGCTGTAGCAATAACAAGTTCGGCTACTGCAGGTGAGGGGCCTGTCGGTGGGCAAGCAATAAGGAAAGAACGCAATCTAGTGCAAAGCTCTGTGCTGTATATGGAAGCAGAGAGATTTGGTAGGTCTACAAAACTGTAAATAGAAACTTATGTCAGCAAGCTTCTCAAACCTTGACAAATACTAAAAAAAGTTATTTGAACACATTGTCCATGAACTTTTGCTGAACAGAATCAGTCTGAACAGAAAAGGGAAGTTTTTCTAACCGCCCAAGTCCACTGCTAGCAGATATTGTCCTCTTTGGACTTTACTTTTTAGGCTTCCCCTCAAAGTTTTAAAACATGGATACTAGGGAGAAGTTTCCACACCCTTTTAAGGAATGCTTCGTTCCCCTCTCCAAATAATGTGGGATCTCACAATCCACCCCCCTTGGAGGCCCAGCGTCCGTGCTGTCACACTGCTCAATACCTAGCTATGATACCATTTGTAATGGCCCAAGGCTAGAATATATTTTCTTCTTTGGGTTTTCCCTTCTAGCCTTCCCTTCAAGGTTTTAAAACGCATCTACTAGGGAGAGGTTTCCACACCATTTTAAAGAATGCTTTGATCCCCTCTCCAACCAATTTGGGATCTCGTAGCTTTTCTCTAGAGATGCAAATATAGTCAATTCCCCTTTAATTTGGCTTATGTTTAACATGCAGGCGGTACCTGGGAAGTATATGCTGATTATGGATCTCAATGTCAGATAATATCTCCTCCCTAATGTTAAGACACACTGATTTCATCTTTTGGTAAGCAGTGGACATAGTGACATTATCGACCAAACTGCCTTCGTTATTGTTACCCATATATTCATCTGTCTCACTCAAGTGCCTCCTTGATCTCTTTTTCACAGCAACCTGAAAAGACGCTAACCCTTAGGGCAAAAATTGAACATTCAACTTGACAATGCAATCCTACTTCCTACAGATATGAAGTTTCTCAAAACCTGGAAATAATGGCACAAAGAAGTTTGCGCCTCTGGAGAAAGAATATCATGAAGAAGTGTGTACAATTTAACTGCAGGTTCGATAGCAGGCGCTGCAACTCCAGTTGCAGGTCTGTACACCTCCATAAGACCTGAGAGAGCTGCTTCATCAAGTGATTTATAATTCTCAAAAACAAGAGCAAGTGTCTGCTCAATTTGAACCCTGGTTTCTCCTAAAATTCGGTTCTGAGAGACAACCAACAAGATTTGCAAAATGTTCATTATATACAATACTGAAGTATAAAATAGTAGAGATAAAATAAGCATCTACTGGTTTGAACAAGGAAGCTCGAATTACTACCTCTTGATGACTCAACGTGCTTTTGTCATGGCCCTTCATAACAACAGGCATGAGCAAGTCGTGTACCAAGGTGAGGCAGTCAGCTGTTGGCGTGGCAACATCCATGATATATGAAAGATATCTATTGACATGCCAGGTACCATCAATATTCATCACCACATAATAGTGTAACTTTATTCACAGTGCCGGCCATTTATGTCAAATAAGTAATTATCTTAACATAGCCCTCTTACCTTAATCTGGTATATACTTCTGAAATGCCATAGTATGATGCAAACTCTGTCAAAAGCCATTTCCAGGAACCATGCAACAAAAGGTTTCTCTGTTGAAAATGCTGAACCTTCATGGCAACCTCAAGAACTAGGTCGTATGCTACTGTTTCTGCCACCAAACCGCACTAGGGACCACAAATTAAAAAAAAAAAAAAAAAATTACAACATGTTCAATTCTCGAAAGAAAATCAGTTCATTCAATTTCAAAGACAAGATCAGTACATTATCAAATGAGGAAAAGGAGTGCAATGCTTAATAAGAGATCTAATTGGCAAAAGTAAGAAGAAAATGGGAAAGTTACGTGGCTAAGGGAAGGCGATCTAAACTTGAGAAAGGAAATTATAGTAACATACCTTCGGTTGACTATCATCAGTACTTGCTGAGTAATTTACATATAGTTGAATTTTTCCCACGAGCTCATGTTCAGGCTCTCGATAAATAGACCACCAACGTAATTTTTCTGCCTGCAATTAACTTTTGTATAAATCTTCGACTATAGTTGAATTACTCTTAAACATAACGCATTTTCAGGGTCAAAAAAGATTTTACTGGGTTGTCAGTAATAGCAGCTATTTGCAGGACTGCTCGACCAATGTGCTTTGCATTGGAATCCTGAACTTCAATTATTAGATCATCACCAAGACCATCTGGAAAGCTGTAAAGTTGTCACTTGTCAGCGATTTCGTGAACAAGGATTCCTAACTAAAAAATGGTACATGAGCAAATAACATACAAGACATGAGTTTCTCCGGATCCAGCTTGCATTTTGACGGCATCTTCCTCAGCTAAACTTTTCAGTCTTAGCAAACATGGGTATGTTTCTGATGACAGCGAAAGACGGGATTCAGTTCATGTCAAACATTACCAAGGGCATAACATGTAAAAAATCAGAATTTGTAAGTAAGCATTACCTTGTACCACCTCGTAAGAAGTTGAACTGCTGCGCAGGGTCGTTACACCAGCTTTAAGAACTTTGGATACCTGCTTGATGTACTGGGTGCTTGCATGCACATATGCCATGCTTTGTCTAGATAGAGAACTGTTTACAGGTATCCGTGGTGCAACACGAATTTTATTCAAAGCATGCCATCCAGAAACTACTGCTGATTGAAAGCTAGAAAATTGGTACTTGATGGTTTCTAGGTTCACTGCAGGTGATTTTAAAGATAAAATATTACAGCCTGTTGGTGGATCCAGCCCCATCTTCACTTTCCTCACTGCACAATAAACATTCTTTAGGTCACATCCATTGCCACCTGAACAATGAGGTTTTTATGAATACCATGCACGTTACCTTGCACCTTTATTTTGCCTATTGTTTTCTTTGGTTTAGTGGGAGCTCCCTCATTGGTGAGTTCAGAAGTACGCTTCACCAACAATTCATCCTCCGACTGTAAGAGTACTTGGCGTAAACTGCAGCATATCGATCGAGACATAAGTTGGTAGAAGCAATGAAGAGCAAGTTTTCAACTCAAGATTTTGACTCTTTGCATAGGAAAAATTGTAAGTAAGTCAAATGAAATGAGAATGGACCTACCCAAATGCATCTCGTAGTACTGCACATTCGTTTTCCAAAAACGTCGGGGCTTCCATATTCTCCATTGCCCAAGCATGAAGACATAAACGCACACAGGCATCATATGCTATGACAGCATACCACGGCCCTAAAGCACTGATATTGGAATTATAAACCCCATAAGCAAACTAAATTAAGATAGCATGTCATCAACAATAAACCCTAAACAGTTTAGATGGCAAAACCTGGCATTATATGTGGGGAGGCGAGCTAATCCTGAACTCCCAGCAGCTTCCGAATTCACAGGTCTACAAATAGAGCAAGGAGATGATAACATTTCCGATCCCAACTTTTAGAACGAACAATAAATCGTAACAATGAAATGTTAATGAATACAAAGACTTGGCTGTCATTTATTTAGACAGTTCTAATGGGAAATTTTTCGTGCTGCAGTTCAAACCGGTCACTGGTTCAGAAACCAACCTCACAAACTGGTCACTGCTCTTCTTCCCATTCTGCAATTCAACCCCAGACGGAGTTTTACGATCATCTGCGCCGTTAAGCTTCACGTCTTGGCGTTTTTCAGGGCATTGTTTAATTTCATGCGATGAAGCACAAAAAGGAGGCGCACTGGGAACGTCATCTTGATCATCGTCGTCCGAAAACCTTCCATTTTGCTGATCTTGCAGAATAGACTAAATCAGCATTACACAGGTGAAAAATGAGGAACATAAAAGTTTCAAAGAAATGTAGACCTTTCTAGGCGCATTGCCTGCATTCATACGAGAAGGCTGGCTTGATGAGTATCCCTCTGAAGCCATTGAAGCTCTATTCCTGGGTATAGCTCCATTAATACTTCCCCCCACTTGTGTAGTAGAAAATTCAGAACTCGCAGCAGAATCAGAAGAATCGTCTTCTGTATAAACATTCTGCCCAGTTGGGAATCTCCCATTTGTAGCCCTCATCCTTTCGGCCATTGGCCTATGACCCCCCACCAAAGTTTCCCTCGACGAACTAACATCAGAGAAAAAGTAATCACTCCCATTATTTAACCTCCCCGGCAAATGATTTCCATATCTATAACCAGAACGATTTGGTACTCCGTTCCGTTGCGGTGATGAGTCCATAGAATATCTAGTTCCATAAACATCCTCCTCAGAATCAGTACTCATATCATTCTCTGAAGCTGATGCACTATTGTCCACATCGCCTGATATGGTTCTCGATACTGGAATCGCACTCCTCGGCAAATGTCCACTTCTGAATTTCGACGGCGGTGGCAATCCAAACCCCCTTGCTCCGGTACCCGCTCTGATGCCAGTGATTGGATCGGCTCGAGACCTCATATTCGAAGAACCAAACGGTACTTCCTTCTGTCAAAGAAAACAAAATAATCAACTGATAGCAGAAATTCCCACACCAAAACTCAACAGTGTGAAGAAAGATGAACAAGAACAATTTGACAACAAAATCAATTTAAAAGCAAAATAATAGGGATTGAAGTAGAATGAAACCTCGCGAACCCATCGAAGGGCACTTTTATCAAGTCCGTCGGTAAACATTCTACCTCCCTTTCAACCTCCTAATCTCACAACCACGAAATCAAATCTCAAATCCAGAGTTCAGAAATTACCAGGAACTCACATTAGAATCGAACGCTCAGAGCTCACTGCACGAAGAACCTCGACAAAAAAGGCAATGCCGCTCGGTAAATCACGCAGATTGAGATGAACAGAAAGAGAGAGAGAAGATCAACAGAGAGGGAAAACGAGTACGAGATTTGAAGAAAAAATGGAGACAAAAGTTTGCTTATACAGCAAGCTTTTTAGCTCTGAAACCCACTGGAAAGCAAGGGACTACGGCTTATGGTGCTACTTTTTGGCCAGCTTTTATTTATTTATTTATTTATTTATTTTAGATTCCATATTTTTCACAATTATTAAATAAAGTATTTGCATTAAAGGAAACGACGACGTTTTCATGTTGTTTTATTTGGAATAATTCATTAATTAGGCCGAAATTAAAGGACACGTACTTGAAGTGTGCGCCGGGAAAATGTAACGGGCAGCATACGTGGCAGTCATTCGTGTTTTTTTTTTTTTTTTTTTTTAATAATGGGAAAATATTAGTGAACGTTGAAGTGGGGACGCAACGCTTTCCTTCACTAGCCGATAGAAGACGACTGGCAACCGGTTCACATGTGAGTGCGGGTCCCACTTGGCCCCTACTTTCTGTCCTTTTTCGTCACAGCTTGAGCCGGTGCCGAATTTCCAGTTTTTGCTTTATTTAATATTCGAATTTAAAATACGAGTAAAAATTTCAAAATTTCTTCCAATATGTCAATTTGGGACACCTAAAATTTAATTAAAATATCCCCAAAAAAAAAAATTAAAATACTACTTTTTATAATTTCAGTAATTATATCGTGTAAAAAAGTAATAAAATAAATACAAAAATAAATAGTAGAAAATCAATGGATTATAATAATGTTTAATCAATAAAATCTTTTAAAAAATAATTAATATTTAACGGGTCAAATAAGTCCCCGCCCTCAACTCAACTCAAACTTAGACAAACTCGGATTCATAGCCAAATTTAAAAGGTTGAACCATGGGTTTGGCTATTAAGATAGGGTCGATTGAATCGATGCTCATACAATGTCTTAGATGCTATGACTTGGCTTAAGCAAAACTGGAGCCTTTACTTTTTAGAGTCAACCACAGTCATACTGATCGGGTGAATTATTTTTTATTAAAAAATTAAAAAATAAAATCGAGCTTTAAAATCATATAGGGATCTATTGCTTTAGAAATAAATTATAATATATTTTAAGTTTTGCGTGTGAATTCTTACACCACTAAGGCAGACATGCCTTGCTGAAAGAGAGGATATGAAATATCTCGTTGCACGACTATTTTTTATCGCATGAGCGGATTGGGACAATTTGCTCTTAATGGCTCCCTTTTACAGACCCAAAAATGAAAACCGAACAACCCGGCACGTTTAAAAAAAAGAAGCAGGCGGACGAAACAATAAGAAGAGGCGAGGCGACTCAACTACATAAAGTTTTATACAAAATTGAAAATTCAAATATTTAATGCCAAAAGCTTATTATAAAAACGCATAAACTAGATAAATAGAATTGATGGGAGACCAACGGCTAGGGGAAATTATGGGCAGACAAGATCGAGATCGTCAAGACATGCTCTCGTCGTGCCACGTGGAGGATTACTCTATGCAACGTGTCGGCGCCCCATTGGATGATTGAGAATCATCGAACATTATGAAAACAACTTTGGTTTGAAAATTTTTGAACGCCTCGCGGGAAACAAGCGGAATCATAGAATAAAATTGATCATTTTCTGACATTTTTTCATTAAATTAATTTAATAAATAATATTGTCTTTTTGGTGTGCGGTGGCGGTGGCCCTACTCGATTATTTCATAGCTTATTTATTTATTTGAAGTAATTAATAGCTTATAATTAGCTGGAATTTTTATTTTTATTATTTTTTTTGTTTCTTTGTTATTGTGAAATTAATATTACATGGATAGAATTGTTTCCCTCCAATTAATAATAACTACAATAACGGTTCATATTTTTACTTTATTTTATTATTATATTTCTAATTTTGTGTAAGGTGAATTTTAAAATTGAGATATTTATTTAACATAAAATTTAAAATTAATATTTATTTAAATTTATTATTATAAAAAAATAGAAATGAATCGTGTAATATAAAAATTCAAGAAAGACGCGAATAAAATGTTGTCCAGACTTATTTACATAATAGCTAATTATAGTCATAAAGTATACAAAGTGGCTAATTATGGTCATGAAATATGATTACAGCCGCTTTAAATGCGTGATGAACATTAAAATTTTTATTTTGAGAAATGTACGCATTTGTGCTTTTCTTTAGCCAATGACTAAATTTCTTTGCAATTCTATGTAACGTAGAATCATTCAAGTTTAACATGATCAATCTTAAACAAAAGTGTGAGGAGAACGTAGAATCATTCAAGTTTGGCATGATCAATCTTAACAAGTGTGAGGAGAACATAGAATCATTCAAGTTTGACATGATCAATCTTAAACGAACCAGAACAGGGGTTGGAAAGGGCAAGGGTATTCCGCTTACTTCAATAGTAGAATCAGGTACTGGAATAGTACTAACGGGACTACAAGGTTCTCAGTGGGAGATAATTTTGAAGATTCAGCTTCTTACTTGCCATTCATTCCCTTTCAACCGATGTTTTCAATTCGGGTTGCTTGTTATGGTTTCGACAATAAAACAGAACGTGGACCGAAGTGTTATAGGGAGGGAAGGGATACACGATGTCTTGGGCATGATAGCTTACTGAGAGAGGCGATCCTCTGTGGTGTTTACTATACTCGCCGGCCTAAGTTTCATTCCAATCGTAGTACTATGAGAGTTTTTTTAGAAGGAAACTCGTTCTCTGATCTTGCCACGTGGCAGACATTTAAGATGTTATATAATAATAAATAAAAAAAAGATAGAAGCCCAGGCCCAGTAACAGGCCCAAGAAAACTAAAAGAGATCCCACGCGCAGAGACAGAGCGGGACCACTGGCTTCCCCAAACCCAGTACGCAACGAATAACAACAATTAACAATCATATCAAGAAACCGCCATTTTCTCTCAATTTCTCTCCATTTTCCCGGATGCCAAACACTCCAGAACGATGTCGGGTGCGTGGGAAGACAATCACAATGATACCGACTCCGATCATCAACATTCCCACATCAATTTCGATTTCTTCTCCGCCATTGTTAAGCCGAAGGTATTTTAATTAACGTTCTTCAACTTTCCTGCCATCTACCGAAGCGTATTGGCCGCAATTTCTTATCTCCGCCTGTTTCTAGGATTATTACAAAATTTTGGAGGTCGATTACGATGCTACGGACGATGAAATTCGTTCCAATTACATACGCCTGGCTCTGGTTCGCTCTCTCTCTGTAATTGTTTATCGGTAAATTTTTATCTCTTTTCTTTTGATTTTCGTTTGTTTATCGGTTGGATTGTGTGCAGAAATGGCATCCTGACAAGAAGAAAGACCACGACGGTGCCACTTCCAGATTTCAGGAAATAAACGAGGCATATGAAGGTCAGTTGCGTGCCATAACTTTTTTTTTTTTCTTTTTGTTATTCATATAGTTAATCAAAGTCAGAGAAGATTGTTAATTATCTTTATTTATTTATTTAGAATTTCAAAACAACCAGTAGCTTCTGGGGAGAAAATTCTTCTGCCTTCCGTATATGTTTCTGCAACTTCTAGGAGTTTTTTTTTTTTTTTCTCTAGTGGCACAGTTAAAAAATCTTTCTGTGAGGCAATGGCTTAGTTTTATATCTAACCTTTTTTATGTGTTGGGGAGGAGAACAAACCATCATTTGGTGTGGAAACCTTCCCCTAGTAGATGTGTTTTAAAACCTTGAGGGGTAGCCCGAAAGGGAAAGCCCAAAGAGGACAATATCTGCTAGTGGTGAATCTGGGTCGGTACAAATGGTATCAGAGCTAGACACCGGACGATGTGCTAGCCTTCTCGCTATTCCCGAAGGGGGTAGACACGAGGCGGTGTGCCAGTAAGGACGCTGGCCCCAAATGGGGGGTGGATTTGGTGGGGGTTCCACATCAAATTGGAGAAAGGAACGAGTGCGAGGACATTGGGCCCTGAAGGGGGGTGGATTGTGTGTCCCACATTGGTTGGACAAGGGAGTGGAAACTTTCCCGTAACAGACGCGTTTTAAAGCCTTGAGGGCAAGCCCGAAAGGGAAAGTCCAAAGAGAACAATATCGGCTAGCGGTGGATCTGGGCCGTTACAATTTTCCATTTCAAGTATTGAAGGAGCAAAAACTAAAGAATTGTTTTTAAAAGAATCTTATTGGGGCACCGTTCTTTTGTTTTTGGTTCCTCTTCTGTTTTCTTTTTTTTTTCTTTGCCATTTTCTAGATGTTGGGAATATTTCTCTGTGTGATGTTCATTCTAGCTGAACATCAGCACTTTTGGGTTGCTTCTTTTAGGCGAGTTTTATGGTTTGAGTTCAACTTTGTTTATGAATATGTTGGTAAGTTGTTTACCAAGGCAAATCAAAGAAGAAGGATAGCAATTGATTTGTCTTAAATTAAGTAGTTAAATGTAAAATTTTGATTATCTCGGTCTATGTCCTTGTAGTTAGCTATCCCAAGATGAGCACGGAACCACATAAGAACTTTTTAAGTGCATTGTATTACTAAATTTGGTTCTGGAGATTTTCAATCCCCATTCGTATTTTTTTATCTCGTTTAGCAATATATTATGTTCGAAAATGTTGACACGCACAAGGATAAAAAGTTCGGTACCTATTAATGTAACCATGGATCTAACATCCCGACAAAGAACGATTCGAGTAAGAGCATCCATCCCATCATAATCCTTCTTAGGTTGTTTTGTAACAAATTTTCAAAATTCTCTCTTGCTTACAAACATTCACCCGTAGTTTACCAGAAGGTTAGAGGTTCGAATATCCCACGAATGTACCCACGTGTTGTTGAACTTCCCTGGCTTGAATTAGTACCATTTATTCATTTTGTTGAGTTTGAGTATTGTGTTAACTGGGCATGAAATAGATATTGGTTATTGAAATTTAAGATTCTTGTGTGATTTCGTTCCGCAGTTTTAAGCGATCCTTGTAGGAGGCAGGAATACGACGAGAAGGGAATGCTTTATGTAAACGATGATAACATAGTGGTACGAAGTTTCTTTCCATCATTCCTCTTTGTGGAACTTTATTATGATGCTTCCGTGCAGTTCTTTGTGTTCCAATATAGTTCTTTGTCTGCAGGATTATCTCAAGCGATACAAAGGCCTTATTTTGACCTGTAATGGCCTCGGTATGAAGCATTCTATTTGGTGAACTGAAATTCCCACAAATGCGAAAAAAAATAGGTCTTTCTTAGTACATTTAGGATCCTCTTTGGCCCAGTTTTCACTTATCAGTGAAGAATGAAAGAGCAGTTAGGATTATTGCATTTTGACATCTTTCTTTCTCATAATGTACAAACCCACTTACCCCTTTAGCTTAGAGGAAGTGACAGTAGAGAATATGAGTTTATGATTCGGTGAAGTGTTTTTGTTTCATTCGATCAAACGTTTGTCTGGAATGATTTTTCAAGTGTTTAAAACAACTGTTCTAGAGAGTCGTGACAATTTGAATGATCATTTGATTTGTTTTGAAATAACTGAAGTTTAGGTTGTTTGATCGAGTCGATGGCATTCATATTCCGAACATTCAAATTTCTTTTCATTTCTTTGAGTTTTTGATATAGGAACTTGTGTCATGAATTCTCAGCGGTGGAAGTTATGTTATTTGTTCAATGCTTCTATTGTATCATTTGTGCAATAATATTAGGGACTTGTTATTTTATATCGTTGTTTTTCAGTTGAATATTCAAAATGAACGATGGATCCATATTAATTTGAACATCCAACTTCGTGATCTATATTTATGTTGTCGGTTGTTTGTATAGGGTTTCTTTATTAGTTCAATCACTGATAACCCCGCATTTAAGAAAGCTATTTAGCTATCATTCTTCATCTTCCTCTCGCTACCGAATGAGTGAACTCTATTAGATCGTAGACTCGTACAATTTAGAATTTCAGCCTTGTTATTCTCTTTCGATTGGAAATTCTTTTTTTCTCAGAGTTGAATGAACATCGTGTTATGCGTAAGGAGTTTCAATATTTACCCTCCCTTGGATTGCAAGTCCGACTCAAACACTTTTTATTAAATAATAAACTCAACTCAACCTAGTTATAATATTTTGGGTTGAGTTGATTCTCGTTATTTGAGTCATTTATTCATTTTTTTTTTTAATAAAAGTAAAATGTTAGTAGTAAAATATCTATTATTTATTTTCAAACATTTAATAACCACTTCAATTTTAATATATATTTTAAAAGGTTATCTTCTTAAAAATTATATAAAAACAAAATAAATAATTTTTTCTAAAAACAAATATTTTGAGTTTATTCGACTAAAATCCAATTTAGTCTTTTGAAAATTCATTAATCAATTTAATTTATAAAAATTTTCATTTATTTGAACTAAACTAAATTCAAATAAATTATTAATCCGGTTCAAATTCAAATAAATTCTTAATCTAGTCGAAATTGAATTTAGAATGATTATTATATAAAAGTGACAGTAAGAACATATAGGAGAGCATATCTATATGTATATATACACAAACAATGACTAAACACATTTTCTCTCGATTTATAATATGCAATTTTTGTATAGATAGGAATATAAGAATAAAAAGATTTAAGAAATCTTAATTAATTAATTATTTATTTTTAAATAGAATCTCGAAAATATTATTTTCAAACTGATGTGACATGTGGGTCCCATAAACCGCATCATTTTCATTTTATTTTTTTTATAATTCACAAAAACTTTAGGGTATTAAACCAGTGATATAGTTAAAAGGGCATAAAAATCTCTCTTTAGCATACGCGTATAAAAATTATGAGGCTGATAACAATATGCAACCAGTTAAACTAGACAACATCTACTAGCGATGTACATGAACGGTTACAAATGGTATCAGAGCCAGACGCTAGGAGGTGTGCCAGCAAGGACGTTGGCTCCAAGGAAGTAAATTAAGAGGTCCCGTATCGATTAAAGAAGGGAACTAAACATTTTTTACAAGGGTGTGAAAATCTCTTTCTAATTAACACGTTTTTAAACTTTGAAGCTTGACGATGATAGTTGATCTATTATCATTTCATATAAATAAATAAATAGCACTTCAATTTATTTTTTATTAAATTATTAAAATATTTTTTATTAATTAAATGTTAATTTAATTTTGATTTATTTACGGAAACTTTTAGATTTTTTTTTCTTTTTTTTTTTTTTTTGTTTATTTTGCGAGAAATCTCAATAATAACCCTCAAATAGAGAAGATTCGTGTTAATAACTGATCACCTAATTCCGTGTTTTTAATATTTATCTCCATCAGTAAATTTGTTCTTATCATAATTTCAACATTACATGGGTAAAAGTAAAAAGTAAAAAGTAAAATAAATATTTATATTCATAAACTTTAAAATTACATTAACAAAAATCTTAAATTATTATTAGTTTATGAATTTATAATTGTATCAATTTATTTTTTATATTTATTTTCATAAGCAATTTTTAAATAAATTTATAAATATGTAAAAATTGAAGTATGAATAATTTTTAAATTGATTTACACAGTTAATTTTTTATTTTATTTTATTAATTTTCACGATATATATTTATATATATTTCTGGAGAAAAAAAAGAAAAAAAGAAAAAGAAATAATAAAAAAAGAATAATCCAGGAAATTAATTAAATTAGTTGTCACACGACCTTAATCTAATTCGCCCACAGAGCACTCTATATATTTATTTGGGTACGCCATAGGGACGGTTCTCAGCTGGGAGCGTGAAAATTGTAGAATGATCGGAACCTTCACTGCTGCAACTGCAGATAATCGGTCGGAGTTGGTTCCACGCTAGGGTTTCTCTGAGTTCTCCCTTATCTCATGGAGGATTTCGCCTTTCACGATGGTAACGTCTGCGGTTTGCTCGAGAGCAGGCACATCAACTTTCGTCAAGTATGTGTAATTGATTTTTCTTCATCTTTTTCTACCTTCTCATCGGGTTTGCATTCGTTTAACTTCAAGTGTCGAGTTAGTAGAATTGATTTTATGGATTGGATGTGAATTGTATGCGTCTTTGGTTTTTGGAGCGTGAACGTTCTTTTGTGCGGAGTTGATTGTGTAGAATCCTGTGAATTTTAGATATATCACTCGCCTTATTGGATTTAGTTGATTGTTTTTGTTGTTGGAGGCGAACTGAGAAGTGTATCTATATGAGATGAACATCGGAGATTTTGGATTGTTTGAAGGCTGTTTGTGGACGACAAGCAATGCAATTTTGGTTTGGTCGATTTCGAATTTTCTGAAATTGCTAAAAGAAACTCTCATTCGAGTGCGTCTGTTTGACTTCATTGATCCTGTTTCTTGATGTGTCAGACTCATGACTTGAAGCAGGGTAATAGTAGTAAGAACCTAGATTGCAGTCGTTGTTTGTTTTCATTACGACTCATGGAATTCCACGCATTTTAATTCATTGCATAGAGATATTCTTTGTTAAATTTGTAAAAGATGCAGTATTCTTTGTTTTCCTTGAAAAAAAAACGATGAAAAAAAACGTGTCCGTATATCAATACAAGTTGAAAAAACTATGATCCTTAGGCACGAACTATATTGCAGTTTGTCTATTCTGCAAAAAATTCCGGATTAAATTCTTCTTATGTTCTCACTCTCTTGTTTTCTTTTCTATAAGAAAACATAGTTTCGAAGATTAATATGTTCGTCATCCATCCATAAATACATAAGGAACTATCTGTATAAAAACTATACCGTACGTTGAAAAGCAGGTCAGCATGCTATTTTCTTACTTTAAAGTTTCTGTTTGGCTTTTCTTTCTTGGTGGCTCGTTTTGTATGTTATATGCTATTTTTTAATGTTTGTAAAGTACTCTTTGCTTTTTGGAAAAGGGAAAAGTTTTTTTATGTGTTTTACTTAATACTGAAACATAAGGCCTGCTTGATGAAATCTGCTTTTGTGAAGCTTTTACTTTTTTTTCCTCTTAGGAATTTGTTTCATTTTTCCAAGTCATTTATGTATGCAGAATCCCAACTATAGTTTGCAGATGCACTCATCACTCATCCAAAGACTCTCCCAGGAAAAGGAACTGGAGGTCGGTATAGATTTTAGTTTCTATGTGCTGTGATTTTTTCACATTATTCTTAAAACACATTATTAATTTTTTTTTTTGTGAAATTATCAGTGATGTATTCTTAATTATAAATTTTATGATGTATATTATGTCGAGTGCATGGTGTACTGAGCAATTAGTATTATTATCCATGCCATTAAGATTATTGCTTTATGGTTTGTTCCATGTCATTTATGTTTAATGTCTATTAGGTAAGTAGTATGACTGTTAGGTGAGGATACTTGGACTATCTAACAAAAATCGAAGTTTTCTTGCCTAAGCATTTAATATACTGCTGGTTTCCTTGCCTGTTCATTATGAAGATAAAATACTTCTAGATATGTCAGAAGATTAATATTGATGGAGATGATCAGCCCATTGCTTATTTCAATTGCACCTTGCGTCTTATCTGTTGTTTTAAGCCGTATGGGACGAGTTATTGACTATCGTATTAATGTGGTACAGAAATTGGAATTCTGAAAGGGGGTTCATTATTTACCTGATGGAGGTAGTCTTAGTAAGTAGCATGAGAAATGAGTCATTGTGATCTGCTCAGATTGCTATTGTTCTCTTCCCCCCTTGTCTCTATTGGATATTGTAGAACTGTATTTGATGTTGATTCTCCAACATGGTTATGTGGAAGCTGGAAGCCTGTAAACTTTAGCCCTCACTTTTAACTAATACTAGTCATTTTGGGTTCTGAAAGTAATGGTATTGAGGTTGGGCTGTCATAATCTCTTTAAGACGACATTTTCCAGGTGATGCATATAACCTATTTACTATAATGGGATGAGGAATTTCATCTTTTAAAGAATGAGAGACTGTTAGAGTCTTTCCTCTTTAGGTTGGATGCATGATCTTGTTTTTTTTTTTTTTTTTTTTTTTGTTTCTCAAAATTATGTGCAACTGTTGTTTTTCCATTCCCTTACAATTCCATTGTTCTTTGCCGTCTCTATCCTGTCAATTTGTAATTCCTTGTTTGTTAATTAAATACCTTCCTTCTCTCTTTCTCTCTCTCCAGGGGCACCAGGGGTGTGTTAATGCTGTCGCCTGGAATTCTAGTGGTTCTCTTTTAATATCCGGATCAGATGATACTCGGGTAAGACAGTTATCCTTCAATTTCTATGACTTGTTTACCTGGATCTACAGTCGCTGTGGACGACTCAAGTTTTTGATGATAGGAAAATGTTATCATTAGACTATATGTAGTGGATACCAGATGGTTATTCTTGAAGATTGAACCAGTAAACCTGTTATTGTATAGATTATTTGTGACTTTTTATGAAAATGTATGAGTATTTATTGTGCATGTTAGTGAGGAATGAGGAGCACTGACTGTTCTTCTCAGTGACAACTATTTTTGGACCAAAACAATTTTGGACAATATGCTGCCTGTCGGATAAGTCTTCAAATGCCAAAAGTTTGAGTTGAGAGTGTGATGATATGTTTTCTTTCAGTTGGACATTGAGATGGCAAATGTTGTCCTATAAAATTTATGGATATGAGTAGTTTCTAAATTCTTCGAACTTGACTTATCAAATTTTTTCTAGAGCAATTTTCATTGAATCAAGAACAGAAGAATAGAGTTTTAGGACTTGATAATGAAGATGACACCATAAGAGAAAGCACGGGATATCTCAGCTTATTTTTTTCGGAATCAAATCAAGTTAAAGTAGTTACGATAAATTGATAATGAAGATTTAGCATACTCTACATTACCTGTTAGATGATAATTGAATGTGTATTCATGTTGCATAGTGGCTTGTTAATCTTTTTTTAACTTCCATCCTTCGAAGAAAATTATGTTTCTCGAAGTTAGTTGTTAGTCATGTTTTTTGCAGATAAATATCTGGAACTATTCTGGTCGAAAGCTATTGCACTCTGTAGAGACTGGACATTCTGCAAACATATTTTGTACAAAATTTGTTCCTGAAACTTCTGATGAGCTTGTGGTCTCGGGAGCTGGGGATGCAGAGGTGTAATATGCTACAGTGTAAATTTTCTCATGGATGTTGATGCCAGTTGGATTTTGCTTATGATTTACATTTTTTTGGGCGGGGTTTGTTTCCTAACAGGTGCGATTATTTAATTTATCTCGCTTAAGAGGTAGAGGACATGATGATAATGCCATAGCGTCATCAGCTCTGTATCAGTGTCACACCAGAAGAGTAAAAAAATTAGCTGTAAGAGTCGAGAACTCTGAAGGAACTATGTATTGAAAGTATCTTTTACTACACGTAATGAAATAATTTATTTACTATGAATGATCATGTTGCATTATGTAAATATTGGTTAAGCAAACCTATTTATTGTTCCTAAAATATTCGTCTGCATGTCATTGAAGGTTGAAATAGGGAATCCAAATGTAGTATGGAGTGCTAGTGAGGATGGTACTCTTAGACAGCATGATTTTCGAGAGGGCATGTCTTGTCCTCCTGATGGAGCCTCTCACCAAGAATGTCATAATGTTCTTGTAAGTATTGTTTTCTCTAGAGTTTTCTGTGTCTTCCGTTCAAAGATCAAGTGGTTTGGGAAGTTTTTATTTTCTCTCCTTTTTTTTTGTAATTAATCTTTTATGTATTTTTTTCCTATTGGGAGGCCTATGCAACCCTTTGGCTCCTTGTCATAATGTATTTTTTTATTGGTATCAGTTTTTGGGGTTCATTGTTTTCACGTTAAGCTCATTGGCAGCTTGATTTGCGGTGTGGAGCAAAGAGGTCTCTGGCTGATCCTCCCAGACAAACCCTAGCTTTAAAATCTTGTGACATTAGTACCACTAGGCCTCATTTACTTCTAGTTGGTGGAAGGTATTCTGCTATTGCTGGCACTCCACTTAGAGGAATCGCTGAAAAGGAAGAAAAAGTATGAGGGTCTAACTGTTCTTGTTTCAACTTCTATTGATTTTTATATGCAGTGATGCATTTGCACGGTTATATGATAGAAGGATGCTGCCACCCTTGTCTTCCAGCCAGAAAAGGATGTCACCACCTCCTTGTGTTAACTACTTCTGTCCAATGCATCTCTCGGATCGGGTGAGTTCAGGAACTGCTATTAATCATAGTCAACATCAATCTGGCAACAGCATACTATTACGGGAAACATTATCAAGTAGTAATAATCTTGAAAGTCAATTTAGTGTATACAAGCTGAGATGTAAAGGCGGTTCTTCTTGTCAATAAGTATGGCCATGTCTCATATTTTGCAAAACCCATGATTTTGATGCATATCTTAAATGTTTCTCTCTACTTGCGCAAAAAAAGAAAAAAAAAAAAAGAAAAAACCTTTTGTTTATGTTAATCTGATGGCGCATAATTAGTAGTTTTATAAATGAGAATTCACAATATATTCATGTATTTAGCAGTACACTATATTTGTCTCCAAAACTTTTTTGGTACGACATTTCCCCAATGGACTATTTTAATTTGTAAGAATTGCACTTTATTGTTTTAAAAACATGTAATTGCTGTTGCTAGATTTCTAACCATCTTTGGTTCTACCAATTCAAACACCGTATCTCACACTCCCCTCTCTTTTTAGGTTCGCTCGGGTTTGCATCTGACTCATGTTACTTTTAGTCCGAATGGAGAAGAGATCTTGCTTAGCTACAGTGGAGAACATGTATATTTGATGAATGTAAATCATGGTACATACTAATATTTAGCTTCTTTTGCACTTCATACTTCCTATTTATTTGTTTTTATCACTATTTTGATTTGTTCTTCGTGGTAACTTCTTGGGAAAAATACCCTTTTGGTCCTGAAGGTTAGAGTTTGGTAGCATTAAGGATCATGAGTTTTCAAATTCAAAAGTTAGCCCATGAGTTTTGGATTTAGTTGCATTTTGGTCCCTCCATCCAATTTTCCATTAATTACTAATGAGGAGGGGAGAGGAGGGAGAAGGGAGAGAAAAAGAAAAGTATTTTTCTTACAAAAAACAAATGTCACATTAAAATTTTATGGAGGGACCACAACTAAAACCAAAACTAAGAGGCTAAACAGTCAAGTTTGAAAATTCAGGCGTTTAAATACTACTAAACCCAAATCTTAGGGACATATAGTAGTAGAAAAAGTTTATCAGTCAAGGTATTGTTTATTGACCATTATGATTATAGTAAAGGTGCATTTTTTATGCAGTAATGGTTAGAGGAGAGTAGGCATCCTAAACCCATAATACTTGGGCATAGACATGAAAATAAAACGTAAAAATTATTACTTCATATATTTTATTGAACTTTTATTTAGAAATTAGTTTTAAATTCAGTATGAATTAACATATTAAGTAAAATATTCTTAATACATGTAAATTAGCTTCATACAATTAATTAGGCTTTAAAGAATGTTATTGGGTCTTAGATAATTAATAAATCTATAACCAAATCACATTTCCACATGACATGGTTAGTCATCCTATTTCCAATCATCACGTTCTCACTCCTGCATCTACAAGTACTTGTTATAAATTTTCTGTAGAATGCCATTTTATGCACTTTACATAGATGATGGCTGTTTCAAAGCCAAGTTATGTTGATTTTCTTAAGAACGCATCTTATTGTGAATTTTCTGTTTGAGTTTGCAATCAGTGTTTTATTTATCAGTTAGATAATGCCAACTATTGTATTTTTTAACGAATATTTTGATATTTAATGTGTTTTGATTTAGTTCTTCTGATCTATATATTTTTTTTCCCCCAAAGCTGGGCAAAGTACGATGCAATATACATCAGGAGATGTATCTAAGTTAATGAGCTTCACTCCCATACTCAATGGATTGGAATTGCAGTATCCTATTTCCAATTTATCCAATAGTCTGCCTGTAAGTTGTGGTCTTAATGCAAAGGTGTGATTCTCATATGAGTGTTTCAAATGAAACAATGTTATTACTCGAATGGTTCAAATTTATAATCGATCAAGAATTTTTCAGCTTGATAAATGCAGAAAATTATTACAAATTGCTGAAAAATGCACGGAGGTTGGGAACTACTTTGGTGGAATTGTGGCATGCAATGAAATTTTGGATGGATATGGTCGTAATATTGGAGTTATTTTCAAGCATGATTCATTATGCACACGTGCTGGTTTATTACTCAAGGTTCATGTTTAATTCCTTAGTTTTATTGCTTGAAATTCTACCTTATGTACCCACAATCTTTGGTCTTCCACTTTTCTTGATATTTCGTACTAAGAAAACAATTTTTGTGGGGTTGGTGGTTATGGATATTCCTTGAGAACATATTGTGGCTAGTAAATGTAAGAGGTTTTTTTGTTGTTCAAATATTTTACTAAAGGAGTCGATGCCTTTCTACAAAAGGAATTTCAAAGAATCTTCTAATCTCCATTGTAGGACCTTTTTTTTTAAGAAATCGTTTAATATTTTTTCCTTGTGATTTTTGACTATCTCCTGCTCACAACAAGTTGGTGGTTTGGTTCAGTGGCTCCATATTCTCAATTTTTTTAATAGAATTAAGCTTCCGAAAGGCATTTCAGTATGTGTGGTAATTTAGGGGTTCTTAGCCTCCATTTCTATATTTATTTATTTTTATTATATCGCAGCCATAAGTTTGAAAATGACCATTAGTTTTCTCCGTGGGTCAGGATAGAATTACTATCTACTTCAATTTTTTCTTTAGTCGGGAGCATCTGGGCTGATGTACTTTTTTCCTCATTACTTTACTTTTATAAACTTTTACCTGTTAGTATTTTCTTTGGTTTCTAATTAAGAAAGTTGAAATTTATTCAGCGGAAGTGGAAAAATGATGTTCATATGGCAATAAGAGATTGTTACAGTGCTAGGAAAATTGATCAGTCCTCTTTCAGAGCACATTACTACATGTCTGAAGCTTTATCACAGGTAACTCTTTTCTTGTTCTATGCTACCACTTGCTTCAGTTTTCGTACTTTGGGGAGCTATGTCTCTTACATAACTTTTCTGGTTTAAGATAAAATAAAGAGTCTCAAAGGTTACTTGGTGCATAGTTGAAGTAAAATTGTTTTGTTTGTTCGCAAGTGTGAATTGTTCAACAATATTTGAAAATTTTCAGAAATTACATGTTGGTCTTGATCTATAGGTGGAAGTTAGGACTGCTACGGTCATTTGTTCATATTAACATTAGTTTATCATTTCAGGAGGATTTATAGATATGGTTGGTTGAAAATATGTCAAGTAGCTGTAAAATCATTAAATGATTTTATTTTGTTCTTGTTATGATCCTTTTCTTTTATGCATTGAGTCTTTCTATTATTTAAGAAGGCTATGTACCTTAGAATTAATTAATCGGAATACAAACATTTTATTCCATTCAAATCTAGATATATCATTTTTATTTATAATTAATTAGTATAACAAATGAATAACACTCCTGAAGAAGTTGGATTCTCATTTCCAACTTCTGTAAAATGGTTCAACTTGTAGTGAAAGATTCAATCCTTCTTTTTTATATTTTTATTCTTCTCTTGCAGCTGGGTAGACATAAGGAAGCCCTAGATTTTGCGTTTGCTGCTCAGTATTTAGCCCCATCTAATCCTGAAGTGGCGGAGAAGGTGGAAAGTGTAAAGAGGGACCTTGCTGCAGGTAAATGATTGTTTAGAAGATTTTATTTATCTTTGAGTGAGGTCTGGGAGAGCTCAGTAGTTGAACATCAAAACTTTTTCCAGTGGAGGATTTTGGGATTGAAATAAATGCATTGCTGTTACGGTGTTGAGAGAACTGAACTGCTCCACACCAATCTTTGATCTTACTTTATATAACTACACGATTTATTCTACTGAAGTTCATTTTTGTAGATCCTTTTGGCATTGCTAGATTGTTGTTTTGCTCTTTTTTTTGTTTGTTTGTACTATCCGTATTTACCAATACTTCTTCTCCTTAATTGTTTTTTAAAAGAATAATGGCTGGAAGAAGGAATCAACCGTTGTAACTAACTGAAATCAGCGTGCTTTTTGTTGACTCCTACTAGTAGATGAATTTTTTTTTCCCTGTCATCTTCCATGAAGGTCTTGTTTCCTAGTCTTGCAAATTCAAAATATCATCTCTCAAAATTTGTAGTTTGTTCTTAAGGTATATTTATTTGTGCGAAATGCTGGCTTATCATTAAATGCCTTCAAAATGTTTGTTTGTTGTAGACTGCGAGGCTTAAATGCCTTCACAGTGATGTTGTGAACTTTGTTTAAACATTTTGCATCTTGCTATTTTCCTGCTCACTTTAGGGTTTTGATTTATTAATTTATATTGTAACCAGCTGAATCAGAAAAATCAAATAAAAGCAATGATGGAGCTCTAAGATCAGCACCGTTAGGTGGAGTATTATCATTAAGTGACTTTCTTTACCGCTCAGATGCAAATAGTGATGTCTCACAAGATGGGCTGAGATCGGAAAGAGAAGATTCTGACTATGACGAGGAGGTGGAGCTGGACTTCGAAACTTTATCAGGTGATGAAGCCCATGATGTTGATTCCAATGTTCTACAAGGAAGTTTAAATCTTAGAATACATAGACGAATTGATCCTGCGAGAGAAAGGGTTGGCGCAAATGGCACCTGTGGGTCTCCTTCATCATCACAAAACGATGGAATACTTTATCAGGTTCCAGTAATACTTTTCTTTTGAATTTCACGAATTTCCTCATAACTTTTCCTTTACAAATTTTAAAAATTCTGTTTATGCTGCCACTTAAGTTGCAGTCAAATATGACTCCGTTGGATTGAGAAGTTTGCAAGATGGCACATGCTATGCATGTTTAAATAGATGCTTTCTGCCACTTTCAATTATTTGGGGTTTCTTAGAACATTTGAGAAAACCACTACTATTATTGCGTATTATGCATATCTTGGGTCCATGATAAATGAACTCCGTGCCAGTAGAATTCAGTATGACGTATGGTGTTCTATCAAATTTGGTTGGCCAATTTTCGATTTTCCAAGGGACTGTCCTTTATCTCCATAGTATTTTTACTTGCAATTCAGTTTCTGGAAAGAATAGGGGGCGGGGAAGACAAATCTGTAAGTTTAACTTTTGGTTTCCGGATGATTACATTGACAGCCTCCCTTATCTCCCGGGGATACACAGAAAAAAGTTGAAATACGATTTGTTTCAAATGGATACTCATTAGGAATGAGGGGGAAAAAAATGGATACTCATTAGCTAAACCATGACTTTTAGCTATTACAAACAAAAGTCTCTTCTGAAGTGACCCACTTGTTTGGGCGCATTAGGTGGATTATGACATGACATAAGTTATTTATAAACCATGACTTTTGCTTTCAACTGACTAGTACCCAGAATCTTCTTGTCTTTTGTCTGGACTGGAATATTATTTGCTTCTGTATGTTTACCCTAGTTAATGTAATGGTATCTTCATACTGAGTGAGCTTTGTGTTATATTACATGCAGCCTGAACCCGTCATTGATATGAAGCAAAGATATGTTGGTCATTGTAATATCGGAACTGATATCAAACAAGCTAGTTTTCTCGGGCAAAGAGGTATTCACCGAACCATGGGATCGACAAATTGTATTATAAATTGTTAAAATTTTAGGTTCCTGAAAGTTTCTTTGGGTGTATAATTGTTGCCTTGTTTTATTTATAGTGCCTATTTCACCCCGAGGAAATTGCATTTAAGTTAAATTAAAAGTTCTTTTATGCACTATTAGGGTTTTGTCAATTTCATCCTTATATTTGCAATCAACCCTATCTTTTCCCTAAAATTTGAATTTCATCCTTAAATTTGTATGTATTACGTTATCTTTGCATGATAATTAAACTCCAAGAAATGAATGTGGAAAGATTGGATTATTATTTGTGTTGATTTTTTTTGTTAACCTAATTAAAATGATATTTCAGGTGAATATGTTGCCAGTGGAAGTGATGATGGGAGATGGTTTATTTGGGAAAAAGGAACTGGTAGACTGATTAAAATCCTCGTTGGAGATGGAGCTGGTAAATATCATTGTATAATTCTAGAGATGAATTGTTATCATTTTAACCCAATCCGAAACTAAATGGCACAAAACCACTTTTTCAGTTGTGAACTGCGTGCAAAGTCATCCATTTGATTGTGCCATTGCTACTAGTGGGATCGACAATACCATAAAGGTAAGTTCTATTATGTATGACAAAATGTTGTGAAATGGCCATTGATCTTTTTCTCCGAGTGTTACTGATGTCGTCGTCTCTCCCAGCTATGGACTCCAACTGCTCCGGTCCCTTCAGTTGTTGCTGGTGGAGTGGTCGGACCGCAGGCTGCCGATGTGTTGGCTGCAATAGAGAACAATCAGCGCAGACTGTGCCGTAATAGAGAAGCCATACTGTAAGCCTCATTGATCCCTTGGTCTTCATAAAATATGTTAAATATGCATCACTTATTATGCAAAGTTTTGTTGGCTCAGAGGTTTATTACTCATTTTGTTTTGATTTTCATGAGAGGCTTTGAAATAAATAACTGACCACATGATTTCTATCATCATATCAGTTCTCGACCGTTTTAAATATACACTTCATAACTCACAACATTTGAGATTTCAATATCCCCTAGTAGCCACAATGAGAATTGTTTTTTTTTTTTCGGTTAGACGAACATGACTCTCCACAATGGTATGATATTGTCCACTTTGAGCATAAGCTCTCATGGCTTTGCTTTGGGCTTCCCCAAAAGGCCTCATACCAATGGAGAGAGTATTCCTTAATTATAAACCCTGACCATTCCCTACATCAGCCGATGTGGGACTTTCATCATCCAACACCTCCCCTCGAACAAAGTATGCCTCCCCTTAATCGAGGCTCGACTCCTTTGGAGTCTTAGTCATTTTTAACTATGTCTTCGAGAAGGCTTGACTCCTTTTCTTTTGGAGTCCTTTGTTCGACATATGAGGATTTACCAATCTATTGGCACGACTAAGTTTAGGGCATGACTCTGATACCAAATGTAAGGAATGGAGGGAGAAATACCAAATACCCAGTTATTCTTTCTTCGTCCATTATCTTCTCATCTTTTTCGTGTAACTAAGTAGCATCCCTTTTTTTTTTTTTCCTATTTTGCATATGCCAGTTCGTTGTATCTATCTATCGATAGCTATATATATATATATATATCCCAATCAAGTATTGTGTACTATTTTATGTTTTTTTTTGTGATGATTACTAAGGAAATTATGAATTTTTATTTGCAACAGGCCTTTTGAAATTTTAGAACGGTTTAGGATGCATGATTTCTCAGAAGGGAGCCTTCATCCATTTGAATGTGCTCAGAGTTGAAGTTCTAGTATTATTAGTTTATATGGGATTCACGCAGGTAAGTGCCTTCAAATTAAAAACACACATTTTCTATGTTTATTACTTTCACGTGCAATCATAGTAAAGAAGGTTTCAGAGGGATTCCTCTGAAGCCTTTTCACGCACGTGCTCAAGGAAGCAATCACACTTCACAACTTCCTGTCATGTTCCCTTGGTGCACCACTGTTGGCATCTTATTAGTTGTCCTGTGATGCCGACCTCCACACACACACACACACACACACACACACACATTCACGCATACTTTGTATGTGAATTTTGGTTAAACAAAATTATATACTAATCTTTGATTTTAGATCATGATATCAAACAAATTATGTTATCTAAAACGCGTTCCTTTTACCAAAAGCTCATAAGAATTTAACTCTGGTACTAATTTTTATTTTTTATTTTTTCTTTTGACAGAAATTGGACTAGTTATAATTGGTTTAGTAGCGGTTACCGCACCGAACATATCGTTCAAGCAGACTCCTATGGGATGAGTCAGGTCATGAGAAACCTTGTTCAAGTTCTCATTATAGAACATTTACCAACCAAGCTACTATTTTCAAGGGTGTTGGATTTTATTTAATTTTTCTCCTCTTTTTTGCCTTTGTAAATTATTGTAAATGTTTATTTTCTGCAGTTTTCTACTTTTATAACTTGCCGTTCCTTCCATTACAATTTCGTCGCTTTCGTTTTTTCTTTTTTCTATATATGTGGTGATGTTTAACGTTATGATGTACAGAATAAGATGAAGGCCGGCTTAATCGAGTTCTGAGTACATGTATATGGCATGTGCCTTCGTTCCATTTTATTATAGCTATTTTGTTTAGAGCTCTCTTAGTTTCTCTAAATCAAAGTGTTTCTAATTAATCTACAGTTATTTGCACATACAGAATTATTGGTAATATTCTATACTATCATATTATTCATAAATAATATAGGATAATGAAATTGATATACTAAATAATATAGGATTAACTATATATTACAGAAAGTAATATGAGAGTAGTTAGCTAGTGAGAATGAATTGATCAAATGGTCTCGGGATTTTGTGCCATTTCTCTTTTTCACTAACAAAAGCTGCTTCAATTAATTAAATTTACATTTTCTCGGGATTTTGGGCCATTTTAGAGGTAATTACAAAGAGACTGAACAGGAAGTACGAAAGAAACCTTAACCCTTTGACTGATTGAACGAGGTAAATTTCTTTTCTTTCTTTCACTCTTTTACTCTCCGGTAAACACTCCTTATTCATACACTCCTTATTCATGAGACAGAATTAATCTCCTTATCCATGAGAATTGATCTGAGTGGTCTCAATCAATTCATGTAAGAAGTGGAATTTGTAAGCTTCGTATTGATAATTTATTACATAATTGGCCCGGTTGTATGCAGATCCATATACTCAACGACCCCACTCGACCTGACTATCCCTAGTCGCTACAATAATGCTACCATTACCGGCTTCACTCTTACCTGGGCTTTTCCCATTGTACCGCCTAGAGGCCCCCACCACTCTATAAATTTGTAAATAGTTACTACTCTAATAATTGTTTTTTTCTTTTTTTCTTTTTGAATAATGGCTAGATCCTAATTTTAAATATAATCTGGACTGAATTAACCTCATCTAAAAATCAACATGCTCTCCAAAAGCAAATTCCTAGGAGTTATTCAAAAAAATAAGCAAAAATGTAGGGTTCATTCATGTTCATAACTACCGCCACCTCCTTTTCTTTACAGTTCACGGCTAAAATCTTCTATATTTTCCTTTTTCTATCGCTTGCTAATAGTGTTTTATCATCGACCTCTATACCTTAACTTGAAGTCTTCATGTCACTAATTTTCAAAATCATTATCAAAACAAGATACCACCCCAGTGGAAATTATATATAGATAATAGAAAACTAACCATTTAAATTTTAAAAAATTCCAAATTTGAACCTGAATCTTGGTTAAGTCATATTCCAATATATTTTTTCCCTTGCATTTTATTGAATGAGGATGTGTATATGGTCGGTCATTCCTATTGGGGCGACCCTCAACTCAACTATTGACCTATTTTCGAATAGGCCCATGTGATTGGCCCCATGAACCTTAAAAGGGCTTTATTTTGAATGCACAATCAGAGTTCTCCTTTAGATAAAAAGAAAAAAAGGAAAAAAAAAAAAAAAAAAAAAAAAACTCCAGGGTCATTTTTGTCACTCACAAATAATTTTGTAATAATTAAAATATACGGCTACGTACCTGGAAAGAGTACGGAGGGGAGTGCGTATTTCAATTCCTCGTAAAGGAAAAACAGTTGAAGTAGAGTCATAAACAAACATGCATTTCCTTATCTTCACCAGTTCAGCTTCCATCAAATGCCACACAAATATTGGAACCCTGCCGATTCCCTTATCTAATCTGCACTTAACAAATTCACTATTCGTTGGGACTATTAGAATTAAATGCAAATAATATCAATTTGATTTGGGTATATTCGATTGAAATATATGAAAATTCCAAAAAAATCCCAGAATGAAATGAAAACCACAAATCAAAAGATGTTGGGAAGTGCAGTAGAGGACAAACGGTATCTGGTAAATGTTCGACCTCAATTATGTGCGTGAGCTGTGTAAATTCTCGATGCCGCTTCATGTGCACTCTGTAATTTACGACTAAACTAGGGGGGTCGATCCACAAATTTTTGGGTTTTTTTTTTTTTTTTTTTTTTCTTTATCTTCGTTTCCCCCCCTTCTCTTTTCTGAAACAAATGAGTACTTGTTTTTAGCCTTAGGGCAATAAATATGGAGGAAATTATAAAAGTAAGAATTGAGATGAAAGGACAAGATTGTTGAGGGAAAGTCCCAAATAATAGAGCAGCTGTGTGGGAACCATTAGGGAAGAGAGAGAGAGAGAGAGAGAGAGAGAGAAGACTGAAGAATCCCAATGGCCAGAGATACAGACAGCAGAGCTCACAGTTCATATTCCACCGTCCTTGTGATCTGTTACACTAATCTCTTCTAAACTCCATTTCTCCTCTCAAACTCACAATCCGTTCTCTGTTTTCCAAGGCCCAGAATTCATGATCTGATGTGAAGTTGTCTTTTCTTTTCCCAAATCGGAAGGGGGGATTTTGAGAATAAGAGTGGAGTTGGTGATTTGTGTTAGTTACATGAGAGTGGAGCAAGTAGAAATGTCTCAAGACAACGATCGGCCCCCAACTCTGGATCTGGGTAGTGACGCCGCCGCCGCCGCTAACAAAACGCGGAATTGCAGCGGCGGAGGCGGTGGTTCCGATGACGTTGGTGGGTGTGGCACGGCTGAGAACGTGCTTCACAATGTTCTTGAGAACGTGCTTCACTTTCTCACTTCCCGGCAGGACCGGAACGCGGCGTCGTTGGTCTGCAAGTCGTGGTACCGAGTGGAAGCACTAACCCGATCCGACTTATTCATCGGAAACTGCTATGCTGTCTCCCCTCGCCGTGTTATGTCGCGGTTCAACCGGGTTCGGTCCGTGACGATCAAAGGGAAGCCCCGGTTCGCAGATTTCAACATGATGCCTCCTGACTGGGGCGCTCACTTCTCCCCATGGGTGGCGTCCATGGCCAAGTCCTACCCTTGGCTCGAGAAAATCTATTTGAAGCGCATGTCTGTGACGGACGACGATCTAGCCCTGCTGGCCGAGTCTTTTCCTGCCTTTAAGGAGCTTGTCTTGTTTTGCTGCGAAGGCTTTGGCACCAGCGGGGTTGCCGTTGTTGCCTCCAGATGCAGGTACGCCCCCAAATTTCCTTGAGTTTGTATTTTCAATAGTACCTTTGTTGGTCTGTCTTTCAAAAATGTGTGCTCCGGGTGATGGATTCTTTGAGTTCAAGTAAAGATGTGTTGTAGAATGGTTTAGAAGGATGCTGCATTTTGGTGGGGATGTGGAGGGGGCTACTAATGGTAATCTTGTTTTTTTCAGGCAACTTCGAGTACTTGATCTGATTGAATCAGACGTAACTGATGATGAAGTGGATTGGATATCTTGTTTCCCGGAGAAGGAAACTTGTCTTGAATCTCTGATCTTTGATTGTGTAGAGTGTCTCATTAATTTTGAGGCACTGGAGATGTTGGTGAGTCGATCCCCGTCCTTGAAGAAACTCGGGGCGAATCGTCACGTTTCCATTGCGCAGCTCTACCGTTTGATGATTCAGGCTCCTCATCTAACACATCTTGGAACTGGTTCATTCAGTAATTCAGAGGCTATGGTTAATGGGGAGTCAGAGCCTGACTATGGCTCAGCTTTTGCTGCTTGCAAATCCTTACTTTGTCTCTCTGGGTTCAAGGACATTCTGCCTGATTACCTACCTTGTATCTATCCAGTTTGTGCTAATCTCACCACTCTGAATTTGAGCTATGCAAATATAACTGCTGAACAACTCAAACCAGTTATAAGCCACTGCCACAAGCTCCAGACTTTCTGGGTATGTGATTTTTGGATGGAGATATCAAGTTAGGAAGAAATCTGGCATGCAGGGCTAACCTTTTTTCCTTTCTATTGCAGGCGCTTGATTCGATAAGTGACGAAGGACTTCAGGCTGTTGCTTCAAGTTGCAAGGAACTACGAGAACTTAGAGTTTTTCCTGCCGATGCTCGAGAAGATGGCGAAGGCCCTATTTCGGAAGTGGGGTTCCAAGCAATATCTGAGGGTTGCAGGAGATTGCAATATATCCTCTACTTCTGCCAGAGAATGACCAATGCAGCTGTGGTAGCTATGTCACAGAACTGCCAAGATCTTGTGGTGTTTAGACTGTGTATTATGGGACGACACCAACCAGACCATAAAACTGGAGAACCCATGGATGAAGGATTTGGTGCCATTGTTATCAACTGTAAGAAGCTCACTAGGCTTGCTATATCTGGATTATTGACAGATCGTGCTTTCAGCTACATCGGGAAGTACGGAAAACTGGTTCGAACCCTATCAGTTGCTTTTGCTGGAAACAGTGATTTGGGATTGAAATATGTGCTCGAGGGCTGTCATAGATTGCAAAAACTTGAAATCAGAGATAGCCCTTTTGGCGATGCAGCCTTAAGATCTGGTTTGCATCATTACTACAATATGAGATTCCTCTGGATGTCAGATTGTAAATTGTCTCGCTATGGCTGCCAAGAGGTTGCCAGAGCATTGCCTCACTTAGTGGTTGAAGTTATGAGGAATGATAATCAGGAGTCGGATCACCTTCCTCAGATGGGTGATTTGGAGAACTATGTTCCTGTGTTGTATATGTATCGATCTCTCGAAGGGCCAAGGGATGATGCTCCAGCATGTGTAGACATCCTATAGAATTTTAGATTCCCTATTATTTCGTCTGGTTAAGCAAAAGATCACACTGTTCCAGGAATGTCCTTTACCGCCCTAAACAAGATTCCTGTCTCCCCTCTTAACAAGCTTGACCATCTGTTTATTGGGTCAGAATCACCGCAGAAAGTTCAATATTGAAGCATATTCCTATCCGATTCATCAGACTAAAGAATGTTATCATATCAGTATTTTTCTAACTCTTAATGTTTCTGCAAATCTGCATTCGGTAATTGTAAACAAGAGAGGTTCAGAGGAGGCAGGGGTTGTAGAGCAAGAGCTGACTTTAAGCCTTTGATAACCTTAAAGTGGGTCTTGTTGTCCATTGAATCGAGACAGAACTTTAAAACGTTGGAGGGTTGATGAACTAAGAACAAAATCTTCTCTAAAGGTCATGAATAGCAAGGGGATCCTCGCAGGTAAACAGTCTTACAAGAAACTTTTGTTTATCTAGATTCCTACGGTAGATGGTTTAGGCCATTGATGAGAGGACGGACACTAAAAACCGAGGTAGGATTCTTCTCTTTCCTAAAATTGATGATGATGTTGTTTTCTTTATCCAAGTGTAGAACCTGATTGTGGAGTTTAATATTGTTTAATTATCAGCAAAGGTTAGATTAGTAATAAATGCTAAAACATATTGATGGACAGAATTCCCATATGCTAGCTAATGGTAAGGTCTCTGCTTTTGATTTCGATATCAATTGAGAGTGATATGGACATTGATGACTATGGGAAGATGTTATAGAAGTACAACTTGGAGGCCCCTCAACCCTCCTTTCTCACAGTGAAGTAAGTTGAATTTGTGTAACTGTGAGAGCTTGTTAAGATTAGAAGAAGAGAGGGGGGTGGGTTGTTGAAGAGTTTAATGTGGATTGGGCGTTTTCATAGGTCACTGTAGGGTCAATCATTTGATGATTTGTCACATCCCCTGAGTTTGCGTTTTAAAGGAGCCATCCATCACAGTGGGCTCTCTCTCTCTTTCATTATTAGGAGAGAAACAAAGAACCACTCCTTGGTAGGAAGAAGATAAAAGACAATGCCATCATCAAAGTGGGTTCTGACTGTGCATCTATGGCATTGAATGTGTGGGGAAGCAAAGCTGAGGCTTTGCTTTCTTGTCTAACCTTATGTTGTCTAAGCAAGTTGGCAACAGCGTATGCTCCTTCTGCCACCACCCCACACTACCCTTCCCTTTTACTATACAAGGAGGGAGAATCATGAGGAGGTCGAATGTAATTGGTTGGAAATGCGAAAGGATAAGAATTGAAGCTCCTAGAAGTCAGGAACGGAAATTACTTTTTTCCCCCCTTAATATAGAACATCCTAATCCCATTATAACTAATCCCAGATAATATGTCTGAAAGAGAATGACAAAAGCAAAATAACAGTAAAGAATCCCCAGTTTTTAATTTTTTTAAGATTTTGTTTTCCATTAGATTTTTCGTTTGCCCTGCAATGGGTCAAATTATTTGTTACAAGTTAAAAGAAATTAAAGACAAATTACGTTTTATTTTATGGATAAATAAATGGTATAAATTTAAAGAAATTAGAGAGTTGTAAAGATGCACTATTTAGAGATGGAGACACCACAAACGTCACTGATGGATTCAGTGATCAATTCTAGTAATATTTATTTACATGGAACTCGTTTTTATCTGAACTCCAAATGCATTCTTGCGTTACATTTTCTTCTGTTATAGTTATCGAGAAATTTGTCAAAATGTTAGCATGTCATACCTACTTAAAAAGTTAATGAAATTTGAAACTTTTACTTCTATTCCTAGTTTAACATTGAAAATTTAATTATATCCAATTCAACAAAAACTTAAATTAATGGTACCATTAATATTTTTTTATTAATCGAGTTTCCAAACTATGTTTTCTCTACTCTTTGGCTAGTTGGGTCATTTTTGTAGATGAATGATGCTATTCTGCTCATGCATATTAGTTCTTCTGATGTGTTATATATTTTAGTTGAACATTTGGATTTTTTTTTACTAGTTTGATTTGTGCAAATTGAGTAGTTTAGTTTAAGCATTTGTATAACTAGAGTTCGGGTATTTTATTGGTTGAGTTTTTTCATAATCTAATTTGTTGGGAGGCAAGGTTAATTTTACCGCTTATTCACATTTAGACAAAATTGAAAGTTTTATAAAGTTGAAGTTTATTCAGGATTAAATAAGTGGCTTTTACCTTAATTTATAGGCTAAATATGTGTTTTAGTCTAAACGTTAAGGTTTTTTTTTTCTTAATTGAATCACTATCGTTTTAGAATTTTCAATTTAATCCCTCATGTTTTTAAATTTTTTTTTAATTATATCCCATCTCTTGATCAATATTAAAATTGAATTTATAATAAGCTTATATTGTATAATATATCCCTATTGAGTTGGAAAAGGTATTAGAAAATGAACGAGGTCATCTACTTAAAGGAATTTTCTAATTCTAATTTTTCAACAAATTTCTAAGAAGTTGGTAGAAATTTTGGTCTCTAAATTCTTGTCATTAAACCTTACCATCAACTGATTAAAAAAAAAAAAAAAAAAAAAAAAAAAATTTAAACATAAGGACTACGTTGAAGAAACACACTAATATAGGGACCAAACCATGTATCTAGCAATTTTTCTTTTAATAGGGACCAAATCATGTATCTAGCGATTTTTTTTTTTTTTTTTTTTCCCGAAAGATTGAACCCAATATGTATTTGCTATTGTCATGCCATATGCAATCTTAAAAACAGATTTTTCTCAAAAAAATTCTTGAATTGGAAATATTTACCTTCCATGGAGGAAACCCCACGATGGCAAGAAGCTATTTCCAGCGACCGATTAAGCCATTCCTTTCAATCTGAAGCTGCGATTGGCCTTTGTGCACGTTCTGAAGTCTATGATTCGTCAAAGTTGGAGAATAATTAGAAATGGAGTTTCATTATTAAGACAACTCTCCACATATATCTTGAATATGATATATTTGGGACATAATTTCTTTTGATTTTATTTAAATATAAAATTATTAAATATTAAAATTTAGAGACCAAATTGTTACCTATTTGAAAGTATAAACACTAAATCATTATATATATATATATATATATATAAATAAAGGCTGGTTAACAAACTAAAATGAAAAAAATATCAAATTTCAAAATGGATCATCATTATGAAAAGAAAAATGGCCAACATAATTTCGATCAATTTTGTAGGACTGCAACACATGGAAAAAGAAACTAGGACTAAAATAAAATCTTGGAAGTTTTAACTATAAAATTAAATCAAGTTTTTTTATTAACTATTTTTTGTGGATTTAGTGCCAGTATCCAATAATAAAAAGGGTTTATGATATTCATTCTCCCTCTTCTATGTGGATGTCCAATAATACAAAAAGTTTTAGATGGGGTCCTTATCTAATGGAAAAAATGAATAAATACAAAAGGAGCCTCTTCTATCTTCGATGAAGCCAATCTATTGAATAAAGATGTATTATCGGGTAACTTTACTTTTCACTAGTAGATAACATAGAAACAAAATGATTATCATCAATCCCCCCCAAACTTTAGAACCTACTAAAAATGATATTTTTTTAACTTGAAAATGATAATAACGTTGCAAATCTCAACAGCAAAAACAACAAAAGAAAAATCATATGCCGGCCTATACATAATTTTGGTTAAAGATATTATACATTATAACCTACTTTAGATTATTTTTCTTTTGATGCAATATTTTAAGACAACCATACAGGATATTTCTAATATTTTTTAACTTAATCAACCATACGCATGCAATGGCTAACAACCCCCATACTCATTAAGCGGGTCCTAGCATACTTGCGAGACTAGAGTGCCTCTTAAAGCCCAAGCTCAAAGGGGTTATAAAACTCCTAATTCGAAGTGGGTGGACCCATTTATTCTATCTGAGTTTATTAGTTGTATTTTATTGATTTATTTTAGTCCCAAATTGATAAACTAAAATGTCTTTGTAAGCTCAAGCAGTTCTAATACTATTACTGTTAGAAGTGTTAGTGGATACTTAACTCTCTGTATGATTCCGACCGGTTTGTCCTGCGACTTCAACTTCATTATAGTCATCCATTCTGCACAATACTTCATTGGCTCGGGACCCTAAAACATGCAAAAAAGAAGGAAAGAAAAGTGTAAGCTCTTTCAGTTTCTTTTTTGATAGTGTTTTCTTCACACTTGCAATTGACGATTCTTCTAAACTTGTCACCTCAAAGCCTTTAAATTCAGCTCTTTCCATGCTAGGAAACAAAAGATTCATATGTAAATATGAAGTTGCCTAGCAAAAGTATAAGATAATACACCTGTGATTAGCATTTATGACATTATAGGTACCATTGATAGCTTAGCTTATCATTTAGTATTTTGTTTGTATTTATGCATATTAAATACAATGTAAATCGCAAATAATGAACAGAGAAATGAGTTTGGGATTCCACAAACCATGACATTCTTCAATGCACAAAATTTTGACAAAGATTTAGCATCCTCACCTCTATTATCAACTGCTAGGCAACATGGATAATTTCCTTTCATGATGGTGAACCGAAGTTCTATCACAGGCTGAAATTGCCGTCTCATATACCATGACATCCTTCAATGTTTTAATTTTAATTGTACCTTTCTATGCTCTTGACATGATATAAAATCTTGACCGATGATCAACTGCTAGACGGCGTAGGCAAATTCTATTTATGATGCTCAAATTTTAACCCTTGTTCATCATGAACTAAATTTGTGATTCCATATACTGTGACTGTATCACATTCTTATTGTACCTTTCCAGATACTTGACAAGATATAACATCTCACCAAAGATCAACCACTAGGCAATACCGGAAATTCGATTTCATTTATGACGGTGGGAATTTTGACCCGTGCCCATCATGAACTGAATTGCTGAAAAACTTCTTTAAAGCTTTTTCAGAGCACTAGCAGAGAACACACCACATTGACCAGAATGCATGGACCACAGAGATAACCTGTTCATTCTCTGCGGGATTGATTTTTAATTGGTCATGAGTTGTCTGCCTTCAGTGGATTTATTGGTTGACCTACCTATCAACATTAGAATGAAATCATAAATCCATTGCAAAAGTTACAGTAGACGATAAAAAATTTAGACAGTTTCTCAAATGAATGATGTAAAAGCTCATATATCCCTCAGAACCCGTACTATGCGCCTGCAGGACATAGTACAGAACAGGTCCCTTGAATCTTTATCAGCAGAGCATCATAGTTGTTATGGTTGTTTATTATATAGTTTCCGAAAATATGCTACAGGCAGGTAATTTGAAGTTCTGAAGTTAAAATACGGAATGAATGTTGAGGATTGTTGGGAGGGAGTACCACATTGGCTAATTTAGGGAATGATCATGCGTTTATAAGTAAGGAATACATCTCCATTGGTATGACGTCTTTTGGGGAAGTCCAAAGCAAAGTCATGAAAGCTTATGCTCATAGTGGATAACATCATACCATTGTCGAGAATCGTAATTCCTAACATGGTACGAGAGCTATGCCTTTAACTTAGCCATGTCAATAGAATCCTCAAATGTCGAACAAAGAAGTTGTGAGCCTCGAAGGTGTAGTCAAAAGTGACTCAAGTGTCGAATAAAGGGTATACTTCTCTAGAGAAGGAGTCGAGCCTCGATTAAGGAGAGGTTGTTCGAGGGCTCCGTAGGCCTCAAGGGAGGTTCTATAGTGTACTTTGTTCGAGGGGAGGATTGTTGGGAGGGAGTCCCACATTGGCTAGTCTAGAGAATGATCATGGGTTTATAAGTAAGGAATATCATATCATTGTAGAGAGTCGTGAATTCCAGCCACTACAAAAGGTCTACCCATGCTTGATCTTAACCTAAATTCCAGCAAGTGATCTCACTCCATATTCAAAAGTAGCCAAGTCAGACGAGAAAGGAGAGGGGGAAGAGGTGGATGTGTATTACAGGCTATGGAGCAGTGTTATGCTAAATATTAGTTGCATCGCAACTCCCAAGCCTATTAAAAGAGAAATGTTCAGAATTAATAACTCCTTCAGCATCTCAAAAACGCTTGCAAAACCAAAAACATGCAAATCCATATATCAGATGTTTGACTTCTGATCATCCGACTTTTCAGTTTTACAGCATCGTCAAATGACAAACATACAAAGCAACAAGAACAAGCAAAACCACGTGCATTTTGATGCATTCGCTCAATAATTTTTTTGGAAAATGTTAGAAGTTACATCCACCGCTTTGACTTCAGAGTTGAATCTACCTCAAGTAAAAGATACAAATTGAGAGAAAGGAAAACTTCCATATCATTATTCTTGTAAGCTCTCATTTCAGAAGCTTTTTGTCTAATAATAATATTTAGGGACATCTCGAAACCAATCGCAGCTCAGCCTTTTCTATTAGAAGTTCATATTCTGTTTTACGAAAGCTAATGTCTATTTTGGAGAGTTCGTATACCAAAATGAGAGCTGGTGGATAAATTAACCACAAAAGCCAGCGAGAAAAGTACATAAAATCACGCAATTCAGACTCCAATGTGAATAAAAATCAAATATACCTTGTAAGAGCTCCAATACACGCTCGCCATCTTCATGGAGAATAGGCTTATCATCGCGACACAATGAAGTTTTGCAGATGACGATATAGCGTTCGCATAACTGGTCAGCAGATGCGAACAGGTAGTAGTGTTCAGAAGCCAGCATTAGCTGCTGTTCTGGTGCGTTCTCGCATTTCTCCCGGAACATTTTCTCACAACAAACGTTAGTGAGAACTTCAGTTCCTCCTGTAATTCTTCGCGCAGCGGCATTAGTAACACTAGGCCCTGTTTTCAATGTCAAACAAAAAGGAAAAAAAGAAAGATCGTGAAATGCGTTCGAAAATATGGAAGTTGTGGTTCTAGCACACAGCTAACTCGGACTACTTACTGTTTCAGATCAATTATGATTCTACAAACATGGATCATAAGTGGAAACATTAACGAACTAACGAAAAAGTTCGCGACACTGTTCGAAAATTGGCGCGCAATGCTACTCGTAATGTAATTTACAGGACGGGAAGACAGTACACAAAAGTAAACATTAAGAATCAAAAGAAAATCAAGAACTCAAGATGCTACCACATTATACATTTCTCGTGAGATCCTCAGTCATCTCGATCCCCTCAGCCGCCATCTTTCGCCATCTCTCAATCATCTTTCTTCCACGATCAGAAAACCTAAGAATCCATTGACTGTAAACAAACTGTTAGCGAACATAAACAACCTCCAAGTTACGCCAAAACCTAGACGAAAGTCATTTTCAGAGGCAATCTTGAGTATACTTACAACTTGACAGACGCTGCCGCGGAAGAACAGAAGTAGAGATGGATGGATAGACAAGTGGACAGGATTCAGGAAGCGGCGGTGAAGCAGCTTCAATGGAGGTCGGAGGAAAGGCCTCAAAGCACTCGAGAGAACGATCCAGCCATAGGAGAGCGCCAACCGTGACAGCACGGAGCTTAATTTGAAGATAGTGTGATCGGAAAGAAATGATTTCACCCGGGAACGCCTGTGAGGATACGGTTAGAGTTTTTGTTTTTTTTAGTATTAAAATTTAAAAAATCGAGATAAATTATACACAATTAAATTAGCTTTATTTTCATTAATTATTATATCTTCAACTAAAAAATAATAACTTCGCCTTCACATATTATTATTAAAATTTCTAAAATTATTTTAAAATAATGTTTGAATTATGTATTTTTTCCTAAAATTAATCTATTTTCAAAATTTTGTGAAAGATAGAAATTATTATTATTTTATTTAAAAAATACACTTTAGATGTTAAAAATTCAAAGATATTAAATTTTTTAAATTTCGAACATACAAAGTTATGTATGGGTGTACAATGAACATGACAATCCGAACCGATCTAACTCGAATTCCAAGGATTAGGTTAGGTTAGATAGGTTACAAAATTGGGTCGGGTTTAGTTTTTTAGGAACTTTGTGGGTCGGATCGAGCCCGAGTTTAGTATGCTTAAGGTCAATTGATCCAACTTGAATTGAGTATCTATACACACATTGTCGTTCCCCTTTCCTAGAACCGCAAGCCTTCTTTTCGAGTCACAGTTGTTCATAATATAACAGTCGTTGTCCAATATTTGTTGTGAGTTTGCAATAACATATAAACAATTCAATGTGATAAAAAAAATTTGAACCCGCAACCCAATCTGAAAAATAATTTGAACCTGCAACCCAACCCGAAAAATAGAAGGTTGAGTTTAGATATTTTACTTGATTTAACTCAAAATAAATAATTTTAAAGTGAAAAAATACTCTAAATATTATCCATTAATAATGCGATAATTAAGAAAATTTGAATACAATCAAATGGGATACGAGAATTTAAGATGATTAAATTTGATAATTATAAACTTTATACTAAAGTGGGTAACATATAATAAACTGTTAAATATGATATAATAATTTATATTATTTTATTTTTCTTTGAAAAAAAATGACAATTTATTTAATATAGACAGAATAATTTAATATTAATGATCATACAAAATCTGGAAGATTGAGCTTCATATTTTCCTCCAACTAGCACGTGACCACCACGTGATAGTTTAATCCTTGCCCATTACCATATAAAGCTTTACATTGCACGTCTAAGCTGTGAATATTCCTATTATTTTACCAAAGTTTCCATTCACATTTTTAAAATTATTAATAACGCCAGTAAATATTTTAATTAATTGAACTATATTTAGCTGTTAATAATTTAAAATTTAAAATTTCGATATAATTTAGCATAAATAACTTTTTTTTTCGTTTTTTAGAGGTAGAATTAGAGATGTCTATTTTACCCGTAAAGTCCGAGACTTGCGAGAATTAGCCCTAAGTGGGGGAGGGAGTGGAGAATATTTTTCACATGTAAAATAAATGGGGTCGAATAAGAGAGTATATCCTAATTCCAATCTCCAAAATTTACGGGGTTTGAGAAATAAAATAGGACGTCTACGAAATGGAGACATCAATGAAATTTAAAATCCTACTAATTAAATTTTAATTGAGATTCATCAACGCCCTTAATCATATAACATAAAGTTGATTTGACATGTTTAACATTTGCATATAGGATTAATTATATCACATGTCACATTAAAAAATAATCATATATTTTTATATATTATAAGGTAATATATTTTCTAAAGTATTATTTTTAACTTAAATTTATATAATTGTAATTGTAACGGTACAAATATTATTCTATCGAGCTTTTTTTCAAAGTTTTAAAATAAATTTACTAAGGAGAGATTTCCACGCCCTTATAATAAATGTTTTGTTTCCATTTTCAAATGACGTGGACCTCACAATCCACCCCCTTGAGAGCCGATAGCTCTGATATCATTTATAACAGTCCAATCCAAGCTCATTGCAAGCAAATATTGTCTTCTTCGAATTTTCTCTTTTGATGTTTTCTTCAAAATTTTAAAACGCGTAGGGAGAGATTTACACACCTTATCTATGGACCCACCAAGGGAAGGGCAGGGAAGGGCAGTTGTTTTAGGGGCAATTAATATTGAGAAATTTATTATTATTATTTTAAAAAAAATAATAATGAAGTGAAATGAAAGGACAAGATTTAGAGGGGAAGCCCCTAAATAATAGAGCAGGTGTGTAGGGAGCCATTTGAAAGGAGAGAGAGAGAGATTAAAATAAATATAATTAAAAAAAAAAAAAAGAAATTATAGAGAGAGGCAAGAAGAATCCCAATGTCTATGGATACAGACAGGAGAGCCGACTGTTTACACTCCATTGTCCTTGTGATCAGTTAAACGAATCCCTCCAAACTTCCATATCATTTCACAGTCCTCTCAAATAACAGGTATGGATTCTCTCTCTATGGATCTTCATTTTCTCTCTCTTCATGTGTTTTTATTCACTTTTGAGCCCTTGTTTGATCTGATTCAGTGTTGATTTTTCTTTTTGGCTGAAATCTGATTGAGAGGGGTTTGTTTATGAGGATTTTTGAAGGTGTTGGAGTGTGATTTGTTGCTCATGAGAGTGGAACAAGCTGAAGAAATGTCGGAGGATGACGATCGATCTTTACCTTTGGATCTAGGCGGCGGCGGCGGCGGCGGCGGCGCTGTTGCTGAATCTGCTAGTAAAACTCGTAATTGTACTGGCTGTTATGGCGATATAGCTGCTTCTGGTTCTGTTGAGAATACTCTTCACAATGTTCTTGAGAACGTGCTTCACTTTCTCACTTCTCGCCATGACCGGAACGCGGCTTCGCTTGTTTGTAAGTCATGGTGTGGGGTTGAAGCCCTTACTCGATCTGAGCTGTTCATCGGAAATTGCTATGCGGTTTCTCCTCGCCGAGTTACGTCGCGGTTTAAACGAGTTCGGTCAGTGACGATCAAGGGAAGGCCGAGGTTCTCGGATTTCAACTTGATGCCGCCTAATTGGGGAGCTCACTTTACTCCTTGGGTTGCGGCCATGGCTAAATCCTATCCTTGGCTTGAGAGAATCTACTTGAAGCGTATGTCAGTCACTGACGATGATCTGGCGCTACTTGCCGAGTCTTTCCCTGGTTTCAAGGAGCTTGTGCTTTTTTGCTGCGAAGGGTTCGGCACCAGCGGGATTGCTGTGGTTGCTTCTAGGTGTAGGTACGCAAGCAGATTCCATCTTCTTCTCTTTGTTGCTATCAATATTATGAGCTTGGAATTATATCCCTTGAGTTTGCATTACTTAATTTACGTTTTGTTTGTTTTTGGGATCATTTCTCTGAGTAATGTGGCATTTATTTAACCTAAGCAAGGCCTGTTGATGTTCTTGAAGGATACTGAATTTCGATAAGATCTTGAGAGGGGCAACTAACGTGGAGCTTTTGTTCAAGTTCTTGAATTAATGGCTTGTTTTATTCAACTTAGGCTGCTTGATTTATCTTTCAGGCAGCTTCGAGTGCTTGATCTGATTGAATCTGACATAGCAGATGATGAAGTAGATTGGATATCTTGTTTCCCAGAGAATGAAACCTGTCTTGAGTCTCTAGTTTTTGATTGCGTTGAATGCCCCATCAATTTTGAGGCATTAGAAATGTTGGTGAGTAGATCCCCGTTGTTGAAGAAACTTGGAGTGAACCGTTATGTTTCCATTGCACAGCTATACCACCTGATAGTTCGGGCTCCACAACTAACACATCTTGGAACTGGTTCGTTCTGTAACCCAGAGGCCATGATCCATGGGGAGCCAGAGCCCGACTATGCCGCTGCTTTTGCTGCTTGCAAGTCCCTAGTCTGTCTCTCTGGATTCAAGGACATTTTACCTGATTATCTACCATGTATCTATCCAGCTTGCGCTAATCTCACTACTCTGAACTTGAGCTATGCAAATATATCTGCTGAACAACTCAAACCAGTTATAAGCCACTGTCATAAGCTCCAGACTTTCTGGGTATGTAATCTTGAGTACAGGTAGCTTATGGGAAGGAATTTGCCTTTCGAAGTCCATAATCTTTTTAATCTTTATATTGCAGGCTCTTGATTCAATATGTGATGAAGGACTTCAAGCTGTTGCTTCAACGTGTAAGGATCTGCAAGAACTTAGGGTTTTTCCTGTTGATCCTCGAGAAGACGGTGAAGGCCCAATTTCTGAAGTCGGCTTCCAAGCAATATCTGAGGGTTGCAGGAAATTGCAATATATCCTCTACTTTTGCCAGAGAATGACAAATGCAGCTGTGATTGCTATGTCAAAGAACTGCCAAGATCTTGTGGTGTTTAGGCTATGCATTATGGGGCGACACCAGCCAGACCATAAAACTGGAGAACCCATGGATGAAGGGTTTGGTGCCATTGTTATCAATTGTAAGAAGCTCACCAGGCTTGCTATCTCTGGATTGTTGACTGATCGTGCTTTCAGCTACATCGGGAAGTATGGAAAACTGGTACGCACCCTATCAGTTGCTTTTGCTGGAGATAGTGATTTGGGATTGAAATTTGTGCTTGAAGGTTGTCTTAGATTGCAAAAACTTGAGATTAGAGATAGTCCATTTGGCAATGGAGGGTTGCAATCTGGTTTACATCATTACTACAATATGAGATTCCTCTGGATGTCGGCTTGTAAATTGTCTCGCCAAGGCTGCCAAGAGGTTGCCAGGGCCATGCCTCACTTAGTGGTTGAGGTGATGAGGAATGAAAACGATGAGGAAGTGGATAACCATATTCAGGTGGAGGATATGGAGAACCATGTTCAGGTGTTATATATGTATAGATCTCTCGAGGGGCCGAGGGACGATGCTCCTAAGTTCGTTGACATCCTATAGGATATTGAACTACTAAAAGTTTCAACTGTCACTGAGCAAGGTTACAATTTTGTGCGGTAAGTTTCTTACTGCTTGTCAAGGGGTTATTCTTCAATACCTAAAAAAGAATTCACGTATACCCACTTAAGAAAGTTGGATGCCAGTTTTTACATGGGGATGGTTATGATGGTTCCGGGAGCCAGAACTTAAGAACGAAAGCATCTCATCTGAGATATGGAGCTTCCTGACACTTTGAAGAGTGGTTTAGTTGCTGAGGATCAATCTCTTTACAGTTCGTCCGGCTAAACAAGTTTTCTTATAAGTTTGTTTCTAATTGTTCACGTTTAATTCTTCATTTCTATATTCAGTAACTGCAAACTAGAGCTGCTGGAGGAGGCATGGGTCGTAGAGAGCTGCATTAAAAGCTTAGATAGCAATTATTGGTCATTTTATCAATTGAATCAAGATAGAAAAGCATTGCAAGGTTTGGAGGATCAGTCAGCTGCAAGATCTATGAATATCCCTCCAACCTCCCGGCAGCGGATAGCTAGCAAGGGGATGACACAGGTACTCGTACTTCAGCTTTACAAGAAACATTAGTCCATTTATTTTGATTCAAATGGTAAGAAGATGTGAGGATTGAAAGACCCGGCCTCTTTAGCTAAATGTTGTTTATTTCTAAACAGGTGTATTAGTAGTGTAGGCCCTGGTTATTGAGTTTACTATTGTTATTTATCAGAAGATGTGAGATGGATGGGTAATAAATGCCAAAATTATGCATGGACAGAATTTCCATAGAATAATGGTACTGTCTCAGATTTTTTTTCCCTCCTTTTTCCTCTCCATTTCTTTGTGTTAGTAAAACGAACCAGTTTTCGTTGACGCTCCCCGCCCCTCTCCTGTCCTTCCTTAGATTGAAGTAGTTGAATTCTTAGGAACCCGGGAGGGCATCGGTCGGTCCTATGTGGTTTTATGCCATCTTGCAGTTGCATACAACACACAGGACCAACAAAAATGCGCTCAAAAGAGGATATATAGGCAAATATAGAGCTATCTGAGCCATCCTAGATAAGGTAAAATAAGGTTGTGCTGAAATTTGCTAGTTTTGTTTGCTGAATAGACTTTGTATTGGCCATTTTTAACTAGGGGTCACTGTAGATCAATTATTTGATGAGCCTCCTGAGTTTGCGTTATAAAGCAGCCATTCATTAATGATGGGCTCTCTCTCTTCTTTCTCTCTCATAATGAGAAGAGGGAACGATTCCTGGCAGGAGGTAAAAGATGTTAAGTGGGATATGACTATATGCCATTGAATCAGTATGGGGAGAGGACTTTGCTTTCTTGTTTAACCTTATGTTGTGTAGTGGCAAGTTTTCCTTTCTCCCAACAATCTCACCCTTCTCCCTCTTTCGGAATGTATTCCGTGTATTATTTAGAGAGAGAAGTCAAAAGAGGACAATATCTACTAACGGTGGGTTTGAACTGTTACAAATGGTATCAGAACCATACACTGGGCGAGGACATTGGGTCCGGGGAGTGGATTGAGGGGTCCCACGTCAATTGGAGAAGTGAACGAGTGCTAGTGAGGACGCTGACTCTGAAGGGGAGTGAATTGTGAGATCCCACATCATTCGGAGAGGAGAACAAGAACGAAACATTTTTACAAGGGTGTGAAAACCTCCCTCCAGTAGACCCGTTTTAAAAACTTTGAGGGGAAGCTCGAAAGGACAAAAATGACAATATCTACTAGCGGTGAACTTAGGCTGTTACCTAAAGAGAGTGTCTTTTCGAGAAATTATTCGAGGAGGTTAGAACAATCACCGTTCCCTATTGAATAGCTTTCCATTGGATTGAATTTTTGTAGGGGTGAATAGCTATTGGATGAGAAAGAGTAGAGTAGTAAAAAGAAACGCAATTATTGTGATCATAACCAAATACATTGAATTTATTTGGTAGGAGAAATGATATCGACATAAGAATGATGATATATACTCTACTGCAGCCTTTGTGTTCTTGCTGGATTTCCATTTGATTTCCCTTAGGCAGACCATTCTCTTCCCCAGTTATCAAGTGCTAGAATATTTCTGATGGGATGCTTTGTAAAGTGCCTTTAAAGCATCTTCAAGTTTTTTTAACCCTACCTTTTTGGTCAAATATTTGACTCTTTTTCTAAATCTGAGGCTGACGAACGGGTCAAGGTCGACAATATGTGTTAGTACGCTCAGGTTGTTACAAATGACATCAAAACCAGGCACCGAGCGGTATACCAACACGAAACATTTTCTTGACAGCGATACGTAACAAGTTTGTAACAGCTCAAACTCACCCTTAGTAGATATGGTCCTCTTTGGACTTTCCCTTGAAGCTTTAAAATGCATTTACTGGAGAAAGGTTTTCACACTCATATAGAGGGTGTTTCGTTCTCCTCCTGCAATGAATGTGGGATATCACATAGTTAAAGCGGATAATATCTTCTAACGGTGGTGGGCTTGGATTGATACAAAATTATCGAGATAAGGAAAAGACAAAAGGAGAAATAAGCATGTGAGAGAAATGGGGAGTAGTAGTGGAGTGGGGGGAGGAAAAGGTGAGTGAAGGCAGAAGGGTGTGTGAGCTGTCTTCCACTATAATATAATAAACTCCCTCAAACTAATTTCATGCCTGAACTAAGCACTCACATCAACCACTTAACTCTGCTGCCTTTCCCATCCCTTTTACCATACTTCATTTAATTATCCATACCTTTTTTTAAATATTATTAATTCTTAAAATATTACTTATTTTACTCATTTAAATGAAATATTATTACTTATTTTACTCATTTAAATTAAATATTACTTATTTTACTCATTTAAATAAAATATTATTATTTCTTAAAATATTAATTATTTTACAATTTAGAGTTCTAAGCCCCATAATCTCATAACCCTTTTGAAATTTTACAAACTTCTCGTGTATTCGTCCCGAATATGAAGAAAAGTCGTGTAAGATCCCAGATCGGTTGGAGAGAGCAATGAAACATTCCTTATAAAAATGTAGGAACTTCTCCTTAACATATGCTTTTTGAAACCGTGAGTTTGACGACGATACATAATGAACCAAAACGAATAGTATCTGCTAGCAGTGGACTTGAGTTGTTATAATTGGTATTAGAGCTAGACACTAGGCGGTGTGCTAACGAGGATGATGAGCCCTTAAAGGAAGTGTATTGTGAGACCTCACATTGGTGAGATTGACGATGATCTGTAACGGGTCAAAACGGACAATATCTACTAGCGGGCTTAAGTTGTTGTAAGTCATCCCGATGACCTTAGGTTTAAATTAACCTATCCGAGTCGGGTTTGGTTGGAATAAGGATATTGATGGACAAAGTAAGTGGTGTTGAAATCATTCAACTATACATATAATTGATTCAAATCAATCTCTATTGCAAAAGCTCCCAACCACTTTGTGGTGAGATTGACCCAACAATCTCCCACTTGTAAAATATTAAATAAGATTGGTCCAAATCCCATTTTAACACAAAGTTTTTTATATCATAATTTCCAAGAGTGTCAAATTCAAGTTAGTCAAAAGAAAGCTTAAAAAGCAACTTTTTGGGTGATAATGCAAAGAATATGAAGTCAAGTTTAGGGATAGAGATAGGGGGAGCAACATTTAAAGTTATTTCAACTGTTTTGTAGGGTACCCAATGTTGGGACATCATCAACTTACTCGCCAGCTACTTTTTTCCGAGCATGTCGTTTTGAAAAGGAGATTATCGATATATTTAGCAGCTGGACTATGCTCGGGTTGCTTAATTTTTTTCTGGGTTCAATATAGATTAGAGAAATTTGAACATTTCGTGACTTGATTGTTATTACGTCTTAACTAAAACTATGCTTAAGTTGTCTCGAGTTGGTGAATAATTAAAATTGATTACTTATTCAAATATCCATCTATTCAAATAAAAAAGTGTATGATTTTAAAAATATTTTTAAAACGAATAAAATTAATTATTTTTTAGACTTAAACTAGAGGACTCACAATTGAGATATTTATTATAAAATTTTGTTTATTTCTAATAATTTTTAAATATTTTCTTTATTAAATTACAAATTTTAACTCTTTAATTTCTGAAAAAATAGAATTTAGTCATACTATTTTTAATTATTAAAATTAATTTCTATAATGATATTTTGTATTTAATACATCTATTACTATGGCGTTTATATGAGTAATATTTTTTTTATTAAAAAAAAAAAGAAAAAAAAAGTAATTCAGAAGCAGTGCTTTGCATCAGGCCAGAAGCCATGGTGTCATACTTAAGAAACTCGAGAGAAACGCTAATTAAAGGGATGATTATGGGTTACCGTTTATAAAGAATATATCTCCATCAGTACGAGACCTAAAAATCGTACTAAAAGCAAAAGTATAAGAGTTAATGTTCAAAGTAGATAGTAGCATACCACTATGGAGGTCGGTAGTAGAACCACTTGTCACGTAATTTAATGGCAACCGTAAATATTGTAATTACTCAGTAAATCATTCAATTATCATTTATTAGCCACGTTAACACAAAAGGGGAGGGGGAGGGGAAACAAGCATGAAAAGTAAAGAAAAAGTACATGAACGATGAAATTCCAAGCCTAACGTAATGGAGGAGGCAATCACGGAGCCAACCGTTCTACCTTCCAAACCTTTTTTCCCTCTATCTCGCAAGGGGAATACCGCAACCTGTCGAGAAAACAAGCATAAAAATCGAGTGAGAAGAAAGTGCATTTCCTTTTGTTTGTTATTTTTTAAAGCTCAAACGTTCATATATTTTAACCGTTGAGTTATAGTTAGATTGAGAAGGGCTCAAACGCTCAAACGCTCGAACGTTAAGTATCAGAAAGGCTTGCAAGGCCGCAACTCAACTACTTGGCCAATGACATAAAGCCACCTGTTCTTAGAGAGGTGAAAATAACCTGTCATGCAGCCGAGATGGCTGCCCCTGCCAAAACTCAAAAGCTTCTGGTTTAAGCCTGTATCCGCCCCAGTATTTTGGTTTTGGAATCAAACTTCTGCAAACAGAAGAACATCTTCCTTAATGAATTATCAAAGATCATTTGTATTTTGAATCAGATATGAGCTTATATTGATTCACATACCCATTCGAGTATCTATCCTCTAGTTCTTTGAACTTATCAATGAGAAAATGTCTTCCAGGAACCACAGAACTCTGAATGAGAAAGCGACATCATGAATCTATCAATATCTCAGCATTTTGATTATCTACAATATATTGAATGGCACTGATACAGACCTGTGGGCTAACGATTGCACCGAGCTGACTTCCACGAGGACGACTGTGGAAGTACTGCTCCGATTCCTCTTCGGAAACTTTCTGCACTGTTCCTTCCACTCTTACCTAGAAGGTAACAATCAAACAATAGCTAATATAGTAAGCACATTCATTTGCATTGGCTTGAAAGCATTGAGGATGAGCATTATGAAGTGGAGGAAATGCCAAAAGCTAATGACCGAGTGTAAGAACATGTAACAGCTCAAGCCCATTGCTAGCGGATATTGTCCTCTTTGGGCTTTCTCTTTCGGGCTTCCCCTCTACGTTTTAAAACGCGTCTGCTAAGGAGAGGTTTTCACGCCCTTACAAGGAATGTTTCGTTCCCCTCTCCAATTAACGTGGGATCTCACAATCCACCCCCCTTTTGGGAGCCAACGTCCTCACTAGCATACCGCTTGGTGACTGGCTCTATAATACCATTTGTAACAGCCTAAGCTCACCGCTTAATTTTTTATATGTTGAACCCATGGATTAGAATCCAAAAGGAACTGAAACAGAAGGGCGAGTTACTCGAGGAATTTATGGGCAGAAAAAATGGCCTCCCTACTGACATTTTCAACTCAAACTAAAACTGCAAGCTGTTATTTCACCTGCCTATTAAGACCGTCCCAGAAGAAAAGAAGCGAAGCACGTGGATTTTCAGCTAAATCGTGTGCTTTCTGACTTCCATAATTTGTGTACCTGCAGATAACAACGAACAATATGAGCGGAGTTATTTTATGGCGCACGGGAAAAAATTGTTTGCTGCAACATGATAATAGTGTAGCACACTGACCAGACAAAACCATCTTCATCAAATCCTTTTAGCAAAACCATACGAGATGATCTGAAGCAGCAAAGTGAACCAGAAATTAAAGGGTTATCAAATTGAGCGAGGGAGAAAATGATCTTCAATTAAGTGAATGCCAAAAGAAGAGAATCAAAGCTCACGGTTTTCCATCGCTCGTAGCAGTAGACAACGACATAGCATTAGGTTCCCGTAAATTAGCAGCAATTGCTTCATCGAACCATTTGCGGAACTGCAAGAAAACTACTGGTTCACTACTAGAAACAATAAAGTTAACAAAGGACTCTTTTTCAAATAAGGAAGTTCTAACAGTCCAAGCCCACCGTTAGCAGATATTGACTGCCTTGGCCGGTTATGTATCGCCGTCAGCCTCACGGTTTTAAAACGCGTTTACTAGAGAGAGGTTTCCACACCCTTGTAAGGAATGCTTCGTTCCTCTCTCCAACTAATGTGGGATCTCACATAAATGTAGTAACTTTATTATAGAGGATATATTTCAATATAAGTAAACACCGATAAGAATATAGTATTCACCTGATGAATAGGATCAGCTTCTACATTATCTTCAACAAATTCAGGAGAAATATAGTTTTCTCTAAGTGCAGCTATATCAACATGTGGAGGCTTTCCTATTCGAACACACATTGCCGTGCCGGGATAAGGAGGAAGATGAAGGTTAAATTTGCTCACGATAGACGGTGGCACAAATCTGCCACCTAAAAAATGATGTGGACCATGGAATCTCTTTGCACATAGCTTCGGGGCAGTCAGAGAAACCTAGCATAAATAAGTGTTTAATGATCTAATCGGTTTTTAAACAAATTTGTGTAATTAAATATTAAAAAAACCTCTACGGTGGTCGTAGAAAATTCGAACGGTAGCATACCAACATATCGGGTTTAAAGCTGCTATCACTAATATCCCCTTCTTCGACATGCCATCCGGATGGAATATCTACAGAAACAACAACAGGAAATCTTTGCTTTGCTTCCTTGTACTCATTTAAAGAGACAAGCCTTTGGATCAAATCATTGAATGGTGGCCTTGGAGCACCTGAAAGTAGTCGAGGTATGCACAAACCGACCCAAAAACCCACAAATTAGAAACAAATTTAGGATCATCTTAAAGAAGAAATGACTAATTGATGGTAAGGTCGAAAGTTTAATTCTTTGAAATAATATATTGAGCGCGTATAGCAGGAAGATATTACCGTGGAAGGAGAACCCAAAGATTGCATCGATTATAATGTCAAAATCCTTCGACAAATCCGAAGGCAAGTCCTCTACAGACACGAAAGGAACTGACAGTGATTCCAGCTACAAAACCGTGAAATTAGATAAGAACTTCAGCCAAACTAGTGATGAACAAGGAAAAGATTACAATTATGGTTGAGAAACACAACCTGAGTAACCAAACCGGCATAAAGAGGCTTAGGAGTCCTCTTTGGATAACAAATTGATGGATTGTATCCGAAGTGAAACAGATGACGAGCAGCCACGAGACCATCTCCACCATTGTTTCCAGGGCCACAGATAACAAGAACGCGCTTATACTCATCGACTTTGTAAACCTGTTGATTTTTTGGGAGGAAAACAGAAGTTCTCAGCTATTTGCTAAACAAAACTATGTCTTTTTAAATTCTATTTAACCTCCTCATCCTACTTGGTTGAGCTAGACACAGTGTAACGGTCCAAGCCCACTGCTAGCAAATATTGTCCTCTTTGGACTTTCCCTTTCGGGCTTCCTCTCAAGGTTTTTAAAATGCGTCTGCTAGGGAGAGGGTTTCACACCCTTATAAAGAATGTTTCGTTCTCCTCCCCAACCGACGTGAGATCTCACAATCCACCCCCTTTGGGGCCCAACATCCTCTCTTGCACTCGTTCCCTTCTCCAATCGATGTGAGACCCCCAATCCACCCTCTTCAGGGCCATCGTCCTTGCTGGCACACCGTCTCGTGTCCACTCCCTACGGGGTTCAGCCTCCTCGCCGACACATCCCTCATGTCTGGCTCATATACCATTTGTAACGGCCCAAGCCTACCGCTAGCAGATATTGTCCTCTTTGGGCTTTCCCTTTCGAGTTTCCCCTCAAGGTTTCTAAAACGTGTATGCTAGGGTGAGGTTTCCACACTCTTATAAAAATGTTTCATTCTCCTCCCCAACCGATGTGGGATCTCACACAAAGATTGGCCCAAACCACCTTATAACTCGTAAGAAAGATGCTCATTAATGGTTCAAATATAGAGCAATGAAAATTGCAAATCAAAAGAAGATTAGCCAAACAATGAACATTGTACGTTAACTTACATATATCTACTTTCACTAACCAAACAAGATAAGCCAAATAAGGATTCATAACAATCATTCATAAACAAGAACGAAACAGTAGCCAGAATACAATCTACTTTCACTAACCATCGAGTGTGAACGATCTTAACAGAAAATAAACGCCAAGAGGAAGCTTACCTCTGCTATTGAAGTGGCTACGCTCAATCCAGCCAGCTCCTGGACACACACAAACAAAAAAGGGAAGAAAAAAACACACCGACAGTTTAATTTTCAGTACTGTAAAGTGATGAATGAGACTAATTTTGAACTCACAAATTGAAACTCACAAAAGAACTTCTAGCAATGAATCAAGCAATTACAAAACTAACCATCAACTGATCGACGCTGAACCCGAGAGGACCCATGAGAATTTCATCGACCTCAGCGGCTTCCTTCTGCGTCAGATACGAAATCGACTCCCGATTCTGCATGGTTGCAGCAGCAATCCGAGACTTCGAGCAAAACCAACGAAACTCAGAGCTCGAATTCGGCCGATAAACACCCTAACAACAAAATTTACTACACAACCGATTAGAAAAAAAGGCGGCAAAACACAGAAAACAGTACGAAGAACTAACCTGTGGAAGCTTGAAGAGAGGGATTCGAAGAGAGCGAGAAGAATGGGAAATTATCGGTATCGAGTTCGATTTGAGATGGAATGAGTGGGCAGAAATCAAGCGTGACATAGAAAGAGCTGTGCGCATAAATGGACGCATTCCTGATTGGAGTTGCGCTGGCTCAACCCGCTTCGCATCGCCAGAAGACGAGTTGTCACCGTTGCTTCTTGAAATAATTGGCCAAGTTCTTTTATCACACTTACTGTTGGATAGGATCAATGAATTTTATTCTTATTAATCTTCCTATTATTTTATTCTCTTTGTGATATGAACAAAATTGGGCTATTTATCTTGTGACCTAGGTTAACGGTCTCGTGTGGCTCGGTTTTTGTATTTGGACCTACTTAAATTTAGCTACTCGAAAATAGGGGAGAACCCATGTACACCGACTTACTGGTGCACTCGTCATTAAAATCATGAGGCTGATAGTAATACGCAACGAGTCAAATGGGACAATATCGGTTAGATGTGGGCTTAGACAATTAGAAATTGTATCAAAGTCGGACACCGACTAGTGTGTCAATGAGAACACTAGCCCCCAAGAGGGGTGGATTGTAAGATCTCACATCGGTTGTAGAAGAGAACAAAACATTCCTTATAAAAGGTGTGAAAACCTCTCCCCTAACAGGGCAAAACGGACAATATCTACTAGCAGTGAACTTGAACTTTTACAATATGTACCAACTTGAATCTCCATGTAAACGGATCTTCACCCCAGCTTTGTCTCCTGAGGGGAGCCATGTCTTGTAGACATCTCTAATCTCCGTCTGACCCATTAATTTTTTAAAGAAAAAAAATACATTTTATTCAAGAACCGGGCGAACTGATCCGGTCGAAAAATGCGGGTTTATTCAAGAGGTTCGGTTCTTAAAAAAACCCAACCGAACCAACATTCACTCGCCCCTTACAACCAAATACGTGTTGTATTTTTCAAAAAACAAATCAATAAACGCCAACGCGTTAACGGGAGTCGGAAAAATCCCAATTTGCTTCGCGCTCTCACCTTCCGACTCAGATTGAAGATACTGAAATTGATTCTCGCTATTCGTCTCTTTCCGATCCAATTCTTTCCTTTTGGATTAGGTTTTCATTCTGTCTTCAATGGCGTCTAATTCGTATCGTGGCGGTAGTTCCTTCTACAACGGCGATGCCGCTCCTTATCGTTCCAGGTATTGTTCTTTTTCTTCTACATGCTAAATTCCTAATTTATTTTCAGGAATTAAATGTTTTGTAAGAATTACGACTTTGTATCATGTGTCTCGGAGAATTACTCAAATCATTTCGATATTTACGGATGTTAAGAATCATAATTACTCAATTCATGTCGCTCAAGTGCAATCGTCCTTTGTTTTGAGGTATTCAGGGAGGGGCTTAGCACGAGACCGTCGGCTGCTTCCGATGAAATTCAACTACAGATCGATCCGATGCAAGGGGACTTGGACGACCAGATCGTTGGTCTCCATGGCCAGGTTAAGAGGCTGAGAAATGTAAGTATATGGTTTTCCATTAAACCATCGTACAGCTTTGCACTTAGATTTATTGATTTGCAAACTGGAAACCGCAGCTAAACTTTTATATAGAATTCGACATCTAAAAACAAGTTTTTGACAGAAATCTTCAGATTTCTTTCAACTTTTATAAAATATTTGAATCTAGTTTTGTTAGAGGTCAATCTATTTGCAATGATACTATAGGAATTACACGTCGTTCCTTTCTCAATTGCGCTCATGAGATGTACGTCATGGATTGATACATTTCACATGGTATAGCTGTATGCTTTGTGCTCATATTTGTATTTCATTATAATGGCGGTCACAGGCATGGTTTTCTTTCTGTATAGTTTCGTGATTTTCCCTCCTTTCTTATGTAAGATATGTGACCTTTTATTATTTAAGAAAACCGAAATCTATAAGACCTACAGCTGGAACAAGCAGAAGCCATACATTTACAGAGTCTTCGTTATGGCAGTTCTAGTCTATTGGCTCGTCATCGTTCTAAACGTATCATAGCCAATGAAAGAAGTGTGTAAGAATAATATGACAAGCATATCAATGTGAATTATAGGCGATGGAGCAGAAACCTATTGGGGATCCTCTTTCCTTGGAGCACTTGATGGAAACCTTCCTTAGAGGTTCGCTAGCAATCAGAAGTTATAAGTCGACATTTTTAAAGTCATAAGTTCAATCATTGGTCACTGTGTTCTTGTTTTACCCTTTCTAAAGTCTCCAAAATTGTCTGGCCATTGCCTTAAATATGGTCCTGTATAATGAACAAGAATATACAAATTAAGCTGATAGAATTCCTTAGAACTAACTATTTGCCTATAGAAAGATATCTAGTTGGTGTGAGTAAATTTGAACAATGGCACAGCTGATCAAAATGAATAGAGGGGGTTACTGATGTTATTGGCCTCTAACTGCCGTGTTGTATGCCACCAAAATCTGGAAAACGAGGGGCATCTTTTCTTGACCTTGTCGTTTTCTTTTTTATTTTATTTATTTATTTTTTTTAGAAAGATTTGTTTCTGAACGTTGAGCTAAGCGTCCTATTGTTGACAACGTTTTTCTTTCATATTGTCTACAAAAGCTCTTCTTGTTTCTTATCTAGGAAAAAAGAACAGATTGTGTTTTTTTTTCTTTTTCTTCTGGTCCCAAAGTCAATATCCGGTTATCAGCTACTTAAATCAGACACGTTAATCTGAGAAAGTAACTTTATACTATGATCTGAGCAGCATTTTTTCTGTTCAAAGTGCAAAGCTCCTAGGATCTTCATTTTGCGACTCTTCACAGTTTTGTCATAGTTTTACCTTATTGAGATCGTGTACATTTACTTAATTCCTAATCCAATTTTTGATCTTTTATTTTTGGTACTTGGTGTAATTGTTCTGGTGCAGATTGCTCAAGAAATTGGAACAGAAGCAAAATCTCAGCAAGATTTTCTAGATCAGTTGGTATGCAATTTTTTCTTAGTTGTCATATTTCCACTTGATTTTTCTTTTTGTCATTATTTGTTTTTACTGATTGACGATCTTACTTCAGGTCCTGTTTGCTTAAGAAAATGGAAATTACAGATAATTGGAATAATAATTATTCAACAGGAAAAACAATAGAATGAGAATTAAAATTTGAATATTGCATCTATTAAATATTTTCTGTAACAAGGACCAGAATGTAAATGATTATCGTTCCTTTCATTTGTTAAATTTATCAAAGAATGTTTTCTCCCTTTGGGGGAAGGTAGCTTCTCTGAACTTCTTGTTTCCATCCATCAATGAAAAATTGTATCTTGTTATATATATATATATATAAAAGAAATGAGAAACGATTCCCATTTGTTATCGTCATACGAAAATTAGGATCGTTCCAATTATTTGATTCCTGTTGTGGTAGGGAATGGAAATACATGTTGCTGCCTCATTTTGGATCCTCCTACCTTTTGCCAAAACAAACATAAAATGGATCAAAAAGAAAGAAACAAAACAAGTTTTCTTGATAACCTCAGCCTAAAATGCATAGAGCTCAATCAAATCAGAAGAAACTGACTGAATAAAATCAGTCTCATATCATTTTCTACCAATTCGAAATGCATACAATCCCATATACTTCTCATACCTCCAACTGATTCGAATTTCTGTTTTCTGTCTTGTTGTAGCAAATGACGTTGATCAAAGCTCAAGCGGGAGTGAAGAACAACGTAAGAAGATTGAACAAAAAAATCATACAGAACGGATCAAATCACGTCGTCCAGGTCGTCGTATTTGCATTGATCTGTTTCTTCATAGTGTATATGTGGTCGAAAATATCCAGAAAATGAATGCTTCCCTACCAGTTGCTGGCCAGTGACGAAGGAAAAGAAACAGGAATGATGTTTTAATGTTATCACTCTCACTCATGGGGTAAGAAAATGGTGCAGTGAAAATAGGCTTTTTGTGTTTCTTTTTGTAGGGAACTCTTTGAGTATACACTTTTATACGTTGTAAAGATCTGTATTGTTCATTTCAACTATAGTTTTCATCAATCAACTTATGCCGATGGGGTTTGTTTTGTGACTTTTAGGAGAGACAAACTGGGCCTTCTGTAGCGGTTTCCAAGTAAGTCTCAAATGATCATTACAAAGTTAATATATAAAATCATTGACAATGGTTTTTAATGAAAATAAGAATAGAAAATCATGGGACCATGTTAAAATAAATTATTGAATAATGTCACATATAAACATTTTGCTTTGTTAATAATGTGGATTGATTATTATGTCCCTCTTCCTTTCTTGTTTTGTGGCGCCTAGAACATGGTCAAGGACAATTGACATGTCGGTATATTCTTTTATTCTCGATGATTAAAGTCAACTTTCACCTCACTATTTAAGTTTGACTTTAATCTCGATGATTAAAGTCAACTTTTACTTCACTATTCAAGTGCATTTTTTTTCTCGAGATTTTCACCACTAATTTATTTTAAAAATCTCACATAGTTTTTTGACTCGTCTAGTTATCGAGTAAGATAAGACAAGTGGGTGAGCTATTCTGCAAAAAACGGTTTAGAAATTCAAGTGTTTAAGTTGACTTTAATCTCCTTTCACCTCACTATTCAGGTGTTTTTTTTTTTTTTTTTTCTCGAGATTTTCACCTCGGTTGGTTATTTTTATGTTAGGCAAATCTCCAAATCTAATTATTTTGAAAATCTCACATGGTTTTCGGACTCGTCTAGTTATCAAGTAAGATAGGGCAGGCGGGCGAGCTATTCTGCAAAAAAATGGCTTAGAAAATGCAGTTGGCCAACATGAGAAAATCAAAATGCCCTCTCTTCTCATTACTGCTGTATTTACAAAATATGTACATCAAATTTGTCAATTCATGTCAAGACAATTATTAGACTTAAAGCACAAAATCACACACTTCTAATCAGATTTAATGCACCTCAGGCATTGACTAACATAGACTGCATATTAATAAAACTCGTTAGATTTCGTTGATGTTGGCCTGGAAATCATCCTCTTAGCTACTTGGAGAAATTCATCCCGGTTGTGTTACCTGTAAGTAGTAGTAGTTCCCCAGCTTAGGAAAAAAAACAGGAGAGAACAATGTCGACGACGACAACGTTGGCACATTTGCAGGATCAAAACGCTTTACAGAGATTGTTAGCTTTCATGTTAGAGGAGCTGTGCTGCTCGATACGGCCTGTAGGAACACACAGCCTGCTTCTCTTTGGCTCGGAAATTGTCACGTGTGAAATAGCTGTTGCAAGTGCGTCCACCAGAAAGGAGTCGTCGACGTCGACATCGACATCGTCACTGTTGGCATTAGAATTTTCAGATGATGAAAGATTAGAGACTTCACTAAGGGAGGCAGCAATAGCTGCACTGTCAAATCTGTTTCTGTTAGGCTTAATTTTGGCTGCTGCAATGGGAGACTGTTGGCAAGATTCTTGATTCTTCAGTTTCAGTTTGACGGGGAGCGTCTTGAACGTGCGTTCGGTGTAAAACAATATCCAGGGATGCCCTGAAATATGACCATTGGCATCCAAATGAGATTATATTATGTAATAAGGATTGATATTAATCCATATTCTAAACAAGCAATAACATAGGATCTTCAAATTGCAAGGTTCATTGATAACATATTACTATTGCTTAATCATCAGGGATTAAATGAACTTACTTAAAACTTCTTCTGCCGTTATCCTAGCTGAAATATCTCTCGTCAACATTCCCTCGATGAGATCTCGAGCAGGTTTAGATATGGACTCCCACATCCCGGAGTGGAAGTCGAGCTTCGTGTTCTTTATTGCTTCAAAAACTGATTCTACCGAATCGCCTTGGAAAGGAAGAGTTGCAACCAACAGAGCATGGAGGAGCACACCAGCACTCCAAATATCCACCTTCTCAGAGTAACTTCCCGACAACACTTCAGGAGCCACATAAGCTGGGCTTCCGGCCAGACCAGTTAAACTCTGGCCTGCAGTCCGCAATCAAATAACTTAACTAAGCAAATGTTTGAAACATAATCCTAAGTATAAAACAAAGGTAGAATGAACATCAACATTCACACAAACTATAGCAGATCAAGTAAAAGCTTATAAGAAGAATAATACATAAGAGAAAACAACTACGAATTCGAAAACCTCTGTAGTTTTTACGAAGAAGCAGTTTACCATATCATTTACCATCCACAATGAAGACTTCCTTCTCCGATTCGTGATACCGAACCAAATTACCCCCCCTCTTCCCCCATAAGCATCCTCTCTCACTCTCTCTAAGCCTAACACTATTGTAGCTAATACGATAATGTGTCCATTGCTGCTTAAGTTAAAGACCAGCAGTGTAAGCTACGGTTTGTTCTTTGTCGACCTCGAGGACTAATGGGGTCGGGTTGTTTTGTCTAAGCTGCTTGGTGTAAGATCAAAAACTACTTTAGTATCTTCTTTAAGTTGGTCTTGGGATTTCCTTCTTTCTTGTGCATATTTCATCTCATCAAAGAACTCCAATGGTCATGCCATTCACATTACGGGATCTGCTCTCGTAGTTAGATGAAAGGTCCCAAAGAGGAAAAGAAAGATAAAAAACACCACAAAACTTGTGAGGTCCCACATAGGTTAGGGAGGAGAACGAAGCATTTTTTATAAGGGTGTGGAAACTTCTTCCTAAGAGACACGTTTTAAAAACCTTGAGGAAAAGTCCAACGAGGACAATATCTGCTAGCGGTGGGCTTGGACCGGTACAAAACTAGTCCTCTTACATAATTATATGACTCATCTTTCCATAACTCACCGAAAAAATCAACGTCCTTCGCAACCTTGTCACATACCCCTGCGTGTCATCTTGTTGTCTTGTTCGGTCTACAAACTCTGAATACTTATTCGTAGAGACATTCCTCACTTATTTTCTATTAAGACATCAGCACGATCACTAACTACAGTCACAAATATTTGCACAATAATCTCATTGAATGATTACCTTGTGAACAACAATCCAAGCACATCTCATACACAAGATGTCAACAAAAAGCAGGAACCAAACCAGCAAATGGAACCAAAAAAAAAACAACAAAAATTGTTGATGATCAGAAAAACATTGAATGTAAACAAAAAAAAAAGAAAAAAAGAAAAAAAGAAAAGAAAAGTTCCAACGTATGAACCCAAATGAAGGCGTTAAAAGAGTGCCAAACTTCACACCTCCACAGCTTATAAACCCAAGAAGGTTCTCCCTTTTCCACATCATGCCAAAAAATTTAGTTTTCTCATAGCTTCGAGTGAAGACTGCAGGAAGTTAGGGTAACTAATACCTAAGAGGGAACATATAAACACGAACTCTCTAGTACAGATTTAAGGATACATACCACATGAAATCCTAGTGGCCAGGCCAAAATCTGCAAGCTTGATCTTCCCAGACGTCGTGAGAAGAATATTTTCGGGCTTTATGTCTCGATGTACAACCCCCATATCATGACAATACTTTATAACCAACATCACTTCCTTGAGTATATTAGCTGCTCGATGCTCCGAATATTGACCTTCACTGACCATCTGATCAACCAAACGACCTCCACGACACAGTTCCATAACCAGGTGAAAACATTCTGACTCCTCATACACTGCCAGCAATGTCACAACACTCGGGTAGCCAGATAAGTGCTGCATTATCTCCACCTCCTTGTGCACAGTCTCTTCTCCTTTTTTCAGAGTTTTGCAAGCATACTCATTTCCAGTAAGCTTACATTTACACAGCCAAACTGAACCAAATTTTCCATGCCCAATGGTCTCGCCTGAAACATAATCATTTTCGATGTTACGTTTTCGCCCAATTTGCGTAGCCACGTCTATGCACCCAATCTTCCTCTTCAAACCTCTAACAGGAGGAATCAGAGACGAACTCCCAATGGGTGGGGCTGTAGCTATGGCTGCAAACCTACTCTTACATGAAGGAACTGGTTCAATACCCACATTTTCCTTGCACCTTTTATTCAACCTCGTGTAATCTACTAGCGAGTAAGTAGCCTTCAGTTTAGAAGATCGCGAATCACGAGTTCCTGTCACATTCTCTGGTAAGTCCAAAGGTTTTCCATTATCAGTCTCGGTTCCTTTCCTTTTCTTCCTCATCAAATCGAATTAACCAACAGCTCTTACGCGCGAGTTTGGATAACTGAAAACTGCAAACAAATTTACAGATTCTCTCAACTTCCTTTCACAATGCAAGATCAAACGCTCTTGATGATTGCTTATCCTAACTAACATTACATGAACCAATAAAAGCAACATCAGATTCAATTATCCGCATAGTCTAACAAAATCCAGTTCATATAAAGATCGAAATCATCAAATTCCACAACCTTCAAAAAAAAAAAAAAAAAAAGACATAAAAGCGCACCTTCAAAGCCCGCAATATCCTTCACCACTCGCATATCAAATCGCCGGTTCCGATGAGCGAAATCAAAATAACCAGTACCACCATTAAATCAAATATCGATCCGTTGTACACATAAAAGATGTTGAAGACAGAAGCCGAAACCCTAGCAATCCCCGATCACATTCCTTCCGGGAGAAAAAATCAAGCAATCCCAACGACAATAGAATATATATATGAAAACTACCCAATTGAAAAATTGAAAAAAAAAAAAAAAATGAATAACATGCGGCTTAGGGATTTTGGTCTCGGAGTCCAGCGCACTTTGGTTGAAGCTTTTGCTTAGATATTTTGAAATGGATTATTTATGTTAATTTTATATAATTAATTAATATTTATGTTTAATTATTTTTATTAGATTTGTTAATTCTAAATTATTAATTATTGTTAGATAGATTTTATTCAATTAAATTAATTTATTTTTCATTTATTAAAAAATATATTAAACTCTTACCCGTAATTAAATTGAATAATTAATTGTACCTGTATTTTTAAAAATTAGATAAATAAATGTATATTTAATTTGATGACAGCATGCAACGTCCATTGTCAAAAACTCCTCTATCAGACATTTTCCTCCAGTTCCACTTCGACATCTCCATCGTAAAACTTCACTCTCTTGCAGCTCTGTCTAGTTCGGTTCACTGTCGAGTTTATCAAACTGGCTCAAGACTACCTCCGACGAATCACAGAGTGTACAGCTCATGACCCGTCGAGTTAGACCGCTAAAATAGCCTCCTTAACTGTCATCCCAACGACCTCCGATTCGTCACCATGGTCCCTTCTTATTCTACACGCAGTCAACAATCACTGGAATCAAACACAGCGTATCGCCATTTGCAAATTTGTTCAATCAAACAACACATTCCACATGATGGCTCCACAACATGACACCACCACCGTTGATTCCCATGATGGATGCTCTTTCGAAGAGCAATCGACATTGGATAATGTATTATCTAACTAACTTTGATGATGTTAGTAGTTATCTTAAATTTTTTAAAATTAAATTATTTAATTTTATAATTATAAGAAAATTATTGTAAGTTGACCGATGGCAACCACTAATATTTGTATAAAATAGTAATTTAAAATATTGTTTTAAATTTTATTATTTTAGTTATTTGAAGAAATTAAATCAAAATTAAGTTGATGCATGGCATTAATTATTAAATTATTATGCTAACTTTGGAACATATAAATTAAATAAATATAATTTGTCAATGGACCAAAATTAAATTTTAAACGCATAATATATTTTTAATCGCTATAATTTAAAGCAAAGTAAAAAAATAAATTATAAAGTTTGTGAACGAAAAATAAAAATTAATAAAAATTAATAAAATAACAAATTCGATTTTTTTTAGTTGGGCTTCTGGGCCCATGGGCTCGACACGTCATCAAGCCCACTATAAATTCAAATATTTTGAAAAGAAATTAGTATTTATTCCGACCCGCCCATGAACGCGATGCGCTCTCATTCAAAGTGGTGCCACAACGGCTACGTCTGGTTGGCCACATTTGTTTAAAATTACAGTAGCTTTTGAAAGGAGCCGGGCGAACTTCGTTCGAATTCGAAGTATTCGAGATTTCAACGACTTCTCTGGTCGCTTGCTGGAGTCGTTGTAGTTTCTAGGGGTTTTTGCGACTTGGAATTTTTGAATCTCGCTAGGGTTTACAGGATTTAGCGATGGATCTTCCTCCTGAAGTCGACAATTTCATCAAGGAAACAATAGATCATTCATTAGGTCTACCTGTGTCGGCGGAGACGCTGGAGTTGAAGCTTCGGGTCTCTGAGGATGCTCAGAGGCGGCTTGGTCAATATTGCGATGCTCTACAGTCCAAAATCAAAGAAAAAGACCTGTTGATTGAGCGTAGTAGGGTTCGTATGTGTTGTTGATTTTTTGTTCTTCGTTTTCTTTGATTTTTTTTTTTTTTCAGTTTTTCGTTTCCTCACGTATCTGTTCTTACTTCGTTGTTGATAGGCTGAAGCGACAATGAACGCACAAGCTTTGAAGAAATTTGTCGAGGAGAATCGAAAACTGGCTACGGAGTGCCTTTTTCTTACAGGTCAATGTGAAAAATGGGAGAGAGAGTGCTCTTTATATGATCACGACCGAGATGCATTGATGGAGTTCGGGAACGAGGCGGATCAGCGTGCAAGGGAGGCTGAGAATCGTTTTCACGGATTGCAGGAAGAGGTTAGACGGTTGTCAGATGAACTGCTGTTCTTTAAGCATGAATACGAGAGGAAAAGGGTAATAGCATCTCCTCTCACGCACTCACGTGTTGTTAGTTTTATTTTTGTATAGTAAAGAAAGTTCAGTACAATGGAGGACATGATATCTGCGGTATAATCGTCCATATCAAACTGGCAATTCAGATTAAGTAAAAGTTGGGTTTCTCAGGTTTAATTGGTGGGGTTCTATTTTTGGGTTGTGTGCTATGCTAAAAGATTTTTGAACCTCTGGACCTTGCAATGTCTATCTCCCCTCTTAGATTGTTTGTTTATTAGTTGAAGGGTCATTGTCATATAGTAATGATCTCGTGAGTTAAATGCTTTAAGGTCGATGTTGATCATTTCTATGAACGAGGAATCATAAAATGCCTCTAATAATTGAGTTAAAAAAATGGTCTTATCTGAGCGTAGAAATTACTGTTTAGTTAGCTCGATGAACATCAACTACTTTGTTGATTACGTAATTATGTCAGTTGCCAATTTTTACTAGTAGCCTAGCCTAGCATGCAAGCCGTAAGTCAGGATAGTAGTTCGTTCTTCCATTGGTTGTGTTAAAATTGATGCATGTGCATTTTTTACAACGCTTCAGGTTGATTCATCTTCTGATGGTAGAGATTTGGAGGATAACTTACTCGAGTTGGTTTTGCCAACATGTAATTGTAATGATAGATCTACAGCTGCTCATGCATTTTTAGAAGCAAGCAGTGATCAAGATTCAAGCCAGAAGCTTATGAAAATGTGGAATTGGTGAGCTTTTGTTTCTGTTTTTGTTTTTTTTCGAAATTTTATTTTTATTATGATATAAAAAGAAAATAGGGTAGAGGACCAAACAAAAAAAAAAAAAAAAAAAAAAGCACGCAATTGTGGGATCCCACACCGGTTGGAGAAGAGAACAAAACATTCTTTATAAGAGTATGGAAACTTCTCCCCCGCAGACGCGTTTTAAAAACCTTGAGGAGAAGCCCGAAAGGGAAAAGCCCAAAGAGAACAATATCCGCTAGCGGTGGGCTTGGACCGTTACAAATGGTATTAGAGTCAGACACTGGACGATGTGCCAGTGAGGAGGTTGAGCCCCGAAGGAGGGTGGACACAAGGCAGTTTGCCAACTAGGATGCTGGCCCTGAAGGGAGGTGGGTTGGGGGGTCCCACATCTATTGAAAAAAGGGAACGAGTGCCAGCGAGGACGCTGGACCTTGAGAGGGGAGGATTGTGAGATCCAAAATCGGTTGGGGAGGAGAACGAAACATTCTTTATAAGGGCGTGGAAACTTCTTTCTAATAGACGAAAAACGCGTATGGGGAAGCCCAAAAGAAAAAAGCTCAGGTAGCTAACCTCCTCTAGTTGTTTAGGTTTCTAACTCTGTTAACCTTTGTTGAAATTTCCTCCTAGCTTAAAGCCTTCAACTCAAAAGGCTCTATCACTAGCTGCTTACCTGAAGGCCGTGGAGAAGGATTGTGAACATCTGAGAGCAAATCTTCAAAAAGCTGAAGAAGAGGTAAGCTTCGGGCATTTCTTTTCTGGATTCTTGCTTTGTGAAACCATATTTGGCTCCAATGATAGCTTATTCATGCTAGTTATGCAGGTGAAGTTGTTGTATGAAGATAATATGCTTCTTGACGAGGAGAACAAGAGGTTGCTGAAACGGCACCAGGAAGATATAATTCAACATTCAGGTGATAAGCAGGCCAACAGTGGGTCTGCCGCCAAGGTCAGGCTCATCAACTTCTTAGTACCATTTAATAAGTACTCTGATTTCTCAAGTTTTTCTTTGTTTTCTAAACTCTACTTTCCAGTCCTCATCATATATGCATCGATATTTTATGGTAAACTTAGGCTAAAATTTCACAAAACTATGAAAAAACAAAGAAAACATAGGTGTAATTAGATATTATAAGCTTAATTACATAAATACACTTGCTTTTTGAAAATTTTGCTTATTTTCTCGTCATTTCTCTACTATAAATTTCTATTTTTTCTAGAAAACTTTTGAATTCCGAGTCAAATTCTAAAATTAGGATCAAGTTCAAACACTTGACATAATTTATATGTAAATAGTAGATAACGAAACAAAGGAATTCGTTAAAGAAAATAGTGTTTATAAGCTTAATTTTCACTAACAAAAAAACAAAATAGTTATCAAATGGGTTTTAGTTTTTAGTTATTTAAATTTAAGCTTATAAACACTACTTATTATGAATTTCTGTGTTTGGATGAAAATTATTGTAAAGAAAAATTGAGAGAAAACTAAAATAGTCATTTATAACGATATTTTTAGTTTTTGGGTATGCCATATTTGAAATATAATATCATCTTTAACCTCTTGTATGCAGTCAAACAAGCGAAAATCATGTCGAAAAATGAGCAGTCCAATTGAAGGGAAGAATATCATAAATGAAGTCAACTCGACACGACAACCTCTTTCACCTTTACAACATAACTCCCCAAGCTCGAGAATGCGAAAGAAGTAGTTGCAACCCAAGAACAGGTCACCCCTTCCCCTTTTCCTTGTGACATTTTGCTACCAAAGCATATGACTGACCTAACATAATAGCAGTATTCGAATCTAGCTAGCTAGAAGTACGATAAGATATCCCTTGCTAGTGGAAACAATTCAGCTGAGTTGTTGATTTGAAAGGATATGAAGGAAAAACTCTATAGTTACGTGCCAATGTACCTGTATTCTTGATTGTATTCTTGATCATACTTTAGGCTTTAGATAAACTTTGTACGTATTTTGAAACTAATCTTAATGCCTATGATTTCATTTATGTTTCTAGGAAAGGTCGATGCATTCTTATGTTCATAATGCAGAAAGGTAAAAATTATTTCTAGAACACACTGCATTGTTCAAATATAAACTACGTAAAACATGTGAGAAATAATTTAAAATTACTTTGATAACGAGAAAATAATGTATTTACAATCTTCAATGAGCATGGAATATCATGTCAATTTGAGCATATTTTAATTATTGTCTAAATGTCCTTCGTGTTTTTTTTAGTTTAGTAGTGTTGGAGTGGGAGATTCGAGTCATTTGTTGTCTACATCCGTAGTTAAGTCATTTTAGTCTTTGATTTTTGAAGTATAACGGATAGGATAGGAACAAACCGAAAGCTGACTGGACTTGTTAGCTGCTTATGTGGCTTGGTGATTGGTTTTTTTTTGTTTTTTCTTTATTTTTTTATTTTTTAAATGTAACAATTAATAATTAAAAATTCTCCATTTATTATATTACTAAAACAGTTTCAAAATGCACCAACTGGGTTCCATCAATTCCTTCAATTCTTCATTCAGGTATCAAATGTGGTTGATTTTTGCAATAGTAGAAATGAATTGAACAATGCTTCAATCACGGAAAACTTATATGAAGGAATTATATCTATATATATATATATATATATATATATATATATATATATATATATATATACTCGAAAATTCAACGATTTATTATTTATTTTTTAAATTTCAAATGCATAGGAACAATTATAGATCATATATATACATATACATATATATATACATATACATATATATATACATATACATATACATATACATATACATATACATATACATATACATATACATATTTATATACATATACATATACATATACATATTTATATACATATACATATACATATATATATACATATACATATACATATATATATACATATACATATATATATATATATATATATATATATATATATATATATATATATATATATATATATATAAACTTGAATTCCTGTAAAAAGAATATATATATATATATATATACGCACATTTTTTTTTAATTTGTTCTTAAACCCTGATTATTTGGAGGGTTAATTTGAAAATAGATTATACAAATTTAAAGAATTCAAAATGTCAGTGACGGATAAAAGATAAAATTACCCTAAATAAACAATTAAGTGGTCACTGCATTTTACGAGGGAAAATTAAACGAAAGTATCTAAATATTGGCTAAATATCAAAACGTCGACGTTTTTGACCTTTTCCGAGCTTCCTTATCCAAATCCATGGCGTAGCTCTGTGTTGCTTTCAAACCGGAAGAAACTGAACGGAGCGCGGTGAATAATATCCCAGCAATGCCTCTGGTTCGCCTTCCTTGTTCTTCATCTTCCACTTTCCTCCGCTCTAAACAACAGCATCCGATCTTTCTCGCACCTCTTTCATGTTCGCAAAATCCATCTTCTTCCATCAATGGCGACATCAATCTCTCTCTTTATCGCTCTTCTTCCTCTCTTCTTTTTACTTCCTTTGACCACAATCCTTTCATTTTCACTAAAGGTAACAAATCTAGGAGGTTGATTTTCCATTTCGCTTCAACCTCCCAAGACGATGCAGTAGCGAGCTCTCCTTCTGATACTGAGGAATTTTCTCGAACCAGATTGCTTGCTCAGAACGTGCCTTGGAATTCTACTCCTGAGGATATTCGTTCTCTGTTCGAGAAATTTGGTACTGTTCTGGACGTGGAGGTATGTCAATTCTAGTTTATTGTTTGACGGTTTTAGTTTATTGCGAATTGATTATCGGTCCTCTTTCTCTCAGTTTTCAATGTATAACAAGATCAGAAACAGGGGATTGGCGTTTGTAACGATGAGATCACCTGAAGAAGCTCTTGCAGCACTCAAGAATCTCGAATCGTATGTAAGCAGACTGATGTTTATCTTGATTATGATTTTTGTTTTGTTTAGCTTATTGTGTTCTGTTGCGTAATTGAGGCTTACAACAATGTTTACGCTCGATCATGGAAGAACAGTCGAAGTAGAAATTCATTGCGTTTGGCTAAAATTTTTCATCACTTTATTACTTCGGGTTGAAGCATTTTGAACTCTTGTTGGATTCATTCAATGAAATGGTTCACATAAATGCAGGAATTTGAGGGTCGTACTCTAAAGCTCAATTATGCTAAGCTTAAAAAAGAGAAACCCTCCCCTACCGTGCATCCAAAACCAGTTACGTTCAATTTGTTTGTGGCAAATTTATCATTTGAAGCAAGAGCAAAGGACCTTAGGGAGTTCTTTGAGTCAGGGAGTGGTAATTTAGTTTCTGCACAAATTATTTTTCATGAGAATCCAAGAAGGTCTTCTGGATATGGTTTTGTTGCCTTCAAAACCAAAAGGGATGCTGAAGCAGCTCTTTCTGAGTTCCAAGGGAAGGTAATTTCAGGTGTTACTACTTATTTTTAGCCTCAAGATCAGTGTATATCAGCATTCTTATGGTTCTTCGTCTGTTTGAAGTGCAGATTTTCATGGGAAGAGCACTTCGTGTTGCACGTAGTAAGCAGTTTGTGAAACTTCCTGAAGAGAAATCCCAGCCTGAAGTTACATCAACTGTTGGCATGGAGCTATCTAATGCTGCTGCTGAAGTTTAAAATACGTGGTCGTCTCATGGTAGAACGAAAGAGTTTGTCATCAACCTTTCATTCTTTCTTCTTCTTCCATTTTCTTTGTTTTGTAGGTAATGCTATCTAGTTCTCCTCAGAAAGCGCACATTACTGAAAATCCATATCGGTTAACGAGTGTATATTAGATCAAATATTAGTGTCATCATTTATTTCAACCTTTTCTCTATTGATTCAAGTGTCATTACCCTCGAGAAAAGTAAGACGGTTTTCTTTAATCCTTTTTTGTAATCGCCCAAGCCCACTACTAGCAGATATTGTCCTCTTTGTGCTTTTTCTTTCGGGCTTCCTCTCAAGGTTTTAAAATGCATCTACTAGGGAGAGGTTTTCACATACTAATGCTTCGTTCTCCACTTTCCCTTTCGGGCTTCCCTTCAAGGTTTAAAAACGCATCTACTAGGGAGAGGTTTCTACATATTTATAAGAAATGTTTTGTTCTTCGCTTTCCCTTTCGGGCTTTCCCTCAAGGTTTTAAAATGCGTCTACTAGAGAGAGGTTTCCACATACTTATAAGGAATGTTTTGTTCTCCGCTTTCTCTTTTGGGCTTCCCCTCAAGGTTTTAAAACGTGTCTGCTAAGAAGAGATTTCCACATACTTATAAGGAATGCTTCGTTTATAAGGAATGTTTCGTTCTCCGCTTTCTCTTTTGGGCTTCCCCTCAAGGTTTTAAAACGTGTCTGCTAAGAAGAGATTTCCACATACTTATAAGGAATGCTTCGTTCCCCATCTCCAACCGATGTGAGATCTCACATTATTCTTATTTCTCGTAATAAAACCTCATTTCCTCAGCTGTGTCCTTTTTTTGTTACTATTTTGAACACACAGTATTGTGCTAATTCAAGAACAAGGACAATCGGTACAATTTGATCTTTACTTATTTGCTTTAAATAGAATAGGTGGGTGGGAGAATGCAATTACAGTATGCATTTTTGTTTGCATGGTCGCAGTATTGTACTTGAATTCACATTCATGTGTACTACTCATAATTGCAGTACTGTACTAATCGAGAACATTAAGCAACCGTCTGCGATTTGTTTGTTTGGTTGATTGCTTTATATGCTTAAAGTAGTCAATTCATGAATGTTGGCAAACCCCTCAGTGTGAAGAGGCAATGGGCGTCGAGTTCTTGAATTTCATTGCTTCATTCTGTTATTTGAACGATGTTATGTGGTTTCCCTGTCCGGAGCAAGTAGTGAAGATGCTAGATATTATCTTCCACAGCAGTGTTGATTGTTTGTTCTTGTTCACGCCATGATAAGTTCAACCTTGTTCTTTAGACCTTCATGAATTCTTCATATTACTTTATTGTCTCTCTGTCTCTTTCTCTTCTCCTTTTCTTCTTTTCAGGTGACATATTGTTAGGTGTGGAATCATTTCTTGTTTTGCATCTTTGTTATCTTCTTTGATGTTCTTAGTACCCAAACTTTTGTATGAATATTCTCGAACTTTGACGAATACAAAGTCGTGTTCTGTGTGCTAACGATGTCGAATTTTCTTGTATAAAATTATATTAGCTTCGTGTTGGGACCGAGTTCATACTCCTTCGGCCATACTTGCCTAACTGTGCTCTTCCAATATTGAAGGACAAGAAGAAAGTAGATGGTATATATAGCCTATATGTGCATTCTTTTGCAAGAAGGTTCTTGATCTTGAAATTTGAAGGTAACGAGTGTTTTCATTCAGAAAGAGATTTGCTGATTGGTTTTAAAATTTTCTGCAAGCTAGATTTGGTTTAATTTTGAAGGCGTAGCAGGATTTACTCTGTAGAATCGAGTTTAGCCTTTAAACTTCACAATTCTGAATTTTTGATCTCTGCAGGAAGACATGCTCGATAAAGAAAAAACGTGTAATCTTCCACAAAGTTGAGGTTGAAAAGCATCCTTGAAACGTAATGCTTCTCCCTCTAGTGATCTCTGTTAATCCAATAGGGGTATGAGTATAGTTCTAGTTGTGTTCATCATCTTGAGCTAGCAAAAAATGACTGACAAATGTTGATTGCCCTTAAGCATATGATTTCCCATTTAGTTCGATATCCAGTTCAAACCATACTCGGAAAGATTGCCTTTGCATTAGGTAACATAATTCTACTACTGATGTCAATCTAAACAATCTCTACACAATTCTACTAATTAGACATATATCAAACATATATCTCTACACAATTCTACTGATTAGGCATATATCAAACATATATCTCCAAACAAAAGGTTAGAAGTTTGAATTGATATTATCTCTACACAATTCTACTCATTAGGCATATATCAAACATATATCTCCAAACGAAAGGTTAGAAGTTTGAATTCTATGTAGGGAACATTGGGGTGGTTGGCTTCATATTGGCTTGAAGCCAACGGGCCCAATGAAGCCCTAACTCGTGTGGAGTTGTGGTAATGGAAATGCCGGGATGGAACAATAATGCAAACCTTTCATCTTCCTTACGATGACTTCCTTTGATCCTTTTACTTTTAGGCTCTTCTTTGTTGGGTGGAATGTTAAATCATAACCAACTACATTTCTATTCTCAGGCTAAAGGTTAAAGTTCATTGTAAGAGCTCAATTGTCAGAATTTGGTTAGTTCAAAATTTTCATTCAAGATTCAAGTGTTCTCTCACCTCTGTTTGTATCTTTGTGGAAAAGAAAACAGGTTAATCAGGATTGGTCGACAAGTTTTCTAGTTGGAACAGTGACAATATCTCAAGCAAGATTTGATGAATAATTTCTCCAAGTATCTGACCTTGAATTTAAAATGGAAAGGAAGTATCTTTTTCCATAGGGCCATGAAAATGGACAGCTAATTCTTCGTTGAGATATATACTTTGATGGGTTTAGTAGACTTGAAGCATTCATTATATTATGTTGTTTAAGGCCATGGCATTGGTATCTTTTCAATCACTTTCTCAAGTCCAATCCCCAAGACTTTCTACCACAACAATGGCAACATTGAGCCAAGGAAATGGCAGCCAAACTATATGTTTGGTGTTTCTACCATCAATCAACTCGATCTATGCTAATACAGGCCGACCAAAAGAAGCAAGACTTAGATTATCATATACCAGATCTCTTCTTTTGATAGGACTTTGTGACCTCGTGAGGAAGGGAGTTTTGGGAACAAAGTCCCCGGATTTCAAAGTCCCAAAAAATGAGACGTCTGAAAGATCCTACTGAGTGACGCACTAAAGCCATGAAAGTGACCTTTTGGATTAGAAAAATGGCCTATGTCGTCCGACTTCTCCGTCAAGGGATTCCTATGGATTGCATTGGAGCGTATATTGAAGAAGTTATAGAGTCGCACTATCATTGTCTGGACAAACAAAACCGAGCTAGCTTCACATGCATTTCTTCATTTGCACACAACCCCATTGACTCGTGCAAAGAAATTTGGTCCAAAATACATGTAAAGTAATTGACCTTCTTGGCTATGCTTACACAAGTCACTCTCTTTGTCGTCCAACAGCTCAACAGAAGAAATGGTTCCTTCAAGATATGGTAAGCTAAATTTAAGACTTAACTATAATGACTCTGTCTATAAATGTCTAACAAACACTGTTCATATCCTTGTAGGTATACTTTAATGGCTTCAAACAGCTAGATTGATGAAGAAGAACTAAGTTCCTAAAATTACCATTATCAAGTGAAAAGCACTTGCTCAAAGTGTTAGGTAAAGAGTATAACTTAAGTCATCCCCCACATAACCAAAATTATTTGCATTAGGACCAAACTTCTTCTTCCCCACTATATATATGTAAAGCCTTCAATCCTCTGTTTCTATCCTGAAATCTTTCTCTTGCCCACTCTATTCTAATGCATAGCATTTTTGTTAAGAGTAATTACCTTCAAATGGCTAGCTTCCATGCCGGATTTGTTTGCCTCCTGGCACTTGGGTTCTGCATGGTACAGCCGAACTTGGCCACAGTTCACACCGTCGGAGATACTTCCGGCTGGTCCCTTGGCGTTGATTATGGCACATGGGCCTCTGGGAAGGCCTTTGTCATCGGCGACAAACTTGGTTTGCTTACTTTTTTTCATCCGTTTTTCTCATGGGAATAATGTCGAACATCTTTTGTGCATTTGTATTTTTGATTGTATTCAGTTGTTTTTCTCATGGGATTAACGTCGAACACCTTTCGTGCATCTGTATTTGCTTATTTTCCTTCTCAAATCTCTTCATGACAGCGTTCAGCTATGGAGAAGGGCACACAGTGGACGAAGTTACCGCCAGTGACTACAAAGCATGCACGACTGGAAACTCCATAACTTCCGACAGTTCAGGCTCCACCACTATCACCTTAAAGACCGCCGGAACCCACTACTTCATTTGCAGCTCTATGGGGCACTGCGTCGGCGGCATGAAACTCTCCGTCACAGTCGGCGCCGGAGGACCGTCCACTTCTCCATCGTCAGGGGACGACAGCTCCACCACTCCAGCGTCACCGGCAAGGGACACCCCTTCAGTCACCGGAGCCACGCCGGCGACCACCACGCCTACAAAGCAGCTTCCAGCAGGTTCGTCGAATTCAGGGTCGTATGTTCTCCCGAATTTCTACGTGGCAATTTTGGCGATTTTGGTAGGTTCGTGCGTGTTGGCTTTAGGCTATTAAGAAATTGAGTTTATATATAAATTTGGCGGAGAGACTTGAGATATGTTTTTATGTGATTATACGCCGTCGTTTTGATTCGCATTTTCATTTGTTTGTATTGAGGTGGTCGGTTGGTTTATTTTTAAATTAATTTTGCCTTCTTTATTAAATAAATTAATAATTGTCTCTTAGCTAAAATTGCAAGATTTATTTATTTATTCAATTTTTTTTTTTTAATTTCTTCATTCTACTTAATAAATAACTAAAATATTAATTATCGATTAGACCTAGCTTAATCGATAAAATACTAATTTCGCGAGAGGACAAGGACGACAACTGTGGAGGAAGAAGCCATGGCCATGAAGACAGCGACCAAGAAGAGAGGAGAAAATGGAAGGTGAAAGGGACGTTTGAGTTGCAAAGGTTGAAGACGAGAGAAGAAGAGCGTGCTACTTCTGCACTGGCTTATCAATATATAATATATTTAAACACGCACACCCAGCCGAGTGAATTTTGAAGGAAAGGAAGACGTGTCGTCTAAAAAAAAGGTCAAGACAAAGTCTTTTGGAATGCATTTTTGTCTCTACTTGAATTTAGTAGAATGCGTTGTCAATCGTTATCAACGCGAGTATAATTTAACCAATAAAGACATGTATCTTCAATCAAGTGGTTCGAGATTCGAAATCACCTATCCTCGCATATTAAATTTTAGAAAATAAATAAAAGGCAGAAGTAATCTGTTAAAGCTTGGAATTAAAGCACCTGTTTACACATTAACTGATCTCTTCAAAACTGCTGCCATCATGGAAAATCTCATGAATAAATAAGTGGCTTAAAAAGCAAGCAACCACAATATGATAGCTTTGATCAGTTCAAGATCTCTACTCTAATGAAATCATGGATACATTAACAAACAGTGGTAACTATATATGCACCCCAGGGCAAGAAGCTCGAGATGGGTACGATACACCAACAAAGTAACGGTAATCATTACCTCGGACCTAATCTCGAACTTTCATTGAGTTTAGTTGCCCCAAGGATGAAACATATGAAAGAATCAAATTAAATATATTCTCAGTTGCATTACCTTGTCTATTCTTCTACCCAAGCAAATGTCAATGGCTGCAAAGCCTATTTAGTTGCAGCGGCTGAGGCTGCTGCTGCTTCTGCTACTAAGGCAATTGGTTGACGAGCCTGCTGGCAAGCACCTATATCGAATGGATGTAACTCGGTACCATCGAAAATCATATTCACACCAGGGAGTACTACTTCCTTGCTGTCGGTTTCATCTGATTCGCCTTTCGAATTAGGAAGGGCTTCTTCTATTGGCCTTGTGGCAGCCTCATACCCGGGCGCTAAAGCGTAGGATCTGAAAATATCATTCATATTATTAGCACATGATACCGTAAAATTATTGCCTTTGCAGCTGCCTACAATCATGGTGACAATCCCTCCTCAGTGTTTACCTAATACTTTGTTAGGACACTTTGGAGAGTGAATAAAAAAAGCAGAATATGCAAATGTCATTGAAGACATCACCACCCACCATTATCGAACCTCTATACTAAAAGATAGTTTCCTACCCCTCCCCATACATATATAATATATATAACTACTGAGTAAATTCATAATTAAAAAATGTCTCATCTAACAGCAGGTTTATATGAATGGATCAACTCGAGACAATTCCAACGTTAGTCGATCTCAGAAGTTGAAACTAGCAGTAATAAATCAAGTTTTAAAGAAATTCCAACTCACCGTTGAAACTAACAGAGTTATGAAAACAGATCTGGAAGGTCTTAAGAAGTTGGTGACTTAATGACTGTAACGACCCAGATCCACCACTAGCAAATATTGTCCTCTTTGGGCTTTCCCTTTCGGGCTTTCCTCAAGGCTTTAAAACGCGTCTGCTAGGAGAAGGTTTCCACACCCTTATAAAGGGTGATTTGTTCTCCTCCCCAACCAACGTGGGACATCACAATACCAATGTGGGACATCACAATGGTGAGGAAGGCTTGGACCATCTTATTCTGAGATGCATGTATGATAGGGTGGGAGCAGACTTTAAAGGCTTTTGGGTTTAGAGGTAGGTGTTGGAAGCACTGAATGGTTGAGGCCTTAGACACGGATTTATTTTGCAAGTATAGCCTAACTCAGGTCATGTATTGTTGGGAAGGTATGCTTGTATAGTTGTTTGGTGGTGAGGGATTTCTCACCCCTTGCCCTTCGGCTGTGCCCTCTTCTCCGTTTCTTATAATAAACATGTCAAATGGATGCAGTTATCAGAGTTCTATGAAACATTCTTATTCGTCTCCAAATTTTCTGGTTCAGAAAGATTAGCAGAGACTCTTTCTAATCAACAAGCATATGCAATCCAGGGAGCATGCTTAAAACTGTACCCATCACATTTAAAACCAAAACAAAAAAAGGAAATTCATGCAAGACAAGTAACCATGTGCACCTCGATCTAAACATTGTGTAACATAAGTAATGGGAAATGTAGACAGACCTAAGAATGGTACCATCAAAACTCAAAACTTCCGTGCAACAGCGATGCCGATTAGCAAGCTTTAGCCTCTGATGTTCGTTCGCAGCTCCTGAAATGGGAGAAGAAGGATCCACTAGTGGATTCCACCTTCCACTAGCATAGTTCAGGAGTTGTTTGGAAAGTTCTTTAGGTTGCTCCTTCTGATACAAAAGTCTTGCAGCTGGACCTGTTGCTTGGTATTCCGAACAAACATCGCGTAATCTCTTTCTCAACCCTTGCATTGCTTCATGATGTTTATGCCGTAAATCTGACTGAAGTAATTCAGATGAGACCACTCTTCTACAAATATTGTCACATAACTTGGGACTAAAAAGTGGTATTCCAAATTCAACACTCAATGGTACCCATTCATAGTTCGTGTCATCCGAAGAAAAGTTTTCCGACTCCCTTTCTTTGAAGAGCTTCAAGAGCCGAATATAACCAACTGCCCACAGTTCTATCTTCTTTGCTACAACAATTAACAAGGAGTTCACGCCGGAAATCTCTTCTTTAGATAGATCCAGATCATTACCTACTTGAGTAATTGAGCCATCAGAATTCTTTAAGGGTAAAGGAACATCAACGGTGATGGCTCTCCCGTTTTTATCAATATCATATTTACTGAGGGGCTGCACTAACACAGCCGCGTATTTGAGAAGTGCGTTTAAACAATGTAAAAGCACGCTTCCTTTTACAAAATTTCCTTCAAATTTTCCTCCCAGGCCACCGATATTGGAACCACCCCAAGACCATATTAAGGCTTTCTCACATCCAGCCAATGGTGCAGGAAGCATACGCAGGCATTGCCCTTTCATTAGTATAACTGAAAGTGGCCCACTGGCTACAGTTGAATATAAAACCAATTTCATCCAAGGTGTGATAGATGAATAAGATGGAGGACCAAAATGGATAGGGCCTGTTGGTCCTGGAAGAATTGATGATGGAGGAAGAGGAATCATAGAGACAACAACATCATAGTCACGAAGAAACAACCGATTTAATGTTGAAGGAGCAAGAGAAGCCAAGCTTTCACAGCGAAGAATATCAACTTGATATTTCTTTATTCTCTTGAGTGATTCTCCAATATCTAGCTCATCAATATGAGTTGATTTGTTATCGATTTGGAGATGAGGAACTGGGTCCGATGCTTGACTAAAGGAAGTCCTACCATTTAAACAATTAGCAGAGTTCATATCATCACCAACGCTGTTTTTAAGAGATTCGGATGAGGCAGAACCCTTAAGTAGCACTGCGGAACATTTCTGATCATCCGTAGTCAAGTATTCTAACTTTTCACCTGAAGAAGTGTCTGTTACCAAAGACGAAGATTCATTGTTGTCAGAAGCTTGTGCATCTAGTTTATCAAAGATTCCCTCCTCTCCTTTTGCATTAATGGCAACTCCACCTACCAATAAACATTCTAAAACACAACGTAGGCTAAATGCATGGTTTGCAAATTCCTGCAGTCCACCCTCAAACTTTGCTCCTTCTAAGGTAGTTAGATCTTTGCAAAGATCTGCAATGCAAGCATGGCCTAGTTTTCCAGCTTCATACAAGGTTACAGCATGGGATTTCAGTCCTGATCCAACAAATTAACAGCAACAATAAGGATTCCAAATGCATAAGCTTACATTTCCTCATAAGTAAATATAAAGCAAAATATGTTACAAAGTAGGTCATAAAGATATCATGGCGGACAATATTTATCCATATACGAGGACAACCCTAATTATGGCTGCTACGGGAAAGTGAAATAGGCGTAGAAGAAGATGGAAGGCAAGTTGTACATGTTGTTTAACTAACTTCATACACATCCAATTTTTTTACCAATATTCAACTGCATGGTTCATAATGCTGCTTAAGCAAAAAATACAGTAGTTTATGAGATATCCAGTAATTTAGGACTCCGAACTGGAAATATGAAAAAAGAAGTTAATGTCGTCCCTCCCTCAAGATAGTCCATCTTGATATAGGGAACTGAGGGATTGCAATAAATTAAAAACTGTACATTCATAAACAAAGAGAACGTAATCAATTTTAGTGACATAACCACAAGAAAATTTTGGTTCTGGAAGTTTCGGAGCCACCAATTAAGAGCGTTTCCAATTACATTAAACTATTGTGGTTCCCATTTTGGATTTGGAATCACCAAAATTACTCTCTTTCAAATCATAATAATAGACACGCTGTCCACACAAACTTAGGTCATCAAGTCATCCATACAGGTAGCCCATCCAATGCAATAAGTAAAACAAAGGCTTTATATTCCTTGGGCATTTGATACCGAAGTCTCAGTTAATGGCAAAGGGTTTGTCCTATCTCACAGATAAAGTCTCAGTTGTCCAAGCCAGCTTTTCAATTCTTTTGTAGAACATTTAGTTTTACTTCTCTTGGTTGTTGTTTCGTTTCTTTCCATAAATGTTAGTTTGATTCTAAAGATGAAGAGGGAAAAGAAACTATGTTTTGTACAAATAAAAATAAAATTAGTAATAATAATATTATTACTATTATAAAAGTTATAAATTAGTAGCAAATTATATTAAAAAAACACCACTGAAAAGCTAAAAGACAAACCTGGGGAAGCTAAAAGACAGACCTGGTGAAACAGACCCCATCATGAGATATGATGTTATATTAGCATCTACTACAAAAGCAACGCGATGAGCACAATCTGGTCCCAAACTATCTGTCCCGGAATACCCTTGCTGAGAACCATCGCCATCAGAAAGCATGTTTGATGAACCTGAAGCAGCTAGAGAACCATCTTCATCCCCAAAAACTGTTCTAGGAGAGTTAGGTATGCTTGTATCTTGAAGAACGGATGCTGGATCAATTACTTTTACTGCCCATCCCAATCTACAAGCAAAAGATGCAGCAGCCTGAAGCTGCAATAGGTCAGCCTGTAATGTCGCTGCCAGTTCAGCCACAGTTGCATTTTCACTTGAAACAACAAAAACTGCATACAATAACCTGAAAAATTGACTTTTCTTCATAAAGCCCACTCAGATAAGTAATACTAAAAAGAAACAGGCTGCAGCAGATAATTGCCTTACTCCTCAATCGGGTCTTCGTAGGATTGTTCTCGGTTGGAAACAAACCCTTCAAGTCTTGAAACTGTATCACTAAAAGCATTAGCATCTCCAATTCATCGCCTCTTACATAGGAGTGGTTCCAATAAGGCCAATGTGCCAATTTATACCTATTATTAAATGTAACTTTTTCCAGTACACAGCAACAATTTAGATTAACAAAAAGTCTACTAGCTAAGTTTAAGACTGCAAAACTGTTATTATATTGTCAAACCACGAAACTTGACACATATACAAGACGATACTGAAAAAAACATTTTATAATTTTTGTAAAGAAGCTCAAACGAACAGCAGTAGTAGCCAAAGAATTTTATGGCATGAACATATGCTTGTATGAGATAAACCAGCAGTCAGCAGATTTGACTTCCAAAATCAATATGAGATACACAGTCCATACACTAATCGAAGGTCTTTCAGGTGTCAGTCCAGAAAAATGTCTTACACGAATAACATCAAATTAAAGAAACTCATCCATCATCTAATCCAATTAAATAAACATATGTTTGAAACTTGATTGCTTACCCTTAAAACGATCATCTGGATAAACAGGAACGTCAAAGTAGATCAATCCCCTTCTGTAGAGACCTTTTACAATGTCTGGGTCGAAGAGAATAAATGAATTAGCCTCCTCCTTACAAACTTTGTCAATAGTTGCCATTTCTTCTTCTGAGAGTTTCTACATTTAAAAAAGAAGAAGCAAATATTCAAATCAAATGACGGAAAATAGAAAAGAAAATCATTTATGCATTGCCATATTTGTAATCTTTTTAAAAATTGTTTGTTGCACACTACAGTACAAATTTGAACATGGAACTAAGATTGATTTGAAATTCACCTTAAATTCTTCCAACGTGAAGTTTACAAGACAAACTCCCCACCATGGATCAACAACAAAATCAATAGGTTGACTTGGTAAAAGTTCTCTTGCAATTGACTTGTTTAGCTTCCACATAATTTTCTGGATTTCTCAAAGGAAGAAAAGGATATTAATGTACAAACAAGCTCAACGTAAACGAATGATTAAAAAAAGCTCCACATGTGATGTGAACACAATCCAATATTTGCAGGTGGAAAAATGACAATACCATTGTAAATGTACATAATAAATTAAATGAAAATTTATGGGTTTCTGCCGACAAGGGTGCATCTGTAGAGAACATGGATATAAAGGCATGGAACATCTCTAATACATACTTGGTCCTTTCCATATTAAAGAAAATTTTTACTAGTTTTGGGCAGTGGCTCCGTGAGGTCTGTAGGTATTGTGTATTTACAATATGTTTGCAAAAGGTGTGCTAGTAGCAGATGTCAAAGAGCATGAAAAAGAACACTGAAGCATTCACCAGTATATGAAAGTCCTTTGGAGCATTTCGAAAGAAAGGAATAGTGGGATGATAAAAAGATGGGTAGATAGAAAAATATATATTGTATAGACTATATTCTCCTCTGATGCTTCTCTATGGATGTCTGCAACTGAAGACTTTCAATAGCTTCTCCTTTTTATTTTACAATCAAGATATTACAGTAGATCAGAAAGGGGACTCCTGTAGTTTCTCAAGACCTCTTAAGCACATATAGTCAACAAGTATTTGAACATAATTCAATTAGAAGATTAGAAAATAGTGAACACATGTGCCTTAAACAAGTATAATGAATTTAAAAACTGGATCACAATTATATCGACCATAAATACAAAAACACATAAGCATATATCTAGTACCTTGGATCTACACTTATTCATGATATCAATAAACTCATTCCTTCCAATTCCAGTCAACCGCAGTGCATCTGCCGCACTGAAATTTGGGATGCTATCATAAGGGTTCTCTGCAAGGAAAGAAAAGCATGTGGAAACTATCAAGTCACAATAATAATCTAAAGCCATCAAAAGGATATAGGATGCTGAACAAGGGATGAAGCAGAGAATCATATTTGTTCCTTCAAAACATAACAATTCCCTTGATTTGATATTAACATTCATTTTAGCAAGTCGCAGTAACTATCAGAAATCATGACTTCCTCAACTTTCACGAAAAAACAAGTCCCTAAGGCGTGACAGAATAAATTTAGGACCACCATGTATTATAAGAAAGATAGTAATTGGAAAAAGAGATTTAGTGAAACTCCAGGAACTAAAGTTTAGCCTACATCAAATTAATGGTAGAAAGGTTCTACAAAACTATTAAAAAAAAAACCCCCTCTTAATACCTAGGTCTCCGAACTCTTAATTATCTCTAAGTTTTAAGTTTGAACGACTTTACAACCCTACAAAGTTCAGTAACTTGTAAACTCAAAAAGATGTTTGGGTCCTTTAGGGGTTCTCCACAACCACTTGGTTTAATCTATGTCATGCAAATTAATTCCATTCAATATATAAGATGTCCTGTCAATTATTGGCACGCTCCAATATTACTTGAATTCATAATGTGCACCATTCATACAATTATGTCAAAATGGGGAAGGAACATGAAAGCAAATATCTGAATTCAAAACCACCTACACTCATACCATGGTGAATTATCACATTCCTCTGAGGTTTTAGATACTAGATTACGACAGGATAAATTCTTATAAACATGGTACAGTACACTTAATTAATTCTTAACTAATAAATTTATAATAGGCTCACTCCAAGTAAATGCATTGCATAAGTTGTAAGAAAGCACTAACCATTTTTCATGACCTCAAATATCATATCGCAGTAATATCTAAAAGGTGATATTCTCATTACACGGCAAACATACTCCGCAAGGTGATAAGGAAATAGCTGCAAGAAAAATGTCCATGTTTTAAACACTAAGGGTAAAATAAAATTTAAATCAGGTGGTGACATGTGTGCATGCCAATGTAGTTTTCTTGTCTATAAATTCTGACAGAGTTCAGATACCAAAGAACCTTTTCGTACAAAAACAATCGCTTTCATGAGACCCTCAACCTTCATTAGGTCAAGAATTAGAGACTGCCAACTATTTGTGGTCAAAATACATGAAATAATATTATAAATGAATGGACCCAAAAGGGTTTTAACTCATAACTACTTGGTTGAGTAGAAGGACTATTGCCACTATATCCAACCCATCAGTTAGAGCCCCAACAAACCTAGGTTTTCGTTTTACAGCATGTATGGTTTTTTGAATAATAGGTAAATACTAGTCTTTTTACAATCCTTGTGTGGCAATACTCCAAGTTGATAGAAGTTTAAAACATGTTATCTAGTTCAAAACATTGCAACCATCTCTGAGAACAAAAATTGCCATAGTTATACCTTACAAGACAACAGTTAATAAGTAGAAATTTATACTGCAGTAGAACTTTAGCAATCATCAAAGGCGGTACTGGATCAATAAATAATATGAGAACTTTTGCTACAACACAGACCGCTAGGTTCCTTCGCAGATACCGCATCATATCATCATAATATTCACTTTCTTTGCATACTTTGCGAACAAAACTAGTGTTCCATTGGAGTCTCTTCTTTATACAGTGGTCAATAATCCTACATGAAATTAGCATGTATCAGTATTGAAGGAAGTGATCCATTTCATAAATCAGGAGAGCTTGGATTAATAATGCTCATATTTTTTAGCATTATATGCCGTCAATTGCCAGTATTTAAACTGCTGCCAACCAGACAACTTTTTAATTGGTTAAGTGACAGGGAAATCGCCACTTTATGTTCAAACACTAGAGAATACCGAATGTGCGTTCCTTAAGGAAATATATTAACAAGAAAGATTTTTTAAAATTTTTTTTAAAAGAAATAAACAATAACGAAATTTTCTTTTATAAACAGGAAAATATATCTCATTGAAGAAATAAAAAGTGAAGTGTTCTTATTTGACAAATGAAGTGGAATAAAACTAGTCTTCCCAACCCAAGCACTAGGACTCTGCCAGAAATACTCCAAACAGTAGAGATCATGAAGTATAGTTTTTTGGACCAAATAATTTATAGTACAAAGTAATGGCACAGAAAAACGAAGTTGAAGAAACAAATGGGGGATATTGACAAGCAAAAAATTCAATTTATGAAGGACCATTTATAAATTATAATAAATCAGGTGGTTATCAGAGGTTTTAGGTAACTTCACCAGCACATATTTCCTATGCCCCTGACACCAGGAAATGTATCTCTGTGTATTAAACTCTGTATATAATGGTTAATTTTTTTATCTGCACTTTATGCTTGGGAGGAGTCAATACAAGTGGTTAAATAAATTTTAAAAAAAAAAACCTACGCTGGTATCCAACTTTTACCAAATTAGTGCATAAAAGGGAATAGAATAACCGGTCATTAATTCTTAAACTGACACCTTTATACGGTGGTATGTCTTGCTCTACATTTTTGGCATCCGGTAATGTTTCCCTAAAACCACTAAAGAAGTGTTGAATCCAATTCTTTGTACACATCCGTTCAAGTAAGAGAGGATAACCCTTTGCATCTATGCATCAAAATCTCTTCTTCGTAAATCGCGAGTGGAAATAAATAGGAGATTCTTTTAAAGAAGATGATAACTTTTTGGGAGATGGTTACAATCTTGGCCTCTAGTTAGTGTTCTCTATGGAAGGGTGGCTAAATTTCTATAAGGAAGGGTGTATGCTAACAGTATATAAGTCCGTAGCTTGAGACAAAAACCAAATCCAATAGAACAGCGATAAACCAGAATCCTTGAACTAAAATTTTAAGGGGGCACTTTTTCTGATTTAGTTATAGCTAAATAACAGCTCGAAGTGTGCCCAAAGGTTGTAGTAGGAACATTTTGGCTAATGATACCTCGTTACATGAGTGTGGCATAAATCATCTGTGGTTGCTAATGCACTTAAACTTTAACCTTTCCAATAAGGTCTGAAATATCTAAATTTCATAGGATGAGTGAAATGTGAAGAAACACATGGGAGCAAATTCCTCAATTGTAAGACGATTTATGATAATTTACACCTTTTGGTTTCCTGATACAGGGATCGTCCCTACATCTATTCCATAGTGCACCACCGGAGGAGTCAAGGTAAAACATAAAGACAACCAACACATGTTTCTAACCTTCTATGCCAATCTTCTTTGGAGGACAGAGTAGCTTGCAGCCGTTTCGGGAGACTCTCCCAAGAACATTCTTCCTTGATTGCTTTCAGTAACAACTGTTCCTCGAGAGTGGCTGGAATGTGCTGCATTTTCCAAATAGCGCAATTCTACTCCCTGGAACTAAATATTGAGCTTCAAACACGTAGAACTGCAAATAATAATAACAATAATAATAAAAGTAAAAATTAACCAGAGATATGCCATCGAGGACAGCCTTGAGGATGCTGATACATTCCAAAACCATTCGATAAACAGAAGAAGTAAGTCATTTCCGTTCAGATTTCGACCAAAGAGAAACAAAGTTAATGTTATGAACATCAAAAGATCAGTCAGCTGTAAAAAGCTTAGCGTGTAGCAGCTCCTAGATTGAATATAAATCAAACGATATGAAACAGAGATGAATGATTCCAACCTTTGGTCGACGATTGGCGTATCTTCCCTAAGATGCCGATCAAGCAAGCGGTTGAGTAGATTGCCAATGCCAGTAATGAGCATGCTCTGTAAGATCGGATTGAGCTTGAGACACTGAAAAGATTATGGATCTTCGTTTTGCAGTAGGTAAATGAGGTGGGAGTTTGAAATTGGGATTGAGATTGAGAATCGAAGAGTTTGATTCCGATGGCGCTTCACAGCTTGCGCCAATGGCCCGAAGATCGTTTATCCTTCGGATTGCTCGTTCGGATTTGGATTGTTTATGACCCGAAATATGTTCGACATGTTCTATTCTTTCCAAATGGATCGTCTCATCATGGATGGCCATGCAAACATCACGCCCAAACTCATTAAATTATTTGTTTAACGCCAAATTTTATTTTATATTTAATAAACTAATTAATTTAAATTTTAAAATTTAAAAATTTTAATACAAATATTGAAGTTTTTATTAAAAAAAATTAATTTTAGGTTCTTAATTTAAAAAAAAAAAAAAAAGACTTTTAAATTTTTAAAAATTATTAATAATTCAATTTATTAATAAAGTATTTGTGAGATAAGGAGCGAGAGAAAATATTTTTATTAATTAAATATTATCAAGAAAAAAATTAAAACAAGATGAGTGCGCGCGCACGCTACCATATTGGCTGCTGCAATTCGCGGGAACGGAAGTCGAGGGAGAGGGGCTGCCGGCGGCGCCTCAATCCACTTTAGGGTTTGCAATCCGCCGGCGGCGGTACGTTCGATATTTTTGTTTGCTGATCGTATATTCTTGATCGAACTCTACATTTTCATTGGTTGAAGTGAAGATCAATTGGTTAGGGTTTTAATTTTGTTTCCACTGCGATATCGGCCATTAATTTGGCATGTAATGGTATTATCCAATTCATTGGCTACCATTTTGCCAATTTACGCATGTTTAATCCCTCTTCAGTCACTCTTCTCTGTCTCGGTATACGCTTCTTTAACAAAATCATCGAGCTAATATAGAGACCACAGATATTAATGGAGTTCTTATTTCATATGACTTTCATTTATATCTATTGATTTATCTACTGAATGTAGGGCTAATCGTGGATGAAGTTGAAATATTGGTTTAGTGGCGCTTCATTTCGAGGTATGATTTCGTTTTGCCTCTTGATGTTGGATTGTGGGTGCCTTTTTTCTGTCATTGATTTTGTAGTTAAATTTTTTTTGTTAGTAATGCCATTTTCCTGTCGAAATGGGTCTGCGAAGTTATGGAGGTTGCTGGTATCGACATCTCCTCCTGTTGTACTCCTCTGTCTTCATCCGTGGATTAACATCAAACCTGGTCAGGTATGCTTTATTTGGTTATCACTTCAAAGAGTTATCACTAATAGAATCAAGTTTTTTGCACGTGATCACCAAAATACAGCATGATTTGTTGGCCGTCTATGCTGCTTCATGAGCTATTACTGCATATTAAGGCCTATGCCTTCTAATTTTGTTTCATACACGAACTACTGTGAAATTCTTCCTTTAGCAACTATAACTATTAATTCACATTTATTTAATTTCACTTGTCTAACCTTTCATATATTCTTATCTAATTCAAACAAGTAGGAGTTCCTGTAGATCGCTTTCTATCAGTAATGCTTGTTCTGTATTTTTTTTTATGGGGTTTGGTCGTTCACTACAGAAGACTTGATCTCGCCTGTTATGTCTTAGAAATAGACGTATAACTAATTTTTATCTTTTTAATTGTTTTGACCTATGCTATAATATACAATTTTATTGAGTTTTAGTGGTTAAAGAATTATAGAGGTCCCTCGAATCCTGAGTTGGCGGGCAGTTTTCTAGTGGCTTCTTCTTGATTTCATGAATGGAAGGGACAAAGCGAAGGTTGAGAGTGAAGTTTCAAAGGTTATTCAGTAGTACCAGGCTGTTCTTTTGCAGAAATAGGGGAGAAAGATGAGAAGAAAGCGGAAAAGAAGACTGAGTTCATTGAGAAAGCTCAAAGATTGGGCCTGACAATTTTTGGTCCACAATGTAAGAAGCTAGAAACACGCGAAGATTCGAGAGGCGAACTGAGCAGAAACCATTGTCGTTACTTGCAGAGATTTTCATGACGATTGGGGAGGGATTTTCGAGATCTTACAAAGACAAACCTAAAACTCTTTCTTCATCAATTCGATCCAGCCGGATATAGCTTTCTGAGGTGTCTTTTTGCTGATTGTGCTTGTCTCCTTGCGACCAGTAAAGGATGGGTGACTTTTGGGCCTCTAACTTGAAAGATGGAAGTTTGGAACTCTTAGACTCATGGTAGAATAAACGTTGTGCCTTCGTATGGGGATTGGGTGAAGGTGAGCCTCTTCATTTATGGAGTCTGGCAACTTTTAAGGCCATTGGCAATACTCTGGGGATTTGTGGACTATTCAAATATTAATTCTTGCCTCATTGATTGCTTAGATGTGGCTCTAAGAGAGAAACGAAAATTATTGTGTTTTTGTCCTTGCAGAAATCCAGTTAGTCCATGGCAACCATTTTTTTCATGCTCAATGGAAAGTTGTTGATCAAAGAAGTTATTTTGGTGCTCACGGAGGCTTCTCGCTGGAAGCTGCTGAATTTTTTTGTAAAGGGAATGGTGTTCTAGCCCAAATCCAGTGGATCCACTTGGAGGGTTCAAGATGGTCAAAATTATCCCATGGTTAAAATTCGGTACCCTAACCTCTTGGGAAGTCCACGACCTGGCGCAAGAGTGAACTTTCGAAGTTTTCAAGAGTCACACGTCCGCGTTGAAGTTGAAAACCTCTTTTCACTCTCATTGGAGACTCCTTCGGCCGGTTAGTGCACCTTTGTTGTCAGAGAGAGTTCATTAGAGGCTTCGCAGTGGACCGTAGGGAGGAGGAAATCTTCCACTTACAATATGCTGATGATACCATCATTTTTTGCCCTGAGGGGGGTTTTCTTGCTAATTGGTGGTTATTGGTTAAAAGTTTCCGTTTTGTCTTGGGTCTCTCCTTCAATGTGACCAAAACTTCTTTAATAGGCATCACAATTTAAGAGGATATCTTGATGTTAAATGCAAATGAGCTGGGATGAAGAGTGGAAAAGTTCCCTTTTTCCTATTTGGGTATACGTTTGGGAGGTAATTTTCAGAACAAAACTTTTTGGGACCCGATGTTCGGCAAGGTCAGGAATAAGGTTGATAAATGGAGAATTGTACTCTTTCGAAGGGTGGTGGGTTGACTCTTGCAAAATCGGTGACAAATAGTCTTCCTCTGTACTATTTCTCCATCCTCAAAGCTCAAAAGAGAATCATAAATGAAATTGAGAATATGGCTAGGAATTTCTTCTCAAGTGGCATTAGTTCGAAGTGTTCTTGTAGGAACTTAGTAAATTGGGGAAAAGCTTCTCTCCCTCTTCAATATGGAGGCTTTTCAACAAAACAACAATGCCCTTCTTCAAATAGCTGTGGAGGTTTAATCGAGAAAACTTTGCTTTATGGAAGAGGGTGGTTTCTAGTATCATGGTGAAGACCCTCACAATTGATCTACCCTCCCCCGAAAGGAGTTGCAAAAGGAGGCCATGGTTTGAAATTACAAACAACAGTAGGTGTTCTTTTTTTCAGTTTTGTGGACTTCAAGGCTCGTCTAGGGGAAAAAATCAGGTTTTGGAAGAACAAGTGGATTGGGGAAAACACTTTGAAGGTTGTAAGAGGCTTCCATTGTCGATTGCAAGAAAGAAGATTCAAGGGACTGAGATTTGGTCTTGAGCAGCGGGTTTTTTGGTAGAGAACTTGATAGTTGGTTGGGGTTAGTCCAGAAGCTTTATGTTGTCTGCTGGGGGATGGTGATGACAAGGGGCCCTTTCACTCGAGAAGGAAGTCTAGAATTCCAAATAAAGTCATGGTGTTCTTATGGTCTTTAGCTCAGAGGAATTTAAACACAGAATCTCCTCCGAAGGACATGTAAACAGTGAAGTGTCCATTAACCACATCTTTCTACATTGTCCTTTTGCTACCAAAGCTTGGTCTTCCCTTCTTGACATCCTTGGCCTTTCGGTTTGTATGCCCAAGCACGTTGGCATTTGGTCAGTAGAAGTCCTTGGGGGTTGGAGCTTATCTAAACGGGCTGAAGTCCGTTGGAATTGCGCAGCTAGAGTGCGCCTAACATCTTTGGTTGGAAAGGACTCATCCTATGTTCGAAGATAAGTCTTCTTCTTTTGAGTCTTTTTGTAGAAGTGTACAGTACAACTCACTTCGTCTTGATGGTATGTTTTTTCGGAAGAAATTCATTTTTAATTATAGCCTTTCCATGATTATTTACAACTGGAAATCTCCTCTTTAGTTTTCTGTGGGTAGGGAAACCCTCTTCCTCTAGCCCTCTTAGGTTGTTTATCCCATTTTTTGTGTTCAGATACCCAAGTTTTCAACCGTTATTATCTTTTCTAAAGTTGAATGTTCAAATTTTCAAAAGACTCAATGGTCGTTTGACGATAGATAGATGTAAAGTAAATTACATCCACGATAAATGATTCGAATATAGATAGGTGGAAAATAGTATGGAATTTACTCGTTTTGGGTTATTTCATCCTTTTTCTCCATGTTTTTTCTAAATTTCTTGTGTGTGTCAATTATTGCTTTTAATTTTTTCTATATATTATTTGTTTTGGGGATTAAAATCTGAGCCAAAAACTTACTGATGTCTAATTGTTGCCATACTCTAGATTGGCTACTAGTAATTACATATAATTCCATGAGAATTATAGGAATTATTTGACAATTTATCCTCTGCATGTGTCTAGCACGTGTAAAATTATTTTTATTCTTATGGTATCCCATAGATTTCACCATGCATTTAAGGATTTATGAGCATTTTTCATTGTGACAGTCATTTTTCGTAAACTTATTTTAATTATATTTTTATTTAGAAAAGAAAAGGCAATTCTGTTGTCATAAATGTCTATCTACGATAAAAGGGAAAAGGGAAAACCAGGCCACAACCCATCCATAATCCAGCAAAGCTAAAAACTGGTCCTTGATCAGAACCCTCCCCAAAAAAGCGATTTAGAAAGCAGAAGCGATGCTTTTTTAGAGCTTTTTAAGAGAATAAATCTGATTATATAAAAACAACAAAAGGTGAAAAGCCTACACACCATTCCCTTAGTATACCATTTCAAAAAACGACTGTATTTTTCACTCACTTTCCTTTGCTCATTTCATCCATAATGATTAGACAATAATTCAAAAAACAAATCTCAATTTCATTTCAGTTTATTTTATTTTTCTCTCTGCCATTCCACTAGCTAAGAAAAAGCCTCCATAGGAACTTCTTTTCAGCTAATGCTTGGATCTGTCTCAAAAAAAATTGAGAAATGAAAGCTGAGAAAGACAGAAGCAGTATCATTTTGGTTTCACCATAAAAATTCCGCCATTTGCTCTGTTTTTTGTTATCTTCTTCATTTGCAGTGATGATGATGAGATTTGATCGCTCAGAATCCTTGGATTCTTTCAGTTCCATCTTCACTCCTAAAGGTAAATAATGCTCATAACCAAATACCCAGCAAGGAAATTATGTATTTTTTTTTTTTTTTTTTTTTGGATTCTAAAAGATCTCTGTTTTTCTTTCAGAGCAACCGAGCTCCACCACCATAGGCGGCTACAGCAAGGAGTTTCAGGCAATGTTAGACAGTTTGGAGGAAGAAGACAACAGTGAAGACGGCGGTGGAAGCAGTGGTTCGGCACCGGAGAGAAAACGCCGGCTGAAGCCGGACCAAGTGAAGGCCTTGGAGAGACATTTTGAAGTGGAAAACAAGCTCGAACCAGAGAGAAAAATGAAGATAGCTACTGAATTAGAGCTCGAGCCAAGGCAAGTAACAATTTGGTTTCAAAATCGCAGAGCCCGTTGGAAAACAAAGCAATTAGAGAGAGATTATGGAGTTCTTAAAGCCAATTACGATGCTCTTAAGCTGGATTATGATGTTCTTGAGAAAGAAAATGCTTCTCTTGCTTCAAAGGTAGTGAAAATAAACTCCATTTTCAATTTGGAAAACTGGGTTTTGGCCTTTTTGATGCTCTAATTCTGATGTTGAAATGGAAATGGAAATTCGTTGGCAGGTAAGAGAGTTGAGGGAAAAAGTAAGCAGAGAAGGAACAAAGATGAAAATTCAAAGGGAATTGAAGGATGAGAAGAACTCATTTGTTTCCACTAATAACAACTCTTCTCTGAATTCGATGTTGAATTCCTTTGAACTTTCCAGGAAAGTTTATGAGAATCAGACTCAGTTTACGAAGGCCATGAATGAGGATCAAAGCTTGTTTAATACAGAGGAGCCTTGCAATTTCTGCTCTGTTGATCAAGCTCCCTCCCTCCACTGGTAAACCCATGTGTTCTTCCATCTTCTTCAACTATTATCCTTCATCTGTCTTATTTTTCTGTCTTGTTTAGACAAGATTTAAAGAGTAATTTCATGTTGGGATGAAAGTATAATGCCGATTAAAAGTGGAGAAGATTATTATTAATACGACCATATGGAGAGAGATACTCTTAACGTTGATCAAATTAAAGGCCTTTAATGTTCAGATGTGCTATGCTCGTATTAATTTGGTTTAAAAGTATAATTCCTTTTAAGGCTTTTGGGGGGAAAGTATTTGCACCCCAAAGGTTGAAGGGACGAGTATGACGTGTTTACAATCGAAAGACTTTGAGCTAAAAGGAGGGAGAGTGACAGGCGACAAAGCTCACACAAAGTCAGGCTTGTGAAAAGAATGGGACAAACTTTAGGGTTGTGAGTGAGTTGTAGAGCAAAATAAAGGTGGAAAAAAGGAAAAGGAAGAGAGAAAGAAAGAAAGAAATAAAGGGGATTTTGAAAGCAAATGGGAAATGAAGATGAAAACTTCAATTTCCTTTTTGTGGAAATGTAAATGGAATTCATTCATGTTTGTTTTATTTCATTCATGCACTATAGAAAGCAAACTGGGTCGGTGGGACGACCCGTTGAATTCACATCAGAATTGGCAACATAAACACAAACGAAATCGTTGAATTGTGTACTTCACATTTTAACCCTTGATGTTTTCTATAACCTCATTTTTAGTTTATACGGTTGTTAACATCTCTCTCAGACTTTCACGATACGTGAAATTGACCAAAATATCCTCGCATTACAGTTATCACCGCCGACAACCCTCAACCATTACTAGCAGCCATACTTGCCAACTTTGGCCCCTACTCTCGTCAACAATCTTCAAAACTCACGTACACTTCGCTGCTAACCAACCATGTTATGGCATTTCAAAATACAATTTTGAATTTATTAGTCCATGATATTTAATAGTTGTCTTTATAGTAATTTGATATTAGTATTGTTAGTAAAAGCGATTTCTCCCTACCTGATAGTTATATGTAGTAAGTCGTTGTTACTGTCTTTTGCTTACATTCCCATATAACACCAATTTCAATTCTCAAATCTTGCTTCCCAAACTCTTTGTTTCCGTTTTCTAAAACTTTCTTCTTGAATTGCGGTCAGAGGCTCGAGCATACGTCGTTTGGTCGTAGGCGACGCAAGAACAAATAGACTTAACTCACCTGTTGCTGAGTAGTGAGTGCCGCACAATCGCAAGTTCGATTATGACAAGTGGAGTGCAGAGTAAATCACAAATTTATGTGAAAAAATGTATTTTAATCCGAAACTATTTTTTATTGGAAAACCCTACAAAAATGTATTTTTGAAAAACATAAATTAAATGGTAATCCAATAAAACCTTATTTTAGACGATAAAAAATGTTGTTTTAATAATAATAAGTAAATAATTTATATAAAAAAAAAAATTTATGGAGGTACAAAATCTCCTCAGCACCGGGAAATTGTCATCCACTCCCTTCATACCAAATTCGAAACTACCAACCCGACCCGGCTCATAAGATTGGGCCTGGGCCTGGGCCCAATCTTAACTCGCCTCGTATTTGGTCTGAACTCCGCCTTCGCTCATCGAAGAAGAGGGCAGAGAGAACGATCTGGTAAGCCGAAGAAATTTCAGGTTCTTCGTCTTCGAATTCGAGAGTGAGGCGGAGGAGAGGAAAAATGGCGTTGGGACTGATTTTGGGACTAGCAAGATCAATGAGGAGGAAGCGCACATCATCTTTGGACATTCTTTCGTCAAAACGAGCTCCACGAGATTACTACAAGGGAAAAAATTGCAAACCTACTGGTTTTCATACGCGCAAAGGTGTGGATAGACTTCCTCTTGCACTTGTATTGATTTTCTTATAGTTTTAGGTTTTATGCTTATATCTTTGTGAAAACGTTCGATGATTTAAGTATGATGTTTAGTTGATTTCACTGTAAAAAAGTTATTTATCTTTTGGTGCTACACTAATTCAGCATGAGGAGTTTGAGTTAGTGCCGTTAAGATCCAGTTCTATACTAAATTAGCGACCGTGTTAGGAAGATAACAAGTGCTTCTAGAGATGTGATGTGATTGTTAGGTTGCTTCCAATTTATTTTTAATTGAACAATATGTGGGGTAGAGATTCCAACCTCTTACCTCTTGGTCTATATGCCGATTGCTGCTAACTCATTTTAGCAGCAAGTGAGTTCTAATTCTAGATTTTAGTGTATGAATGGTTATGGAAACTTCTACTAACTTCTACTGACTTCGGTCGAGAATAAGAAAAGAAATGAGATATCAGATTTGAAGTCTGTTTATAGGTTTCAAATTTGTACTTAAAACCTAAAAATTTCTTTCAGGTGGATACGTTGTGGTGCCAGAGAAACTGCCTAACTATGTCGTCCCTGATTTGACTGATTTCAAGGTACTTTTTCCTCCTCGTTGTTTAATGTAAAATTTAGAAATGGTTATCTCTCCCTTCCCAACTCCATCTCTTTACCCCTAGTTTCATAACCTTTGTTTTTGTTTGTTTTTTGAAAATTATACTCGCATTTTCAACAAATTTTTGACGTAATTTTCATCTTTGCTAAAGAAACATTCAAATTCTTAACCGAATTCAAAAAACAAAACAAGTTTTTAAAAACTAATTTTTTTTAGATTTTTAGAACTTGTTTTTGTTTTTAGAATGCGACTAAGAGTTCCTAATGATGCTTGTGGAGAAAGCAGATATAAGGAACTTCTGTCTGCTGAATAAACTTTTTTGGGATTGTGATAGAGCAATAATAGCTTGCATCTTGATACGTTTGAAGCTTTGATCCTCCATTTAGTGATTCTGTATAGTAAAACTTGCATCAATTTTAAAACAGTCAAGATGAACGACAATATCAATTTTCATGCTGAATTCTGGTCTGTCAACTACCATTATCATATTTAGATGTATATATTCGTTGGAAAGGTCAAAGTTCAAAATTATGTCATTGATTGATGATAGTTCTTGAACTATTAGTAAAAAACCAAATCCCACTCTTGATCCAATTCATCGGTATGTGTTTGTCAGTCACCTGCATAGTTTGATGTTCTCTTTCGCTGTATGGATTTCCGGGGTCGGGGGAGGCTTGGCTTGACTTGGAACTCGTACTTGCATGAATTATTTTCCCGAAATTTCTTTGCACTTCACCATGTAGGATCCTTTGGTTGAATGCATTGCTTGGAGCTTTCTTTAGTTACACTGTTCCATGCTATTGATGATTTGAAACTCAAGTTACCTTTTGTTGTGGATCAACGTGTACCTCAAACTTTCATTCACTTGTTTATTCTATCTCCTTTGTTCTTTTAATATAGGAACTTAAATTTCTTGTTTCGTGTTTAAAGAAAACACCATAAACTAAAACTTTCTTTTGTGTCGAAGTTGACTTCCTAAGTGGATAAGACACTAATTACCGTTTTTAAAATCGATGGTTTAATCTCCATCCCTTCAATTGTTGGAAGTCAATGTAATGTTGAGTGACTTGTTCTTTGTTTGCAGCTCAAGCCATATGTATCTCAATGTCACATAGAAGCTAAGACTAGTGAAGCCGGTGAATCAACTAAATCATAAGCTAAGAGTTACGTGGTCTTTTCAGTCACGTCATGTTTATCGTAGACGATTAGGTCCAAATTGAGGCGATAAAACTTAAAGGTTTCGTTCACTCGAGATTGAGGGAAATGATGTATAAAGCCCTGGCTCGAGAAGAAAGCAGGCTTCTCCTGCTTCAAATTCTTGTTTCGGTTGGCTTTTTCTTCTAAGATATTCTTGAAATGTCAAGAGAAGACAACATTGTTGATCTTGACGGATGCAACTGCATACATTTTCAGGTATGTATTGACTTTTGGTACAACTTTTTTAGTGTTTTCTAAACCGTTTTTATTTTAAAAAATGCTTTTAAAAACTGTTTTCTAAACCGTCTAATTATTACTCGATTATTCCATAAAACAATGTCGTGGAGTGGGAGGTCTGAACATCTAGCTACTTTGTTCACGGTATCTTCCTTGACTAGTTAAATTCTTTTCGAGTTAGCTCGTTTCGAGTTTAAATCACATATATATGACTGAGATGATTTCTACGTCGGTATTTTGATTTCTTGCTTGTAAATGTAGAATATATTGATGTCTAACTATTATTATCAAACATGAATTATAAAAAAAGGTACTAAAAATAGCAAGAAAAATCAATTTATTCAAACTTCTAGATAGAATCTGCCCATTAGTCACAACTACCATGGAGAAATATAAAATGCCAATTTACTTTCTAAGAATTTCTCTCAAAGTATCGTAGTCAAATATAAATATATTTGAAAGGTCCTATTTTGTTGGGTAATTCTTAATTTATTCCCAATCTTACTTTAGGATTATTAATAATTTTTAAATTAGTTAATTCTAGAAATTCATTAGATTTTATAAATTTACCCTATTTAAAATTTTGAAATTTTCTAGTAAATTTTATATTGAAATATGTGTAATATTTAACCATAATTTTTCTCTGTTTTTGTTAAATTGAAAATGCAAACGTGAAACATATTATTTTTTTCACTGTACAAAAAAAAAAATTATAGAGAGAGTTTTAATTTTTACCATTTTTTTTCTCGTACATCCAACCGTGTAAAACCATGTTTTAGTGGTTACCGTGGGTTCTGGTACGTGGTTTTGCATAGAAATAGAAGCACTCCGTGTTGAGGAGTCATGAACGAGACATGTCGAGGTTTAGCACGATTAGGGATCCGAAAAGAATGGCTACCACAAAATGCATAAAATCTTACCTACCTTAATTTTAATTACTAAGGACAAATGAATTCACCACGATCATCGGAGGAAAGAAAAAAGACAAAACGGCGTCGTTTCACGTTTTATTGAAGGGAAACAAGAAACCCTCTTTTCCAAAACCAACATGTTGTGTTTTAGTTTGACTTGACTTTTATTGCTTCAAATTGTGACTAAGTATCTTAAAATCTCTTTCTTCTTTGTGTCATCTTTCCACGTCGGTAGTCTCACAACCACCACGACAAGCAAACGTGGACATTGATTTTTAGCATTTTAAAAACATTCCCATTTTCATTATTATTAAATTCATTTAATTCATTTATTTTCCCCAAAATCAAATCAAATAAATTATCAATATGAAAACAATTCATTTTGATGTATTGAGATTATTTATCTTGAAGTTATTTAAAATTTTTAAAATTATGATCTAATTGAAATAAACATAATATTTTTATTTTAATAAATCCAATTATAAATTGTTCAAATTATAAAAAGAAAAAGTTGAATTAAAAAAAGAAAAAGAAAAAGTTAAAAATAAAATAAATTAAATAATACGGAAAGGATACATTATTCATTTTTGTTACCAAAATTCTCCACCACTTGGGTTTGGACTATTCTAATTCTACTTTAAGTATTATATTTTTTTTTTACAATTTTCAAATTATAGAAAAAATAATACAATTACCTTAACGAAAAAAAAAAACGAGATCAATACGTTTTTCACAACTAATTGGTTAAGTGTGATGTTCAAATACAACTCGAGTATAGTAATGAATCGATACCACATCCAAAAACTTAAAAGGATTGAAATTACCAAAATACCCATGTCGGTATGATGGAGTTGACTTCATTGTTAGAAACAACGAGTAAGTAACACGATCATAGGACTCATGTCGGTATGTTGGATAACAGCCAGTAAATAACACGATCATATCATAACAGATGTAACGGTAGACAACTTAGTTGAATTGTAGGAGAGGTAGAGAAATGTCAGGCATGAGAATTTTAAAAAGTAATTAAATAAATAAATAAATTAATTAGTTGAAAAATCGAAATTCTTTTGCAACAAAAGATTTGAAAATTGAGTTTGAATTCAAAATAATGTCAGTGGTTTCGTGAGCCAATGAAATGGCGCCATCTGTCCACCGTCATGCCGCTCTGTTTCTTAGAAATTCCAAAGAAGTCTCGTATGAACGCTCATGAAATAAAGCTTCACTTGCCCTTTTCACCAATACCGCCTTCTTTATATTTCAAATCCATTTCCTAAACCTCCATCTGCCTCCTCCAATGGCGAACCTCCACAAATCCAAGTCCGATTACGACGATCTCCGCCGCCATCGCCGCTGCTGTTGCTGCAAACGGCATCCCAAGCACCGCCAATCTCCCGGCGTTTGCTCCCTCTGTTTGACAGAAAAGCTCTCGCAAATCCTCTCCGCGACTACTTCATCGCGTAAAATCTCCGATTCTCTTTCTTCTTCTTCCTCCGATTCCTCTTCTTATTACTCCTCTGTTTCCTCTTGTTCTTCCTGTTCTTCGCCGAATCGGCCTTACGATAAGGCTACGGCGTCTTCGATCTATAAGAAGAGTAGATCGATGGCGTTTGCGTCGCGATTTAGACGAGGAACAGATAGCGATAGTGGAAAGAAGAGTCACCTAGGGTTTTGGTCGAGGTTTCTGAATCGGCCGAGACGGAAGAGAATGGAATTGGAGGAGGCTTTGATGCACTCCAGAACAAGCGCCGTGGTGCAGGGGAACGTGCATGGCTGATGAACAGAATCGCCTCTCGCAACGCGAATCGTGATTTCTTCATCAGTTTTTTCTTTCTGTTCCGAAACAATTGAATCGTTAGGGTTTGAGAAGATTTTGTTTGATTAAACATGTAAATAATCCATACGAATTAGCGAAGAAATTGGCTTCGATTCCACGATGTCTTAGGCTTTAAGATTCCCCTTCTTCAATCATTTTTGTTTTTTTTAAATTTTAAAATCTTGTTTATTATTATTCGTTCCCTTTTTCTACTTTCTTCAAATAAATACTTTAATTTTTCAAAACGTCCCATTTAAATTTTAAGAGGAAAAAGAAAATCATCTACCCATCAAGCTATTCTATGAGATCTACAAGTATGAACACAGTTAAATGCTAAAATTTTAATAATTATATTGAATAATTATTCAATTCATAAAATGAATATATGAATTATTATGTTGATAAACATTTGATTTATTATTATGAAAAATTACAATACATACTCGTAATCTACTCATTAATTAAATGTATAATTATGTTAAGATCATAAATAATAGTTCCATTAGACATAAAAAAAAAAAAAAAATTTAATTTCTTTATATTTGATTCAAAACTTTCATTTAAAAATAGTGAAATTTCTATTTATTTATATGTAACTTTAAATATATTATAATATCGTATTTATTTCTATGGGATGAAAGTCCCGCATTTAATTTAGGGAATGATCGAAAATTTATAATAAATTAATATTATTTCCATTAGTGTGAGACCTTTTGGGAAGGCCAAAGTAAGACCATGATAGCTTATGTTCAAAATAGATAATATCATACCATTATGGGGAGTCGTGTTCATCTAATATGATATTAGAGCCCTCCACTAAACTTAGTAATGTAAATAAAATCCTCAAAGTCGAACAAAAGTATTGTGAGCCTCAAATGCATAGTAAAAAATGACTAAAACTCCAAAAAGAAAAAGGAGTTGAGCCTCGATTGAGGTAAGGCGTACTTTGTTCGATGAGAGGTGTTTGATGAAAGTCCCATATCGACTAATTTAGGAAATGATTATAGGTATGATACTATTTTTTAATTTTTTGCAAGAAATAACGATAGTTGGCCGTACAAAAGAAAAGTCTAAAAGGGCATGAGCATTATATTTAGAAAAAAATAATGGTTAGATGAACACAACTCTTATATGATATTGTACACTTTGAACATAAGCTCTTATGGTTCTACTGTGAGCTTCTCCAAAAGGTCTCATATCAAAAAAATTAGTATTACTCACTTATAAACCCATAATCATTCTTTAAATTAGCCGATGTGGGACTTCCATCGTCTAACAATAATTACTTTAATTATTTAATCCTTTCTAAACTTTCAATTCTTTTATAATAAATTTTTTAATTTAGGTTCTCCATCAAATCAAATCTTTAAAAAATTAATTAATATATTAGTTATAATTTAATAAAATAAAATTAATTTTTTAAAATAAAAGTTAAGACACTAAATTTATAATTTAAAAATTCGCCAATAAAATTTTATTGGAGAGCACAATTTTTTCTTTTATAATTAAATGTTCATTTTAAAAAATAAATAACTGTACATGAGTAAAAAAAATATAGTAATTTTTTTTATTATTATTTTAACGAATTTGGTAAATTTTATGAAATTCTCGAAATATTGCGATTCAATATGATTTATTTATTTATTATTATTTTTATACTTTTCTCTTTAAGTAAACTGCTTGTGCTTACTGCTTAGGGCTCACCGATCTCCTGCAACTGTTCTCTGAATCCAATCGCAGCTCTCTCTCGATCGTCCCTCGCCTTCAATTTCGTTCACGGCTCTCAATTTCATCGAGGTTCGTTCATAATAATATGTTTGTTTTTAGGATTTGCTTTGCTGATTTGAATGTTTGTTTTGGATTTGCTATCTTCCTCCGTCTCACGAACGATTCGAAGTGAGCAATGATGCAACAAATCTCTCTCTCGCGTTCGTTAAATTTACATTATGAAACCATATTTTCAATTGTGAACTTGTTTTTTTTAGAGAGAATGAATTTTTCTGTACGATTGATGAACTCTGCACTGCAACTTGTTGTCGGCATACGATTTTTTTTTTTTTTTTTTTTTTTTTTGAAATTCCCCACTTGGTTGAAATTAAAAGGGGAAGAAAATTTGTTTTGATTGTTACCTTGTTATTTTCTTTGATAATGACATGATATACATGCAAGAAGACTACTCTTGTTAACCTATATGTGCTTTGGTAATTGGGGTTTTAGGGTTTTACGCTCGGAGGTGGAGAGATGGAAGGTGGCGGAAATCGCCTTCTCCCAGCTGATGCTTTTCCATTGTTCCAGGAAGGTATCGGGTTGGTTTTATCTCGTTGGTCAGCTCTTCAGTTGGCGGTGGACAATGAGTGGGGTGGTCGCGACTCTCGTCGTAAAGTTGAACTATTGTGCTCTGATATTTTCACATGGTTTACTCAGAACAAAGGTGATTTTGCTCCTCCCACTTGAATAACATTGGTACTATCTTCATGCACTGTTTAATTTTGCAAACAATTAAAATACTTTGTTTTACTATAAACATAAAAAAGGAATCCATTAAATGACGAGATCATTGTCTTATAAAGCTCACTGAGGCGTGCGCCTAGGCATGGCCCTTGCGCCTTGCTTCAAAGAAGCAACGTTCCCTTAATGAAGCGTTTTTGAGGCGTTGCTCCTCAAGCCTAATTATTACCTTTAAGCCTTAAGCCTTAAGCCTTAAAAGGGCTATAACGGATATAGTGCTTTTGTGTGCCTTGGGCTGTAAAGAACACTGGGTGAGATTATTTGTATGATTTCTATTAACATCACGACGTTTTGTCTTTGATGTTCAGTTTGGTCAATTAATGATCTGAGTTTTCTTCCTTTAAGAAATTCATTTAGTTCAAATTATTTTCAACTTTTCTAGATGATAGATGATTTGTAGTGGAACTTGATACCATGAAAGCATAACGTTTTTGTCGTTTCTCATTTCAATACTTCATATTGCTTTTTCTATCTGAAAAAGTTGCATTTTTTTATCTTGCAGAGACACTATATATCGATGACTTAGAAATGATTCTTGATGAAACTATGCTTTCGTTGAACACTCAGGTTGATGATGGTAGCATTGAGGAGGTATATTTTATACCGCTCTCGATCCTTGTTTGTCTTTGAGTAAAGCCCTCTTTTTCAGAACTAAGGTTAATAGCATGCCGTTAGTTTAAGACAGTTAATACAAATATTTGTTTGAACTGTGTTGGTGAAATTTATTCTCTTAATCAAATAAATTTATTGTATATTGAGTTTAGTTGTTTACTAGTGGCTAACTACTGTTGATGAATGGCTTTTCTACCTGATTTGATTCTGGATGGTTTTCAATGTGACTTGTGAAACTTGAGTTCTGTTAGAGATATTTTGAAAATTTTGCTTCCACGTCTTAAGAGTCTCGTTGCGTGATGCTTTTGGTTGGAATAGTTCGATATCCTATTAAACTTTTAGCTATTTGTTATGGCTAACTTCAGAAGATAGATGCTTGGAAGACGCGGTGATGGTATAAATAACAACCTAGTGGAACACAATGTAGTTCGTTAGTTTTCGAATCTAATAACCTTTTACATCTATGCTCGAAGTGAATTTATTTTCTCTGTAGTCATTTTCTATGTTCTGCAGAAGTTGACTGGAAAAGCACTTAAAAAGTTCATAATTTCTAATAGATTTGTCTAGTCGCACTTTATACCTGCTCCACATTCACCTTGTTGGTCTCTATCTCTTTTGTTAGAATACTTGGTTGAAGCAGAAAAAAAATGAGATACCGAATAAAATCAGAATTCGAGTATTTACTCTTATTAATGGATTTTTGTTATCTCATATTTAAAATCATCTCTGAGAAGTAAAATATGATACTATCATGTAGCTCGTTCGAGATTTGAGTTATTTACTCTAAATAATGTTCTCTCCCTAATCGTGCAGGTAGCGGAAAAATTGATTTTCATGCATGAGGAGTGTGTGGATGGTAACTTTAGCTCCATCGAAAGGTTAAGACAATCCCCTCTTCTACGAGGTGCTCATTCTCATGTTAGTCAGGTAATGCGAATTTTTGTCATAACCAGTCGGTCGGTTCTTTCGTGGCTCGATTTTGAAGCAAAAAGTATATGTTGAGAAGGAACTCGTTATTCAATAGCGTGATTTTGGTAGTGTTTGTTATTCCTTGAGTCTACATTGTCATAGCTTATGGTGAAAAAACTTGCAATTTTCAGAGAATCTTTCATTCATTGTACAAAAAAAAAACAAAGATTTGGCATTATCATCTAATCTTGGCATTGATTAATTGTAAGGCTATGAGTGATGATGAAGAAGAAGAAGATGATGATGATGATGGTGGAAATGGAAGCGATGGCATGAGAAATGATATGATGGTGGATGCCATACAACAACAACAACAACAACCCAGGGCTGTCAATCAGCCCCGTCCAGAGGCCTCAGCTCCGGCTGAAGATGGATGGGTTCAAGTCACATCAAGAAGAAGTAGTAGGGGTACAAGAAATTAGTCCCAACCTCTCTCAATGTCCACTATTTTCCTACTTTTAATCATCTCTTTACTGGGCACTTACCCATCAATTTTGTTTGGTGTGAAGATATATATATAACATATTAGAATTCAGCTTGTGTTTTTGGAGATATCACAGAAGTATGCCATTGTTTTCGATTATCGTTTTGTTGATTACTCCTATATGTTCATCGAGTTTGGTACTTAGATCGAGTAGCTGCATTTTTTAGTAACGTCCCGAAGACGGGTTGACTGTATTAGAAGAACCAAAGGATTTCGGTTGGTAGATTGATGCCCATTTGAATTTTGGTTTCTTTCTTTGATTATAGATTTTATCTTTATTAAAAAAATATTTAATTTCTTAATCAAACTTTAAGAATATGTTAGAATCATATTTGATTATCTCTATATTCTCTTTAGCTTTGATTGTTTGATTGAGGAGTTTTTCATTTTAATTTGCTAAATATCAAAATAAATATTAATTCCTCTTCGATAAATTTTCATTCCATACGTCGTTTCTCCGACCTCAAGTATCTAAACTCGAGAATCTCGTAGATTAATTTAAATTTAAAAATAGAAATTCAAGTTTTATATGGATTTATTTATATGGATTTATTAGAGGGTTGATTTAATTTATGATTTATTAACATTTAACTTGAATTTCTTAAATATTTATTTTTTTGGAAGCTATTATTATTTCTCTCACAAAAATGCTTAATACTATTATATTTTATTGGTTTAAATCTTATTTTATTTTTATTAAAATTAAGAGAAAATAAAAGACTTAAATATCATTAATCCTTAAAATTACTTTTTACAATATTTTATTATAACAAGTAACAGATTGATTATATACTTGAAATGCATTTTAAATTTTGTATTAAATTTTATATACTAATGCACAATTTGACATACCAATTGTTTGACTAAATATAAAATTAGAATAATAATTAAAATAAATAAATCAAATTCAATATATATATATATATATATATAAAATGATAGGGTGGTGGGTCCGACGTCGAGTGACGTGGAGGACACGTGGAAGCATCCAAGTGTGGATCAGGATATGGTCACAAACTCTGAGTATCCACAAATATAGCGCCTTAGAATCTCCTGTTTCCCGGTGTTCTCTCTTTCATCCTTCCATTTCGCATTACAGAGAGCTCTCAGCAGCTACCCACTCGGCAATGGCGGTCTCCTTCCTCTCTTCCGTGCCTTCTTTTCTTCCTCTTCTTCCTCCTCAAACCGCCATTTCCCCCGCTACTGCACATCCCTTTCACACTGTAAGTCTTTGCTTTCGTTGTTGATGCGAACCGCATTCTTATAGTAATTGATGCCTGATTGCAGATTCTGTCGTGTGAAATTTCAGGCGAGAGTTCGTTGTGGTCAGATCAAAACGGATGCTATTGCTAGCAACGAGGATCGGTTTAGTAGAAGAGATGTTCTTCAAGGTTTCGGTGGTACGATTGCCTTGGTGAGAGCTATTTTTTTTTTTTTTTTCTTTTCTGAATTTCTACATTCTTTTCTCCGTGCCGAGAGAAATGTGTTTGGCGAGTGAGTTAATTCGACTAGTGCACTGCAATTGATTGTTGCTTAGAACTCATAATGTAAGAACAGAGTGAACGATCAAACATTTGTATATGAGCTTGAATGAGTTAGAATGAAGTGATTATGAGTTTCTGCCAGTTTCGACCTCTTCTTAGGGATTACTTGTGAGCTCTGACCATATGGTGGAACCGGCTTTTGCTGCTGATTTAATACAGCGCAGACAGCGATCTGAATTTTTATGTAAGTTATATCAATCTACAATATTGTTTTCCATTTAGCTGTTTGCTTCTATTTTTTATACAATGTCACCCATGTCCTTGTGGTTGAAACATAGAAATTTACTTATAAAGCATGTTCTCTCGACAAATTAAGCATAACTCAACTAATATAAAGCATGTTATCTCTACAAGTTGGAGGTTTGTATGTTCTCCACCCCACTTGTTGAACTGAAAAAATATATTATATATTTTACTTATTTCGCTTTTACGTTACTGATTGCAGCAAATATCAAGGGGACCCTTTTTACTGCTATTAAGGTACTAATCGAATAAACCATTACTAGACTCGAGCTGATAGGCTGGTAGATTTCATCTTTTTTTGGTACATTCTCGACAAATCCTCTTATGTTAAGGTTTGCACATTTGAACTAAGATTCAACATGTGGCTATTAATGTGAAATAAGGAACATTATAGAGATTTGAGCTTTAAGACCTACAACATCACTAGACTAGAAACTTTAAGTAGATTCATGTACATTTGTCAACTTGAGTGTAGCTCAACTACTTAAGGTATATACCTCGACTGAAGTCAAAGGTTCAAAGCCTTACAACACAACAAAGGTTGAACCAAAAATATGAACAAGAGAAGTTACATTTAATCTTGTTATTACATAGTCAAGACATTTTGGTTTTAACTGCTACAATTGTTTTAGCCTGCACATTGAAGTACCTATGCTCTTATAGTCAAACACTTGAGGCGATATTCATTCCCTTTTGTTCTCTGGTTACTTCAGAACAATCCAGACATCGTTCCCTCCCTTTTAACATTAGCTCTGAATGATGCTGTAACTTACGACAAGGTCAGACAAAAATTCTTCCTCTCTTTGAATTTACAAACTGTGCTTGATTTTACTGCATCAACGAACTTGATAGATAGGAAGGAAGATGCTAATATGATCTGTTTCAAGTTTTTAGGCTACTAAAACTGGAGGACCAAATGGATCCATTCGCCTCAGGTACTACATTTTAGATGCCATTTCCTTCTTTCTGAGAGAAACATTGAGATTCACATTCTTTTCACAAAAGACTTTTGCATGTCTGCATCAATGATGATTCACAAACAATTTTCAAGTATGGTATTCTATTATTAGTTTTGAATCATTAACCTTCTACGTTTTTTAGTTCCAACATTCTTTTCAGTCATCATATGGTACTGTGAAGCATAAATAGTATAGTTCAATTTAACTAGCGTCTCAATTGTATAAAATAAATCCTTGCACTTACTTCAATAGTAAATCTATTAACTTCTTTTCCATGCTTTCTGCCATGAAGTTCAGAGATCTCTAGACCTGAAAATGAGAAATTATCTGCTGCTCTGAGTTTTTTAGAGGAAGCAAAGAAGGAAATAGATTCGTACTCTAAGGGTGGGCCCATTTCCTACGCAGATCTTATCCAACTTGCAGGTTTTACACCTTAACAATTTCCATCTCTGAACTACTTCATATATCGTCCAATTTCGTTCTGATACCCTTATTTCTTTGCATTTATTTATTTTTTGTAAATTAGAATCATGCTGGTAGTTAGCTAAGTTGTTAGTGTCAAAGCCCCTTAAAATTATAGAATCTTTCAGTTCCTAGTGGGGATGAGTTGGAGTAAGACGCTGTTTCTAGTCTGAATTTGTATTCCTGTATTCTATTAATGCTATTGCCTTTTATGAGTAAAAGAATAGCAATGAGATCAAGTTAACTTTCTCACTGCAGCACAAAGTGCCGTTAAATCCACTTTTCTAGCTTCTGCCATCAGAAAATGTGGTGGGAATGAAGAAAAGGGACAATTGTTATATTCTGCGTATGGTTCCAGCGGGCAGGTTAGTTTCTTTGTATACTAATGCTGCATGAACATCTGAATGTTTACCACAAATATACTTAACTAGTGCATGCATGAGCCTGCAAAAGTGTCACTGGGTCACCCGCTGACAAACTTACATAGACTCACTCGAACATCCATTCTCCCACTGTGGGTATGATTGGATGGATGTTAGAGTGAGGATCTCTCGGCAGTTCAGCTAGAGGTTTGGCAACCCTCTATGTGTCTGATTCTTGAAGTCCACGTTTCTTCTTAAATCTACTAAGTAGTTCTTAGGTGACCAAAGCCATGCAATCAAACTGATCTTGTCAAGAGGTATTAGAGTGAATAGGTTATTCAGAAAGAATGTTTCTGGGTACCAAAGTTATTGAAATAATCTTGAAAAGTAGTTTCTTGCATCTGTTTATTCCCAACAGAAGATTGTGCCAACTCCATTGAAGAGCATGTTTAAGTCATCACCATAAGTTGTTTGAGATTTCTTGGCCTTCATCCAAGTGGAAGAGAACAGACACTTTGTTCTGAGAATTGCAGTCTGTTCATAAGCAGATAAATGCTCTAGGGTAGAGCTCAATGAACTTTGTGTCCAAAAGGTGTGCATTTTCCATATTTTTATTATTTGGGGCATAACACAAACAAAAATCTTTCCTTGTGCCTACAGTGGGGCTTGTTTGAGAGGGAATTTGGAAGATCAGATACTGAAGCGCCTGATCCTGAGGGAAGGGTTCCCATCTGGGGGAAAGCTAGCGTTCAGGAAATGAAAGAAAAGTTCTCTAATATTGGATTTGGTCCCCGACAGGTATGTTCCTTAATTTAGTGTTCCATCTGAAATACTTTGCTGCCTTACAAGTAGTAATCTGTCCATATATATATATCAAAAAACTTAATTGGTATCTGTATAGAAGTAAAATAAAATGAAAAACAATTATATGCTGGACGACTTTGAGCTCATTCTTATGAAATCTAATAATGCTGTCTAGCAAAATAATTATCATAGAGCATTATTAGATTTAGGCTCTATGGTAATGCTGTCTAGCAAGATGAAATCTAAACACATTTCAACGTTATGGTAAATGCACTTCCCATAACCTAAACTGCCTTTTGTACTTGAGTGGTCTAACAAATATAAAACTTGTCTCTTTTCATTTTCTTCATTAAGTTCTTGTTCGTGCAGCATCTCTTGGGGATTTCATGTCTCGTGTTTGTTTTTTCAGTCAAAATATATTCTTATTACTTAACACATCAAACAAATTCCATAGTGTATTTTTATCTGAGTCATTGTAAAATCAATCTAGCCATTTGATTCATAAAACATTCTCCGAATCCTTTGTCATTGTTGCTTTTTTCTTTCTTTTCTAATCATTTTTCACTTAACTCACATCTTAATAGATTATATGCTTGGAGGATGAACTAAGTTTTCCTTTTTTACTGGATGATTAATGTGCTTTGAAGTTAAAGAGACAAAACTACTAAAACAAAAGACTAAACATGTGTGGCTGAAATTATCTTTAGATGTTTTGTTTGTTTTATAAGTGATCGAATGCTAAAGCTTCATTCGAACTTTCATCAGCTAGCTGTTCTGTCAGCATTTCTGGGTCCTGATCAAACAGCAATCGAGGAATTGCTAGCCTCAGATCCTGATGTTCTTCCATGGGTCCAAAAGTATCAACGTAGCCGTGAAACAGTATCCCAGACTGATTATGAGGTGAGCACATGATTATTTATTTCTTTTCAATTCAACATTAAAATAGATGAAACTTAAGTCCAGTCTTGAGAATGTCTAGTTTTGCAATCAATTTAATCAAGTCTTTACATATTTGAATCTAATATATATTTTCATTTGACCTTATATCCTCAAACTCGGATCTACTTCCAGGTTGATCTAATTACCACTCTGACAAAAATAAGTAGGTTGGGACAACAGATAAATTACGAAGCTTATACCTATCCAGTTAAGAAAGTTGATTTGAGCAAACTCAAGTTATAACGAGTTTCAAGAGGACAATTAAACTTGAAGATGGCTACTATCCCTTTTGTAATCGGTTGTACAGCAGGCATTTCGACAATTGTATGGGAAGTTGATTTGAAGGCTAATTAGCCATAGTTTATACAATTTGAAACATTTAATTTGTTGTAATCTTCTAAAATACTTCGTTCCAATTCTATTCATTCTCGTAAGGGAATGGGACTTTTCCAAAGAATTGCAGTGACTCCCCCTTAAAAAAGATTATAATTACGAGTCAAAAGTCTAAGCGGTAAGTAGATATCCTAGTTTGTGGCTATGCCCTCCGAAAGGGAGCGAGCATTTAAAATTATACAACAGCAAAGAAATGGGCTATTTACTCCGAATGAAATGAACTCTATAATTTACTCTACTCAAAGATAGCGTGCAACAGCAAAGCCCACCACTAGTAGATATTTTCCTCTTTAGGTCTTTCTTTTTTTACTTCCCCTCAAGATTTTTAAAACGCGTATGCTAGGGAGAAGGTTTCACACCCTTATAAAAAATGTTTTGTTTTTCTCCCCAACTAATGTGGGATCTCACACAACGTCAAAGATACGGCTATGTTTAGAAGAAACTACTCTAAGGAAAATGTAAATAAGAGTCAAGTGCTTAAAAGCCAACCAAATGGTCAAATATAATGTAGTAATCAGCTGCAATAACTTAAAACATTTTAAGCTACACATATCTCAATATTTTAATGTGGAAACCAATTAGCTAAGTACCAGAAATGGGAGAACTAAGATGGGAGATTTATTGGATGATCCGTGGCCAGCATGAATTTCTTTCAATTCCTCACTCTTTCACCATAAATAGACTGTGTGCTGCAAAAATTGAAACTTTTGGGAAACTCAGGACGCTATGTGGATGTGGGAGCAATAATCTCTAGTCCGCCCATGAAAGGCCTCAATGGCTCAGGAATAATCACAGAGCCATCCTCCTGCTGATAATTCTCAAGCAAGCAAACAATCATTCTTGGCACTGCACAAGCTGTTGCATTCAATGTGTGAACAAACTGTGTGGGCGCCAGATTGCCTTTACTCTTCTTCTTTGAAGTTGTCGGTATCGATTCTTGTGGACGATATCGGATTCCTAATCTGCGGCTTTGGTAGTCGGTACAATTTGATGCACTTGATATCTGTTGTGGACAGGATAGGATGTACAAGTATAAGACAATTTAACTCTAATCGTACCCCAACCGCAGAGAGTAGGAGAAAAACGAGTACCTCACCGTACCGTCCTAGACCTGGCATCCATGCCTCCACGTCAAATTTTCGATAAGCTGGTGCACCTAAATCTCCGGAAGCCATATCCAAGGTCCTGCAAAGAGGAGGCATTGAAATGAAATGGGGCAACCGAAAACAGGTGTTATTCAAACAATACAGTGACAATAAAGATAACTAAAACCCAAATAAATGCAGGTTCTCACTTGAAATGCAATCCCAGTGATGTGAAAAGGTCCTCTTCAATACTAATGAGTTCTTCGAGGTAGGACTCGCTATCTTCAGGTCGACATAATATAAACATTTCTACCTTGCTGAACTGGTGGACTCGATACAGGCCCCTGCTCAGCATTATATTTATATATCAAACACTTGATAGAGAACAGACATCAAAAGTAATAACAAGAGTGCTATAAACGATGTGACGCAGGTTCACAGGTTGTTCATTTATAAGGAGATGAAGTTATCAAACGACAGTGGAATCACAGCCTTAAAGGTGTTGATTTAGGAAAGAGATTCATTATATAAGATAGTCATTGAGAGAAAAGAAAACAGTCTAGGAAGCATGTCGGCGTGTACCTGGTTGCGGCTCCAGCAGCACCTGCCTCGGTTCGAAAGCAATGAGAATAAGCAACATACTTCAAAGGTAGTGAAGACTCAGCAAGGATAGAATCCATGTGAATTCCCCCTACAGGAATCTCTGCAGTACCGATGAGGCACTGGTCACTTCCCTCAATAGAATAAACCTGCCAAGCACAAGTGAGTATGGAAAGATGGAAACTAAACGCTCTTCCAAATAATGGACACCTCTCACTCTATTCAAACATTTTACTCCCTGGGTCATGTCTGCAATGGTCAAGTCTATACTCTGCTCAACATCTAAGTCTAAGGCCTTGAAAACAAGTAGCATCTCAATACGACTCAATAGAAGTTCAAAATATACAAGGTTGACTGAGAAGTTATCTCAAAACGATGAAACTAGCAGTCAAACACCTCGGAGATTATTGCTTTAACTTTCTCTGCATGGTACGTTAAAAATACAAAAACCGAGAAGGGGTTAGAGAAAAGTTGCAAAACCTGAGTATTTTCACCACGAGGTTGAAATCCACACTTCTCAACAACTGAGGACCTCACAATTTCTGGGGTTATCACAGGAGTAAAGCCCCTTTTCATTACTTCTGAGAGTGTCCAGCTGATTAGACCCATCTCCAAGGTTACTGCAGCATTTTTCAGGTAATAGAACTTAGATCCACTGACCTGTATAAGCCACAGCAACATTACAATAAGGCAGTTCCCACTACCATAAATTTATTGAACTAATAAAAGTTCGAAATAGGACTAAGCAGAGTTATAGATCATGGATTGGATTTCTCAAACTAAACAAAAGTTGCAAAGTCCGATAAACAATTCCATTTGCGCCATAACTGGACATTTATAACTACACGGTCTGAACAACTAAACTAGTACTCATGAACATAGCAAGATAAGCAAAGACTTGTAATTATCATGTCATGCAACAAAACTATAAGCTTGATAATTCAAAATTTAAATTATTTATCTCTTAAAGATAGTCCTCCAATTTATAACATAGAATGATAAGCATTAACCAAAAATAAGATAGAGAGAATGTTTTGTGAAGATTTAAAGTCAAACAATAGCTTTCTTCGTAAAACATTCCAAATATACATGACAAGGTGAACTAGTAACTCCTCTTGGGTATCTTAAATTGAACAAGGATTGTACCTCAGCAGCAGCATCAAAATCAAAAAGGTTTAGCTGCTTCCCAAGTTCAAGATGATCTTTAACAGAAAAACCGAACTCTCTTGGGCTACCGACCTACAAGAGAGAATGCAGGACATAAAACACAACATCCAGAAGAATTGGGGTTAGGAAATATAATAAAGAGTTGTGAAAAGCAGAAATACCGTCTTTCTTATTATCGAGCAGTCCTCCCCTCCGATTGGAACATCGGGATGGGTGATGTTTGGTATGCATTGTGCTTCTTGTTGAAGCTGATCTGTTAGTTTAAGAAGGTTTTCTTCCAAAGAAACCAATCCTTCCTTCAAATTCTTTCCTGGAAAGAGAACACCAAAGTGAATTCGATAACACGGAAATTGAAAATGAAGCTAATGACGTGTTCGAAAAATGCATGTACCTTCCTCTATGAGTTTTTGTCGCTCAGATGGTTCCAGCTTCCCTTTCATCTTGTTTGCAACCATGTTCCTTTCAGCACGAAGCCGCTCAACTTCCTGATCTCTGTGTGTAACAATTAGTTAAGCATTGATTTAAAGTGGCGAAAAACTAGTTTGATAGTCTGTCCTCGTGTATAGTTGAGCAACAAAAAATTTGATGAAAATATCAATACACATTATAATGCAGCTACAATGGTGCAAGAACTATTACAGAAAAGAAAAGTAACAAAAAGTAACAAAAAAAAAATCAAAAAAATCAAAATCTAACCTTCTGAAGATTTAGCATTTTGTCATACAGTTGGAGCACAAGTTCCAAATTGGCACCAGACTTCCGATTCTCTATATTTGCAGCCACCAAATCCTTGTTATCCCTAATCCACTTGAAATCTATCGAAGCTTTCCATTGAGGCTTCCCAACTAATCCAATCCAAGAACAGAATAATAACAACATCGAACACTCATTTCTCACAAAGTAAATTGGAGTAATCAATCACCATGTTAACAACAAAATAACAATATGAGAAAATGAAAATACCGATTTCTTCTCCGGCGGTTGCAGTTGGAGGATCGACTTGGACTGCCGAAAATGAGAGAGCTCGAACAAGCAATGGACATGGAGGTTTCCGGTTACGGAAACAAGGATGAAGAGAATTGAGAGAAGCAGTTTTGGTAGGTAGCCTGAAAATAAGACGGGAAGTCGTCGGAAAGGCGGCGAGCTTAAGGGTTTGCAAAGATGTGGCGCTGAATGAGGAATGAAATCCCATTGTTGGAGCTCTGCGGAAGCTTTTGCTCGGCGGGAAGGTATGGAAGTAGCGGATGGCTGCCCTTGCCTCAATTATCTTCAGGGAGAAATGAGGAGATGAATTGAAAATAAATTAAAAAAATTATTTATTATTTTAAATTTAAATATTATTTAACTAAGTTTCCTCTATGGGACCACTGGTCTGGGCCAGGGTCCTTATTGGCACATTGCCCAATGTCTACCCCCTCTGGACGATGTGCCACCCTTCTCGCCGTTCTCCGAAGGGGTAGACACGAGGCAATGTGCCAGTAAGGACGATGGGCCCCAAAGAGGATGGATTTGGGGGCGATCCCACGTCGATTGGAGGAAGGAAGGAGTGCCAGCGAGGACGTTGACTCCGAAGGGGGTGGATTGTGATGTCCCACGTTGGTCGGGAGGAGAACAAACCACGTTTATAAGGGTGTGGAAACCTTCCACTAGCAGACACGTTTTAAAAACCTTGAGGGGAAGCCCGAAATGAAAAGCCCCGACAGTATCTACTAGCGGTGGATCTGGGCAGTTACATGTTTAAAATATATTATACCAAAATAATATATAAGTATATGAAAATTATTTTTTTATTATTTTTTTTTTTTCTCAATCCCTTTCTAAAATATTATTTTAAAAATTGATATGTAATTCAAAAATAAATTATTAAATAAAAAATTAGTGACTAAATATAGCCTAAAAATTTGAATCGGGCATCCTAAATAGCCTATAATTCTTATGAAAAATATATAAAAGCCAATAATTAAATTACAAAAAATTGTAATTTTTATGAGATTTAATTAAAAAAAAAATATGAAAATTATTTGTTTCGTTTTTTAAATTAAAACAAAATATTGTTAATAAAATCTCCAAAAATCCCTAAAAATACGGAAGTAATCAATTCATTCACGTAGCCGTTCGTATCGGCCGACGGTCTTTCCACGGTCAAAGTACGGTCTTCAAAGCCGTTACCACTCGGACGCCCGCGGCTTGCATATATATATATTTCTCCCCCGCTGTCACTCTCTTATTCCGCACATTCTCACAGCGTTCTCCATCAACGGCCTCTTACCTCTTGAGTGTTCGTTTGATCATTACCAGGCAATCGGAGGAAGAGAGAGCAGAATCGAAAGAAGTTTTTGGCCGCGTCTCGGTGATGAAAAACAGAGGTAATTGAACTTCGTTTCAGCCTTTTAATTGTATGAGTAGTTTGGTCTTGACTATTCTGTTCTGAGTTCGAAATTGTTAGGGTTCAACCGGCTATTCCGATTTAGGGGTTAATTGGAGAAATTCAGAGATTGATCAAAGGATTGTTCGTTTTTTTTCGTTTTTTTTTTTTTTTGCCTAATTTGTATTTTTCGTGGTTTCGATTACGGAGGATTCGGGATTTTCGATTACAGAGGTTACGTGATTATGATCTTGGACTCTTCGTTTTATTCCTCGTCATATTCTATCTCTTCTCTACGTGAGGAGCCAGGGGATGAACCTGATATTCAAATTTATGTGTTGGCAGAAGCAGAGGAGGACGGCGAACTCTGTACGTCATTGAGATTGGTTATATGACAACAGAGAGGGGAAGAACGCAGCAGTTGCTCTCGATGAAGTGATTGCTGGGGCAAAATTAAAGCAATTGGTCCTGTCATTGTGGCCGGTGGGATTTTGGCATCTGCTAGGAAGACTGGTATGATTCCAAGCCCTATGCTGTAAGGTTGAATTTTTTGTTGATGTTTTTGGGTGTCTGGGAAGTAATTGTTGTTTTTATTTATTTATTATTGTTTGTTGGCTGTGAAGTTGTGTATTGTAGCTTTAGCAAACATTGTAGTCAAATGCACAAACAGAGCAGGGATTATGTGATGTTATATTTTTCAGTATTTGCTTGTCAAAACCATAAGTTCTGGAAAGTACGATTTGATGGTCTCTTATTTTTTATTTGTATGTGATTTCAAACGTAGTGAAGTGTTTTACTTAAATTTCTGCACTAATTAGTTCTAGCCAATACATTTGAGACCAAGGTTGAGGTTATCTTGTTGTTATATGCATTTGTGCACACACTTCCAACATGGAAAAGATACTTTTAGGATTTTCAAACTAGTTATTGTTTTTACGATTGATGAAGTTTGTTAGGTTTCATTTTGCTCTTCATCTACTGAGTTTTTGTGAACAAGCTTTTTGGTTTGCTAACATTCGTGTAGGTCACAACCATGAACGATATGAGAGATATACTAGTGCTTGGATCAATTTCTGAGACTGATAGCAATCAATTTGTTGATATTGAAGGTACTTTAACCATTTCTTTGTCTAACTTGAACGATTTGTCTGTATTGAAGATTAATGCATAATTATTTTTTTCATTGATGATATAGGACGGTCCGGTTCATGTAAAGTTTGTAGCAAACAGGGGTGCATAAAATATAACCACACAATCCACAGAGGTGAGCCATTGTTTTTACATCACTTTTACCATTCTAGTAGGCAATGAAAGAAAGCATCCAAAAATAATTCTAGTGAACAAAATAAAATGATCCAGTGGTCAAAAGAAGCTACATAGGATCGAGTGGTCACTTGACAAGGTGCAAAAATGTTTGAATGGGATTTGGAAATTGAATGACACTATAAAATTATTCACGATAAACCATGTTGGAATATTTTATGCATATGCAATAAAATGATTTAATTCTTCAAAATTTTCAAAGTTGATATTTGGTGCCTATTTAACTCCGTGCATGAAAGTTATAGATTGGCCTACCAAATTTGGATCATGCAATATTATTTTAGATTATTCTATTCATACAATTTGATTTCTAAGAACAACAAGCTTTTACACGTCAAACTCTACCAAATGTTCACTTTCAATGGTTTCAAATTATCCATATCTCATCAGTTTGACATTATTTCTCATATTTCATTTGCTAATGCTGAAGGTTTTGGTTAATAACTATGTTATGAAAATTTCAGATGGAAATGGAGGATGTAGATGAAGACAATAAAATTGAGGTCATTCTACAAGGAATCCAACTCCGGTTGCTACTTTCAACGCTCCATCATGTAAGTAATTTTCTACTTGACATCATGAACTACCATATGTGTGACTGCAATGTTATGGTCCTAATAAGGTTAGGTTACTATGTTTAATCTTCATTATGTCTTTGTTTTTCCTTTTTAATGTTCCTTGTGCTGCCGATGTCATGTTTTTGTCTCAAGAGTAAATGGTCAAACTACGATAAAGGATTGTAATGAATGTAGTTGAAAGAGGTTCATGAGTAATGAATTAAGTACATTTATGGGTGTTTTAGGTGTTGATGTAATAAGGCTACACCTCACCCCAAGGTCTTCCAATCTCTTTAGAAATCCTCTGGTTTCTTTCAACCTAAGAATCCCATAAAATTGCAGAAAACAACCTCTTCTTCTTGAAAAGGGGATGAAGAAGAAGCTCTTCCCCCATGGAACTACAACCTGTAGGTTGGGCAAGACCACAGGAGAGATGGTTTTGATCCTCGGTCATTCCTTACTAAAGATACAACTCTAGGGCCTAATCTAAAGGGGTGAATTCCTTTTTGTCTAAAGAGTTCTTGTGATTCTTTGAATTGGAGATCATGATTAAGCAACTAAGGAGATTTATTTTAGGGCAAGTGAGGAAACCTCCGTTATTTGTGTGATAATGAGGAAAGAAAGATTGTAAAGATCAGCAAATTGGATGAAGTTTTATAAGAATAGACAAAGATATATCCTTAGGATTGTTGACGATTTTCCATGGATATTGATATGAGAAGATAACACTAGAGGTTATGTTCTAAAAGGGAAAAAGACATATGAAGCATGGAGTATGGTGGATAGAGGACTACGTATTGAATACAAATCCAAAATAAAAAATTGGATTGAATTGGTCTATAAGCTGTATAATGGACAATCTTTTGGGTTTGTTGAGTTTAATAGTTATGTATATAAGGAAGAAGGAAGGTAAGTTTGGATAAGAGATTAGGTTTGTTGAGTTTAATGATTGAAGAGTTCTTGCCATTCTTTTGATGAAAGATTAACAAAAGGCTTATGAAGTGTTAAGATAATGCACATAGACCTTGGAATTGGCGGTGATTTTCGATGGAGATTCATATGAGAAGATAAAAACAAAGATTATGTGCATAAAAGGGGGAAGATAGAAATTGCCAATGATTTGCCATGGAGATTCATATGAGAAGATAAAAGTGAAGATTATGTACATAAAAAGTGGAAATACAGAATTGCCGATGATTTATCGTGGAGATTCATATCAGAAATTTTTTGTGGATGGATGGATCGTAAAAAGAGGTTTGTGAAATGTTAAAAGGAAGGAGCACTAGAATAAAAGAATTTGGGTAATTGGTACTAAAGAAAAGTTACTTTCTATTTGGTTTATAAGTTAGATACTAGTCAATCTCTTAGATTTTGTGAGTTCGATGGTTATGCATGTAATGGAAGGATAGAAGATAAATTTGGATATGAGATTTGTGGGTTAAAAGTGTGAGATTGGACAACCAAGTTGATAATGGACCATCTTTTAAATTTTTTGTTGATGGTTATGTATGAAAGTACGGAATAAGGATAAGTTTGGATACAAGAATTTGGTTTAAAGTATGAGATTGGAGTTCCAAGTTTTGATTGATGGTTTCTTTCCATTCTTCAGATCGAAAACAATGTTTGAGGTAGTATTGTCTTATAAGCTTTAATTTGGGACAAGTTAATAAAGTATGACAATTCGTTTTATGGGTTTCTTTAAAAAATTGAATGAGATGATATCCTTACTTAAAAGAGGAAAAAGATCCATTTGGTGTGGTAAATGGAGTACTATGTTGGAATAGACATGGAAAAAGATAAATTGTTGGAATCAAGGAATAAGATGTCATAAGAATCAAGGACCCTTGGAAAGTGAAAAAGTTTTTGGATCCAGGAAGAAGGGATGACAAAAATGGACGGTCCCTTGAATTTCTTTTGATTTATGGTTATGTATGAAAGGACAAAAGAAAGATTAGTTTGGATACAAGAATTTTGGTTTAAAGTATGAGATTGGAGTTCAAGTTATGATTATGATTCAAGATTTCTTTCCATTTCTCGGATTGAAAATAATGTTTGAGATAGTATTGTCTTATAAGGATTAATTTGGGGCAAGTGAATAAAGTATGACGATGGTGAAATATGGTACTTTCTTATATTACCGTTCTATGGAATAAGATGTCATAAGCTAGAAGGGATCACAAAAAGAGGTTTGTGAAGGTTTGTGAAATTTAGAAGAAGGAAGCACCCGAATAAAAGGATTTGCTAAATTGGTGCCAAAGAGGTGCCAAAGAGTAGTTAACTTGGCCGAACTTCTACCCTTCTGCTTGGATTTTTATAATGGACGATCCTTTGAATTTCTTTTGGTTTATGGTTATGTATGAAAGGATGGAAGAAAGATAAGTTTGGATACAAGAATTTCGGTTTTAAGTATGAGATTGGATTTCAAGTTTTGATTGATGGTTTCTTTCCATTCTTTGGACCGAAAATAATATTTAAGGTAGCATTGTCTTATAAGCTTTAATTTGGGGCAAGTTAATAAAGTATGAGAATTCATAGTTTCTTTGACAAATTGAATGAGATGATATCCTAATTAAAGAAAGAAAAAGATCCACTTGGTGTGGTAAATGGAGGGTTATAGTTGGAATAGAGAATTGGAAAGCGATAAATTGTTGGAATCAAGGAATAAGATGTCATAAGTTATTAGAAGAACGAACAAATATTGATCAAGGACAATTGAAAAGCAAAAGAATTATTTGGATCAAGGAATAAGGGATCACAACAAAGAGGTTTGTGGAATTTTAGAGGAAGGAAACCCTAGAATAAAAGGATTCGCTAAATTGGTGCTAAAGAAAAGTTAACTCGGCCGAACTTCTACTCGCTTGCTTGGATTTTTATATTGGACGATCCTTTGAATATTTTTGTTCATGGTTATGTATTAAAGGATGGAAGAAAAATAAGTTTGGATACAAGAATATTGGTTTGAAGTATGAAATTGGAGTTCAAGTTATGATTGATGATTCTTTCCATTCTTCGGATCAAAAATAATGTTTGAGGTAGCATTGTCTATAAGGTTTAATTTGGAGCAAGTGAATAAAGTATGAGAATGATGAAATTGGGTACTTTCTTATAAGAACGTTCTATGGATTTCGTTGAAGAATTGAACGAGATGATATCCTTACTTGAAAGAGGAATCAAGGATATCCTTGGAAAGCGAAAAATTATTTGGATCAAGGAAGAAGGAATTAAGGAATGAGATATCATAAGTCATTTGAAGAATGAGAATATTAATCAAGATATCCTTGAAAAGCAAAAAAATATTTGGATCATGGAAGAAGGATCACAAAAAGAGGTTTGTGAAATTTAGAAGAAGAAAGCACAGAATAAAAGGATTTGCTACATTGGTGCCAAAGAAAAGTTAACTTGGCCGAATTTCTACTCTCCTACTTGGATTTTTATATTGGACTGAATTTTTTTTTTTTTTTTTTTTTTATGGTTATGTATGAAAGGACGGAAGAAAGATATGTTTGGATACAAGAATTTCGGTTTAAACTATGAGATTGGAGTTAAAGTTTTGATTGATGGTTTCTTTCCATTCTTCGGACCAAAAACAATGTTTGAGGCAGTATTGTCTTATAAGCTTTAATTTGGTGCAAGTTAATAAAGTATGACAATTCTTTCTGTGCGTTGGAATAGAGAATTGGAAAGTGATAAATTGTTGGAATCAAGGAATAAGATGTCATAAGTCATTAGAAGAACAAACGAATATTAATGAAGGACAATAGGAAAGCGAAAAATTACTTGGATCAAGGAATAAGGGATGATGACAACAAAGGTTTGTGAAATTTTGGAGGAAGGAAGCATGGCTAAATTGGTGCTCAAGAACAGTTAACTTGGCCGAACATCTACCCGCGTGCTTGGATTTTTATATTGGACGATACTTGGAATTTTTTTGTTGATGGTTATGTATGAAAGAACGGATGGAAGATAAGTTTGGATACAAGAATTTTGGTTCAAATGATGAGATTGGAGTTTTGAATGAGATGATATTGTTACTTCAAAAAGGCTAAATATCCACTTGGTGGTGTGGTAAATAGAGGACTATATATTGGAATAGACAATTGGAAAGTGATAAATGGTTGGAATCAAGGAATAATATATCATAAGGCATTTAAAGAAGGAAGAATATCAACCAAGGACAATTGAAAAGCGAAATATTATTTGGATTAAGGAATAAGGGATAACAACGAGAGGTATTTTAGAGGAAGGAAGTACTAGAAAAAAGAATTTGCTAATTGGGGCTAAGGAAAAGTTAACTTAGCCGAACTTCTACGCACTTGCTTGGATTTTTATATTGGACGATCCTTTGAATTCTTTTGGTTTATGGTTATGTATGAAAGGACGGAAGAAATATAAGTTTGGATACAACAAGAATGGTTTAAAGTATGAGAATTGAGTTCAAGTTTTGATTGATGACTTATTTCCATTCTTCCGATCAAAAGTAATGTTTGAGGTAGTATCGTCTTATAAGGTTTAATTTAGGGCAAGTGAATAAAGTATGACGATGATGAAGTAGGGTACTCTCTTATAATAACGTTCTACGGGTTTCCTTGAAAAATTGAATGAGATGATATCCTTACTTAACAGAAGAAAAAGATCCACTTGGTGTGGCAAATAGTGGACTATATGTTGACAATTGGAAGACGATAAATTGTTGGAATCAAAGAACAAGATTTCATGAGCCATTAGAAGAATGAAAGAATGTTAATCAAGGATCAAGGAATAAGGGATGACAGTAAGAGGTTTGTGAAATTCTAGAGGAAGGAAGCTCTAGAATTGCTAAATTATTTCTACTCGCCTGCTTGGATTTTTATAGTTTGACAGTTATGTATGTAAGGATGAAAGGATGATAAGTATGGATATGAGAATTATGGGTTAAAGTATGAGACTGATTCCCAACTTTTTAGTAGGACAATCTTAGAAATTTTTTTAGATCATGAAAGATAAGTTTGTTTGGATACAAGAATATTTGTTTGGATACAAGAATTATGATGATGAGAGCTTAAAAAGGTCTATTGGTTTCCTCGAAGAATTAAATGAGAGGATATTCTTATTTAAAGAGGAAAAAGATCTACATAGTACGGCGAATGAACTTTGGGCAATTGGAAAATGAAAAATTGTTGGAATCAAGGAATAAGATGTCATATCCCATAAGAAGCGTGGAAGAATTTGAATCAAGGACAACTAGAAAACAGAGAATGGTTGGAATCAAGGAATAAGGGATTGAACCATCTTTGAATTCTTTTTAGTTTAAATTTTATGTATAAAAGGACGGAAGAAAGATAAATTTGGATGAAAGAATTTGAATCATCTCGTAAGTTATGTATGTAAGGAAGGAAATAAGATATGTTTGGATTAAAGTATGAGATTCGGTTTCAATTTTTTGTTTGAGGATTTCTCGATTCTTTGCATCAAGGCAAGTGAATAAAGTATTATGATATGATTAAATAGGGTAATTTCTTAACCCTGCCTATGTTTCCTTGAAGAAAATTTGCAATGTGGATGGGAGTGTTGTTTAGATAATGGGACGAAGTTAGTCTCTTATAATTGTCGACAATTTTTCGTGCATAATAAGATGCAAAAGACATACATTGTTGTGGATGGAGGACTTTGCATTGGATTAGAGATATTAGATCTAAAAGCTGAAGAATTCTTTGGAGCATCTATTTTGAAATAACATGTAAATCACGTTGGCCTCCTTGAATTTTTATATTGGACGATCCTTCGAGTTTTTTTTTTTTTTTTTTTTTTTTTTTTTGTTTGTTTGTTTGTTTATGATGTATGAAAGGACGGAAGAAAGATAAGTTTGGAAACCTTCATTTCGTTGTGGTAAATGGAGGACTATATATTGGAAAAGACAATTGGAAAGCGATAAATTGTTGGAATGAAGGAATAAGATGTCATAAGTCATTAGAAAAATGAAATAAATTGTTGGAATCAAGGAATAAGACGTCGTAAGCCATTAGAAGAATGAAAGAGTATTAATCGAGGACAATTGGAAAGTGAAAAATTATTTGGATCAAGAAACAAGGGAGGATAAAAAGAGGTTTGTGAAATTTTAGAGGAAGAAAGCACTAGAATAAAAGGATTTGCTAGATTGGTTCTAAAGAACAGTTAACTTGGTTGAACTTCTACCTGCTTGCTTGGCTTTTTATATTGGTCGATCCTTGTTTTGATGATTTCTTTCAATTTTTCAGATCGAAAATAATGTTTAAGGTAGCATTGTCTTATAAGGTTTAATTTAGGACAAGTGAACAAAGTATGACGATGAGGAAATAGGGTACTTTCTAATCCACTTGGTGCGGTGAATGGATGACTATATTGTTGGAATAGAGAATTGGAAAGCGATAAATGGTTGGAATCAATGAATAAGATGTCATAAGGCATCAGAAGAATGAAATAATATGAATCAAGGACAATTGGAAAACGAAAAATATTTGGATCAAGAAATAAGGGATGACAAAAAGAGGTTTGTGAAATTTTAGAAGAAAGCACGAGAATAAAAGGATTTGCTAAAAATCTACCTCGTGTGGTAAATGGTGGAGTATATGTTCGATTTGACAATTGAAAAGCTAAGACTCGTCGGATTAATCATTGACCCAATATGTACTATCTTGTCACTGAAGAACACGTCTCTTGAAAGGTCAACAAAGTGCGCGTCCCTACACACTAACCTGAAAAATTGGACCCCCTAAACCAACAAAGTATTCCATTGAATGAAGCCCACTTCCCTTTAGCAAAGTCACTTTCGAGGCTTCCTAAAACTAAGAAAGGAGACAGAAGATGCATAAGATGTAGATGATACTATGGATGAAGAGTGAGCCTCTCTCCTATGTCTAGGAGTAGAGAAAAGAGCACCTTTAACCAACAAAACATTTCTTTCCTTTACTGCTTGATCAAGATGCGTTAAACAGATTCCATATGAAGTACGAAAGAATTTGAATCATGCACGAAGAAATGTCGGAATTAAGGAATAAGGGAAACCAGAATTTTGGAAAGAGATGATTTAGTGTTCCTCAACCCAAACCCTCTTCTACTTCTTAGGAATGAGGATATGGCTCTCTAAGAAAGGTATTATGAGTGATTCGAATTAGCCTTCCAAAAGTAAAGTGATCTCCTTGAGCCAAGTGAGGAACCTGAATTTGGAAAGGGGCCAAATAAATGAAAGACGATGAAATAGGCTACTTTCTTATAATAACGTTTTATGGGTTTCCTTGAAAAATTGAAAGAGATGATACCTTACCTACCTAAAATAGGAAAAAGATTAGCTCTGTGTGGTAAATGGAGGACTATATATTGAGGACTGTTTGTTTGTGAATGACTTTTATTTGTAGATAGCATTAGATATTATATTCTTGAGAGGTATAAATTACATGTATTCGACTACGTTTGTGAAATGACTTCCCTTCAAGGTTTTTAAAATGCTTCTACTAGGGAGAGGTTTCCTCGCTCTTATAATAAATACTTCGTTCTCTTCTCCAACCGATGTGGAACTTCACAATCCACCTCCCTTCGGGGCGGGCCCAGCGTCCTCGCTGGCACTCGTTCCCTTCTCCAATCGATGTGAGACCGCCCAATCCACCCCCCTTCAGGGTCCAGCTTCCTTGCTGGCATACCGCCTCGTGTCCACCTCCCTTCGGGGCTCAGCCTCCTCTCTAGCACATCGCCCGGAACCTGGCTCTAATACTATATGCAACGACTCAAGCCCACTGCTAACCGATATTGTCCTTTTTGGGCTTTCCCTTCCAGGCTTTCTTTCAAGGTTTTTAAAACGCGTCTGCTAGGGAGAGGTTTCCACACCCTTATAAATTGTTACCGACCTAATTTATAGAGAATTCTTGGAAAAGTTGATTTTGGTAAATTTTTATCTACCTGTAAAAGCTTTATGCCTACTGGTATGACAAATCCTTTATTCAGATTTTCAAAGATGCTGTAAAACAGAGTTCTAGTGATGAAATTTCAAGCTATTATTTACCTGTACTTATATGTTATGAACACTATAATTCTTATTATCTAAGTGTTCATAACATATAAGGGTGTTGGAGGAAGAAAAGGAGGCAACAAAACTAAGATCTCCAATTTGTGAAGGTTGAACTCCTATTCCTAGATAGAAGAATCGAATGGTACCTTAAGAAAGGTCGCTATAGAAAGCGCACTATCGTAGATGCTCTAATCCACCTGGCTATCGTCCTCAAATACATTGCCATTATGGTTTTGGAATTGGTTAAGAATGCAACATGCAACACAAGAAAAATAGGATAAATTCTAAGTATGTTCTAGCTACGATGAACGATGAGGAGCTCAAAAAATTGCTTCAAGGAGTCACTATTGCAAGTGATAAAGTTCAATTGGCACTAAGAAGCAAGCAACACTTGTGGAATTGTTCAAAGAGAAGCGAGCACGAGAGAGGCAAGCAATGTCCATGAAAGTGCTCAAAGAAGAGTGAGCACGAGAGAGATAAGTAATGCACGTGGAAGTGGTCCAAGATGAGTAAGCATGAGAGAGGTAAGCAACGCCTAAGTGCTCCAAAAAGGTAGTATGCATGAGTTATGTGCTAACAAAATAACTTCACAGCTTACTGCTTCATGAGTCAGTATCCAATTGAAACCATTAACTCATGCATATTATCTTCTTGGAGCACTTCCATGAGCATTACTTGTCTCTCTCGTGTTCACCCCTCTTTGAGCACTTCCATGGATGTTTCTTGCCTCTCTCGTGCTCACTCCTTTTTTAGCACCTCCATGGGCATTGTTTGCCTCTCTCATGCTCTCACTCCTCTTGAGACATTTCCACAAGTGTTGCTTGTCTCTCTAGTGCTCACTTCTTAGTGACTCTTTGAAGCAATTTTTCATGTTTTTCATCATCATTTCATGTTTTTTCATATTTGAGGACGACAAGTAGGTAGATTGGAGCATCTATGGCAATGCGCTTTCAGTAGCGGTCTCTCTTAAGGTATCTTACAATTCTTCCATCTGGAATTAGAGTCTAGCCTTGACAAGTAAATTTTGAAGCCTAAAAGGAGTAACTGGATGGACGATCACGAAAAAGAGGTAACTGGATGAAGTGTTAAACTATGAGATTAGACTCCCAAACTTTATGAGATTAGACTCCCAAACTTTATGAGATTAGATTTAGACTTATTAGATGATTTATTGCAATTCTTTGGATCGAAAATAATGTTTGAGGTAGTATTGAACGAATTTGGACAGCTATGCAATTACCAAATATGAGAATTTACTTCGTTGGGGATCAGCCATCAAATATTGGATGACTGTTTTGACACCGTAAGTGCAGGAAAGTCCATTGCACTAAGATTGGGGGGGGGCAGACATCGTATAGTGACAAGCCAAAAAAAAAACAGTGCCTATGGAGAGGGTCTAGTCTACTCCAACCAGTGCCTCGCACCGTATAGTGACAAGCCCAAAAAAGACAATATCTGTTGCGGTGGGCTTGGACTGTTACAAATGGTATTGGAGCCGGACACTGGGCGACGTGTCAGCGATGAGGTTGAGCCCTGAATGAGGGTGGACAAGACGGTGTGCCAACAAGGACGCTGGGCCTCGAAGGGGGTGGACTGGGGGTCCCACATCGATTGGAGAATGGAACGAGTGCCAGCGAGGACACTGGGCCCCAAAGGGGGGTGGATTGTGAGATCCCACATCGGTTGGGGAGGAGAACGAAACATTCTTCATAAGGGTGTGGAAACCTCGAGGGAAAGCTCATACTATTGTGGAGAGTCGTGGTTCCTAACATGGTATCAGAGTCCAACCTTAACTTTTTTGTTCGACATTTGAGGATTCTATTGACATGACTAAGTTATGGAATAAAGGGTGTATTTTGTTCGAAGGCTCTAGAGAAGGAGTCGAGCTTCGATTAAGGAGAACCTGTTTGAGGGCTCCATAGGCCTCAAGGGAGGCTCTCTATGGTGTACTATGTTCGAGGAGGTACTGTTAAGGATTGCTGAGAGATTAGTCCCACATCGGTTAATTAAGGAGTTGATCATGAGTCTATAAGTAAGGAATACTATCTCCATTAGTACGAGGCTTTTTGGGGAAACTAAAAGAAAAGCCACGAGAGTTTCTGCTCAAAGTGGACAATATCATACCATTGTGGAGAGTCGTGGTTTCTAGCATTTTCTACTTCTGAGACATTGGGGGAAAACTGTTCTAGTGTTCTAGATTGGACCGAGTCATCCGTGTCAAATAATTCCAAGTCATCCGTGTCAAATAATTCCAATGATGAGGCCCGTCAATTCTAAAGGTATCAGCTCCCTGATGATATCACACATGATTTCAAGTCAATGGGAGAAGATGAGAACCTATGTCTAGGAAATATTTCGATGGCAGGCTTGTCCGAATTTCAAATAAACCTGAGCAGAGGCCAATTCTGAACAGCAATCAAAGTGATATTTTGAACCCTGTTGAGTTCCTGGCTGGTTTAGCTGCTAAAAGTGTAATAGCCCAAGTCCACCGCTGGTAGATATTGTTCGTGTTGGCCTATTACGTATTGCCGTCAGCCTTATGATTTTAAAACGTGTCTACTAGAGAGAAGTTTTCATACATTTATAAAGAATATTTTGTTCTCTACGAATGCTGGTTGAAGTGGTATATAGCTATGTGAATCATAAATGTTGGGTATGCTTTTGCTT